>NC_083713.1:16630000-17246458 GCF_033118175.1 Dama dama
AATATAGTTTTATTCCTAATGTTCTTATTTTATTTTTAAAGTTAAAATATGTCTTACACAACCTTAATAGGAATCTCTGGAAAAAATAAAAATAAGATCAAAGTATAATAGTATTAAAAGTATAGTAAGGAGACCTTATAAATCTTTTTTTAAAAAGGAGAAATTGCCAGAACTCATAAAAGAACAGAAACCATGCAACAAAATCATAGAGATAAAGTTAAGTACATCTGTTAATAGCAGCAAATATGAATGGCTTAAAGACCTCTGTATATTTTTTTAATGGCTTTCAGATTAGTTTACAAAAAACAAGTGCCAATTATATAGCTTAGAAAACACATAGCTAAAACAAAAGAATACAGAAAGAGGATGGGAAGAAAAGGGTTACCAGCAGAACTGTAATTCAGTCCCTCCTTCTTCAAGGACACAAGAGGCCCTTGACCTCAGCTAGAACTCCTCATCACACCAAGGTAATTTAATAGCCATAAAAATATATTTTTTTAATGATGCTTTTTTTGTGGTTTCCATATACTCACCTAAAGAATCCTTCCACCAGAATATATCTGCTCTGACTGGATTTTTTGGTAGTTAATAGGCATGAATTTTAAATTGATTATCTCAACTCTCCTGCTGGAGAGTGCTATGTGACTACATAGCATTCCTGGTTACATGACTAAGAGATCTCCAAACTGAGCAGCTTCCAGGCACAGAATTACACCCAGCACTCTGAGCCCAAATAATCCCAAGTCTTTGTCTAGCTAGGAGCATATGACTGAGTCAGACACTCCAAGATAGCACTTTAATGATGGATATGGCTCTTTTCTCAAGTCCTTTGCACAAAACTTTGTACCAGATAAGACAATTTTGTTGGAGTCTGCTGGACACTTGAGGCCTCTGTGATAGTGCAGAGGATAGTGTGATGCAGGGCCATGATTTGTTATAAAACCAATAAGGAAACACACAAACAATATTGCCATAATGTGGAATGATTATTTTTTTGAAAAGGTAGACTTTGAGACAAAGATCCTAAGTAGAATCCCCCCAATAAGTAGCAAAGAAAGATTCAAACTAATATCCTTTGTATATTGGATGTGGATTCAAACATCTTTAAGCTCTTTGTGACCCCGCAGACTGTAGCCCACTAGACTTCTCTGACCATGGAATTCTCCAGGCAAGAATACTGGAGTGGATTGCCATTCCCTTCTCCAGAGGAACTTCCCAACCCAGGGATTGAACCCTGGTCTCCTGCCTCACAGGCAGATTCTTTACCATTTAAGCTACAGGGAAGTCTAAGCAAATATTTGCATATTGATATATAAAAGGATTCCATGCCATAACCAAGTGAGATGTATTCTGGGAATGCAAGACTGATTTAAACAGCCAAAAATCAAACAATGCAATATGCCATATCAATAGAAAAAAGGACAAAAATCACAACATATTGATTAAAAAACAAAAGATCTCTCAAACAACAAGGATTAGAAGGGAAGTTTCTAATCCTCAAAAAAAAAAAAAAATCTACAAAAAACTTACAGCTAACATATACTTAATGATGAGACTAAATATTTTCTTCCCTAAAATCAGGGACAAGACAATGATGTCAACTTTCACCATTTCTATTCAATACTGAATTGGAGTTTCTGGTCAGTGCAGTTAGAAAAGAAAAATAAATTTAAAAAGCATCAGATTGCAAGGGAAGAAGTAAAACTGGGCATATTCACAAATGAGCTGATTGTCTATGCAGATATCCTAAGGAATTTACAGGAAGAAAAAGCTACTAGAAATAATAGAAAATTTAGCAAGTTCATAGAATACAAGATTGAAATGTTAATTTTGTTTCTAATACCGGAAACAAAATAAAAATGAAATGAAGGGACAATTCCATCACAATACTATCAAACAGATTTAAATGTTTAGGAATACATTTAACAAAAGAAGCACAAGACTTGTAACCAAAAACTAAAAAGCACTACAGAGATAAGTTAAATATACAAGTAAATTCAGTTCAGTCACTCAGTCATGTCTGATTCTGTGACTCTATGGGACTGCAGCATGCCAGGCCTCCCTGTCTATCACCAACTCCCAGAGCTTGCTCAAACTCATGGCCATCAAGTCCGTCATGCCATCCAACCATCTCATCCTCTGTCATCCCCCTCTCCTCCTGCCTTCATTCTTGCCAAGCAGCAGGGTCTTTTCCAATGAGTCAGTTCTTCACATCAGGTGGCCAAAGTATTGGAATTTCAGCTTCAGCATCAGTCCTTCCAATGAATATTCAGGACTGATTTCCTTTAGAATGGACTGGTTGGATCTCCTTGCAGTCCAAAGGGACTCTCGAGTCTTTTCCAACACCACAGTTCAAAAGCATCAATTCTTTCGTGCTCAGCTTTCTTAATAGTCCAACTCTCACATCCATACATGACTACTAGAAAACTCATAGCTTTGACTAGATGGACCTTTGTCCACAAAGTAATGTCTCTGCTTTTTAATATGCTGTCTAGGTTGGTCATAGCTTTTCTTCCAAGGAGCAAGCATCTTTTAATTTCATGGCTGCAGTCACATCTGCAGTGATTTTGGAGCCCAAAAACTGAAGTCTGTCACTGTTTCCATTGTTTCCCCATCTATTCGCCATGAAGTGATGCGACCGGATGCCATGATATTAGTTTTTTGAATGTTGAGTTTTAAGCCAGCTTTTTCACTCTCTTCTTTCACCTTTATAGAGAGGCTCTTTAGTTCTTCTTCACTTTCTGTCATAAGGGTGGTGTCATCTGCATATCTGAGGTTATTAATATCCAGGTAAAAGGATTTCTTTATCCAAGTAAATATACAAGTAAAAAAGTGAAAGAAAGTGAAAATTAAGTCACTGAGTCGTGTCCGACTCTTTACGACCCCGTGGACTGTAGCCCACCAAGCTCCTCCGTCCATGGGATTCTCCAGGCAAGAATACTGGAGTGGGTTGCCATTTCCTTCTCCAGGGGATCTTCCCGACCCAGGGATCAAACCCAGGGATCGAACCCAGGTCTCCCGCATTGCAGGCAGACACTTTAACCTCTGAGCCACCAGGCAAGCAAGACAAATCATATTCATGGATTGTTAACAAGGCAATTTATCTCAAATTCAACACATCAGATTCAACACAAAAATCAAAATCCCAGCCGCTACTTTTGTAAAACTTGACAATCCAAACTTAAAACTGATATAGAAATATAAAGGGCCTGGAATAGCCAAAACAATTTTGAAAAAGAATAAACGAATTAGGTTTACATTTTCTGACCTCAACACTTACTGTGAAGCTACAGTAAGCAAGACAGTGCAGCACTGACATAAGCATAAGCACATAAATCAGTGGAGCACAGATAAACTCTTAAATTTATGATCAATTAATTTTTGACAAAAATGCCAGGCAATTCAATGGGGAAAGAATAGTCCTTACAATAAATATTGAAGGACAATGCCTAGCTATTTGAGCCCTAAAAATCTAATATTAAAAGCTTCCCTCAACCTCACACCATACATAAAAATTAACTGAAAATGGGTCATCAGCTAAATGTAAATCTGTAACACTTCTGTAAGAGAGCATAAGAGAAAATGTTTGGAAGGTTAGGTTAGGCAAAGATTTCTTAATATGACAGAACAGAATCCATTTTCAAAACTGATAAATTGGACTTCATCAAAACTAAACATTTTGAAAACATATGAGCTAAATTATACCATCATGATAATTTATAATGAATTGTTTGGTATACTAACTAACACTCATAGCACTAAACAAAATAACCTTGAAGAATTGCATAAATTGTACTGATTGTGGCTTCCTGGTGGACAAAATGCTTTCAAGGGATAGGTCTTTATTTGCTCCGTATATTTCAAAAAATATATCTTGTTTAGTACTAACTATAAAACTCATATGCTGTTTGTGGCAAATTGGATCACTGGTCTCTGTTCTTTAATTTCTTTGCAATGGGCTCCTGGGAGACAAAAGACTTTTTCCTGCCCCTTGACTTTGGGTTTCTTCAGTGTGACTTGTGTAGGGGAATGGGATTTAGTGGATATGATGCAAAGATTTGATATGCTTATGAAGTGCTTTGAAGTGCTTATGTAATTAATTTTGCCCCCCTTGAACTCCTGCCTTTCACCATGAAAAGAACATAGTTTGGATAGTTGTCCAAGAAGGAGAAGGGATATGTAGACCTAACTCATACCTTTGAAACACAACTGAATTTAGCCTTTATCTGTAAAACCTACCCAACTACCCCACACTTGCATGAGCAAAAAATAAATGCTTATTGTTCATTCCCAAAACAAATATTTTTAAAATTTTGTTCTTCAAAAGAAGAGAAAAGAAGAAATAAAAATAAAAAGACAAGTCACAATCTAGGAGAAATTATTAATATTTACAAATCCTATATCATCATATATCTGATAAAGGACTGGTAAGTTCCAGAATATACAGGGAACTTTTACAAATCAATAATAAGAAAACTTCCAGTTTAAAAATGGGCAAAAATCTGAGTAAATATTCACCAGAGAGGATATACAAATATCTAATAAGCACATTAAAAGATGTTTAACATTATTAGTCATTAGGGAAATGCAAATTAAAGCTTTGATTACCACAGTCTCATTGGAGTGACCATAATTCTAAAGACTGATGATACTAGTATGGATAAGGATACAAAACTATGAATCTTCATATTTTTCTGTTATGAATTCTAAATGATAATCAACTTTGAAAACCAATTTAGCAATTTCTTAAAAGATTAGACAGGTACCTACCATGCAACAGAGCAATTCTACTCCTAAGTATCTACCCAAGGGAAATAACTTAGGTCCACAAAAATAAGTAAATACATGTACATACCCACACATACATACTTTCACACACAAATGTTCATAACAACATTATTCAAAAAGAGAACCCAAATGGTAAATTTAGCAGAGTAACTGGTAAATGGATAAGCAAAATATGGTATATCCATTATATGAGCTATTACCAGCATACAGAAATAAACTCTTTATACATGCTACAACAAGGATAAATCTCAAAAGCACTGTACCAATTGAGAGAAGCCAGATGCAAAAAAAAAAAAAAAAGACTACATATTGCATAACTCCATTCATTTGAAATTTCTACTTAAGGCAAACCTATAGAGATAGAATGCAGATTGGTGGTTACCTAAAGCTACAGTTCATGGGGTCACAAAGAATCGGACACAATTGAACACGCATGTACCCACACAACATTGTAGAGGGGGACGGGGATTGACTACAGACTAACACGAGAGAAGTTTTAAGTTGATGGAAATATGCTCTGAAATTCATTGTGTTGTGAATTTGTTCTTATTTTACTACTGAGTAAAGCAAGATCATGTGTCATGAAATAAAAATATAGCATTCCATTTAATGAGCTCTGCACATACATCTCATAGCTAGTGCTATGATTCTACTTGTTATTGTTATCGCATCTATTAGACCATAGAAAGGTTATGGTCATAAGACTATGTAGCCATAAAAAGAACCATCCAAGGTCATCCTAAGCCCATGGCAGCTCTCAAAAGACCAGTCTGTTACTTAAGTTGAGAAATTGATATCTTTTCTCATTATGTACAAAATATTTGGCCTTAAAATAACTGTTTCAAAGAATGAACATACTCTGTGAGTTATAGCATTTCTTGACAACTGCTAACACTTTCTACTTTCAATGCATTTTCATTTGTAATCTTTGTCAATGTAGAAGAAATGGAAGGCATTTTGTCTCCAATTTACATGATGGAACTGGAGCTTGGGGATTTTTAAATGAACTCCTAAATTCACAGGGATATTATGAAGGGGAAGCTAGGACATGACCCTGAGTCTTTCTGTTCCCAGATGTCTGCTTCCCCCACTGCAGTGCCTTTTATCCTAAATTAGTTCTTTCCCCTGCAGGCACAAAATAATGTTTAAAATACACAATCTGTTTAAAATATATTCAAAGAAATTGGGTAACAATAATTAAAAATCCTGTCTTACATTGGAATACTACTTATGTTCTCAGTTTTATTGAGGTATAATTGAAAAAACTTAAAATGAAACATGATGACTTGATATATGTCTAAATGAGTTCTTATAACTTTTTATACTATGCTCTATGATCTGAGTCACTGGAAGGATTTGTTTTGCTAGGAGTTGGAAATAAGTGCATAAAACTTTTGCTTTAAAAAACAAATCCAACTAAACAAAAAGCCTTCTAAATATAAAAAATAGAAATGAATAAAGGCTGCATAGTAATTTAATAATTTTAATACTATCATATGTTCATAAACCAAATAAGCATAGTGTGATTTAAAATAAATAAAATCACATAAACAAGGAAAAATTTAAATATTACCTCAAAATTCTACTAATTAGCTAATTTATTTTCCTCTAAGTACCTGAATCATCAAAGGGAGTTTATATTCTTGGAAAAATCTATCAAATTTCTCTTTAATCTCAATAATTAAATACCATGAAAGCAAATGTGTATTAATATATAATTATACATTGAAGCACATTTTATTTAGTTGATACATATACATAATTTTTCATTTACATACTTACATGTATGCCTACTGCGATGAAATAATTTTTTAAGTTGTGTCATAGATTTTCATATATATATATATATATACACACACACTTAGGAAATATAAAAAATTTGTGAAGTCAAAATTCCAGTTAAATTGTGAATACTAAATCACTCAAGTAACTAATTCTTGAAGAAAATAAAATTGAGCTTAGTTGACAGTCCCTTATTCATATTATACTCTTTTCTAAATCAAGACTAGGTAGGTAAAAATTTGAACTAAGAAAATGTTTCTGATTCCTCCTACTCTCAGAACTTTTCTCCTTTCTCACTTCATCCCATAATATTTGGGGGTGGGGGGTGGGGATGTCCAGACTAATCTGTTCCAAAAGGATGCTACTTGGCTGAAACATTCAGAAAGGGATCAGATGTACATATTCCTGCCAAGGTGTTAACATCCTACTAGAGATCAAAATCCAACTCTCTGAATGTCACCTGATGGCTTACAGGTATGACGAAAAAGCAATGGAAAGGGCTTTAGATAGAGATAACTAACAGATATGTGTAACAATCCCTGTCTTCTCTGATAACCAACCCATATCATTATTCTTATCACTTTAATTAATAAATATTTATTGACAATAATGAAGATCAATATCATACGTTACAGGCCACTATGTTGAAAGAATCTAAATACATCTCTGTTCTTTAAGATTTGAAAACAAGTTGACAAGGAGTCTGGTAAGACTATATTTCATTTGAGAAAAATTAAACAGAAATTCTATATCATCTCTCTTATGCTTAGTGCATTGCAAAAGAATTCCAAGAAGAGAGAAAACAGCCAGATCTTTAAATATTAATATCTGTAAGGTAAAATGGTTAATCCTGCTAATAACTTAAACCTATGGTAAACTTCTGAGATGTTTAGATATTAAATGAATATATGCATAATTAACTAGATATAATCACAGATGGACAGCCCCACTTAAGCAAACCATCAGCATCATTCTATGAACAGAGAGAAGATAAGATAGCTTAAGCAGCGACATTATTTTCAAATCACTTAAGCCAAATAACTCTGAATCCAAAAGCTTTGATCATGTATAATCCTGCTAAAACACTGACTTGTAACCAGCCTGTGATACATTATGTTGCAAAGCTGCAGCACTAGAGCATAACAGAATCTTATTTTCCATTAATTCTTTTTTTTTTTTTTTTCTGAAAATGCAAACACTCCATATGCTTAATAGCCCAAGAAAGAATGTTCTCCCTTTTTGGAATTTCCCATTAGTGAGCATTTTATTTTTTAAAAAAACACACGTACAAAGAAAACAGTGATTCAAAGCCATTTTTAAAAATTGACTTAATCTATGCTGCTTCCCTGATAGCTCAATTGGTAAAGAATCCGCCTGCAATGCAGGAGACCTGGGTTCAATGCTTGGGTGGGAAGATCCCCTGGAGAAGGGAAAGGCTACCCACTCCAGTATTCTGGCCTGCAGAATTCCATGGACTGTATAGTCCTTGAGGTCACACACTTAACCTATCCAATAATAGTAACCTGTCAAATAATATTAGTCCAATTATGTATTTTAGCAAAAAAAATGCTGTGTTTACAGTGACTTTTGAATTTATTTAATGTGATACTTCCTCCACAAGACTGGATTCAGAGGCAAGATACAAAAGAAAGAGCTCTAGCAGAAGCAAAATTAGAATATGTGGGAAGATCTGTCACTAATATAAGGACCCACCAATAAAGAAAATTTTATTGGAAGTGGACCCCTCTATAAATATTAATCTAAGATTAGAGATAAACAAGATACCTGGGGCCATAAAACTGCCTCATATTCTAGAGCTGTATTGTCCAAAGAGGTAGCCACTTGCCACATGTGACTCTTCAAATTTAAATTTTTTAATTAATTAAAATCAAATAAAATTTTAAATACTATTCATCATCTACACTAGTCATGTTTCTACCCAAAATTCACCTGTGGTTATAGAGCTAGACAGCAGAAAAAGAACTTTCCCATCATCACAAAAATTTCTGTTGGATAGCACTGCTCTAGAACAAATGCCTTATGGGCAGGGACCATAAGTGTTTGAACCACTAATTTAAGTGCCTAGCACAGTACCTGGAACATAGGAGATACTCAATAAACACTGATCTACTTAATTAACAACCAAATGAACGGCCATCTTTTTTTTTTTTTTTTTTTTTTTGGTAGCTGCACTATTCTACATAGAACTAGACAAAGTCAACCACCAATCAGATGGTTCACAGTCTTAAAAAGGAACTACCCCATCTAAATTCCCACTTTCAACACTAAAATGACTGAAACTGGAAGGTGATTTGCGAAAAAGTCAGATAAATGAATTTCAGCATGTCATATTTAAGCCATTTTTGGTACATGATATTGTTTACCTATTTTGTTTATTCTGGACATCAGAATCTTTACTGAAAAATCAGGTGGTATACTTGTAACCACAAATTTTAATCATTAGAATACCCAAAGTGGTCCTCTAACTCATATCTTTATAAAAGCAACAACAATTAAAGATATAAATTACCGAACTCACATGAGAACAATAAGGAGCTTTCTACAATATATATTAATTTTAGAGTGTACAAAATATATTGGATTCTGATCAAAAGTTTCTAATTCTCCTCCTGAGGAAATTCTGAAACTCTTCAAGTGGTTAAGGTAACTACTCCTGTTTGGGGAAAAGTTTTCAATTAGTTTAATCACACCTCACATACACCTCATTGTCTACAATATCGCCACTCTGCAAAGCCACTATTCCTGTTTTGGTTTGCTCTGGATTGCTCGTCTGGTGAGTTCCACATTCTTGTGTTCTTCTATATGATTCATAGCGATGAAGGTATTCATGTACTTGAAACAAAATTACTAGTACTACTTGCAGACTTTCTCAGCTTTTGCCAGCAATTGCTCCAACTTGATTTTAAATATTTAATATTTTTCAACAGATTCTCATGAAAAATTTTTCCTCCATTACTCTGAAAACTATCTGCCATGTTTTGATTGGATCTCTTTCTTTTGGACTGAACACTCTATGCAATCAAAGTTGTCTTTTCTGTTCCCTGCCCTGCTCTGGAATAACAGAAATGGGTATGTGCTGCTGCTGACTGAGGTCTGCTCCACAGAAACGTGGAAGACAGCATGGTATTTCCTTCCTGACACCTTTCCCACAGCTAACCCACCCACATCATGGACCACTCGAGTAGCGTATCAGAGGCAAGGAGAGGCAGCGGGGAGGCAGGGGTTGGGCAGCTGGTAGACAGTTGGAGAGACAGGGAATTTACTGAAAAAATACCATTCAGCAACTGTTGTCATACAACAGTTTGCCCAGAATCAGCTGCTCTCCCTTATTTTCTGTAGCACTATTCATTACAGCCAAGACACAGCAACAACCTAAGGGTGCATTTACAGATAAACAGATAAGGAAGATATGGTGTGCATATGTGTCCCTGTGTGTTGGTGTGTGTGTATGCAAACACACAACTGAATATTATTCAGCCATGAGGAAAAAAGGAAATTTGTGACAACATAGATAGAACTTGAGGGCATTATGCTAAGTGAGCCATAAAACAGAAAAAGACAAACATACTACATGATATCATTTATGTGCAGAATTTTTTTTAAAAAGTCAGACTCACAGAAACAAAGAATAGAAAAGTGGTTGCCAGGAGCCACAGGGTGGGAGAAATAGGGAGGAGAGATTGGTAAAACGGTGCAGGCTTTCAGTTGCACGGTGAATAAGGTCTCAGGATCTAATACAAATAGTGGTGACTGTTGTTGACAGCACTGTATTGTATAATTGAAATTTGCTAAGAAAGTAGAACTTAACTCTTCTCACACACACACACACACACACACAATATAAGTGTGTAAGGTAATGGGTGTGTAAGTTAACTAGATGGGGGAACCCTTTCACAATGTATACATAAATCACCATGATGTATACTTCTAATATCTTATGATGGTACTTGTCAATTACACCTTATTGAAGCTAATTTTTAAAGCCTCTTAACCAATAGATTCAATATTATTTCCTGGACACATACATGAAAAATAATGATAGTGGATTTGGGAAGTATAAAAATGATATTAACTTCCTCATTTCATTCTTTATCTAAATAAACAATAAAATATATAGTATATGAAAGACTAAACATTTTCTCAAAGATCATAAAATAATAATTAATGTTTATTATAGATGTTTGATAATGTTAATAAGTAGCTTTTAATTATTATTAAAATTATCTTAATTTTCACATTTTAATTTAATATTTAAAAATAATGCTCCATTATCTGTTGTAGTTATGACTTCTCAAGTACTGTATAATTATTTTTAATACTTATACATAAATATACATATAAACACACACATACACACACACCACTCAATTACTAGAAACTCTTTTCAAATAAAGTTTCAAATAAAATAGGTACATGTACTAGAGAAAAGAAGAGACTAAAATCTAGGGATAGAAAGAATTAAGAAAATCAATCAACAAAAGCATAAATCTTATTGTGGTTCCCAGTAAGTACTGAAATACAGTAGAATTATATAGCGGGAAGAATTTACTGGATTGCTTGGTATTTTTTCCACCAAGGAATCAGCAAATAGTATTGACTAGGATATGGATTACATGTGGTTGTAAGTACAGGTTGAGAGCTACATTCTCAGTGGTGGGAAATGGCAGCTTATCCTCTTAGTTGGCTAACTCCAAGTAGAAATCATTAAAGCAACCTTATCTCCCTCAGGGATCTCCAACCTCTGCCTCAGTCAGTGCACTTCACTTTTTACAGCATCATTTGTTTCTCTGGCATCTCAATTTTCCTCTCCATAGACCCATGAGATTTAATCACACATGCAGCAAAAACCTTACATTCTATTTCCTCTTTTTCAAGAGCTACAATTTTGCATCTGTGCTGCCTGCCCACACCACCACAGATTTAATTTACTTGTCTAACTCATCAAAATTTCAGACATATCTGTGCCTTCTGTCTCGACGATCTTCACACTTCCTTCTCTCTTGCCAACAGCCAAAGCTCACCATGGACCTGGTTCTCCAGCCACACAGCACTGTCCATTTTATGCTGGGCATTTTCTCATCATTTCTCCTTGTTTGGAAACTGTTGTTTCTCTACATGTTTCCAATTGCTGTCCCCTGTTACATTTATAGCCTCATTTAATGGAGATTAAAACAACAAAAGCAAAATGGTGCTGAAATCAACAACCTGAATTAATGAAAACTCCCCAATAGAACAGATGGCTGTCCTAGCTCTAATTTTAATAAATATCATAATTCAAAGATTCTCTTCTGCCTATAAGAAAGAGGGTTGTATTTCAGTTGGGTCCAAATGGAAAACACACAGTTCGGGTTAGTATATGCTCAGGTTCATATTTAAGGAGTCAGATTGAGGGTTTTCATAGGCTTATTACTACCCCTTTTTTTCTCACTATATTCTCCCTAGGAAAATTCCATCAAATGAAATTTTTTTTTAATCCAACCAGTGGGAGAAGAGGTGAGCAAGGCAAGGTTTCCAATTTGTCAGAACTAAAACAAATAGGTATTTTATGCAATATTTCATACTCAATTCACTGTACACTGGAATGTTCTTTAGCCTTGGATAACCTCTAAGTGCATTTCCCTCGAGTGTTTGAGGAAGCTGGGATGACTGTTTTAATCCTGCCCATACACTGGTAGACAGAATGTTAGAAACTATGGACAGAGGTTCATAACACTGTACAGGAGATTATGACCAAAACCAACCCCAAGAAAAAGAAATGCAAGAAGGCCAAGTGGCCTGAGGAGGTCTTACAAATAGCTGAGAAAAGAAGAGAAGCAAAAGGCAAAGGAGAAGGGGAAAGATATAACCAACTGAGTACAGAGTTCCAGAGAACAGCAAGGAAAGATAAGAAAGCCTTCTTAAGTGAACAATGTAGAAAAGTAGAAGAAAACAACAAGATGGGAAAGACTAGAGATCTCTTCAAGAAAATTAGAGACACCAAAGGAACATTTCATGCAAAGACGGGCTCGATAAAGGAAAGAAATGGCAAGGACTTAACAGAAGCAAAAGAGATTAAGAAGAGGTGACACAGAAGAACTATACCAAAAAGATCTTAATGACCCAGATAACCATGATGGTATAGTCACCAACCTAGAGCCAGGCACCTTGGTATGTGAAGTCAGTTGGGCCTTAGGAAGCATCACAACAAACAAAGCTGGTGGAGGTGATGGAATTCCAGCTGAGCTATTTCAAATCCTAAAAGATGATGCTGTGAAAGTGCTGCACTCAATACGCCAGCAAATTTGGAAAACTCAGCAATGGTCACAGGCCCAGAAAAGGTCAGTTTTCCTTTCAATCCCAAAGAATTCTAATACTAAAGAAAGTTCAAACTACAGCACAACTGTGCTCATTTCACATGTTATCAAGGTAATGCTCAAAATCCTTCAAGCTAGGCTTTAACACAGTTAGGGGAGAAGGTACATGAACCAAGAAATTTCCAGATGTACAAGTTGAATTTAGAAAAGGCAGAGGAACCAGAGATCAAATTGCCAACATCCATTAGATCATAGAAAAAGCAAGAGAATTCCAGAAAAATATCGACTTTTGCTTTGTTGACTACACTAGAGCCTTTGACTGTGTGGATCACAACAAACTGTGGAAAACTCTTAAAGAGATGGGACTATCAACAACCTCAGAAAAGACACTTGTTCCTTGCAAGAATAGCTATGACAAATCTAAACAGCATATTAAAAAGCAGAGATGTCACTTTGCCAA
Organism: Dama dama; assembly: GCF_033118175.1. Lineage (NCBI taxonomy): Eukaryota > Metazoa > Chordata > Mammalia > Artiodactyla > Cervidae > Dama > Dama dama. Next base: position 16,643,345 of record NC_083713.1, read on the forward strand.
CAAAGTCCATAAAGTCAAAGCTGTTTTTTCCTGTGGTCATGTATGGATATGAGAGTTTGGCCATAAAGAAGGCTGAGTGCTGAAGAATTGATATTTTCAAACTCTGATGCTGGAGAAGACTCTTGAGAGTCCCTTGGACAGCAAGGAAATCAGTCAGTCCTACAGGAAATCAACTCTGAGTATTCATTGGAAGGACTGGTGCTAAAACTGAAGCTCTAATACTTTGGTCACCTGTTACGAAGAACTGACTCATTAGAAAAGAGCTTTATGCTGGGAAGGATTGAGGGCAAGAGGAGAAGGGGAGGACAGAGGATGATATGGTTGGATGGCATCACTGACTCAGTGGAAATGAGTTTGCGCAAACTCCAGCAGATAGTGTAAGACAGGGAAGAGTGTCATAAAGAAGCAGACATGACTCAGCAACTAAAAAACAATACGCTGACCAAATCCTTCATGGTGATGTCTGCCCCTTTGGACTAGCAGTAACTTTCACAAGACTAGCAGAAACCTGCAAGGTTCGTGTCCCCCTTCACCGAAATCACATATATACTGACCTTCCCCATTACCTCTTCAGACCAGTTTTTCAGAGCTCTCTGGGGTGCTGTCTCCCAGGCTATAGTCCTGATTTTGCCCCAGATAAAACTTGACTCACAACTCTCACACTGTGCAATTTTTTTAAGTCAACACACTGCCTTTAACAAAACCTCATGATTAAGGGAGTCAGTTGAATCATGAAAAAATGATACCTTTACCAAGTAATGCTGATAATACCATACCTCCTTTTCCTTAAAGGGATCATTTAGCACTTAAAAAAAAGTTGAAAGCACATGGATATGTATATATATTCTCATGATTGGCTGAGACCCTGAATAAATCAGATTATGTTTGATTAGAACTTAAATTTTAAAACTGTGATAGATTGTGATAAAGTTTAAGGTTGTGATAGATCCTCATGTGCATAGAAAGGATGCTATAACTGAATAATCCAAGGAAAAAAACAGAGAAAATTACTTTTCTTCATATAGTAATTAACTCATATGGACCTGCAATGTCTCTGCCTAAACCTATATGTCTAAAAAAATAAATAAATAAATAGATCCAGTGACATTAGAAAGTACGTTAAGAATTTTCAATAGAGTACTACTTTATACAAAAGCTATTCCTGTGTGTGTGTGTGTGTGTGTGTGTGTGTAGTCACTCAGTCATGTCTGACTCTACGTGGCTCCATGGACTGGACCGTAGCTCCCCATGTTCCTCTGTCCATGGAATTTTTCCAGGCAGGAATACTAGAGTGGGTCACCATTTCCTACTCCAAGGAATCTTCCTGATCCAGGGCAATATAAATTCCCTCCGAGAGTAAAAGGGATGGAAGGTTTTTCTGACTCCTCCAGAATAGCTTCACTGATCCATTATTTTTCAGTCTGTACATCTAGCCAACTATTTACCAAACAACCAGAATGATTCAGCAAGCTGTTAGAGCTGGTGAAAGGAATATTGAAACTTACAACCTTCTTAGTATTTGTAAACTGTATACTTGTGTTATTCATTGGGAGCTTTAGTAAAAGAAAAGAATCGCTTCCTTTGTGAGGTAGTTCACAGTTCTTTAAAAAACACTGGAGTTATCTCAAAGACTTGTTAAATTTCTGCAGCAAATGTGTTTTAGCAATAGCTGAATATAAATAGGACTTCCTTTAACACTAGCATTTTTCAGTGACTGAAGTCAAGTCTCTGTAAGGCAAAACATGTCAGCCAGTTCAAAGTGTCTCCAAAAACAAACTCTGTAGAGAGTTAAGGGTCAAAACCTCAACAGAAACATGTATATATTTCAATTTCTCTCATGAATTAGAATTAATAATGTCCAGTAAATCTATATGCAGACTCACTACGCTAAGGTTATAGCTATGTTAAAAAATGCATTTGTATACTTGAATACTAAGGTTTCTCAGAAACAGGAGAGTCATAAGGCTTGAATTTACCTCACAATAATTTTTCAGATACTCAGAACTTACCTTTTTGCTGCTAATTTTTCTTTCCCTTGAGTCTTTTTTTATAAAAATAAATATATAGTTTTACTTACCCTTCTTTATTGTATAAAAGACATACACTATTAGTTATCTATTGCTGCATAACCTATTGCTATAAAACTTAGCAATATAAAATAATATACATCTCACAGTCTCTGTGGGACCAGAATTCAGAAAAGGCATCGCTAAGGGGATCCTCTGGTCCAGGGTTTGTCATGAGACTGCAATCACAGTGTTAGCCCACACGCTGGGCTGAAGTCATCTCAGTATTCAGGTGAAACAGGATCTAACTCACTCAGTGCCAGGGGCGTGATTAGGTTTCTCCCAAGCTACTGAATTGACTGCCTCACATTATTGAAGGCTGTTCACCAAAGGCAGCCCAGATAGCGCTCTCCATCAAAACTAGCAGATGAGGAGATCCAGGGAGACAGGATACCAACAGACAGAAGTCACAGCGTTTTATGACAACATTCCATCACTGTTGCTGTAAACGACCCTTGAGAAGCAAATCACAAAGTCTAGCTACACTCAAGGGGAGGGCTAGAATACCAGGAAGTAGGGGTCACTGGAAAACGTCAGAAGCTTCCCGACACAACTATAATTATACTCTTTTTACACCTTTTTTTCACACACAAATAAATTGCAGAACTTATTTGCTTTCAGTATATAGAGCCTTTTTCATGGTCACGTAGTACTTTAGTTGCTGCACCATATTCAACCCATAATTTGTAGTTGGGCATTTAGGTTATTTCCCACATTTTACTATTACAGTGACACAATCAATAGCATCTTCTATAATTTAAATTCATATTTGTATAGATGTATCTTCAAAGCAGATCTCCAGATATGATCATAGGTAAATACATGTTTAACTTTATTAGATATTACAAAATTCCCCTCTATAGAGATTATAATATTTTGCCTTCACATCAATAGGACAATATATGTTTCTCCACAGCCTAACCAAAGTATATTGTCAAGTGTTTATGTTTTTGCTAGTCTTTCAATCATTCCATATATTTGAGCTATTAGATATCTTTTCCTGTGAACTATTTATATCTTTTTTTCTCTCAGGTTTTGGCCTTTTATCCTCTCACTTTTTATGATTCCTCTTATATATTAAGAAAATCGGTTCACTGCCTATTACATGTCGCAGATATTTTCTCCCAATTGGTCATTTGTCTTTTGAATTTGCTGATAATTTTTTCCCCATGCAAAAGTTTCATGTGGTCAAATTTACCAACCTTTAATTTTATTACTTCTGAATTTTGAGTCATAAAGAGAAAAGTTTTCCCACACTGAAGTGATAAGAAAATTCACTGATATTATCTCCTAGAACACAAATAGTTTCATTTTTTAATATTTAAATCTCTGATCCATTTGCAGTTTATTCTAGTATTTTTATGGAAAGCACAGATCCAATTTTATCATTTTTTAAATGGCCAGTCTGTTTTCTCAACACCATTTATTTTAAAAGTCCATCTTTTCCACAGAGAATTTAGATGTCATCTTTACTAGGTAACAAATTTCAACATGCGTTAGATCTATTCTTGGAATTTCCATTCTTTCCATAAGACTTTCTAATCAAGCACTAGTACCACACTGCTTCCCTGGTGGCTCAGCTGGTAAAGAATCTGCCTGCAATGTGGGAAACCTGGGTTCAATTCCTGGGTTGAGAAGATCCCCTGGAGAAGTCCATGGGGTTGCAAAAAGTTGGACACAACTGAGCGACTTTCTCTAGAGTACCATACTAGTTTAATTGTAGCAGTTTTATAGTATGTTTTAATATCCCACTCATTGCTGTTTTTTTAGAGCTTTTCCAGTTTCTTTTTTTTTTTTTTTTTTTATTATTATTATTTTTTTCCAGTGGGTTTTGTCATACATTGATATGAATCAGCCATGGATTTACATGTATTCCCAATCCCGATCCCCCCTCCCACCTCCCTCTCCACCCGATTCCTCTGGGTCTTCCCAGTGCACCAGGCCGGAGCACTTGTCTCGTGCATCCCTCCTGGGCTGGTGATCTGTTTCACCATAGATAGTATACATGCTGTTCTTTTGAAATATCCCACCCTCACATTCTCCCACAAAGTTCAAAAGTCTGTTCTGTATTTCTGTGTCTCTTTTTCTGTTCTGCATATAGGGTTATCGTTATCACCTTTCTAAATTCCATATACATGTGTCAGTATGCTGTAATGTTCTTTATCTTTCTGGCTTACTTCACTCTGTATAATGGGCTCCAGCTTCATCCATCTCATTAGGACTGGTTCAAATGAATTCTTTTTAATGGCTGAGTAATATTCCATGGTGTATATGTACCACAGCTTCCTTATCCATTCATCTGCTGATGGGCATCTAGGTTGCTTCCATGTCCTGGCTATTATAAACAGTGCTGTGATGAACATTGGGGTGCACGTGTCTCTTTCAGATCTGGTTTCCTCAGTGTGTATGCCCAGAAGTGGGATTGCTGGGTCATATGGCAGTTCTATGTCCAGTTTTTTAAGAAATCTCCACACTGTTTTCCATAGCGGCTGTACTAGTTTGCATTCCCACCAACAGTGTAAGAGGGTTCCCTTTTCTCCACACCCTCTCCAGCATTTATTGCTTGTAGACTTTTGGATAGCAGCCATCCTGGCTGGCGTGTAATGGTACCTCATTGTGGTTTTGATTTGCATTTCTCTAATAATGAGTGATGTTGAGCATCTTTTCATGTGTTTGTTAGCCATCTGTATGTCTTCTTTGGAGAAGTGTCTGTTTAGTTCTTTGGCCCATTTTTTGATTGGGTCATTTATTTTTCTGGAATTGAGCAGCCAGTTTCTTCTTCATGATTTTTTCTACATCAACTTTATTACCAACATGTCTAACTCCAAACAAAAAAGAAACTTGTTGACATTGTTCTTGGGATCATGCTGAATTGACATCCCTATAATGTGGAGTTTGCCCATCTAAGAACAAAGAATGTCATTTCACTTGTTCAAGTGTTCAAAGTTCTTCTCATACAGTCCTTTCATGTTTCTTAAGATTATTCTTCTAATAATGAGTGAGGTTGGGCATCTTTTCATGTGTTTGTTAGCCATCTGTATGTCTTCTTTGGAGAAATGTCTGTTTAGTTCTTTGGCCCATTTTTTGATTGGGTCATTTATTTTTCTGGAATTGAGCTGCAGGAGTTGCTTGTATATTTTTGAGATTAATCCTTTGTCTGTTGCTTCATTTGCTATTATTTTCTCCCAATCTGACGGCTGTCTTTTCACCTTACTTATAGTTTCCTTTGTAGTGCAAAAGCTTTTAAGTTTCATTAGGTCCCATTTGTTTAGTTTTGCTTTTATTTCCAATATTCTGGGAGGTGGGTCATAGAGGATCTTGCTGTGATTTATGTCGGAGAGTGTTTTGCCTATGTTCTCCTCTAGGAGAACATAGTTTTATAGTTTCTGGTCTTACATTTAGATCTTTAATCCATTTTGAGTTTATTTTTGTGTATGGTGTTAGAAAGTGTTCTAGTTTCATTCTTTTACAAGTGGTTGACCAGTTTTCCCAGCACCACTTGTTAAAGAGGTTGTCTTTTTTCCATTGTATATCCTTGCCTCCTTTGTCAAAGATAAGGTGTCCATAGGTCCGTGGATTTATCTCTGGGCTTTCTATTCTGTTCCATTGATCTATATTTCTGACTTTGTGCCAGTACCATACTGTCTTGATGACTGTGGTTTTGTAGTAGAGTCTGAAGTCAGGCAGGTTGATTCCTCCAGTTCCATTCTTCTTTCTCAAGATTACTTTGGCTATTCGAGGTTTTTTGTATTTCCATACAAATTGTGAAATTCTTTGGTCTAGTTCTGTGAAAAATACCGTTGGTAGCTTGATAGGGATTGCATTGAATCTATAGTTTACTTTGGGTAGAATAGCCATTTTGACAATATTGATTCTTCCAATCCATGAACACGGTATGTTTCTCCATCTGTTTGTGTCAGAAATGCAAATCAAAACCACAATGAGGTACCATTACACGCCAGTCAGGATGGCTGCTATCCAAAAGTCTACAAGCAATAAATGCTGGAGAGGGTGTGGAGAAAAGGGAACCCTCTGACACTGTTGGTGGGAATGCAAACTAGTACAGCCGCTATGGAAAACAGTGTGGAGATTTCTTAAAAAACTGGAAATAGAACTGCCATATGACCCAGCAATCCCACTTCTGGGCATACACACTGAGGAAACCAGATCTGAAAGAGACACGTGCACCCCAATGTTCATCACAGCACTGTTTATAATAGCCAGAACATGGAAGCAACCTAGATGCCCATCAGCAGATGAATGGATAAGGAAGCTGTGGTACATATACACCATGGAATATTACTCAGCCATTAAAAAGAATTCATTTGAACCAGTCCTAATGAGATGGATGAAACTGGAGCCCCTTATACAGAGTGAAGTAAGCCAGAAAGATAAAGCACATTACAGCATACTAACACATATATATGGAATTTAGAAAGATGGTAACGATAACCCCATATGCAAAACAGAAAAAGAGGCACAGAAATACAGAACAGACTTTTGAACTTTGTGGGAGAATGTGAGGGTGGGATATTTCAAAAGAACAGCATGTATACTATCTATGGTGAAACAGATCACCAGCCCAGGTGGGATGCATGAGACAAGTGCTCGGACCTGGTGCACTGGGAAGACCCAGAGGAATCGGGTGGAGAGGGAGGTGGGAGGGGGGATCGGGATGGGGAATACGTGTAAATCTATGGCTGATTCATATCAATGTATGACCAAAAAAAAATAATAATAATAAAAGAGGTATCTTTTGCCTCTATGGAAATATTAAAAAAAAAAAAGATTATTCCTATTTTATGCTGCATTGCACATAGGTTTTCTTCTTTCATCAAATCTTCTAACCAAAATACATAAACTATTGATTTTTGTACCTTAAGTTTATATCTTATTACAATGTATCAATATATCCCAAACCACATAAGCACATTGTGCCTCCATAATTGGAATAAATGAGAATTTGAGAGATTTCAAGGTCACCCACAATTTATTACCTAACCTAATGAAATTCTAGTAGCTTTCAAAATCCTGGTTAAAGAATTTATTACTGCTGGTTTTAAGGGTGAATAAAATTTAATGATTACAATGTTTTGAAATGTTCCAGTTAAAATGTAAACAGTAAGAGAAATACTGGTTTTATTATACAGTTTAAATCAGTTTTTAAACTGATTTAAAATTTAAAATAAGTAATAATTTTTAGAAATAAAATGAATGAATGTTCATGCTTCAGATAGTGCAATGCCAAGATTACTACTACCTCAGATACCATATTTTAAAAATTAAAGTTCACACTTACTGAGTGAACAAACAGACGGATAAATACTAATCGGCACTAGGCCACATTTATCCATTGGAGTAATGAATGCCACCTCATTTTCATTTGGTCAAGAAGAAAAATCTAAGCAGTTTCGATCTACAAACATCAATATTTCTTACTGATAGATGAAATAAAATCAGAAAAGCAAACAACTTTTATTGATGGCTTTCCCTTTAACTGCTAAATCTGCTTTCTGACAGGCAATGATATAATAACACATAATATCAGAATCAAATTTTGTAATCACCAACAGGAACTCTGGAAACTAAATGAAGATGAAGCCCCCACACATGGAATGTACTTGAAATTTTAAATAGTAAAATGAGGTCATCTCAAATAGCTATTTTTAGCCCAAACACATAAGCCAAAGAACACTAAATACAAATCAATTAAGTTGTCAGAAAATCTCTTCAACTCCAGCCCTCTAATGTGAAAACTATGCCATGCAAAATTGCTGAGGTTAAAATTGCAACACCATTTTAGAAAGGATTTAATTTTTTTAATGCACACAGAAAGGAAAACTTTCAGTTGAAGTAAATGTCCTTGAGTTCTTTACGTAAACAAGTTTTGAATGTAGTAACGAGAAAGAACCTACTGGATTTTATATTAGAACTAGCTCACCTAACATTAAAATAATCAAATTGCAAAGATGCCTCCCCCTTCACCTAATTCTACATTCACCTTTCACATTTATATCTAACAGTCAATCCCAAGGTATTTCATCCCATCTCCCTGAAAAGCACTTTAATATTCCTTTCCTTCTATAGTAATAACTTAATAAGAGTGTGTAATTTTGCCTCACTTTTCTTTCTTTGAGAGTTTTTAGGGAATAACAATAAATGAAGCTTTTGCTGTTTAGTAGAATTTGGCCACAGCTTTATTAAACTTCACTGAACTCCATCAAGTTCATTTTTATATAAGGCTGAATATCGTAACAACTCAAAAACCAATTCAAACCATTCGTGAGGTTATACAGTTCCAGGTGGGTTTAAGTGTAGTCTTTAGAACAGACCAGAATCAGAAAATATTAGTTATGTAAAATTTTTAAAAGATTCTATAAAACCACAAAAAAATTGAACTTTAAAAACTATTAAGAACACATGATATTTAAAAGGTAAGGAGAAACCAACTGACATCATTCCAGTTCAAGATAAAGCTTCCAATCTGTTCTCTTTAACAGCCAAACAAACCTATCCCCGTTATGGAAGATCCATCATTCCAAAATTTCAAACAGCCCTTTTTTCCCCTAATCAGAAGTGTGTACAACAGTGAAAAACATATCTGACAAAACAGACTTCTTGTCATTTATCGCTGTTTACCCTTGAATGCATTTCACAGCTTGAATAAGTCTTTGTTTTACCAACTCCAACCCACAAAAAAAGCTCACTTGTCAACCCACATAGAAAATAACTCAAATTGTTTCTTTACAACTCGAGATTATAGAGTGGTGGTAACCCTTTCATCCAGAATACCTTAGCAATGCCAATTTATTTCTGACTTTCACATTTTAAAGCATCCAAATCAGATGGTTTGGTAACTCTCAAATAAAGTTTCCTAGTAAGCATTTAAAAAATAAGAATCAAAAAGTGGTTCTTTGTCACCAAGGTCATGCAGAAAAATGTAGGAGTAACCAACTGCTCAATGAGTAAGTGCATTTACATTAAAGGTTAATATATTCAGTCTTTCAGTTCAAGAATAAACCATCTGGTTTCAAATGCAGAGTTGAAACGAGCCTATAAAAAGGTAAGAATTCTTGAAAACAGCTCAGAAATATACATCCAGTAACTTCAAATATTCACTACCTCCTTTAAAAAAAAAAAAGGGTTATGATTTATATTCAAACCTACCAAATGAACATCTGCCCTCCACACATCACTGGCACACAGGTGAGTAGGGTGTTACTATCTCTAGACTTCCATCTACCAAGAGTGGTCATTTTAATGTGTCAGGACCGGAGTCAGGTAGACCTATGCCTGACCTAAGAAAATATATTCTTCATCTATCGTCTTCCCTCCATCCCTGGGCATCTCCCTCTCCATCTTGTGGGCACAGGGCCATGCAGGGTTGTAACAGGAGACATAGGAACCTGTGGCCTCATCTTCATGACACCCCTGAGAAGCACTGCCAGTTTTTTATTTCCCAGCAATCACTTGCTACCCCTCCGATACCTCGGTTAGAGTGTCTACCAAATGGAATAAACCACTTTCATAACCTTGTGGGAACTCACCAAAGAACTTCAAACAAGGTCCAAAATTAAACATTAAACCATAATCCTTCGGTGCCCCAAAGTCCTTTGTATCAGTTATCTATTGCAATTTAGCAAACCACCCCAAAACTTAGGCCTCAAAATAGCAATGTATGGCATCTCACAATTCTGAAGTTACTTCTTCTATTCCATATGGTGTTCGTTAGAGTCCCTGACACAGCTGCATTTCTTTGGTAGCTGAGCAGGAACTGGGTCATCCAAGAAAACCTCATTCATATAGCTAGGAATTGGTCCTGACTGTCAGCTGGACAACTCAGTTTTTCTCCAGGTGGTATCTCTCTCCATATGGTGACTCACGTTCCAGGGCCTCCCCACCTTGGTTCTTCTCACTGGCAGGATGGCCTGGATTTCCCTATATCGTGGCAGCTGGATTCCAAAAGAGCAAGAGCAAAACTGCCACTCTCTCAAAACGAGGCCCAGAGCTGGCTCAGCATCACTTTTTTGTCTTCGGTATTCTACTGATTAGAACGAGTCACAAGGCCAGCCCAACTCAAGGTGGGCGGGGTGTTTGGGAGATAGGTTGCAACTCTGGTAGGAGTGGAATGCATACTCAGGAAAAGGAGGAATTGTTGTGCAGCTATTTTGGGAGACTATCTACCACATCTTAAGCACAATTTGCATGAAAATTCCTCTAAAGAAGAGGAAAGGGGGTCCTTAAATAATAGGGCAACTTATGTTCACTTGACTCTTTGCTTGCACAAGAAATAGATATTAAATGACACAAGGAAGAAATGTCAAGAAAAGTCTATTTTTACTGGAGTGGGTAGCCATTCCCTTCTCCAGGAGATCTTCTCAACCCAGGGATCAAACCTGGGCCTCCTGCATTGCAGGTGGACTCTTTACTATCTGAGCCACCTGAAAAGCCCATGATACATAAAAATCAGGACAGCATGACTTGCTTCTTTTATTCTTAATATTACTCAGTTCCATGATTACTAAGAATGGCTAAAAAAAAAAAAAAAAAAATGCCACTGCAGTAACTAATGAGAGTTACACAGCTCTACCAGACCTCCCCAGCTTGGCTTGCTTTCAGTGGCAATCAGTCATATTCTGTTGCAGTAAACACAGAGGTCCAGAAATTAGAACAGTGCTATGAAAGGAAGTCAGACCATCTTTCCCAAAACCACAAATTAGATAGGAGCATCTATTACTACATTGATAGCCATGCTAATATTTAGTTAATACTTACACTGTTTTCATCCTTCAGTAATTATTTAAGCCTTGCCAGGTTGTAGTCATGTTTGGAAAGAAAACAATACTATGGTATCAATTCCTACTTTTGAGTGCCATTTCAAAATTACAACCAAAGTATGAAATTATTGGGCTTCCCAGGTGGTGCTAGTGGCAAAGAACCCACCTGCCAATGAAGGATACATAAAAGTCATTGGCTGATCCCTGGGTTGGGAAGATCCCCTGCAACTTGCTCCAGTATTCTTGCCTGGAGAATCCCATGGATAGAGGAGCCTGATGGGCTACAGTCCATGGGGTCACAAAGAATCAGAGTGAAGTGACATATTGCTTCCCCCAATAACCCCCTTTCTGATGGCCAGGAGATAGAAGGAAAATTGAAATAAAAAAGGAGAGCTCCCTAGAAGAATAAGAAGTTATGTGCCTTCCTATACACAAAAGCTTCAGCTAGCCTCTATAGCCTTTCTCTTCAAAGGGATCAACAGTAATTGGACTGTGGTGAGTTATTCTTTGGAAATCATATGGAGTGATGGAAATGCCATCAAATAAGACAGGGAAGACTGCAGCAAAAGCAGGTTTGGAAGGGAAGAGCTTGGAACATGTCTAATTTGAGATGCTTGTTAGACATCCAAGTGGAGAAGTCAAGTCAGCAGTTAAATACTGAGCTCAGTAGTTCAGGCTCTGGGCTGGAGATATAAACTTGGAATTTGTTGGCATCTACTTGGTATATCAGCTATGAGAATGGATACAACCACCAAGGGAGTGAGTGTGTTGGAATACTTCAGCAATCGGAGGGAACGGAGAAAAGGGAGCAACAGTTAATGAGACTGAGAACTGGCCAGTGTGCCCAGATGAAAACCACAGAACCATGTGAAGTAAGGGTATTAAGGAAAAGGGAGTGTCATATGACTAGTGTCATATGCCCTCAAAGGTCAAGTAAGATGAAGACTGAGAAATGACCATTAAAAAACAAAGCAAAAAAACAAAATGCCTTATTTCACAAGCACAATGTCAAACTGCCCTGTGAGACAGCCTGTAATCATGCTCTAATAACCACATAAATTTAAATTTTCTAGTGCCATACTCTTCTACTTAAGTTTAAAGGAAAAACTATTAAGTAAACTGGTTTTCTGTCAGACACAAGTAAAAACGTTATTTTTTGATTCCCAAAATCAACATGGCATGACCATATGCCTTATGCTTAGTTACCTCAATAACAGCAACTCCTACAGTGCAGGACACAGCCTGTTGTTAAGATCATACCCGAGGCACCAGTGCCCATCTGTTTGAAGTCTCCTTTTCCCATCTTCCTCATCTACAGAAAATAATCTGAACAAAAGAAAAAAAAAAAAATCAAAGATAATACAAGTCAAAAGCTAACCATAAACTATAAGAGCAACACTTACAGTTTGCAACATCCCAAAGATTAAAATAAAAGTTTCAATGAGGAAAAAACTTAACTGTCTTGAGTTCTTATGTTTAAGTATCTTTTTACCCCAATCATATAACAAGGCAAAGATGAAGATCTACCATAAGGAATCACACACTCTCAGAAAAGAACTTTACCCACTGTCTGACACCTATGTGTTACATATGGCAAGTAAATAGCATAAATGCTAAGAATGTTACTGTTACATTAACAGGGCTGCAAGGATGCTGGACTCTTAAAATGGTATAGTAACTCATTTTTCTCAGAACCAGAAAAAAAAAGAAAGGAAAAAAAGGAAGAGATCAAAGTAATAAACTCCCTAGCATTTCATCACATTTCCCTCGATGCCATGATTTCCTTCAAGTCCATAACACTATTATCTTGTCATCCATCTTCCAGTTACAAGAATAAAAGTGTTTATTCCTCTGCATATTAGCTATATTTCTAATGAAGCAGTGCACAAATAGAACTGTATTTTCCTTATGATTGAGATTATGATTTCAGAGTTCTGAAGGAAGACATACTTTAAGATTATTTTCCAAGATGAAACACACTCACTCAACAATGAGATATGCATGGAACGCTAGTTCATGGGAGACAGCACTGCAGGCTTTGTGATTTCAAACCACAGCTCCTGCTTATGAGGAGGTATGACCCTTGTACAGCCATAAAAACACATGTACCTAAAAGGTAACAATAAAGAGCTGGGCAACATGAGCAGCAAGTGAGTGATACAAAAAATAAGTGTTATGGAACCTGAGTCTGCAAAAGATGACTCCCAAGAGATGTGGTCTAGACAGTCTCCAAAAGCCACTGAGTGTTCCCCAGGGCTTTTCAGAAGGAGTAGGAACTGAACCTAGAAGCAAGAGGCAAGACGTGGCACAGACAAAGATGCAGAGGCGAGGTGATTCTGGGTTGATGACTAAACATGACCAGTTGAAGTGGAAAATTCAAATTAGAAAATTGAAAAGAGAAGGAAACAAACGGCAGGATGCTAAGGACAGCACCGGTGCTCTTCTTTCCCCCTCATTTCCTGCTTCTTCTCCCCGTGCCCCATGCCACCCTCTGCCTGGCTTTGGATTAGCCATGACCTCTAGAGTCAGAGGAGAAGGCAATGGCACCCCACTCCGGTACTCTTGCCTGGAAACTCCCATGGACGGAGGAGCCTGGTAGGCTGCAGTCCATGGGGTTGCGAAGAGTCGGACACAACTGAGTGACTTCACTTTCACTTTTCACTTTCATTCATTGGAGAAGGAAACGGCAACCCACTCCAGTGTTCTTGCCTGGAGAAGCCCAGGGACGGGGGAGCCTGGTGGGCTGCCGTCTATGGGGTCGTACAGAGTCGGACACGACTGAAGCGACTTAGCAGCAGCCGCAGCAGCAGCTCGAGTCAGAAAAACCTGAATCCCAACTACACTTCTCAGTCCTGTACAACCTCAGAAAGTTATTTAACTATCAGGGCCTCAGTTTTCTTATATGTGAATAATGACAAGTATATCTATTTTAAAAGTCTTATACTTTTTACATTTATATGTATAGTAATAATAATATGCAGTACTGTGTTAGATACCATGGTCAGATCATTTGCAGTGTCTCATTTAGACCTTAGTTAATCCTCAGTTGCCCTCAGGGTACATATTATTTCCTTTGTGCACTGAGAAAATTGATAATCAGGTCAAATTACTTGTCCCAAACCATAAAGACAAAAATTGGCAAAGCAAGAATGGATCAGAGGTGCTGCTGACCCAAAGTCCTCATTCTTAGCTACTCTGATACAAGAGAGATAATAAATGCAAGGCAGGAAATGGCAACCCACTCCAGTATTCTTGCCTGGAGAATCCCATGGATGGAGGAGCCTGGTGGGCTACAGTCCACAGGGTTGCAAAGAGTCAGACACGACTGAGCGACTTAACTTTCACTTTTCACTTTCACTTTTCACTGTCCAAAATTCTATGAGATATTTTTTATCTGTTATTCCTGTTTTTCTTGCTATTATCATTATTATTATAGATGAGAAAACTGAAATTCAGAGATTTTATTTAACTTTCCCCATGTGACATTGCAGGCAGCTCACAGCAAAAATAGACTAGAGTCTGATTAGCAAAGTTCTTAGATTTCAAGTTAAAAAACTTTTTCATTTTCCTCCATTAATAGAGCACCATTGCAGTTTGCTTAATGTAGGAATAGAATAATAAAGGCATTCCTTTAGAAGGGTCAATCATCCCTAACAGAATCAAAATGTTCTGTCTTTGGAAATACACAAATGACTATCATCATTTTGTTATATATGTTGAACATAGTTCTTCCCTCTTGTCTTGATAGAAGTTCCTTAAGAGGAAAATTTATTTCCTATATATCTTTATATATCCAGAGCTTAGCATAAATTTATGTACCTTAGTGCAGATGCAAAAGTGTTTGATTGCAAAAAGAATGGATGAATGAAATGTATATATTGAGTTCAAGTGGAAGCACTTTTAGGAGTTCACATGGCAGCTTAAGGGATTTATGAACCTCACTGAAATTTATTTAAAATGTAGACTGTACGTACTTAAGTGCATTTTCAAGAAAGAAGTTCCACATTTTTGATCAGATTCTCAGAAAAATCTAGGACCTCATAAACATTGAATACCATTAGACTCAGGTAGGAAGACCAGTTAAAAGTGATCGAATTTGTTCAGGGGAAGAAAAATAAACTAGTGATATTGCAGTAGACATGGAAAGAATAACACGGTTAATGATATTCCATAAATAAATCCACAGAATTTGACACCAAAAACCAGAGGTCACATGGAAATAGAGAATAGACTTGTGGCTGCCAAGAAAGAAGGGGGTTGAGGGAAGGAGGGTTTGGGATTAGCAGCTATATTAATAAACTATTATATGTAGGATTGATAAACAGTAAGGTATTACTGTATAGCACAGGAAGCTATATGCAATATCCTGTGATAAACACAATGGAAAAGAATACATATGTATAATGGAGTCACTTTGGTGTACAGCAGAAATTAACACAACAATGTAAGTCAACTATACTTCAATAAAACTAAAAAATAAAACAGTAGTCATTGGGTCTAGCATAATAATACCGTGTGGTGTCATTGTAATGGCTAGTTCCAAGGAGAGATGGCAGAGATATAACTTCTCCAGCTACCTGACTTCTTTCATAAATGCTAGAAAGTCTTCAGAAATTAAAAAAGATCATATTCTTACAATCCTACAGTGAAAGCAGACACTCTTTTTGCAAGTGACAGTCTACAAATGTTTATTGAATTCTGATATATGTGAAGAAATTGAAACTAGAGACACAGAGATAAGGAGTAGCAATTGTGTCCCTTTTTGCTGGAAAATTGGAGAAATCTTGTTTAATGAGAAGAAGCCCAGAGATTTTTAAAGTATACTTAATGAATCACTAACATGATATGGATCAAACCATAGACAATGGCCTCTCTAGTAAGACTGAGAGTGTATATTTGTCTCTAGGCATTGTGAGATTGAAATAAATCAAACTACAGTCTTGCTCTTATTTCCCTTCTGTTTCAGTATTTTTAGATGAATTATATTAAGCTTTAAAAAGCATAAGTTTTTAATAAATATGCAAAGAGAGGGCTCCAAAGAAGAGGCCAAAAGAAGATATCCCATTGTTCACTGCAGTACTATTTACAATAGCTAGAACTTGGAAGCAACCTAGATGTCCATTGACAGATGAATGGATAAAGAAGTTGTGGTGTGTATATTCACAATGGAATATTACTCAGCCATAAAAAGGAATGCATTTGAGTCAGTTCTGATGAGGTGGATGAACCTAGAACCTATTATACAGAGTGAAGAGAGTTAGAAAGAGAAAAATATTGTATTCTAATGTATATATGTGGAATCTAGAAAAATGGTACTGAAGAATTTATTTACAGGGCAGCAGTGGAGAAACAGACATAGAGAATAGACTTATGGACGTGAGGAGAGAGGAGGGGAGGGTGAGATATGTGGAAAGAGTAACATGGAAACTTACATGACCACATGTAAAATAGATACGCAACTGGAATTTGCTGTCTGGCTCAGGAAACTCAAACAGGGGCTCTGTACCAACCTAGAGGGGTGGGATGGGGAGGGAGACGGGAGGGAGGTTCAACAGGGTGGGGATATATGTATACATATGGCTGATTCCTGTTGAGGTTTGACAGAAAACAACAAAATTCTGTAAAGCAATTATCCTTGTGAGGTCCCTAAGAATTTCAAGCCATAGCATTTCTACTAACAGATATACACTGCTATTTTTTCACTGCTCTCTCTCTAGGTGACTGCCAGTATAGCTGAACATCTGCTAGCTTTAAATTAACTAATTCAAGTTTTCCTGAAAATGATCATGCATGTTAAATGTATGTGAAAGAAATTATTCAAACTCAATGACAAAGGAAAATTTATAAAAATATTTAACATCTTTGCTAGCTGAAAAGAATGAAAATTGAAGACAGTGTGCAGGGACAGTCATAGACCTGCTCTACTCTTGAGCCAGAAGCAGCCACTGGTGGCTCCGAGTGTCTTATTTTCTGCAGATAATAAGAACCAAATGCTCCCCTAGAGAAAAGATGTGACAAAGTTAGAGTCATTGCTGGAAGTCAGAGGCTGGACTCTTGTAACTCCTACAACTTGTTCTTGAGGTGGGTCTAGCTTTATAAGATGCTCCAGATGGAGGGAGGCAAGAGAAGAACAGCAGAGCCTCATCAATGTCAAACAAGGTCTCTCTAGGATCAGTGGCATGATCTGCACTGTTGCTACTAGAGAGTGGCAATCAGTACCCATAAGAGACTTGAATCTGGGCTGGGACACCAACGGCTAGTAGGAAACAACTGAAAAAATCAGACTATGAGGGATGATCCAGAAGTAGAGGGACAGGAAAAAAGTAAATGCAAAAGTCTCCCACCAAAGTTGATCTTACCATATCACTTTTGCAATTTTATTGCATGTTACTAGCCAGAGAGAGGGATAAAACATCTCGAGGAGTACAACCAAGCTAGACCCAGTGGTTATTTCTAGACATTTTGCTTTATATTACATATTCCTTTTATGCAATTTTTATAAGGAGCATATATTGATTTTTATATAAGAAGAAATAAAGACGTGTACTTTTTTGCCTATAAAAGACAACTTATCTACTAAACAAAATTCCCGAACCCCATGAAGATGCCTAATGCCAAAAAAAGTCAAAAATCAAGTGACAAATTCACTCAAAATTAATTTTATGAAATAATATGGCAAAAATTTTATTTTTAATTGTATATAGTTAAAGGTGTATTATAGCAAAGACTTTCAAATAAATATGTGTAGATTGCCCAAGGAGATGTAGTAAAGAAAAACTTGCATGAAAAAAATGAAGAGGAAATTATGAAACAAAAGGCAAAAGCATTTAGACTCAAATACTGGGGAAATTTCCCAGAATAATGCATAAAAAGAGAAAGGCATTTTTAAAAGAAAGAATAGCCAAGAAATATGGAAGGACAAGAACCAGTCCTGGCCATGATACGTACTTCATAGCTGCTGTATTTAGGTATAATCTACATACAGTAAATTCAACCTTGTTAAAGAAAATAAAGAAAAGGAAAAGAAACATGGAAAATACATTGAAAATCGCCAATATACACATAAGAGGAGTTCCAGAAGAATGTAGGCTATAAGAGTAGAAATACTTGAAGAAGCCATAACCAAGAAATTTTCAAATGTGAAGGAGTACATATATCTTCAGATCAAAAATGCTCTGTTACTAAGCATAATAAATGAATCCACGCCCTAATGCATTACAGGGAAAGTGAAATAACATCAGGAGTGAAAGTATGTCAAACACATACCCAAGTAATACACTACACATTTTTTATCCACATTATTATATGTATTTTAAAATCTCACACATAGTATTTATTTATTTCTCTCCCCTTAGTTCTCTTGTCTTTCTCTGACTTAACCTTCTGCATCATAACTTTTCAAGATGAACAGTATCATTTACCAAAATGTGCGATAAAGATTATTATTTCACTAATGCTTTAGTCCCTAAGGACAGAGACCATGTACTCTTTTTTGCAGTTGTAACCCAGCACCTGGAAACGTCTTATACTTAGTTCTAATGTTCAATCATGTTCCAATAGCTGAAAGAGTAAATACTCTAAGAAATTGAGTGACTTCCCTATTTTGACCCCTCATAAATGATAGAGCTGAACAATTTTTTGTTGACTGTTAATTCATTTTGGTTTCACCACAGAATCAAATACTTAAGTACTCTCTACATAGGCCCATCCATTTCCTCTTCATCTATTTCTTGGCTGATGATTTCTTTCAGATCAATGTTCTAATTAACCCTGCTTTTTTTTTTTAATCTAGTCTTCTTTTTTGGCTCTTTCTTTTGTCATTCAACATGTTGTTATCAGTCACAAACTTACAAACTCCTCAAATTTATTGCATATATTTTTATATCTATATGTAAGTTATTGGGACAAATATACATCCAAAACAGACAAGTCAAGAAAAGATGATGATTTGAAGGGGTAAGTGCAACTCAACAAATATTTTTTAAGGCATATGTTCAAAGCAAGATGCTAGGTTCATCCTTCAAAGGTATTACATAGTATATTAAAAAGCACATTATAAATACATAAACATGATAGAGGGTGATTCTAGGGGAAACATGTTATAGCATTCTAAAAAAGAAAAACAATTTTCGGGTAAGTAACATCATGGAATAGGTGACTACTGTGAGGGCCTTGGAAAGACTAGCAGCATACTGGCAGAAGTAGATGAAAGTAGATAGAATTTCAGTCCAAGAAAAAGAATGAGCAAACAAATAGAAGCAGAAAAATATGCGACTGTTTAAAATGCAGCCATCTCTTAACTTAGTCTTCATGATAGGGTAGGTACAGAAAAGTAACAAAGGAGAAAATGTTGGAAATATGGCTTAATGATATATAGAGCCTTGAATGTCTACTGAAGACCTTGTATATAATTTAGTAGGCAACAAGGAACCGTTGAAGATTTTTTTAAAAAGAGAGAGAGAGGGAGAAACTGTATTATGTCAAAGATATGCTTTTTGGAGTTTGAGTATGATGAGTTAGTACTTATCCCCATGAATTTAAGGTTTGGCAGAACATCTAGGGGAAAATGCACAGGGGAAAATGAAGGATGGCCCTCAGGAGAGGTGCTGGAGCTAGAAGCGATGATTAACATCTCGGGGGGAACAGGGACAAAGACAAGTGTAAAACACACTAGGCCTCTGTTCGAGGATCCAGTCAGTGAGCTTGGGGCAGTCAGCAATGAAGAGTGCTTCGTTAAGTCAAGAGGAAATAAGGTTAAGAAAAAGACCCTGGATTTGGCCTTTAGAAAACACTCTTTAATGATAAATATCAGTACCAGTGGGATGGGTGAGAGCAAAAGCCTGAATGAGAGAGATAAACTATAAGATAGGAGAAAGAGCTAATGTCCTATGGGAAAATCTGGTAGTAAAAGGTGTCCAGTATAAGAATTGAATGAGGTTTCTTAGGATAAAGGAATCCTGAGCATTATTTTGACATAGCAGAAGAATTAGGGCTCTTGTCTTTGTGCTAGTATCACAAACTCTCAAAATACTCATCTCTCCATCTTGTGATACCTATTTACTTCTCATTCCCCCATGTTGGACTGCAATTTAATCAAGGGTAGATGCT
Organism: Dama dama; assembly: GCF_033118175.1. Classification (NCBI taxonomy): domain Eukaryota; kingdom Metazoa; phylum Chordata; class Mammalia; order Artiodactyla; family Cervidae; genus Dama; species Dama dama. Next base: position 16,663,296 of record NC_083713.1, read on the forward strand.
CTGTCTTATTCACTGTTGTTTTCCCAGCAACCAACCCATTGCCTAACACACTGAAGACACTTAATACAAATATTTTAAGATTCAAGAAAAGATTTCAGGATGTTATGAGGGAAACGGAAACTATGGTATAGCAAGTTCCTGGAGGATATGTGAAGGATTAGGATTAGCAATAGGATGAAGGATTAAATGTGAGTGATAATAGTATTTATTATCTAATTATCCCCACTGGTTTAGTTGAAGAAGTTAAAAAGTCATGTTATAAAAATACTTATATAGAAAATAAATACTCATCCTATACAGGTAGTATATATTCCTTCCAAATAGTCTCAGTTACGCATTTGTATCAGAAGTGTTCTGTTTTCAGCTTTGAAATACCCATTCAAAAAAGTTTGTGTGATCTTAAATAGTACTTTAAATAACAAACAGATAAGCTTGGAAGTTAAAGCAAGAAAAGTTAACCCTGATTCAAGGAGAAAAAGCTGGGAAGTCTAAGAAATCTTTGATGAGCAGAAAGAAGAAAGTCACATAACACAGAAGGTAAAACTCAGGAGAAGATTCATCATCCCTCTTCTATCCTTGGGCTTCCCTGATGACGCAGACGGTAAAGAATTCACCTGCAATGAGGGAGACCTGGGTTCAATCCCTGGGTTGGGAAGATCCCCTGGAGAAGGGAAAGGCTACCCACTCCAGTATTCTGGCCTGGAGAATTCCATGGACTGTATAGTTCATGGGGTCCCAAAGAGTCGGAGGCGATTGAGTGACTGTCACTTTCACTTCATACTATCCTCACTGCCTCCTTTGCTTGTTTGGTTGGTTGGTTGGGGAATTTTGTTTTCAAGTACTTCTAGCCCTGTGAGAATAAAGAAGCCAGGATATGGGTGTCTATATTTCAAATCCACTTGAGTTTCCAGTTTGTTTTATGGTACCAGCTGGAAGCTGCATTTTAAGAATTTGAGAAAAAAAGGAATAAAGGCATGACTGTACCTGCCAGGAATCAACTTGGTCCCCAAGTAGCCACATGGTGAGAGCCCATCTCTTTGAGGATCTGAATATAGTCTATCTTGGGTGTCCAGCGGTTTTGTTGTTGTTGTTGTTGTTGTTTTTTCCAGAACTAAAAAAGGAATTTGTTTATTGAGAGCAAGAGGATGCAAGCAATATAAAAATCAAAAGCTTATCTGGCTTTAATTGACTTTTCTTTCTCTGCTTCTCAAAATGGAGTTGGATTTCATTTGTACATTTTCTATGGGTCCCATCTGCTCAGAAATCCTTATACAGGGTAAACTGTGGGGCAGATTCCTTAAGTGACCCTTTATAAGAATTCTTATCAGGGTGGGAGTAATTGCTCAATGCTGCCTACTTCTTCCCCTTCTGCTTCATGTGTACTACAAAATAGTCATTGCATGCGATGGTGAGCCCAGCGATTAGCGAAAAGAAGCTCTGGAAGCCCACTTTGCCATCTCGACACTGGTCCAGGTCCTTCATTATTTTGTCCACGGCCAGAGGGTCTTTTTGATTTTCCAAAAACCCAGGGAACTCCTTTTCCATCAGTACTCTCAGGTCTTCCTTTGTTAAGTAACCTGTATCACCAGCAAATCTGTGAAATGTGAACATCATGGTTTCCACAGCGTGTTCCATTTGAGACGCCATTTTGGGGAAGTCTGTTGAAACCTTGGCAGGAGGCGCAGCGGGGACGCTCGGCTGGGGACGCGCGGCCAGTGAGCACAGCGCCGCGGGCAGGGCGCCTTAGTACGTGGGGGGGCGGGGGGAGGCAGGAGGAGCCTGGGCGGGTGTCAGGGCCTCGGCTCACCCCGCCTCTTCCCCTCCCTCCTCTTCCTGCCCGCCTCCCTCTCCCCGCGCCACACTCACACCCCGGGCGCAGCGCGCACACCCTTCTCTCGCTGTCGTGTCCAGCGGTTTTGTGTGTGGTCAAAATGACTCAAGGTGGCAATGTTTTCTATTCCCATTGGTCCAAGTTAATAGATTGCAGAAAAATAATTTTTATATTAATATAAGATGCCTCTGGGTTTCCCTGGTAGCTCAGTTAGTAAAGAATCCTCCTGCAATGCAGGAGACCCCGGTGTGATTCCTGGTTGGGGAAGATACCTTTGGAGAAGCGATAGGCTATCCACTACAGTATTCATGGGATTCCCTGGTGACTCAGACAGTAAAGAATTCGTCAGCAATGCAGGAGACCTGGGTTCGATCCCTGGGTTGGGAAGATCCCCTCGAGGACAGCATAGCAGACCACTCTAGTATTCTTGCCTGGAGAATTCCATGGACAGAGGAGCCTGATGGGCTACAGTCCACGGGGTCTCAGAGTCTGACACGCTGAGAGACTAACAGAACACAGCATAGCAAGACGCCTCTAGCTTCAGTTCCTAAATTTCAAATGTGAATGGAATTGTGGGAGGTGTAGCAATGAACAAAGAAAGCTGTAAGGAAGCAGCGGTGTTTCTCCTGGGTTCCCAGTTCAGTGAGGGACTCCATAAGAGGAAAGCAAATATGCCCATGCCCATTAGGTATGCTGTCACCTTCTGAACCCATTTGGCTGCAGCAGCTGAATCTCAGATGGGAAGTGATTTGTCTGTACAGGCACACAGGGTGAGATAATCACAGTGCCAGAATCAGAATGTATCATCCCCCAATTTTCAGTCTAAGTCTTGAGCCATTACACTGTTACTATTTTACTCTCCAATTTATCAGGGATATTTTTATTGTAGTTCCATTGTATTTCTGTTTAATGTTTCTCTTTCCACCCAAGCAGGCTATCTTCTAAAACTTTGCTGGTCCTCACAATTATCTCTTTCTCCCAGTGTGAGGCCATCCTCTCCACAGCCCTCCCAGCGGGCTAGGTGAGTCATAACTCTATAGGGATTTTCAGGTTTTGAAGAAGAAGGTGATTTCTCATGCAAAGGCAAGCCATTACATTGGTTTCATACATCCCTGGAGCACTAATCACCTTAGAGTTCTGGTCCCAGAAGAACAGATGTGCTCCTCTAGTCTTAAGACCAAAATTACTCTTTGGGTAACTTTTACACTCTTGAAGAAACAAAGCTCCATAAGAGAGAGAAAGACAAAATAATATGCCAACTACCACAGGAATTTTCAACAGTCAGTATGAAATTTGCTTTTTTCTTCTTTTCATTTCATCAAATATTCTGCAAACACTAATAATTGTCCCTCGTTCTTTATCTGAAAATAAATTCTGTTCATAAGAGAAGAAAGTACTAAAAGAGGGAGAATGCTTTGATATGATTTATTCAAGCCAGATCATTTGCACATCAGCATACCAAACTGCTTTTGCATATCAGAACCCAGAATCGTAAATCAAATAGCCACATGAGACTCTGGAAAGTGATCTAGTCCAACTCACTACCTTCAGGGACAGGAGGACTCTCAAATTGCCTCAGCTATAAAGAGATTTTTAATGACCTTTAAAGAAAAAGATACCTTCCTTCTTTCTAATATTTAACAATGCTGAGATGGAAGGAAGGACCTCCTTTATATCCAACCAAAATGTCTTAAGGGACAACAGTAAAATAGCATAAGAGTTTTGCTCTATTTTGTAATATATTGCTAATTTTTTAATGACATAGTTGATGGCTATCACAGAAAAAGTAAAAGTGCATATGTATAGTTTATATAATTCACAATTTTTTCTTTTTTATTGGAGGATAATTGCTTTCAATATTGTATTGGGTTTTGCCGTACATCAACATGAATCAGCTACATGTATACATGTGTCCCCTTCCTCCTGAATCCCCTTCCATCTCCCCTCCCACCCCACCCCTCTATGTTGTCACAGAGCACTGGGTTGAGCTCCCTGTATCACAGAGCACATTTCCCACTTGCTATCTGTTTTACATATGATAGTGTATATGTTTCCATACTTGTCCCTCAATTCATCCCACTGGCTCTTAAAAATAATAGATCATTGGTTAGGGTGATATAAGCAAACAGCATGAACTAAGCTTCCAACACAATATGCTGTGACATAAAACCTGGAGGAAGTAATTCTAGAGGCAACTCTGTATCTTAGAAATAGTTATATCTAGTGGTAGAAGCAAAATCTGAATTAATTTAAATAAAAAAATTGAACTAAGCAATAACTGAACAATAATTTTCTCTCCATCATGTAAGACTTGGACAATATTCCCTTTAAAGAGGATTATGTAAGTGAACTATAGTTTCTAAAAGGAGAATTATGTTTTCACATAGATGTTTTCTAAGGAAACTATAATTTTAGTAGGCAATTATTTAAATACTTTTTCTTAACTTTAAATCTCTTCAAGTTTGTGTTGCCTGATATTTACAGTTAAGCTCCCAGATTTGCACATTCTAGACTAAGTACTGTTTTTCTAAAATCACCAATAGCTTTCTTGTTAGAATAAGCTATGTTTTTATTAAAATTCCCTGCCCATGCTTGTACCATCATTTCCAAGCTTACTCCAAACAGAGGATTCAAAGAACTGGCAAGGTCAATTGGTGACAGACAGAGGTGGAGATGGACAGAGGTCATGGCTTTCTAGGAAAAGTTTATACAAAACTTCAGAGGACTTCAAAATCCCTACGGGTCATTCATTTGCCATTGAAATGAAGAATCCAAGCAATTCATAGGTCATAGTACACACAAGTTGTTCAAGGACCTTCTCTAGATTTTGTTATGGTCCAGATACTTATGTGTAATCTTTACTTGGATACACAGACCCCCAAGAGAACCATGAATAAAATTCAGAGGATCAGAGAATGCAGATTATAAAAAGTAACATTTTTATTGTCACTGATCTCTAAATGATATTTATCATTTCCTGAAATTATGAGGCAACAAACCACAGTGGTATTAGAATGCCACCAATAGTAATCATAGATATTTCCATATCACAATATGGTTGTTGCAGATATTCTAAAATACATGCTTCATTTATGTTCATATCTCCTTTAAAGTAAGGCAGTTATGTATGCTGATATAGTAGGGAGTCCCTAAAGAAAGAGAACCAGGAATGATTTTCTTGACGTAAGAAACGTCATTTTAGACCTAAGCCATTTCATGATCTAAGTCTGGCCACAACACTTGCCTTTGAACTAGTCTTAGTAATTAACAATCTTAAGGGAACAAAGGAATGCAGGAACAAAGGAAAAGCAGTCAAGAAATAATAGTGCAGAGATAAAACAGAATCCCAGTTCCTCCTGGAAGGACATATATAGCAATCTGATACAAATCGAGTTCTGCAGGAGCGAAAGCCCACACCCACGTGGAGGATGGAGACTATAGGCTGAGACTGCATACTGGTCAGTTGGAACCTAAGAAATGATGCTATTGAACTTTTCTGACCTTTGTGACATTGATCAACTAAAGTTTGGACTCTGCTACTTCTGCTTCTTGACTACACTAAAGCCCTTGACTGTACAGATCACAATAAACTGTGGAAAATTCTTAAAGAGATGGGAATACCAAACCACCTTACCTGCCTCCTGAGAAACCTGTATTCAGGTCAAGAAGCAACAGTTAGGACAGGACATGGAACAACAGACTGGCTTAAAACTGAGAAAGGCTGTATATTGTCACCCTACTTATTTAACTTATATATAAGGCACATCATGCCAAATGCAGGGCTGGAAGAATCACAAACTGGAATCAAGATTGCCAAGAGAAATATCAGCAACCTCAGATATGCAGATGAAACCACCTTAACAGCAGAACGTGAAGAGGAACTAAAAAGTCTCTTGATGAAGGTGAAAGAGGAGAGTGAAAAACCTGGCTTAAAACTCAATGTTCAAAAAACAAAGATTATGGCATCTGGTCCTATCACTTCATGGCAAAAAGATGGGAAAAAATAGAAATAGTGACAGACTTTATTTTCTTGGGCTCCAAAATCACTGCAGATGGTGAATGAAGCCATGAAATAAAAGATGCTTGTTCCTTGGAAGAAAAACTATGACAAACCTAGACAGTGTATTAAAAAGCAGAGACATTACTTTGCCAACAAAGGTCATTATAGTCAAAGCTATGGTTTTTCCAGTAGTCATGTATGGATGTGAGAGTTGGACCATAAAGCAGGCTGAGCACCAAAGAATTGATGCTTTTGAATTGTTGTGTTGGAGAAGACTCTTGAGAGTCCCTTGGACTCCTAAAGGAAATCCTAAAGGAAATCAACCCTGAATATGCATTGGAAGGACTGATGCTGAAGCTGAACCTCCAGTACTTTGGCTACCTGATGTGAAAAGTGGACTTATTAGAAAAGATCCTGATGGTGGGAACTATTGAGGGCAGGAGGAGAAGGATGAGACTGAGAATAAGATGGCTGGATGGCATCACTGAACCAATGGACATGAGTATGAGCAAACTCCAGGAGATGGTGAAGGACAGGGAAGCTTGGTGAGCTGCAGTCCATGGGCAGTCCTCTTTGCAGTCGCAAAGAGTCGGACACAACTTAGCAACTGAACAACAACAACCTTTCCTCCAGTTCTATGCTGAATCCCCCTCTGCCCAAGCACCTACGATTTCCCTCTTTATGACTGAGTGACTGAACAACTGAACAACAAGTGCCTTCATGAATATGCATATGCCACCACACCCATACATGAATATGCATGTGCCCTTAGCTTAGAGTGGCAAAGAGTCAGACAAGACTGATCGACTGAACTGAACTGAACTGAACTTAGCTTAAAACTTCTGCAATTTAGTTGTTCCAGGAGACACTGCTTTGGAAAGAGCCCTGGTGTTCTCCTTACTTGCTGCAAGAAACAAATCCTTTCTCCTTCCTGTCTTTGGCTTGGTTGTGTCTTTTGGCTCAACCCCCACCAAGAAGTGAACCTAGACTTCAGGTAACAGTTATTATTATTAAATTCACAATTTTAAATCTTTTTATGACTATACTTATATATAATTTATTTCCTTGGTAATCCTATATGTTTTGTTTTATCCATTTAAAAATTTCTCTATGACAATAGAAGTAACTTTGTTAACCTGCTCCCTAGTGTAACTGGAGAAAATTATTTTTCAAAAACAATCATTCACAGACTCTGGGAATGATCATGAGTACAAAAAAAAAAAATTTTTTTTTAATGAACTCAGTAAAATCAATGAAAATTCAGTAAAAAAGATGAAAGTCTGCAGTACTTGAATTGAGACTATTCCTTCCCTCTCTTCTCCCAGCTCAGTAAGGTGGACACTCCACTCCAGACTGCTGCAAGTCAAGAACGCAGGACTCCCTTTCTCCCCAGCTCCCTGTCAGAGGACCTTCCTCCCAGAAGGAGCAGGACTTCAGTGTTTCTCCTCCTGTTCCCTGATGTCTGATGCTGTGGTTCAGCCCCAGGTGAATACTCCTAAGAGGTGAGGTTCCCTTTTTCTGTCCAAGCCCTACTCATGGAATTGAGGCTCTGCCTTGGGTATGGCAGGCTGAAAATACGGGGAGCTTAAAAGTCCTTTCCCTACTCATGAGGTAATTGCTCCATACCAGGTAAAACAAACCAAGAGGCTTCAGGACGCTAAACCCCATCTACTGAGTACTCAGCTCCTAGAGCAGGGATGTCACTCAGAGAGAAGCTTGCCATTGCCTTAACCCAACCTCCAGACCTCTAGAGCCCTCACTCAGAGATTTTGCCTATGGGGGGAAGCAGATTGTTTAAAAAAAAAAAAAAGAATGACATTTTGATTGGATTCAGAAGAGATGTGTAGATAGAAGGAAGATTGACCTAGATGGTAAACTGGCTAAATTGCAGTAGAGAACCAGGGACAGAAAATAGCAAATACTGACCTCAGGAAATATAAAGGAGCCACAGTTTGATTGGATTCATTTCTGTAGCAATTTATGTCCCAGAGCATTTTTGGAAACAGAGCAATCAGTCACCAACAGTGAAGTTTAACAACTGGGTGGGGCTTCCCAGATGGCTCAGTTGGTAAAGAATCTGCATACAATGCAGGAGACCCAGGTTCCATTCCTGGGTGGGGAAGATTCCCTGGGGAAGGAAATGGCAACCCACTCCAGTATTCTTGCCTGGAAAATACCATGGACAGAAGAGTCTGGCAGGTTCAGACATGACTGAGCAACTAACAAATAAAAATAAATAAATGGTAGGTTAGGGAAGAGTAAACAAGGGCCCTACTAGGACGACTGTCATCCCAGAATGAATGGCGGCACATCCAACCTGCACCTCCTTGAGGTGCAACATCAGAGATTTAACACTGGGGGTGGTGTGAGGAGGGAGAGAAGAGACTTCATTAAAATAATTCTGGCAGTCGCTACGTGTCTGTGTGCTAAGTCGCTTCAGTCATGTCTGACTCTTTGTGACCCCATGGACTGTTGCCCACCAGGCTTCTCTGTCCAGGGGGATTCTCCAGGCAAGAAAACTGGAGACTGGAGTGGGTTGCCATTTCCTCCTCCAGGGGATCTTCCTGACCCAGGGATCTAGGCAATCACTATATAAATAAGCAAATAACAAGAAGAAAGGAGCTCGGAGCAGAGGAATTGGAACCATACCCACATTTGCTATAATGTATCAAAAATATCCAGTTTCCAACAAAAAAAATCATGAGCTATGGAAAGTATTACACTAGAAAAAAAGCTGGCAACAGAAGCTACCTGTGAGTGTCAAAGTGAGAGATGTCAGATTTAAAAGAAAAAAATTTCAAAGTAGCCATTATAAATATGTTCACAGAGCTACAAGAAAGAATAACTAAAGAAGTAAAGGGATGGTGGCAATGTCCCATTAAATAGACAATATCAATAAAGAGACAGAAATTAGAAAAAAGAACCAATGGAATAGAAAAATACAATAACTGACATCAAAAGATCACTGTAGGGGCTCAAAAGTGACTTGAACTGGCAGAGGAAAATAATAGTGAACTTGAAAATAGATTGGCAGTGATTATACAAGATGAACAGAGAGGGGGAAAAAAAGAATGAAGAAAAATGAATGGAGCCCCAGAGAAAGGTGGGTACCATTAAGCACACTAACACATTCACTGATGGAAATACTGGCAGGAGAGGAGAGAGAAGAGAAAATATATTCAAGGAAATAATGACTGGACACTTCACAAATGTATTGAAAAATAATAACCCATATATACAGGGAGCAAAATGAACTCTAAGCAAGAAAACACAAACAAATATATTACAGTAAAAATGCTGAAAGTCAAAAAACTAAGAGAAAAATTTTAAATCAGCAAGAAAAAAATGTACTTTGAGATATTCAGGCAATAGACTACCACAGGGGCCAAGGACACAGAACAAGTTAAAGAACCTCAGGTACAGTCATCTAGAATGAAATAAGTGGCCACAGGACACAGTGGGGGATGGGGAGGAAATCCCAGTTTTCAATCTGCTTTTATCAAAATGCTGCAGAAGATAAAGTGTCCATAGTCAAAAACAAAAGGTGGGGGGTACGTTAAACAAAATTAAGTCAATTTTATTACTACAAAACTTGTCATAAATTTTAAAACGTCAATTGTGACTCTCAAGATATTGATAAAACATATCATTTCCCAAATTCCTTTAACCATAAAAAAAATTTTTGGAGTACCTCTCAAGGCTCAAAATTTGAAGAGCACTTTTAGAAACACTGACCTGGTAGTTAATAAAAGTGAGGGGTATTGATAACTGCTGGGGTCAATTGACATCTCTGTTCCTATGTCTATATCAGATACTACTTTCTCTTAAGAGCATCCATAATAGACCACTACCCATATTTTCAAGGACATCCTAGTTCAAAAGCTGTCTGAGGTTCCTGGTAATGCTGCTTGCTAAGGCCCCCAAATTTAAGTCACCCTGAGGGGTGACTGTGCCCTGGCCTGTCTTTTTTGATTTGAGGATCAGATTCGGTTAAAAATCTTTAGACTTCTACATTAATGAGTGCAGAAAAGGACAACCACTGCTAACGGGCTTCTGTGCATGGAAAATTCTTTCCCATTGCTGTTTCTAGTCTTTAGGTGCTGGTTTATAATAACAGCCTATCAAAATGTTGCATGCCTCTTCAAAAAACATAGTCATCATCTGAGAGCTATACTTAACATCAAATGCCAAGGCAGATTTATCAGCAGTTGAGGCCTGGAGCACAGCCAGTTCACGGCACTGAAGATTTGCTCGCTACAACTCGCCATCAGAGGGTGTATATTAGAAGGGGATGGACTCAAGCCAGATATCAAGAAACTATGGCTCAGCAACTGGAATCAGGGTGACAGCAAACAAGAGGGCTGGAGGAGCAGGATACAGGCACATGGAGACAACTTCAAGGAACGTAATACTACTGCTGCTTGTCGGCAAATAGCAATAGCAACACACAGGCCAACCTTAGCGTACCAGGAGCTGAAGCGGCTTTTCTATTTTTAAAAAAAAAAATACTTACAGTCTCTAAGATCAAATGTGACTCATAAAAAGAGCTCAGCACTGTCTGCGATGCAAACAGACAAACAGATTAAGACTCACTGTGGAAATGAGCCTAGTCTAACCAATTGTATCATCAAATACAAAGTCTACATAGAAAACTTGGTTCCTGTATATTCTGTACGGTCATTGACTTTTGCTTCTCATATCCTTCTAACAGCTCTGCAAGTTTGTGAATCTGAATTGAGTCCCATCCTGCTCGAAATACTTAGAATGGTTTCTGTTTTCCTGATTAAAATAATTGTATTGCATTTTTCCAATTAGGAGGGCTATGGACAGTTGCCTGAATGACTGTAGGGACAGGATTCTTTCCTAGAAAGTTGTCCATAAGTTAGTCAGCATGAAAATACTGACTCTTTAATAGATTATGAAAGAATAGAGAGATCTATCCTAGCTATGGCATGGCAGCCTTCCTATAAACAGGTTTCTTTCTGTGGAGAAAAAGGAGCAAGTGAAGGAAAAATCTAATGCATGCTTAAGATAAAACCACAAGACACAATTACCAACAGCTAGGACAAGCAGATCTCAAAGACCCAGGACAACTTTGTATAACAAAGGGGTGGCAGGCAGGAAGATAAGCATCATAGATTAAGAACATCTTAAACTAACAGAGAACCAATGGGCAATCAGAAACCCAAGGATTATCCCAAGAACCTGTAAAAATTGAAAGAGCTCACCTTTCATATTGACTTTTTAAAATATTATCTCGTTGTTGCAAATTCAGAAATACAACCACTTATACGTAGTGCTAATGGGAATACAAATTGCTACACTGATTCAGGAGAACAATTTGATGATATGTTTTAAATAGTTAAAGATGTTCTCAGTTTTAACCATACATTTCCACACCTAGAAAAGTTTTCTAGCAAAATCACTTTTGTTTAAGAAAAAAGTGTGTGTGTCTCTAAGTGCCTTAAGGAAGGCTGGAAGAATAGTCTACAGAATATCAGCAGTGATTCTACCTGGGTATTTTTACTTTCTGTTTTAATTTCCTTTATTTTCCTTAGAATCGTCTCTGACAAACATATTAATTCTGTAATACATGAAATAAAATATACTCATGAAATAAAATATACTCATATGCTCAACTGAAAGGGCAATAGAGTGAAAATACACACAGGTGTCAGGAAAACTTGACCATAGTTTTATGTCTCTTGTTAATTATTCTGTGGCTCCAAGGAGGCAAGAGTTATTTTTAGACCCTAAGTTAGGAACTGATAAAGGGAGACTCCCAATCAAAGTGGTGAAGGCAGCAACTGAGGAACAACAATTCCTACTGGAAAAAAAAAAAAAATTCCAAGCCAGCAAACCTCACCCTAACACAAATAGAGTCTCCAATCTCTGACTCTCGTTCAGAAGCATATATATAGGGAGACCTTGGCAGAGGGGAAGGGAACAGAATGATATAATCTAGGAAAGAATAGAAGAAAATAAACATTGCCTGTGCTTTCCCAGCCCTTCCAGGCTTTCCAAAGCACTTCACATTGCATCCATTACAGCTTTTCAGCAAGGCCAGGAAAATTGTTTTTAAAAACCAAGAAAAAGGAAAACTTCAAAAACGGAATAATGCTAGTTGTTCAAATTCAATGAAATTTCTTTTCCTAATACTCTGTGAGACTCGGGAGGATAGAGGCCTAGTCTTAGTTGCCTTTGTATTCTCAGTGCTGTAACACAGAACGTGCGTGGCTCAAGAAAGTTTGATGAACAGATGGATGAATCAATGAATAACGATTTGAATCTTTTCAAATAAATCCTAGAGCCATCCCATTTTATCCAGAAGAGTGCCAGTAACAAATTAAAACAAATGTCTTTGGAATAACATGCAAATATGCAAAATAAACTTACAAGCATTTTCACTACTTCCTTTTTATTGGTATCTGTGTTAAATTCAGCTCCTACCCCCATTCATCAGGCTCCTAATACATCTATCAAAAGGATGCCAGTTGCCACACTTCTCTAGGTATTTCAGGGCCTTGTGCTTTATTATTGAATCATTGAGAAGAAACGCTTAGGTAGTTGACCCTCAGTGAATCTAACAAGAGATTGACATGCATCCGCAGTATCAGAGCTGACTCATACACAGAAGAAATTTGTGCTGACTGGGTGACAGCCTTTACTGTAGGACAGTGAGGGGCTTGAGGGCCTTTATTGTCAATGAGTGACAGCGCTTCAGAAAGGCCTGATGCTGATTCTCTGACAGGTTATATAGTCACACACAGAAGTATTCTTGCTGCTGTCACACAGCATCATTTTTTTAAATGTCAAACCTGTATTACACTGCATAAAAAAAAGTAAAGAAAATTCTAGCCCTGACTGCATGTGAAATAGCAAATTAAAAATTATTTCACTCCCAAATCCAGACTATGATAAAAAAAAAAAAAAAAGCAAGTGACCTCTGTTGTTCTCATGCTTGTGGTTTAAAAAACAATTGGATTATTTTATTAGCAAATTTGTTTCAACTTAATCATTTCAATTATTTAGCAAATACCTGAATAGTACCAGTGGATTTATAGGAGTGCCTATGTGCTAAGTCACTTCAGTCAAGTCCAACTCTTTGCTACCCTATGGACTGTAGCTGGCTGAGGTCCTCAGTCCATGGGATTCTCCAGGCAAGAATACTGGAGTGGGTTGCCATACCTTCCTCTAGAGAATCTTCTCAACCCAGGGATCGAACCAGTTTCTCTTACATCTCCTCCATTAGCAGGCAGGTTCTTTACCACTAGCGCCATCTGGGAAGCCCGTTTATAGGGGTGAATGAAAATTCATTCAAGGTCAAATTCATTCTGAGTGAGTAAGTTTAGCCATCTCCTTTCGAGGTCCCTGCCTTCATGTTTTGCAGAAGTAGGCCATTCCCTTGTCTATTCTCGGTCTAGCCCTTCTATGAGCTAAATGCTCTTAATATTGTTTTCACATGCCATGAAACCTACTGCCTACATAGACATCAGTTTATGCCTCCAACTGGATTCTCTTGACATTGTTTTGCCCACCTATCTTTGGGACACTTACCCGTTCCCAACTTAGTAATAGTAAAAGCTCTCACTTATCAAGCATAATCAAGGGCCATCACTGAACTGGAAACTTTTTATCAGTTAAGTCTAATCCTCCCCACAGCCCATTAAGGCAGGTATTAATAATAGCATCACCATTTCACCGCTAGAGAAGCTGGAGCTGAGAAGACTGAGCAATTTGTCCTGTAAGAAGATATATGGGAAAAGCACATGACCTTGGAGTTGAAAAACTCTGAGAAGTCCTACCATTAACTAAGTATATGATCCTAAGCAAGTTCCTTCACCCCTCTAGCCTCAACTTTCTCATGAGTAAAACAAGAATACAGAAGTACTACACAGTGAGTTTAGGACACAGGGCAGGGAGATGCTCACCTATGGAGTTGAACCTTCAATGACCATGCCATATAATTTTTCTTTCTTGATTAAAGGAAAAGAAAATACCAGTAACTTATAATTACTATCCCCAGAATAGACTGCCTACGACCACTGCATTCTCTCACGTTATATTTTTACATGTTTTCCTGAGGGCAAATCAATGACATACATAAATCCCACACTCAGACTTAGGCAAACTTCACCTATGATATATTAGTTGCCCCAAACTGTTTAAGCAAATGCTTATCCTTTTCTTAAGGCATTGCATTTTGCCCTTTTTTGAGCCCAGCAAAAAGAGCCAGTAGGATTAAGACCTAGAGAGTCTCAATGAGATTTCTTCATCAGCCACAGCCTCTACCATCACTGGACCTTGGAAAGGTTGTAATCAGTTGCTAGAGAAATTCTCCACAATTGTCCACAGTTCAATTTTTGTGTTGTCCTCTGATTCTTCATTGCAAACATTAGCATTTAACGAGGCTTGACAGAGGACCCTCAGACAGTTGAAATCATTCACTTCCTAGCTGAGAGCTCAAAGTAAATTTTGAGGACTGCATCAAAAGGGCTTCCACAGTGGCTCAGCAGTAAAGAACCTGCCTGCAATGCAGGAGCCTCAGGAAATGTGGATTTGATCCCTCGGTCAAGAAGATTCCCCTGGAGAAGGGCATGGCAATCCACTCTAACATTCCTGCCTGGAGAATCCCATGAGCAGAGGAGCCTGGTGGGCTACAGTCCATAGGACAGCAAAGAATTGGCCACAGCTGAAGCGACTTAGCATGCATGCGCGCACCACATTAAAAATAGAAAGTCAAAGGTAATATGAAGATTTTGATCAGTTTTTGTCTGTTGTGGTCCTGATATTTACTTCTCTTTGCAATTAAAGGAATCAAAGTTTGGCTCAGAGAAGGGGGTCACTCATAATTTATAAGAAATCCTAAAGCACAGTGGCAAACTAAAACAGTACAGGTCTGCTCTTTTAGATGAAAGAAATATAGAATCAGAAATATGATTCTGTGTTTAAGAAATAAGTCAGTTTCAATAAAAGTAGACTCTGAGGTACCCACATGAAGTCTTTGTTTATCCAGAGGCAATGGAGTGTATCGTCTCTGGTAGTACCACTGACAGTACCATTTTGGGTTACCAAGCTCATTGGTAGACTAACTATCACCAGTGAGTTAGTTTCCACTCTCCACTCTTTCCTTCCTCATGAGTGTTCACCCTCCCTAAGTTTCCAGTCTCACAAGGACAAGAAGATAAGAGCACTCTAACCTGTACAGAGCTGTCTTTATTTTAGAACTTCTATGTATACATATAGTGTATATTAAACAATAAATTTCTAAATATATGTTTATATGTATATGTGTCTTTATTTGTATAAATAGCAGTGTTGGGTGAATTTTGAGCTTTGTAAAATATGGAATCAGAATACATGACTGGTATTGAAAGTATCAATACCTTATAAATTTGTACCTGATGCCAAATTGAAAATCATTTATGATACAGGCCTGCTCTGATTTATTTTTCTTCCTCCTTTTCCCATCTTTGTTTTGTGGGGTTTTTTTTTTTTTACAAAACATATAAAACTCAGTGTAATTTCTGATGTTTAAAAAGTAGTATACTCTGAGCATCTCTCCACTGCAGTGCTTTGTAGAAGTTTGTATTATTAAAAATATTTCTAACAATCTGTATCGTTAAAAACAATGCTTAGCTTTTTGTTTAAATCTTTGGCAATAATGTCTACCTCCTGGGGTTGCTGCAAATATTACATGACATATTTACAAAGTACTTTGTATTCAATATATAATTATATGATTTACCTAATACTCTGTTAACTCACCTAGTAAGTAATGAAGCAAAATTCCAGGTTTTCCCATTTCTGTCACTTGGGCAAATTATTTTACATTTGGTACCTATTCCCTAGTGTCTCCAACAGTAAAGAATCCACCTGTAATGCAGGAAACCTGGGTTTGATCCCTGAGTTGGGAAGATCCCCTGGCGAAGGGAATGGCTACCCACTCCAGTGTTCTTGCCTAGAGAATTCCATGGACAGAGGAGCCTAGTAGGCTACAGTCCATGGGGTCACAAACAGTCAGACATGACTGAGCAACTAACACACACACATGCAGTTTCCTTACCTCTGAAAAGGAGATAATAATAGTATCTACCTCACAGGGTTGTTATGAAGAATAAAGTTAATATAGGAAGCATATAGGCCAATGTCTAGCATGCAATAAAGCTCATGGATTAGATACCATCATACCATCATTATTACCATTCCAGGCAGTACTTTAACACATATCTACCTTTAAAACATGCAACTTCTCAACCTATTGCCTGTTAGCCCGAACCTAGTCTGATTTCCTGCTGCCTGAAATATCTAAAAATACCTTCTCTACTTGGCCTATCTGATATTCAGGTTGGGAACAGACTCCCTCTGTCCTATCCATCTGCTGCCTAAACCTTGATTATCGCAATCTCCAAGCCTTTTATGCACACCTTTACTGTCTTCCAGGGTGGCCGGATAAACTGTGTGTGTGTGTGTAGTTGCTAAGTCGTGTCTGACTCTTTGCAACCCCAGGGACTGTAGCCTGCCATGTTCCCCCATCCATGGGATATTCCAGGCAAGAATACTGGAGTGGGCTGCCATTTCCTTCTGCACAGATAAAGTACAGGAGACAAAGTTAACTTTTAATTAAAAGTTATTTCAAATTTCAAATAAACAGTGAACACTTTTAGTATAAGTGTACTGTCTTAGTCTGTCTGGGTTGCTATAACAAAATGCCACAGACTGGGTGGTCACAAATAACAGAAGGTTATTTCTCCCAATTTTGGGAGCTGGAGGTGCAAGACTAGGGAGCTAGCATGGTTGTGATGGAAAACTGCTTCTGGCTTCAGATTGCTGACTTCCTGTGTCCTCACTTGGAAGAGATAAGCTCTCTGGAGCTTTTCTTATGAGGGTATCAATTTCATTCCTGAGGATTCCACCCTCATGACCTAATCACCTCCTAATATCATCACACTGGGCCTTAGTATTTCAACATATGAATTTGGGGAGGATACATTCAGACCATAGCATATACACACTAAATATTTCATGGAACATACTTATATTACAATAGTGTTTGTTGTTTATCTGAAATGCAGATAACTAAACATCTTATTTTTGACTGCTAAATCTTACCCCTCTACCCTATTCTAATCCAGTTCTAACATGGTAAATACAGGAAGATGAACTTTTACTTCAGTATCCATTACTATTGTTTGGACTTAATCATGTTGGGTCTGGGGGAGGAGGTAAACTATGGAAGGGCTGAGGAAGGCAAAACTACAGCATAGAATTTCCAGTTATATTCCCGACCTTAATGGCTAATTTCTTTATATAACAGATTGCTTGGGATTCTCCTCCTATATTCCAAACCTTTCTTAACATATAAATCTCTCACAGCAAGTAATGTTACCAAATTTTATAATTTTAAAATCATTATTTTCTGTTCTATTTAAGTCAGTGTTTCTTATAAGGTTTGTGTGATTTCAAAAAGTCTCTGAGATCTGAATAATAGAACCACATTTCAAAAGCAGTCTTCATCACCACCATCATCTTCATCTCCTGAGTACTGAGAGAGTATCTCAACAGGTAAAAGTCATGTGGTTTGGGAACTAACAGCATGCAGACCTTAGAATATAGGTTGAAACTCAAATGCCTACACTGTTAGTCAGGTAACCTAAAACGAGTTGTCAGCTGGAGAAGAGAATTTGCATACATGTTATGTGCAAGAGAGTAAGAAATGAAAAATATACACCTCAGCCGAAAACATACACCTGTGCCTTGTGTTGGCACATTGTTTTGAATTTTTTTTTTTCCAGAGAAGCCAAAACTCCTGATTTTTATGTGAAATCCTTCCGTTGACTTTTTATTTATAAAACATCATGCAGGCAGGCCTAATACAATATACCTATGAAAGGTTGCAAGGCAACCTCTTGCTCACAGATTCCAAAATTCAAGTTCATTGAACCTCAGTAAATTTGATCCTCATGGATAATTTAGGTTATTCAATAATTAAATTTTTAATTACTGATAAAATATGAGTCTTCAAAAACAATTTTCTACTGAACATAAACCTGCCATCCAACACTTTGATCAAAGGCAGTTCTGTGTTTTGAATCTAGGTTAGCAGACCATGGGTCTGTCACTGTTTCCTACCCATCCACTGACAGATAAGAAAAATGACCATTATGTTGATTCTGAGTCATTTAAAATGAGCATTTTTAAACAAAGATGTTTTAACAGAAGCTTTCTTTCTTTTTAAATTAATAGAATATTACACCTATTGCTTCTAGAAAACGTTCTTCTTAGCCTGTAAATGTTAAGCCTGGGAGAGTGATTTTAGAGATACAAACTGTTGAATGCTTTTCCATTTAAAAATTTCTTTACTGTAATCATTTTTCTTTATATTTCCTGTGAAGTCATCTCAAGTGCATTCCCCAAGATGGGGAAATTGTCCCCAGTATGGCTAGTACTTGGTCGTATGATTCATGTGGTTTTACACTGCATGGGTAAGAAATCATTTAAAGTGCTGAGAATTAGTGAATGTAACGTGGAAGTCCATCGTGGGAATTCCAGCTGCTGCTTTGAGTACTTGGGCCCCTGATTAATTATTCAGATAAATATGCAATTACCTTGAGCCAACGCCACAGAAAAAAACCCTTCCTACCGCCTGATTAGCAACAATGAGTTCTTCCCTCAGAACCCACTGTTACTCAGCATCAGTGCCTCCAGTGCGGGTTTTTTAAGAAATGAAGTCCTGTTGGTAAAGATGAGTCTTAAGTTTTTTATTCACTTTACAAAAAAGGAGAAAGAAACAAAATGGAAGTTTTAAAGTCACTACGAACTAATGCTTTATGTGTTCCCATATCTCTGCTGTAACTGGAAAGAGCACAAGCTTTGGAATAAGCTCAGATGTGGGTTCAAATCTGCCACTTACTGCAACGGGCCCTGAGGCAGGACAGAGATTATCTTTGAGTCACCTATGAAGGCAGGTGGCAGGCAAGCGACAGATGAGTTGGGCCTGTTGTCTGTGTGGGGTTAGGGGACCCCAGTGTGTGGCAGGGAGGCTCCCAGTGGGTCTTTTAAAAAAAAAAAAAAAAAATTGCCTCTTAGCAGACCATGAGCAGTATCCATCAATGACTCTAAACCTCCATTTCTTCACCAGAAATTACAAGTAAGAATACCTACCCAGTAGTATTCTTATTAGAATTAAATAATTACTATGTCTGCTTAAGGGTGTGATTTATGTCCCTATATTTACTAGGTACCTCTCTCCATGAAATAAGTGCACCTAGAACATGAAATTCTCCTAAAAAAAAAACTCCTCCTAGCTTACAGGATGAATGCAACTTCTAAATTTAATAAAAACACTTATTGTATAATTTCCTCTTCATGTTTAGTACTATCTGCCATGTGCCTGGAACCATTGGTATATCATAAATATTAACTGTTAAAGGAAACTTATTCCTCTACCCACAACAATTGCAAAGTCAAATGGGTGGGGTTTTCCCCATGTCAATCAACTTTCCAGCTCTCTGAACACCAACTAGGTGTCCTATAACTTAATTCAATGCCAGGAGTTAGTGTCCAGTTCCATAGGTTTAGAGTTCAGTCTAAAAGCCCTCACTTCAGATGGCAGTCACAAGTAATAAGTCTGTCCAAATTGGCTGCAAACACAGGAGAAACTACAAACCTACCCCCAGGTTAGAATGGCTCACAAAACTCAAAGGAACATTTATTTATATTCACCCATTTATTGTGAAGAATACTATAAAGGATGCAGATGAACAACCAGATGAAGTATGTAGTGTGAGGTACAAAGGATCCAAAGCACAAGAATTTCTGCCTCCTTGGATTAGGGGTGCACCACCCTCCCAGCTTCCCCAGTGGCTCAGTTGGTAAAGAGTCTGCCTGCAATGCAGGAGACCCAGGTTTGATCCCTGGGTTGGGTAGATCCCTTGGAGAAGGGAATGGCAGCCCACTCCAGTATTCTTGCCTGAAGAATCCCATGGACAGAAAAGCTGGCAGGCTACAGTCAGTGGGGTCACAAAGAGTCAGACATGGCTGAATGACTAACAGTTTTCACCCTCCCAGCATGTGGATGTGTTCACCAACCCAGAAGCTCTTCAAACCCTGTGGTTTTTATGTAGGCTTCATTAGGTTGGCATGATGGGTTAAATCATTGACCACTGATGGTTAACTCACCTCCAAGTTCTCTCCCCTTCCCAGAAGTCAAGAAATGGGACTGAAACTTCCAACCCTCTAAACATGCCTTGATCATTTTTGTGAAAAGGCCTCATCCTAAAGCCACCTAGAGCCTGCCAGCCATCAGTCATTTCACTAGAATACAAAAGACATGTCATTTAGGATATAACAAAAGTTTTAGGAGCTCTATGCCCAGAACCAAGAACAAAGACCACATATAATTTTTTTTGTTGTTGTTGTTATATCATGATATCACACTGAACCTGAAGAAAGGCCCAGGAATGTCAGGAGACAGGAAAGAAAAGCCAGCAAGACCATGTCCTGAGGGTAGTAAGCCAGAAGATGTCATCTTCCCCTAAACAATTAAGTGTCTTAAGCAATATGAGCTTGTATCTTTCAAGGAGGCAAAGTACAAGCATGGAGGTTAGAGATCAGCATGGGAACAGAGTAGGGCCTTTGCCCCTCAGCTACCCTGAAAACAAACTCAGCTGGGGGTCTTTTCCTCACCAGGAGAAACCAAGCACTGAATACACATGTTATTGGCTATTGTTGTTCAGTCGCTAAGTTACGTCCAACTCTTTGTGACCCCATGGACTGCAGCGCACCAGGCTCCTCTGTCCTCCTCCATCTCCCAGAGTTTGCTCAGATTCATTGAGTCAGTGACACTAGCTAACCATCTCACCCTCTGCCACCTCCTTCTCCTTTTGCCCTCAATCTTTCCCAGCATCAGAGTCTTTTCCAGTGAGTCAGCTCTTCTCATCAGGTGGCCAATGTATTGGAGCTTCAGCTTCAGCATCAGTGCTTCCAATGAGTATTTAGAGTTGACTTCCTTTAGAATTGACTGGTTTGAATACACAGGTAACTCAATTCAATCCCAGAAATAGTTCAGTCGCCTATTAAGGACAAAGAGACTGCATGCTTCTCAGAGAAGCACATTTAAGGAGAGCTGAGCCATGTTTAAATCCTGACAGTGCTACAATTCCTTGGGGACTGGCTGTCCAAGGGAAAGCAGCAAGCGCGTGGCATTCCCTGAAGGGCTAAGGCCGCCTGTCAGATCCTTGTTCGTGGTGCAGGCTGACTGCACATAGGGGAGCAGGAGCAGGGGATGGGCCACACTGATATCCTGCTCAGGGAGGATGGTTTCAATGACAAGAATTTCATTCGTTTCCGCCCAGTTCTTTAGCCTGTAAGGAGCTCAAGTTACCCTCTGGGGGCAAATGGGTGGGAAGAGAGAACTGTAAAGCTATTGCCTCAAACCTGGAGGCAGTTCAGGGGGATGACCTTTCAGTCACACCCAGAGGTCACATGGTCTCTCATTCCATCTCGGGAAAATGTGGTAGATTATAATTTTACTCTTTCATAAAGCCTCACGGCTCCAACCCTACTATGTAGTTCACCTGTTTGCATCCTTTTCATCTCATGCTCCTTTTTAAAAAAAAATTTTTTTTTATTTTGCATTGGGGTATAGCCTATTAACAACATTGTGATCATTTCAGGTGAACAGCCAAGGGACTCAGCCATACATATGTATGTATTCATTCACCCCAGAAGTCCCCTCCCAGCCAGGCTGCCACATAACTTAGAGTTCCATGTGCTATACAACAGGTCCTTCTTGGTTATCCATTTCATATATAGCAGTGTGTACATGTGCTCCACATTTAATTGCAAAGATTACACATGTTTTCTAATGAAAATTACTGTGAGTGAATGTGATGTTCCAAACTCATCTCTTCCTGACAGTTGCATGCAAAGGTTATTACCCAGACTAGCTGACCTTACGTCAAGGTGACCACTCCTTGTCAATTGAAAGACAGTGACAAGACTAAGGAGGGAAGAATCAGTGGTCTGCACCAGAGCATGGTTATAAGCCTGTGTGCTGGCAAGCTCACTGATGGCCTTATCTACACACCCCTGAAAGGCTACATCAAAACCACAATGAGGTACTATTACACACCAGTCAGGATGGCTGCTATCCAAAAGTCTACAAGCAATAAATGCTGGAGAGGGTGTGGAGAAAAGGGAACCCTCTGACACTGTTGGTGGGAATGCAAACTAGTACAGCCGCTATGGAAAACAGTGTGGAGATTTCTTAAAAAACTGGAAATAGAACTGCCATATGACCCAGCAATCCCACTTCTGGGCATACACACTGAGGAAACCAGATCTGAAAGAGACACGTGCACCCCAATGTTCATCGCAGCACTGTTTATAATAGCCAGGACATGGAAGCAACCTAGATGCCCATCAGCAGATGAATGGATAAGGAAGCTGTGGTACATATACACCATGGAATATTACTCAGCCATTAAAAAGAATTCATTTGAACCAGTCCTAATGAGATGGATGAAGCTGGAGCCCATTATACAGAGTGAAGTAAGCCAGAAAGATAAAGAACATTACAGCATACTAACACATATATATGGAATTTAGAAAGATGGTAACGATAACCCTATATGCAGAACAGAAAAAGAGACACAGAAATACAGAACAGACTTTTGAACTCTGTGGGAGAATGTGAGGGTGGGATATTTCAAAAGAACAGCATGTATACTATCTATGGTGAAACAGCTCACCAGCCCAGGTGGGATGCATGAGACAAGTGCTCTGGCCTGGTGCACTGGGAAGACCCAGAGGAATCGGGTGGAGAGGGAGGTGGGAGGGGGGATCGGGATGGGGAATACGTGTAAATCCATGGCTGATTCATATCAATGTATGACAAAACCCACTGAAATGTTGTGAAGTAATTAGCCTCCAACTAATAAAAAAAAAAAAAAAAGAAAGAAAAAAAAGAAAATAAAAATACTCATTTGAGAAAAAAAAAGAAAGAGCAGTATTTCCTGACTCACTAAGCCTAAGTGATATTGTGAACAATAGAAGTTGACAAAAGGAATATAGACCGCTGTGATTAATAATGCTTGGAACTTTCTTCTCTAAATTCCACCAGGAATTTTGGAATCACATTTAAAAGCAAAGTACAAAGTTTCAGAACACATAAAATTACATACAGCAAAAGTAAGATTAAAAGCTGGCTTAAAACTCAACATTCGAAAAACTAAGATCGTGGCATCCGGTACCATCATTTCATGGCAAATAGATGGGGGAAAAAATGGAAACAGTGGCAGACTTTATTTTCTTGGGATCCAAAATCTCTGTGGACAGTGATTGCAGCCACAAAATTAAAAAGCACTTTCTCCTTGTGAGGAAAGCTATGACAAACATAGACAGCAGATAAAAAAGCAGAGACGTCACTTTGCCAACAAAGGTCTGTACAGTCAAAGCTATAGTTTTTCCAGTAGTCATCTACAGATGTGAGAGTTGGATCATAAAGAAGGCTGAGCACCGAAGAACTGATGCTTTTGAACTGGGGTGCTGGAGAAGACTCCTCTCTCCAGAGCAGGAAGATCAAAACAGTCAATCCTAAAAGAAATCAATGTTGAATATTCATTGGAAGAATTGATGCTGAAGCTGAAGCTCCAATACCTTGGTCATCTGATGCAAAGAGTCAACTCACTGGAAATGATTCTGGGAAAGACTGAGAGCAGGAGGAGAAGAGGGCAAGAGAGGTTGAGATGGTTTGATGGAATCACTGACTCAATGGACATGAATTTGAGCAAACTATGGGAGGTAGTGAAGGACAGGGAAGCCGGGTATGCTACAGTCCATGGGATAGCAAAAAGTCACACATGACTTAGCTACTGAACAACAACAAAAACAACAAAAGTCCGCTGGATTTCAAACTGGATATGTTTTCCTTTTGATTTAGACTATATCAATTTGGTAAATATATAAACCAAAATATTGAGTAAAATGAGCTTTACACAGTATTGTTAAGGTTTTTTCATATTTTTTCAGTTCAGTTCAATTCAGTGGCTCAGTGTGTCCGACTCGTTACAACCCCATGAATCACAGCACGCCAGGCCTCCCTGTCCATCACCAACACCCGGAGTTTACTCAAACTCATGTCCATAAACTCGGTGATGCCAGCCAGCCATCTCATCCTCTGTCGTCCCCTTCTCCTCCTGCCCCCAATCCCTCCCAGCATCAGGGTCTTTTCTAATGAGTGAACTCTTAGCATCAGGTGGCCAAAGTATTGGAGTTTCAGCTTCAGCATCAGTCCTTCCAATGAACACCCAGGACTGATCTCCTGTAGGATGGACTGGTTGGATCTCCTTGCAGTCCAAAGGACTCACAAGAGTCTTCTCCAACACCACAGTTCAAAAGCATCAATTCTTTGGCACTCAGCTTTTTAGTTCCTCTTCACTTTCTGCCATAAGGGTAGTGTCATCTGCATATCTGAGGTTATTGATATTTCTCCCAGCAATCTTGATTTCAGCTTGTGCTTCTTCCAGCCCAGCATTTATCATGATGTATTCTGCATAGAAGTTAAATAAGTAGGGTGACAATATACAGCCTTGACGGACTCCTTTTCCTATTTGGAACCAGTCTCTTGTTCCATGGCCAGTTCTAACTGTTGCTTCCTGACCTGCATATAGCTTTCTCAAGAGGCATGTCAGGTGGTCTGGTATTCCCACCTCTTTCAGAATTTTCCACAGTTTATTGTGATCCACACAGTCAAAGGATTTGGCATAGTCAACAAAGCAGAAATAGATGTTTTTCTGGAACTCTCTTGCTTTCTCGATGATCCAGCAGATGTTCGCAATTTGATTTCTGGTTCCTCTGCCTTTTCTAAAACCAGCTTGAATATCTGGAGTTCATGGTTCATGTATTGCTGAAGCCTGGCTTGGAGAATTTTGAGCATTACTTTACTAGTGTGTGAGATGAGTGCAATTGTGTGGTAGTCTGAACATTCTTTGGGATTGCCTTTCTTAGGGATTGGAATGAAAACTAACTTTTTCTAGTCCTGTGGCCACTGCTGAGTTTTCTAAATTTGCTGGCATATTGAGTGCAGCACTTTCACAGCATCATCTTTCAGGATTTGAAATAGCTCAACTGGAATTCCATCACCTCCGCTAGCTTTGTTCATAGTGATGCTTTCTAAGGCCCACTTGACTTCACATTCCGTGATGTCTGGCTCTAGGTGAGTGATCACACCATCGTGATTATCTGGGTCGTGAAGATCTTTTTTGTACAGTTCTCCTGTGTATTCTTGCCACCTCTTCTTAATAACTTCTGCTTCTGTTAGGCCCATACAATTTCTGTCCTTTATCGAGCCCATCTTTGCATGAAATGTTCCCTTGCTATCTCTAATTATCTTCAAGAGATCTCTAGCCTTTCCCCTTCTGTTGTTTTCCTTTATTTCTTTGCACTGATCGCTGAGGAAGGCTTTCTTATCTCTCATTGCTATTCTTTGGAACTCTGCATCCAAACGGGTATATCTTTCCTTTTCTCCTTTGCTTTTCACTTCTCTTCTTTTCACAGCTATTTCAAGGCCTCCTCAGACAGCCATTTTGCTTTTTTGCATTTCTTTTCCATGGGGATGGTCTTGACCCCTGTCTCCTGTACAATGTCATGAACCTCCATCCATAGTTCATCAGGCACTCTGTCTATCAGATCTAGTCCCTTAAACCTATTTCTCACTCCCACTGTATAATCATAAGGGATTTGATTTAGGTCATACCTGAATGGTCTAGTGGTTTTTCCCTATTTTATTCAATTTAAGTCTAAATTTGGCAATAAGGAGTTCATGATCTGAGCCACAGTCAGCTCCCGGTCTTGTTTTTGCTGACTGTATAGAGCTTCTCCATCTTTGGCTGCAAAGAATATAATCAATCTGATTTTGTTGTTGACCACCTGGTGATGTCCATGTGGAGAGTCTTCTCTTGTGTTGTTGGAAGAATGTGTTTGCTATGACCAGTGCATTCTCTTAGCAAAACTCTATTAGCCTTTGCCCTGCTTCATTCCGTACTCCAAGGCCAAATTTGCCTGTTACTCCAGGTGTTTCTTGACTTCCTACTTTTGCATTCCAGTCCCCTATCATGAAAAGGACATCTCATTTGGGTGTTAGTTCCAAAAGGTCTTGTAGATCTTCATAGAACCATTCAACTTCAGCTTCTTCAGCGTTACTAGTTGGGGCATAGGCTTGGATTACCGTGATATTGAATGGTTTGCCTTGGAAACGAACAGAGATCATTCTGTCGTTTTTGAGATTGCATCCAAGTACCGCATTTTGGACTCTTTTGTTGACTATGGTGGCTACTCCATTTCTTCTAAGGGATTCCTGCCCACAGTAGTAGATATAATGGTCATCTGAGTTAAATTCACCCATTCCAGTTCATTCTAGTTCACGGATTCCTAGAATGTCGACATTCACTCTTGCCATCTCCTGTTTGACCACTTCCAATTTGCCTTGATTCATGGACCTAACATTCCAGGTTCCTATGCAATACTGCTCTTTACAGCATCGGACCTTGCTTCTATCACCAGTCACATCCACAACTGGTATTGTTTTTGCTTTGGCTCCATCCCTTCCTTCTTTCTGGAATTATTTCTCTACTGATCTCCAGTAACTTATTGGGCACCAACCCATCTGGGGAGTTCCTCTTTCAGGATCCTATTATTTTGCCTTTTCATACTGTTCATGGGGTTCTCAAGGCAAGAATACTGAAGTGGTTTGCCATTCCCTTCTCCAGTGGACCACGTTCTGTCAGACCTCTCCATCATGACCCGTCCGTCTTGGGTGGCCCCCCATGGCATAGCTTAGTTTCATTGAGTTAGACACGACTGTGGTCCTGTGATCAGAATGGCCAGATCATATTCTCTAAATGAAATCAAAAGTTCCCCAAGTCAGGAAAATGAAATAAATAAAATGTACAGTATTATCTTCCAGCCTGCTACATAATAACTTATTGACCTCACATATCAAAAGGACAGTAAGTGATATATCCCTTTAGATTTTTTTTTAAATGATAATAAAAAGTGACTCAATAGTAAAAATGATTATACCAGTTATCTCCCACTTTGAAGAGATAAACAGGTAAATGAGATAGGTGGAGTTTCAAGAAGATTAAGTTGAATGAAATCTGACACTTGGCTACTATTTCACTTGCCCACAGGAGTGAGTTTGATACTGAAGGTTGAATTAGATTTTTCTAGGAGAAAAAAAATCACAAAAGAAATTCAAGTCAAGTCAGAATAAGAGATGAAGGCATATATTGACTAAAGCACAGCTCTGCTGGATAGCTCTAAAATGGGGATATATGGAGGTGGAGTTTAATCACAGATTTCTTCAAGGTCAGGGGAAAACAGGCAATGAACAAGGACTGCTTTTGAGCAACTTAAAAGTATAAGAATGTTTCAAACATAAGATGCAAGCTTGGAATAAATAGGCTACTCACTTTTGTATTTTATTATTTCTAAAGCATCATTTAAGAATGTGGGTATTGTTTACCTATGGTACTAGGTTCACTTTATTCCCTAAAAGGGACCCTTTGCCCTTTTATTAAGATTTCAAATTAGAATATAATTTTTTCAGGATTAATTCTAAATTATCACATCTTTTTGTAACCTAGCCCATATGCCAATGATCATAGTTTTTCCAAACTCAAATTCCCATAGCTGGTATAGACAAACAAATCCATTTTCACATTCTCCTTTTGATTTTAAAACAAACTTTTTGTTATTCATATTTGTATCTAAATGCACTGAATTCCCTTTATCCTTGTGTATACTCTGAGGGTGACCATAACAGTTTCCTCAATGTAGCCATGGCAACACTCAGGGCTTTAAAATGGCCAACTGTGGCTACTGATCTTAATTCTTTCCTGTAACAAACACACTATCTGATACTATATCTCCTTGCAAAATCACTTGCTGTTACCATTGCTTTTTCTCTCCTGAAATATTATCTTCCTTCCCCACCATTTCTTAGTTCACTAGGACACGAATCTTCAAGACCCTGGACTTTACCTTTTTCCTGTGCTTTGAAAAACATATATCGATAAAACACAAATGAGAAAGAAAGATTAAAAAAAAAAAGCACTGTATTATTTATGCTGATAGTATAAATCCAAGGCAGGGTGAGAGCTATGATCAAGAGCAACATGATCAATGATAACAGGAACAACAAATTTGTCACTGGCTTTCTGTCCAGTATCTATAATTTTCTCTCTGGCTGGATATTATGGATTTGATTGTTGTTGTTGTTCAGTCACTAAGTTGTGTCCAACTCTACAATCTCATGGACTGCAGCATGCCAGGCTCCTCTGTCCTCCATTATCTCCCAGAGTTTGCTCAAATTCAAATTCATTTATTTGATAAGATTTAATTATTCGATAATATTCATTAGTTATCAGCATTGTGTATATTGCCTTATTCAGAGAAGTGGAGATAAAGTAGATGAACTGCACAACAGGTACAGGTCACAAAAGATGCAGAATAAAGTGGAGAACATTGCAGAAAGCAGGAAGAGCATGTGAAGGGACACAGGGACATGTGGGAGAGGGAGGCTGCAGCCTTGTAGAAACTGAAAGATATTTGATGCTGCTCTGAAGGTCAAGATGTGCATGGGAAGTAGCTAGAGAGGGTCAGAAGAGTCTGTGAAAAAAAGCAAGGATGAAAAGAACAAAATTCATTGCAGAATAAAATTCAAATGACTGGCAGTGGTTGGCAAACATTCCTGCTAAAGGCCAGACACTACATATTTTAGACACAGGTTCAGGCCACTTATGGTCTCTGTCACAGATTCTTATTTGTTTTTTTTTTGTTTGTTTGTTTTTCAGTGTGGAAACCACACTCACCGTGCAGGCCAGGGCTAGACTGGGCCCACAGGCCTCAGTTTGCCTACTTCTGCTGTAGTCAGCTGTTTATCCTGTCATGTTGCCAGGCTCTCCAGGCACTGCGGAAGCAAAGGGAAACCTGAAGAGTGACCTCAAGGAGCTAACAGGATAAGGGAGGATAAGTTGAGGAGGCCTGAAAACAATCCACCTGGCTGGCCAGGATGGGCTGTAATGATTTCGCTATTCCCGCCATCACACAGTTCCTTTTAGCTTTTGAACACTGAGGTGACAGAGAATAATACGTACCTGAACATTTTGGAAAATAATACATGCCCAGGCACAGATTTAGGTTTCTTATTATGATAACAAGTATTTTGATCTTTAGAATTACTTGTTCTCCAACTATCAAAGACAGGCTTTGCTTTCAGAACCAGATCACCAGGCAGTGAGTGCAACATCCTTCTGCATTATAATTCATAGCCTCCTTTGAAAAAACTGAGTAGAAATCTTACCTGAGCAGTATTTTATTCTTTCTGCTTACTGTATCCACCTCACAAAATAAAAAGTCTCAGACACAGAAATGAGGGGCTCAGCTATAGAGATTTTCAGGGATGTTCAGTGAACCTAAATTAGCTCACAATACATGCCGACAGCCAATGCGGGCATATCTCTCTGCAAAGAACAAGCACCATACCTGTCTGGATGAGTCTCCGTAAAAGATGAGGAAAAGAGGGCACTCTGCATTTATAGCTCCCAGCTTTTGTCCTCTTCCACCTATATATCAGTAGCTCGGGGTGTAGCCGTTAGACTGCCTCAGGGCTCACACTGTAGCACCAACACCCTCCCTATTGTGAGTCCAGGCAGGTGATTAAGCCCGAAGTCTTCCCGTGTCTGAGGCACATCCCTTTGCTGCTGCTGTGCCTGAAAAATCAAGGTTTGTCCTCAACTCAGGCATTAGATGCCCCAATTTTCAACATGCTAGTTCTACCCCATGTCAATGAACAGTTTCACCAGTCCATTTCCCTGTTTAGTGCGAGACTTAGATCTAATTTGTCCTAAAACTGATTTTCCGATATGCATTTAACTGGATATCCAATGGCAGTTCTTAGTGTTATCATAAATTTATGTAATTCTTTGACAACACTTTGAACTTAAATACATCAAAACTTCTTCTCTGACCTTTAACCAATTGTCAGTCCCTTACTGACTGTACTAAATACAGCTGATAAACACAACAAGAATCTTAAAAGATAAAAATGTGTCTCCTTTCTCAGTAACTCAATGTGAGGCTATTTTCCTGCTACTTGCAGTATTTCTTTTCATGTTTACATATTTTACATATGAATCTAATTTTAACTAATTAAAAAATTTTAATAATCTAGAACATAACTATTATATATTTCTGTTTGGGGGGATAAACAAGAATTAATGGGGTTATATTCTTAATAAAAAGAACACACAATGAAAGTTTTAAAAGAATAAACATAAAAACACAGTTCAAAATCTTAGAACTGAGCACAAATTAAGGAAAACCTATAATTAAAACTAGAGAGAACTGACCTTAGGACATTACATGGTTACATTTTGATTACCCAACTAACAATCAGAAATGTGAAGTTTCATCAGTATTTAAGTGGGCAAGAGAGTCTATGAGAAACAGCTCTATCTATTGCAACACTTAATGTTCATTATTCAAAACACACAAATGAAACAACAAACAAAAAAAGCTATAAGGTATCACTGTACCAAGTACCAAACTAGATGTGGAGACACAAAACTGAACAAAAAAATGTCCTGTGCCCTTTTATTACAGCCCATTGGAGGAGAAGATACTTATAGTAAAATGGGGGGGAATACCATTAAAATGGTATATGTAAATTATTGGAGTAACCTAAAAAAGGAAAAAATAAAGCCTTCACAAAGGTGACATCTGAACTAGCTCATTTGAAACTGTGATTTACGACACAAATGAAATGTCTCATCTTTCTGTTTATAACAAGAAACGCGCATGCTTCGCCAGATGATGACAACCACACTTGCTCCCTGAACTGACCCCTCTGTGTCGAGCTCTGTGGGCCTCTGTCATACCTCTTGATCCCTCAAGGTCCCCAGAGTGAAAGCCTCTGTTGCAGCCAACGTAATCCATGCCTGGGCACTAGGTCAGTGACCACAGTATATATTGAGTTTAAAAACTGCTGAATATTTTGAAACTCAGGAGAAAGAAACTAAAGGAGAGAAGATCTCTGAAACAGTATGCAATAGCCTATAAGAACATTTCTGAGAGGCCTTCAGTTCAGTTCAGTCACTCAGTCGTGTCCGACTCTTTGTGACCCCATGAATCACAGCACGCCAGACCTCCCTGTCCATCACCAACTCCCAGAGTCCACTCAAACCCATGTCTATCGAGTCGATGCCATCCTACCATCTCATCCTCTGTCGTCCCCTCCTCCTCCTGCCCCCAATCCCTTCCAGCATCAGGGTCTTTTCCAATGAGTCAATTCTTCGCATCAGGTGGCCAAAGTATTGGAGTTTCAGCTTCAGCATCAGTCCTTCCAATAAACACTCAGGACTGATCTCCTTTAGGATGGACTGGTTGGATCTCCTTGCAGTCCAAGGGACTCTCAAGAGTCTTCTCCAACACCACAGTTCAAAAGCATCAATCTTTCGGCACTCAGCTTTCTTCACAGTCCAACTCTCACATTCATACCTGATCACTGGAAAAACCATAGCCTTGACCAGACAGACCTTTGTTGGCAAAGTACTGCCTCTGCTTTTTAATATGCCGTCTAGGTTGGTCATAACTTTTCTTCCAAGGAGTAAGCGTCTTTTAATTTCATGGTTGCAATCACCATCTGCAGTGATTTTGGAGCCCAAAAAAATTAAGTCTGACACTGTTTCCACTGTCTCCCCATCTATTTCCCATGAGGTGATGGGACCTGATGCCATGATCTTAGTTTTCTGAATGTTAAGCTTTAAGCCAACTTTTTCACTCTCTTCTTTCACGTTCATCAAGAGGCTTTTTAGTTCCTCTTCACTTTCTGCCATAAGGGTGGTGTCATCTGCATCTGAGGTTATTGATATTTCTCCCAGCAATCTTGATTCCAGCTTGTGTTTCTTCCAGCCCAGCATTTCTCATGATGTACTCTGAGAGGCCTTAATGGACTTCAAAATAGAGCATTAGACAAATGGAATCATTGGTTCAAAGGAATAAATCCCAAGGGCTTTGGTAGATATCACTTTCCAAAACTCTGACTTTTGAAACTCAAACTTTTTCTCCATAATAATTTCTGTCTTTCAAGTCCATCAGTTTCATGCATGTTGTCTATTATTATTTTCATCTTTCCCTCTTCCACTCCATGAGGAACTGCTTCCTATTTCCACAGTTCTCAAAATATTTCATATTATTTTTGTTTTATTTTTGAAATATTATTAACCCAAATCAATTATATATATATTTACAAATATTCCTTCCTTTACTGATACAAAATAAGAGTGACATCCTTTCAAGTTTCTTATTTGGAATAGGAAGGTACAAATTCATTGTTGATTTTTATTTTTATTTTATTTGACTCGTTACATGTTTAAAATCTTGGCAAAAATAATCCAATTAACAAAATTACTTAATTGACAAAATGGAGCATTCGTATTGCCTACATTCCTGTTTATTACATTTAAAAAGTGATACTAAGCAGTTTCTGTGCCAGCCACTGTCTTTTATGTTTCCTCATAAGAATCATCTCAGAAATTACCACATATCAAGCACTCTTCAGACACTGGTAAACAGGTGGACATAGTGTTGGCTTAATATAGATAGGCTGTTCAGTGATGTTCACCATTTCCATGATAAGAAACCAACATTTAATTTATACTCACTCACCTAGAATAGAGGTGTTTGGCCCAGACCACATCCTAAAACATACCAGGCTAGCCATAAGAAGTTGAATTTCAGGTTGGAAATATCAGTGGGCCAAAGTGGTTGTTTACAGTGGGCATAACTCTGGCTGTTGGTAAGCATATTACACAAGTTGTTGAATGGTTTTAATATCATCCCTACAGTCATGTGATACATATTGGTTTGTATGTAAAGACTTAAATATTCCTTTGCCAACCACAACCGTTGAATTTTTGCCATTACTTTGATAGATTTCTTTTCTGTAGAGGAAAAGGAAGTAAAATTTGTGATGTAAACTTACTTTTCTCATTATGCTGTCAATTACCAAGATGGGTCGTATTTGCAAATGAGGGTCCAACAAGAAAGAGAACAAGCCCTTTTCTTAATAGTCAACAGCACAAGAAAAAGTTTTGATAACTCTTCCTCTCAAATTTTACATGGGATACCTTAGCCCCTAATGATAAACATTCAGTACTAAATATGTCTTATTTCTCCTCAGAACAGAGATTTTTATTTCATTACTCCAGTTCCTTTTTAGTCTGCCAGGAAATAATTAGTATTTCTCTCAAAGTGAAAACAAGTTTCAGACAGTATGAACATCCCCTTGGAAACTTCCATGGAATGTAATTGGCATAATCAGCAATCAGCTTCTAATTAAACATCAGCGGTCATGACACCAGTACAGTTTTGTTAAATCAATTAATTAATTTCTTATTAGATACCATTCAGGATAGGGATCATGCTCTGTTTTTACATTAAAAAAAAAAAAAAACCTTTGAATTGAATATTAAATAACATCTAAATTCCTTATGCCATTATCTAATACTGTATTCATTGCCTTAAATCTCTTTCTATTGTATACAGTTCTCTCACCTTTCCAGCTCAGCTCACTCTAATTTTCAAGGTTATCTTGCAATTTCCACTCTTTTATTGGCTCAGCAGTCACAATTAATCCTTACTTGACAATTGTATATATCCTCCCAATTTCTCCTTCAATCACGTGAATATGGTCTCAACTCCCAGGATCTTACCAAATAAATTATATCTGGGCCTATTCCATCTGGACCATCCCATGTCAGTGTATTCTCATCAGGTTTATTTTTTCCAGTCTACATCTTAGTCAGAGAATGAGATTGTTAGACAGTGTCACCAACTCAATGGAACGTGAATTGGAGCAAACTCCAGGAGATAGTAGGGGATAGAAGAGCCTGGCATGCTGCCATCCGTGGGGTCTTTTCAAAGAGTTGGACACAACTTAGCAACTGAACCACCACCACAACAATATCTTAGTTCAGTTCAGTTCAGTTCAGTTCAGTTCAGTCACTCAGTCATGTCCGACTCTTTGAGACCCAATGAATTGCAGCATGCCAGGCCTCCCTGTCCTTCACCAACTCCCGGAGTCTACTGAAACTCGTCCATCGAGTCGGTGATGCCACCCAGCCATCTCATCCTCTGTCATCCCCTTCTCCTCCTGCCTTCAATCTTTCTCAGCATCAGGGTCTTTTCCAATGAGTCAGCTCTCTACATCAGGTGGCCAAAGTATTGGAGTTTCAGCTTCACCATCAGTCCTTCCAATGAACACCCAGGACTGATCTCCTTTAGGATGGACTGGTTGGATCTCCTTGCAGTCCAAGGGACTCTCAAGAGTCTTCTCCAACATTATCTTTTTTTAAATGCTAGGAATAACTATATGAAATTTTGTTTAGTTATTCAAAGTTTCATAAAGTTTTTTTACAGCTCCAACTTTTATTATTTTCAAAGAATGCAACTTATTATTTCATGCATCATAGGTAACTTTTTCTTAGTGTTCATTAAAATGATAGAATAGCTCTAATCTCTCCCTGTCTACCATTTAAATGAATAACTAAGCTATTTGCATCATAGCTGCCATCACCTACAATGCTGAGACTCGATCACTTTGGCATTTTGAGCCATATTTACGGCAGTAAGAAAAATAGTAATATTTCTTTTTTTTGTGGTTGTCAGATTTTCTATAGAAAGGAAAAAAATACTGCACTAACTTTTTTTTGGACACTCATTTGCAAATACCACCCATCTCAGTAATTGACAGCATAATGAAAAAAAGTAAGTTTTCATCACAAATTGTACTTCCTTTTCCTCTACAGGAAAAAAAAAAAATCTATCAAAGTAATGGCAAAAATTCAATGGTTGTTTGGCAGAGGAATGTTTAAGTCTTTACATACAAACCAATATGTGTCATTTGCAGCCAGTCTTCAGAGCTTACTAGATTTTAAAAATAATGGATGTAAATCTCGAGATTTAAAAACTTCTATAGCTGATACTTAACTGCTGTTTCATTTTGGCTGACACAGGAACTAAAAAACTCAAAAAAGACTAATACATTTTTACAATGAAAACTTTTAACAGCATTAAAGTTTATGAGACATCTGACTTAAATCCTGTTTTGAGAAAAGTTCCATTAGGAACTCAGAGAAAATGCTAAGCATGAGCTCAAAGACCTTGTTAATGACCCTTTAATGGAATTTTACATGTTGTTGTCACACTCCATATTGACAGATTTTGACAGCTTAATAATATCCCTGATGATTCAGAATCAATTTATGCTTCAGACCTCTGACTCTCTTTTTTTTTTTTTTTTTTTTTCTGACTCTCTTATGTAACTAATGAAGTAATTATTGCTCCTTCCTTCACCAGAGAAAGTCTTTACAGGGTACTGTGAAATAGTATAAAATATCATGCTGTGACCCACAATAGCATCCTGAAAATTCTCCCTACCAGGATACCATTTGTGGAGTTTTCAGTAAATAAAATACAGACATTTAGGAAGGTGTTTATTGCCAAAGCAAAGATAATAATGGCTAGTATATGCTAAAATGTGCTATTTTAGAATTGCTAGCTTCCAGCCTGTAAAAGGTAGCAGATGTTGAAGTAAAAATACTGAAACATTATTTATTGATATAAAGTTCTTTTTATGGAACTTCCAGAATATTGATCTCATACTGACCTCTGAAAGTTCATTTCTCAAGTAATTTTAACTCTTCAGAAGCTTTCCCAAACTCATAGGCAACCACAATATTCAATTAGAAATGATACCAGAATTTAGCATCCAAGTATGTTTATAAGAAACATTATTTCCAATAGTATTTAGACTAGCTTTGATCTACAACTATTTTGTATATCTACATTAAAATGCTACTATAAACCACCTCACACTTACAATTATTCACAGAAAAATTAGCCTGAAATAATTTTGCTATAAATGTTAATCAACCAAAGAACTGAGATCAACTTATGCAAAGTGCAACTATCAGAATTCACAGAGGAATGTCACTCTAACCTTGCTCCTTTGTAGAAATGGGATTCTAACTGATTTTGTTATTAATGTTATGGTTGGAACTATTCTAGACCAAGGAACACAACCTGGTTCAACACAATGTGAATGAACCATTCTGAGTATTTAATCTTAAGAAGTTAGTTTAGAGAAAGATCTTGTCATGTTTCCATGCTATTGGTTATAGGAGGGCTGTCCAACCTAAAACAAAGTCCTCTGTAACTTTGGGTCTGGTATTCAGGGGAAAAGAAACAGCTATTATAATCACTGTAATAATTACATAAATAGTACATTTGGGATCTATAATAGAATAGGTTAGAGAAAAACTAAAAAAAAAAAAAATTATTTTTATAAAGCTAATCTTGGAATCCTGCTCAATGTCACTTAGCCTGGGCTCAAAAATAACAGAGAGCTCATGACCGAGCAACTGACAGCCACACTTGGAGAAAGGAGGAGGGACTTGGATTGAGGAAGGGCCTCACATAATAAAACTGGAAAGAGAAACGAAGGAGAAGGGAAGTCTCATGTATTTAGCAAATACTATGTCAGGTCTGTCCTAAGACTCTCTTAACCCATAAAATGTTGCCTTAATCAATGTTGACAATGACCTTGTGAGAAAGGTAAAACTAGCCTTATTTTCAGATGAGAAAACAAACTCACCTCTCCAGGGGGCCAGCTATGAAAGGTAGAGCTGAAGCAGAAAGCCAGCTCTCTTTATCCCAAAGGCCTTCATCTTTTCACCAGTCTATGTGAGGGGTATTTTCCCTGCACAGGAAGAGAATATGACAGTGTCATCAGTCTCTATTCTAACACCCACTCAACGATCGCCATGAGTTCTTTGTCTATTTGGTGGTTCTCCCAAGCCCTGAAATTTCTAGAAAGAAAATTAATAATTTGCTTTTAGTTACTAAGGAATCTCCGACACCATTGTTGAACACTTTGTTAGACTTTTTCCCTGCAGCACCCAAGAATCACTGCTCTGAGCCCACATGTCACATAGTACAAATGGTCCTACAGAATCAAGTGTAAATGAAAAAGCCTTCTCCCTTATCACAGGCAACTTAAGCAGCACTATATGCGAAAGAGTGCCACCCCCCAGTGTTTGCTATCAAAGTGAAAAAAGTTCTATTTTCATATTATCACAGCTTCCCCATAATAAAAGGTCTATGAATGTGCCATTAGTTAGAAAGAAGTGCAACAGTTTGAAGATGACCTTAATGGATACTTGAAATGTTGTGACACTAACCAGCTATATTGACTTAATAAATAGTCCGTCAAAATTGTCAGAATACTTTATCCACTGATTTTAAAGATAAAGGTGCCATTTTAAATTTCTTACACGTTAGGCTAAATATACAAGTAAAAGTAATAACAAAATAATTACTTGCATTTGCTTTTTAAAATAATATATTCTTTCTTTTTTCTTTTATTACTGTGTTAGTCGGTAAGTTGTCAGATTCTTTGTGACCCCATGGACTGTAGCCCACCAGGCTCCTCTGTCCATGGAATTCTCCAAGCAAGAACACTGGAGTGGGTAGCGATTTCCATCTTCAGGGGATCTTCCCAACCCGGGACTCAAACCTGGGTCACCCACATTGCAGACAGATTGTTTACAATCTAAGCCACTAGGGAAGCCACAATATAATGTATACCATGCTAAAATTTTCCTTTCTCAGTTTTCTTCAATGATTCATATTCCAATACACTTAAATAACTATAATGTTAATGTTCCCCAGAGCAAGTTTCTATTTGTTAAAGTTTCCGTCTTAAGCCAGCCAAGAAAAGGAAGTGCTTAGATATGGTATAGTTTTGGGACCGTTTCTAAAACTATTAAGCCCTGAAACTCCTCTTTAATGCCAAATTCAGAGTGGTAAACCACAGATCCTTCCAACATATGTCTCTTTTAAAATAAGATTGGGCAGACCAACAACCTTGGAATTTTCACTTTCCCCTTGACATTTCATCCCAGTCACATCTCAGTTATCCAATTAAATGCTTTCACTTACCATTAGAAGGACTGATTATTGCCAGCCTTTACAACAATGCTCACAGCTGCCTGACAAGCCAGCATCAGTTAATCCTAAGAAGGGTCACTTCAATTTGTCATTATCCTAAAGATCTGATATTCCTTGGATATAAACTCAAGACAGGGATTCTTAAAGCAGTCAGATGGCTTAGCTCGAAGCTGAGCACAGCTGTTATACGGACGTATTGTTCCAGACAGTCACTCAGAATCTGCTCTGGTAGTAGACAAGAACCCTTTCTTCTCTGTGCCAGATACTTGGGCAGGCATCAACACAGCCTTCTCCCTAGAAAGCACTGTGATTGCTTTTAATATCCGCATGCCTTCACCTCTTTGCAGAGGCTGCCATGACACCTACACTCATAAAACCATGTCAGGAACAAGTCTCCCTTGCTTGAGATCTTAAGAACAATGTTTTCATGCATTGAGAGAATGTTCTGAAATCATATAGTATCCAATAGTATGAAATTAGAGCATTTAGGGCTGAAGCAGGAGCATTACTCCTTTACATTCATAAAGAGGTTTTTCTTTTACAGCATTTTTCAGATATAATAACATCTGTCTGCACAACCTTCCCACAAGGGATGCCAGTGGGAAGATGATTATCCAGGTTTTGTACACCAGTAATGCAAACAAAGCCTAGAAAGGGAGACCAAGGTTTTATATTCCTTGTCCCTGGAGAGCTGAGGAAATAATTCAGGTCTTTTGAGTTTCAGGAAAATCTGCTTCCTTTTAGATAGCAAGCTAGCTTTCATTAGATAGCTTGTTTTAAGGGGGATACTCCTCTAAAAGCCCATTAAATGCTTTTATATCAGTTTGAAGGATTTGAATCAGAAACAAAGGAAGGCTATTAGATGGTATATGCTGTGCCTACAGCACAAGGGAGGAAGTTGGCAGTTACCCTGTCAGATCCAAAATTTGCTTAACTTTACATTCCTAGGACTAGGACTCTGCAGACTTTGGAATCAACAAATCTAGTCAATTTGCTGTACCTCTTATTTCAAATTGGAATCATGATATTTAAGTATTCCATGGACAGGGATATAACAATAGTCAATCTATAGGGTCTCCTAACATTTATCTTATGTCTCATAAGATATTTAAAATATAATAAATAACCCACCAAGTTTCCAGTACTTAGAACAGCATGCTGTTCTAATAAAAAAAGCATGTGCCAAAGTCAAAAACACATCATCCCCATCCATCTTACTATGGCCTCTCAGCCTTTTATGCAATTTAGCATATAACCTCACATCTCAATTATTTTCCATAACTTACTCACTCTCCTCGGAGAATTTATAGTCAGAGAAAACCTTAGCCAGAGACACTGGCTGTATTTCTGATTAAATATTCTCCCCTGACAACAGAAAAGCCCTGGTCAAAATTAAAAGGCCTAAATAAAATTTATTTTTAGTGCTTTACTTACACCCAATCAAAAACCTTCCTTGCTCAAATTTTGTGACTTTTCTTTCCTGCCTTAAAGCCACAATAAAATAAAGAAAAGGGGGTGATAAACACTTGCAGAATGTTAAAGCATACCGAAATGGTTCCCTAACCCTTCTCTGCCTGGCTTCTCCTAACACCCACCCACCACCCTCCTCAGCCTGAACCCAAGCCAGCCTGCCCCAATAATAGTGTGTGTCTATCCACACGCAGCTCCCCATTTCTGTCCCTTCAGCCACCACATCCTGTATATCATGCCTGCGAAATATTTCTGTTTTATCTCCTTGTCTCTAGTTCCACTTCATGTTTTTAGTTAATGCTGGTTTCATCCCTGGCCTGAAAGGCTGCAATATTTTTCTAACTGGTCCCAGATGCCAGGCTCATTCCTTCAAATCTATGAATTTTCTGAAGCAAAAATGTGATCATGCTGGCTCTGCCAGAAGATAATACTGAAACAAGGGAATCACAAGGCCTTCATTAACTGACCTGCAGGCCATTCCAGCCTCCTTCCTCCACACCCTCCGTAAATCAGTCACACACCTCTGCCCCTCTTCTGCTACGCATTTTGTCCCTACCCATGGACAGGTCTTGCTTTGCAGACTGCCCCTCCTTCCTCTCCCACAGTTGGCTCATGCTCATCTCTGAAGATAGCTCAAGTTTTAAGTCTCTACTAAAGACTTCTCTATTATTGGTACAACCTTTATTTGTCCATGTTTTACTATATTAAAATCATTTATAATTTTTATGTATTCAATATTTATTGAGTTCTTCCTCTGTTCTACCATATAGATGTGTCTGAGCTCTGAGCATAAAGCATAAGCAAAACAAACATAAACTCAACCTCATGATGCTTACAGTTTAGTGGGGAGGCGTGCGTGCTTGCTCAGTCATGTCCGACTCTTTGCAACCCAATGGACTGTAGCCCACCAGGCTCCTCTGTCCATGGGATTTTCCAGGCAAGAAGGCTGGAGTATGTTGCCATTTCTTTCTCCAGGGATTGAACCCACATCTGCATTGGCAGGCAGATTCTTTACCACTGAGCCACCAGGAATGTCCAGTGGGGAAGACAGACCTTAACCAAATAATCACAAAAGAATATGATTGCAACTACAGTGTTATGAAAGAACAGTAGACAGAGCAATGAGAACATGAGCAGGAAGACCTGATCTAGTCTCTGAGAAAAGAGAAGGCCTCTCTGAGGAAATCACTTTTGAACAACTGTAAGCAGAAAGATAGAAGAAAAGAAAGGAGGATGGATAGTCAAATGATAAGGATTAGACTCACAATGATGCAATCAGGATATATAGAAGGCAAGTCCTAAGTACTCAACACTGGACTCTTATAATTCATCAACATTTTTTGTAAGTGACATCAGCAAATTTCTTCTGACCAGGGCCTTCCTGCTCAAGTAAGAAATATTTTCCAATTGTACAAGTGTAAATACTATGAAATTGAAAAAAATGAAATTTTTGTCTCGAATAATATCAGTCATGCAACCCTCAACTTTGTCTCAGTTGCACAGATCTGTTTCTACCCAGATAGCATAAATTTCAGATTTAGAAGGCTGTTTAAGAAAGAAAAGAATCTAGCCCAGGTAGACATCACTATGGATCACAACCCTCTTTCCCAAGGAGTGTCAACTCAGCTTCAAAATCTTTCTCCTGGATCACCCCAATCAATTACTTTTAATAAGCCAAAACTTTTTTCAATGCAGATATGTTTTGGCATTCCCGTTCTAAACAAGCCTTCTGCCTTGAAGTTGAATTATATATCTGTTGATGTAATTTTTATTACAGTAACTTTCAAAATAAAATTACATCTGTGTTTTCCCTAACAAACCCATATTATAACTGATGGGACATGGACAGTGTCTGCTTCTCATTTGGAACACTCTGAAGAATAAAAATGATTGAAGAGTTCCAAAGGTTTGAGAGTAAGCATTAATCTACACCAGCATCTGTCTGTTGGTGAGAAAGAGGATGAATGCTGCTCTTTGCTCACAAAGTAACAGCAGGGTGGCCCTTCGCTCCCCTTCTCTCTTCTTCTAATGAGCTAGCCCTAAATACAGCAGTGCATTTCAGAATACACTGCAGCTGGAATTCTGGCTCCGTATCAAGACAAGACAAGTCAGGATCAAACCCCTGAAGAAGTCATACACAGTCTGTTGACATACATTGAAGGACCTGTTTAATTGTACTAGGAAAAAAAAATTGTGATTTAAAGCTTCAGCCACAACTTGATCCTGGGTGGGAGGCAGTACCAAAATACTTGAACCAATTAAGACAGAGAGCTGTCTCCTCTAAAAGTTACCTTAAAATAAAAACCAGTACTGAATCACTGCCAGAACAACATGCTCTATTTTGTTTTATCTTAGCTTTACTTTGAAATGACTTTTCTTGTTGTTGCTTAGTTGTGTCCAGCTTTTTGCGATCCAACTGCAGCACACCAGATATCCTTGTCCTTCACTATCTCCTGGAGTTTGCTCAAATTCATGTCCATTGATGCTATCTAACCATCTCATCCTCTACTGCCCTCTTCTCATTTTCCACTACTTTGGGACCCTAGACTGTAGCCCACCAGTCTCTTGTGGCTCTTCTTTCCATTTCTCAGCAAGAACACTGGAGTGGATTGCCATTTCCTCTTCCATGGGATCTACCCAATCCAGGGATCAAATCCACATCTCCTGCATCTTCCTGCATTGGCAGGCAGATCCTTTAGCACTGAGCCACGTGGGAAGCCCTTAAAGGACTTTAGAAACTCATCATTTTTAGTCCTCTCACCTCTAGCCATGCCCTGCTTCAAATCTTTCTCTGCATTACAATCCAAAACATTTTTAATCAAAAGATGTTTTATGTCCATCTTCATTTAAAATCTTTAGAGGCTTCCCTTGCTGTCAGTAAAAAGTTAAACCCTTTGATAAGGTTTATCACAATATTGATGATCTAACTCCAGCTTGTTTCACTGGCCTCTAGCCACTCCATTCTCCCCTTGATCTCTGCTCCCGCCATACAGCGTTGAACCACCTTCAGTTCCTCAAAAGCGACGCTGCTCCTTGCTTCTCTATTTTTGGCCAAGTTATTTCTTCTGTCAGGAGACAGTGTCACTATCCTCAGTTGGAGGCCATCTCCAGTATCTCTGTAAGGATCAGGCATTGTATCTATTCTTTTAGGAAGGGTCTTGGATCTGGAAATTCATATATAGTCTATTGTAAGTGCTTAATTAATAAACTCTTTTTTCTACTACTTTGTGAGTCTAGGAGGGCAGAAAAATTGTCTGTCTTGCTCAACAATGAACACCCAGCTCTCAGAATAATACCAGACACATAAAATATGACATGGAAATTATCAAATTCTCCAAAAATCAGATACCAAACTTTTCCTCAGTGAATAAATTAGTCTGATTCCCTCTCTCATATAATTGTATGAAATACAAAATCTACTTGGATTTCTTAAGTATTTGTATGAGTACTCAAGAAAACATCCCACAATGTACATTTAATTGATTGTCAGTTTTATCTCAATATAATTATTTTGGTTTTTTTTTTTAAAAAAGACCCACTCTTGACTTCTTGTTAGAGCAAAAGAAGTCCAAAAAATGAATAAATTACTGCTAACTTAGGACTCTATATTCAGTGAAAAATTCTCATCAGAAATTTAGGAGAAATAAAGATATTTCAGACAAAGGCTAAAACTTATCAGCAGAACTGCACTAGCAAGTACTCTAAACAACAACAACAGCAAAAGCCAAACACTCAGAGACATATAAAGAAATGAAAATCAGTAAAAGAAATGTTAATATGCAGGCAAATTCAAATGAATGTTAAATGTAAAGCAAACACTAATGTCTCAAGTTTAAATTTTATATATATATACATATATATATAACAAAGACAAAAATGATATATTAAAGGGTTCTAAAGTCCCTTTGTCATCCAGAAAGAAGGGGGAAATGCTAATATTGCAGTTTGGAAAATCAAGGATACATATTGGAAAGGGTCTGCTTTGCAGGTAGAGAGGAGGCACAATGGACTTCTGAAGTGGCAACAATATTCATTTCTTGATCTGGGTGATACTTATATGGCCATCTGCTTTGTAATTAATCATTGAGCTGTACATTTCTGTCTTGTGCATTTTTCTGCATGTGTTATAATTCACATATAAAATTTTTAAAATATGAGGGGCATGGAGGACTCCCAGGG
This sequence comes from Dama dama, assembly GCF_033118175.1. Classification (NCBI taxonomy): domain Eukaryota; kingdom Metazoa; phylum Chordata; class Mammalia; order Artiodactyla; family Cervidae; genus Dama; species Dama dama. Next base: position 16,706,852 of record NC_083713.1, read on the forward strand.
GTCAAGCTCAAACTCCTAAACACTTTTTGAGCTTTTGCTCACATCACACCTGCTAACATCCCACAAGCCAAGGCAAAGCCCGAAATCCAGGGTGGGGAGATGCTCTTAACCTTCCGTTAGACTGGGGAATTAGTAACGTATCCTGTGAGATGCCAGATAGAAATATTTTAGGTTTTATGGGCCAAATATCTCTTTTTTGCAAAGTTTTCTCTTTTTCAATATCTAAAAACATAAAGGCCAGGGCTTCCCTGATGGTCCAGTGGTTAAGGATCTGCCTGCCATTGCAGGGAACACAGGTTTGTTTCCTAGTCAGGGAAGATTTCGCATGCCAGGGAGCAGCTAAGCCCATGTGCAACAACTATTGAGCCCAGAAAGGCCACCACAATGAGAAGCTCCTGCACCACAATGAACAGTAGCTCCCACTGGCAGCAACTAGAGAAGATCCAGTACAGCCAAAAATAGATAAAATTGTAATACATACATATATATATATATATATATATATATATATATATATAGGCCATTATTAGCTGAGGATATTACAAAAACTAGCTACAGCTGGATTTGGCCCTCAGGCCATACTTTGCCCACCATTACATTGGGCCATGCTCTTCTGTCCCTGGAATTATCCAGGAAAGAATACTGGAGTGGGTTGCCATTTTCTTCTCTAGGGGATCTTCCTGACCCAAAGACTGAACTCGAATCTCCTGCATCTCCTGCATTGGCAGGTAGATTCTTTACCACTTGTGCCACCTGGGAGACCCAACATTCCATAGGGAAGTTTTTCTTAAAAAGTAGGGCAAATAATTTAATCTTCCCCAATTCATTTTCTTGGCTGTGACTATTCATATCCCTATCATGAGGAAAATATATTCACCCCTATCTCAAGACACCACCAAATCCACTTAAACAAAGCATCAAGCTATCATCCTGATATACATTAGGTTCAAATGTGGCCCCTCTTGATCCATAGATCTAGGGAGTAAATAAAGCTCCTCAATGGTCAGTGGACAGGGAACTGGAATAAGACATTTCCATTCAGAAAAAGGAGAAGAATGACAGGCACATAGGAATCACTGCTCCCTAGAAATTCTGAAATATAATGGGCAAATGTTGCCCCCTCCATCACAGTAAAAGAACTTTCCTTGATTAGATTCTAGTTTTAAAAATAGGTAAATTCCTTCCTGGAAGAGGGTTGTATTTTCTGTTTGTTGGTTGGTTTATCACAGTAGTTATCAGAATTTTCCAGGAGGCAAAGCTAGCCATGCAAGCCCCTTTCTTGTCTGCTACCATCCCATTTGTCAAAGAAAGCCATATGGCCAAGTTCAAAGTGAAAAAGTAAAAAAAAAGTATATTACTATACACCCACCATAAGGACATGACAAGAATGTGGTTGCATAATACTACTTAAAAAGACTAAAGCATTAAGGTCAACTACTTCATCTGCCTGAAGGACCCCACTTTATGATATAATGGCCTGGAAATTTACGTTTGCCTCTGGTGATTCCATATTGACATTGTTTTCCAAAAACAAATTAGATCCCAAATCAGGGTCACCTGAACATTAAACACAAGATTTTTGTTTACAACAATGAATATTAAATTGCAACAAATATTTAAACTCAATAAACAAAATCCTTAAATTGACTGTAAAGAGTTAAACTCAAAAAAAATAAAAATAAATCTAATAGTTTAAAAAGGGAGGAGTAGCTAATGTCAAAAATAATGCACCAATTTCTGTGAAAATGGATGTCAGTTGATTCGCTGCCTATCATGAGCTGACATTGTAATGAGTCTTCCAAAAACCTAATGGAGTCAAGCAGCATTTAGAAGGTAGACACCCAACACAGGGGACACTGTCACTATTCTGACGTTCAAACCACATATTATAAAATATGTTCCATTTTAAGAGAAACATTGATTAAATGGAATGGTCTAGAGGAAGGTGACCAAGAGAATGAAGGGTCTTTAAATAATGCTTTATGATAAATATAGAAAGGAATTTTGAAATTTCATCTTGGAAAACAAAAAAGCAAGAGAGGGAGAGAAACATGAGAAATGTGTTGAAATGTTTTCATTCAAGGTTATCATTTGGAAGAAGAAATATATTTATTCACTACTGCTAAAGATCAAAGGTTGGCAATATGTAGGGCCAAGGATGGGCCTACTTTTTCAGCAATAAACTAGCTAGGATATAAATATTTTAGGCCTGGTAGTCTGCAGCAACCACTCAACTTTACCACTGTAACAGGAAAATAGTCATAGATGATACGTAAACTGAGGTTGCTGTTCAGTTGCTCAGTCAGTCGGGCTCCTTGCAAACCCATGGACTGCTGCACGCCAGGCTTCCCTGTCCTTTACCATCTCCCAGAGCTTGCTCAAACTCAAATCCACTGAGTCAGCGATGCCATCCAACACCTCGTCCTCTGTCGACTCCTTCTCCTCCTGCCTTCAAATCTTTCCCAGCATCAGGGCAACCTGGGAGTGCTGAGAATTCAATTCAACCAGGAGCAATCCTGACCAGAGAGGGCGAGAAGACAGGATCAATACCTCAGTGTCCTCCACTTGGTGGAAGAATTCAAAGGTGGGTTCTTCACTGTCCATCAGAGAATCCCCATCATAACTGAACCCCAGTTGCCTCATTAATGCAAACTGCACTAGCTTCCCCTGTCAATGGCTCAGTTTTTCCCACTCTCACTTTTGCTTCTGAGAATCACCTCCCAAATTAACCACCTGCCCTCAAGGACTTATCTCAGATTCTACTTTCTGCAGTCTCAAACTAAAATAGATGTGTCAGGCTGGAGTTAATGAACACGCCCTTAGGGACCAGATGATCACTAGCTATCAAAATGGAAGGTATTTTTAAGTTAGACAAATGGTTCTCAACCGATTTTGTCCCCTAGAGGCAATTTTTGAGTGTCATGACTGCCTCAACCCTCACTCTGGCACCTAGTAAGTAGAGCAAAGTGATACCCTTAAATATCCCACAATAAGTGGAACAGTCCCACACGACAAAGAATTATCAGGCCCAAATGTCCACAATGCTGAGTTTGAAAAACCTCCAGTTAAGCTGGAGATTGATTTTAAATGGACTCTGACATCCATGCACTATTCTAAGATTCTACCATTTTAAGAAACCACACTAAAATTCTTAACCTGATGAGCTTCAGAGGATTCATAATGTCTTGGAAATTAAGTGCAGAATTTTTTGCCTATGTCTATCTTTACATTTTAGTGGACAGTGTCCACGGCTCTCATAAATTTCTCTAAGGGGTCTGTAATCCATAAAAGGTTATAAGCCAAGTTTTAGAAAATAATTCTTAATAATTTTACCATAGTTCTAAATCTTTAATCACCTTTTTTCCTCTTCTATAAGATTAAAAATGTAAGGATTGACTTCTCACATTTGACAGCAGTTTTTCCTAAGGCTGTGTAATTCTGATGGGTATACGAAGTAGGCAAAGAAGAGACTGAATTTAATTAATTATGATACAGTAAGAGGACACAAACTTCCTGGCAATCAATCTGGCACTTTCCTCAAGTACAAATAAAACTAATTTTTAAACCCCTAACTAATATTTCTCAGTAAATATCACTACATATTAAAGAAGAAACTGAGCAAATGAAAACTGCCTAGAGAGAACAGTCCTTTATAGCCTCTTAACCCGTATCTTCTTGAACATAAAGCCACTGCCAACGAAGTGCCTAAGATAAAGAATTGGTATAGACCTTCCTTCTGTAGATTTCTTAAGCCGGGGCCATATAAATCAAACAGGATTACTTTATCTGCAGCTAAGAATTCTGTAGAGACATATTGAACCTATAAGAGATGGCAGAACCTGGCCAAGTTCTGTCTTTTTGGTAATAAATTCTACTACCATTCTGACTCTGCTTTCAGAGTCCTTTCTAAATTGATTTTAGGGCAAGATATGTGGATTTATCTGCAATATTAAACAGATTTTTCTTTTACAAGAATCCAAAACTGTGCTGCCTTAGATTAAGTATGACTCTTCCGGTACTGTGCATATATGAAAGAATGAGAAAAATAATACAACTAAATACATGTGATATAAAATTCAATGTAAAACACAAGTCAAGTATTAGACTACCCTGAAATAATATGATATTCAGCTTTATGATGTATTTAATGAAAACTACCTTTTATGAGAACTTACTAAGTGCCAGATATGATAGAGTCAGATAGATGTTTAAATCCCATGACAATTATTTGAACTAGAAACAATTTTTCCATCCCCACTTTACAACTTAAGGCTTGGAGAGTTAAAATAATTTACCTAGGACGGTAGAATTAAAAATGCCAGAGCAAGGATTTTAATCCAGATTTCTAGCTCCAGAAAGGATTTTAATCCAGATTTCTAGCTCCTTATCCACATAACACAATACTGCCTTACATGTATAGCAGTTTAATTGGGAAATGTTGGGAAGATATGAATCTCTGCACTGGGAATATCTGAGTCACCACAGAAAATTTTGGAAAGAAGCTGGAGTTGATAACTTTACCTGAAAAAGTTTTAACCTGCAAATAAGTTTAAGGGCACCAAAACTTCTGTGCTGTGCAAGTGAGCCAGGAGCTTGAAGTATTCATCACCAAAAGAGGCCAGAACTTTGTGGGAGGCACAGACACATTTAGGTTTTGAAAAAGAGAGTAGGAGTCGGCTTCTGTCAAAAGCAGGAGTCTGCATCTACCAGAAGTGTGTGAGAGCAGGAAGGTGCGATCTACCAATGACTAAAAGGACTGAGCTAAGAACTTGGCCCAGAAGAAGTGAAGAGTCTAAATTATACCTGGTTTTTAAAATTAACTACAAAAACAATTTAGATTAATGGAATGATTTAGAGAGAAATGGGTCCCAAGTAAGAACTAGGAAAACACTTCTGTATTAGTAAGGACAATTTCAGTTTTAAACCAAAGAAGCTGAATTCACCTTACCTTAGGAAAAATTATATCTATTGGACATATAACTGAAAACTCTAAATATATTTCCAACCAGGGCTAGATAAAGGTAATCAGAAAAGGGGCTTCCCTGGTGGCTCAGCTGGCAAAGCATCCCCCTTTCACTGCAGGAGATGCAAGAGATGCAGGTTCCATCCCTGGGTTGGGAAGATTTCCCTGGAGAAGGAAATGGTAACCTACTCCAGTATTCTGAAAATTCCACGGACAGAGGAGCCTGGCAGGCTATAGTCCATGGGGTTGCAGGGAGTCAGATACAACTGAGCACTCATATGCACGCGCGCACACACACACACTCACACACAAAGATGCCCAGAGGTTACCAGGCAACTTTATAACTCAATTCTGCTTTCCTCTCAACAGGCTTCCTCCTCCTCAGAGAGACAACTTCTGTAATAAAAAGGTGGCCACCACAAGCTGCAGGCCTACAAGGCCCTAAAAGATCTTTGTCACCCTCAAAAAGAAAGCCTGTTTCCTGGTAGCTTTGACAAAAGCTGGGGTCTGAGTTGGCTTGGATCATGTGACCATCCCTAAGCCAGCCACTGTGGCCCGATGGCGCAGGTCTTGAAGAGCCATTGCATGTCCTCCCTGGCCCTATTTTGGGGAGTGCACGGATTGAAATCAAGCCCACTCAACATAGGGACAGAGCATAGGTGGGAGGAATAGTTTCCTGTAAGAAGGAATGCTGGGCAGGAAAAATGTAAATGAAAATAGAAACAATGTATCAAATTCTGAACAGGATTTGCAGGACGGGTACTGGTTAGAACACAGTGCAGCCTGGAGCCAGAGGCCCACACGGAGCATCAGGGGGTGGGGAGTCATGCTTCAAGCAGTCAAGCATTTGTTGAATATTTATTATTATATTTCATTGACTGTAAGATGCACATTTTTCACATTTTAACAGCTTAGATATCAGAATGTGTCTTACAATGAATGACATCCTGTCATGGCTGCTGGCCAGAGGGCAGCTATGTTACAGTTTTCAAAGTCTGCACAGAACTGGGGCATAATTCTTCATATTTCCATCTCTTCAAATGAGTTATGTACATTGTTAATACTATATTTGTAGAGTTCAATGGCTGTTTAACATATCTTCTGAAAGATTAAGCTATGATCCAGCACTGGAATGAAATGTTATTATATATGCAGAAAAGGAATCTGTGCGACAGGGCATACAGTTAATATTAATGAAGCACATATTCATGGTTGTGAGAATGATCACCATTCCAAATTTTTTTGCAAAGTAACACCAAGTGCTTTTTTACACCCAAGAAAGGATGACACCCACAAATAGATTACATTTTTGTACTGATATATACATGAAAAGCATTGCCTTTCACATGCCAATGGCCCTAAAGATATTAGTAATTAATAATAGCAACACTGAATGATAAACATGTATGTCTAAATAGTCCAAAATAACTCTTCCAATAAATTTCAGTTAAGTTAAATTTACTATTAGAATTTAAAAAGTAATGTCACTTAACAAAGTGGTACTATTTGTTGGTAGTATATAAAATAATATTATATCTTAAAAATCAACAGCAATGGATTTGATGAAATAAGGTATATGACAGATACTGCAGTAGGGTACTAAAAATGCAAGAGAACTAATTCATAGTCTCTATATTTGAGATGAGCATTGTTAGTGGTGTGTGGTAGAAAGGCGTTATCAAGACAACCTTCACTGAGTCAGAAACTTTCCCTCACATATCACATGTGTTTTGCATTCTGACCCAGTCTTCATTTCCAAAGTATTATATGAAAAATATTTATGGAAATGCCTGCAGATTTTAAATTAACAAATGATTATAAATTATGTAACTGTCTGGAAAACTCCAGTACTCCAAATATTTAAGCCAAAAACCTTAGAGTCACTCTTGACTCCTCTCCATCTCACACTTCACATCCAATCCTTCAGAAAAGCTTTAGCTTCAAAATATACCTAAAGAATCAACTTTCTGCTACTGTTTAAATCCTATCCACCGTCCTATCTAACCTAGAGTACTGCAAGAATCTCCTTACAAGTTTTCCTGTTTTCATCTTTACTCATCCACCTCTCATCCACAGTCTGGCTTCAAGACAAACCAAATAATGTAGATTTTTTAATGTAGATTAAGCATAATGTAGATTATGACACTCTTGTGTCACAAATTCTGAAATGGCCTACCATTTCACTCAGAATAATGGCCAAGGTCCCTGCAAACAACCAACAACACTCTCAATAACTAATCCTGTGTCACCTCTCTGATTTCTACTATTATTCCCCCAGTAGTTACTTCACCCCAACCTGCTGGCCTCCTTGCTGCTCTTTGAACACACCAGGCATGCCCTTGCTTCCAGCGTTTGCTCCTGTTTTTCCCTCTGCTGAATGTTCCTCTGCAAGACAACTGCTTGGCTAATTTTCTTGCCTCCTCTCAATCTCTGCTCAAATCTCATCTCGTCAGTGAGTCCCCTCCTGATCACTCTAATGCCTACTGCAAGTGTCTCCTCTCCTCAGCTCTCCCAGGCCCCCTTATCCTGATCTTATTTCCTTTCTTACTACAGCTTTTATCTGCTTCTAACACATTATATAATTTCCTTATTTGTTATGTTTATCTCCTTACTTCATTCCCCACTTCATCCATCTCACAAATCTAAGCTCCATGAAGGTATCTTTTCTGCTCGCTGTTGCATTCTAGCACTTAGAACAATGAAAAGCAAATAAGCAGGTGCCCCATAAACATTTGCTGAATGAATAAATGGATAATTTTCCCTGGTCCAAATATGTATATGAATATAAATTTACATCTGTAAAACCACTTAGGATGGGCAGAGAGGACATAAGCTAAAAATCCTCTAAAATCAAAAAACAAACATGCTGACAGAGTGTGCAAAGGAAAATAACCTATAGAAGCAATAGTACTAAGAGTCCAGAAAACAGAGATAGGAGGAGAGACAGGGAAAACAGACAACAGGATTGCTACCTTGGGTGAAGGGCAGGTCTGCTAGGATTAATGATCCAAGCTTCTGGAATTAATGTCTTCAGACCACACAATTGAATGCATAAACACTTCCAACACGCTTCTGTAAAACTGAGCAAGCTCAGGGACATCTTCCATTTCCCCACACCTACCCCTAATCCCCAGCAAAGGCTACAAGGAATGTCCAAGAATACTCATCTTCTAAATAGAACCCAGATCTGTGTACCCAAAGCCGACATCTCACTCCTGTCAAAATGAAATCCACAGATTGCCTGTGGACACACAGCTGACAGAAGCAAGCCAGTAGCAAGCCAAGCATATATTCTACTTTCTCTCTCTCCTTTCTCCCTTATATTCTATATGCCAAAGGGGTGAAAGGAGAAGAGACAGTAATAAAGCTAATTGGAGAACCATTAAATTGCCTTTTACTCTTCAGCTCTATCTATATCTGTCTTTAGGGTAAAACTCCTCTATAGAAATAAAGGTTTTGAAATAATATTCGAAATCCAATAAAAGTACATGTCATGGAAAGCTGACTACCTAAGGATTCAAACTCCTTTACCTTCAGAATCTCAAATTCTCTGGCACTGGCATCTTATTTCTCACCTTTCTCTCTTCTCACTTAGATTGGATAGGCCTCCTACAAGACCACACACTTCCTCCATTTTGCCCCCACCTATAGCTGCAAAAATCCCACCCATCCCATCCTTCAATCCCTAGCTCCAATACCAAACCCCTCTGGAAAACTGCAGCCTTTGACTTTTTCCCTTCTTCTGACATGTCCCTTTTCTTTTCTTTTCAAATGCAGCACATGGGCATTTGATACAATCTTCCACAACAGACTGGAGCTTCTCCCTTATCTCTGCATTCCAAAAGCACACGAGCAGAACAGCGCTGAACTGGAGAACTGTTGAGGCCACAGTCCAACCATGCAGAAAGCACACTTGGAAATACATGAAAAAGCATGGTTCCAAGAAGACAAGGATCTGAAGTATAATGTCCTCTTCTATATCACATGGACACTCTTCTATAGTTAGAACCTAGTAGATTTTTTCAAATATCTTTTTAAAATTTATCTGATTGTTTGGTATTATTTTGCTCTATCTTAGTAGCTCTTGGAAGAAAAAGCTCATATTTTCAACCCAGATGCATTAAACTGTCTTTTCTATTTTTTCCAAAACACTTGGGAAAGAGAGTAAACTCAGTTTGCCTCTGTGCTGGAGGTCTCACAAAAGGGGTAGGAGGAGGAACATGGGACACTTGCCAATACCTAAGACAGCACTGCCAGGAATGAGTACACCTCATTTAAGGAGAAGAAACCCTTCCGGTGTAATAGAGCCAAGTTTAGGTAACCCGACGACTTACTGTCCAAACCAGGTCACTGCTGCAAGTAACCATGCTAACAGGCAGCAAGTATTAACTGGAACTGTATCCAGCAAAACAGAACCAATGACAAGCCTTCCAAAAGTCCGTGAACCTGAAGCTTCAGGGCACACACAGCAGGAGAGAGACCATTGCAGGTCTAAAGCAGATCTAGCTAGCTTAGAATAAATCCTCTGACAAAGCTGACTATTGAAAGAGCCACTCAGCATTCTACCACCTCTAGAAAGCTCAGCAGGAAAAGAGAAAAGTGCTGAGAAAGTTATGTTGAACAACCCAGTCACCATGGCATTAGCAGAGTGGAGGCTGCAAGAAGTCTCTGCTATCCATCAAAATCCACCTCCCACTGCTGCCACCAACCATTAGGATCAGCAAGTAACCTACCAGATTGAAGAGACTTTATTATCCAGGAGTCTGTATCTTCCCTGCCATCAAGGCAGAGGTAATGACTGAGGGGGAAAGAAGAAAGCCCCATTATCTTCCACAATCAGATGAAGGAAAGAACTATAGAGATAACAAAATGCTGACACTAGAAAGGGTCTCAGGGACAATCTAATCCAGGTTCCCAAAATATAAATGAGGTAACTTAGTTTAGCAAGAATAAATAATACATTTTATGCACCTGGAAAAGTATTTGTGATTTAATTCATTCATTCCTTCATTCAACAAGCACGTACTGGGCACTCTCAACATGTCGGGCCCTAGGATAAGTACTAGAGAATGAAAAGATATATAAGACATTGCCTGTGTATTTATAGTTTAAATGTCTTAATAATAAAATTGATTTTGAGTGAATCGTGAGACTATTGGGTTAATACCACTTGACTATTCTAGCCAAATGGCAAAAAGAAAAGGATACTTAATAGGGAGAATGTGAGAAAATATGGTAATTTTACTGAGAATTCGTAGACTGAAAAAAAATGTTTAATAATAAACCTTCTTCCACTTGTCTTCTTTATCTATTTTTTCTTACCCCACATGTATGCATCACCATATGCAAAATGAGAATCAAATTGAATCCTACAATTGTCTATCTGTAAAATAAATGAGCCTCCAAAACCACACTAATGAATCTTTACCATTTATTCACAGAATGTCATCATGTAGAAAGATGGTCATTATATGAAATTAGTTTGACTAGAAGATCTTCCTAATTCATTCATTCTTTATAGAATTTATAATAACAAGCATGAAGCACTTTAAATGTTTTGTAAGAAAAATAGGATTTGGAGCTTAAATGAAACCAGCATCTAGAAGAACGATTTCAACATAACCCAAATAAAACATTACTTAAACCTGCAAATATTGGTTACACTCTTTCATACTGAATAAAATTATTTGTCATATCAATAAAGCATCAGAACCCAACACTGTGAAAAGTCTTGTTGTAGTATGACAATTTTATTTTTTTTGTTCTAACTTCATTTCTCAATATTGCTAAATTCAAATTTTATCAAGTTTAATTAGATTTTCATATTCAAATATAATATGGTTTCTCCTTAAATACTCATAAAAATAATTTTTTCTTTATGTACATGCAAACAGTTCAAAATGTGTCATGAAAAAGACTGAAAAAAAATGAGTTTCTCCAGTATTGTACTTTCACATTCAATTACGATAATAAACTGGCACACGTTTTCACAGTTTTAAATATTTTCAACCTACATTGAGCATAATGGTTTGCATTATGTGAATGCTAAATTAAATGAGGACAAGGTGAGTGAAAATATATTCAGAAACCCTCATACCATTCCTGGTTAGTATAATTTCTTTATGAAACAAAGGTATTCAAATATGTCCAATGCTGAATATATCTGAGCTTCCTCTAGTTCATGAGAATAATAAGGCTTTGAAAAGAAAAGAACTATTAACAAAAATATAAAACAGAAAGAGATCCACAGACCTTATGGGAGGTAGATAGAAGGATACTTTGGGAGACTGGGAATAATATATACATACACATTACTATGTATAGAATGGATAACCAATGGGGACCCACTGCGTAGCACAGGGAACTATGTTCAATATTATGAAGTGACCCATAGGGAAGGAAATGTGAAAAAGAATACATATATATATTCTTTTTATACACACATATGCACTCATACATACATATGGCTGAATCCCTATGCTCTACACCTAAAACTTATGCAATATTGTAAATCAACTATATTTGAATTTAAAACATTTTCAGTATAACTACCAAGTCTGTACAGTGTGATTAAGTACAGATGGAAAAAAAAAAACAACCAATATTCTCCTTAGCAGGTTCTATACAAATTTGGGGCTTCACAGACTGCAAATGGTGAGAAATATTCTAAATCATAAAAGAAATAATTTTTTTCATTTATTTTTATTAGTTGAGAAATAATTTTTTTTACTTCACTTCATAATCATACATGTAAATGGTCACCAGCCTAGACAGATTCCAAAATATGTTGAGCTTGATTTAGCTCTAGCCTTTGTGCAAAACCACGGATGCCGTCATAGAAGTATGCAGCACACTTTGTTCATTTTCTCATTAGAGAGAGGATGAGCATAGCATGGTTTACAGACATGGGCTTTCAAATCCTACAAACACAGGCAAAACCCTGGTCTTGTGATTTTGCACAAGTTCATCCACGTTTCTAAACTCATTACCTCATTTCACAATAGTAGCTGAAGGGTAAAATAAAACTCAGTATGTTAAATGTTAATAATTATTACTTATTTATACAAATTTTATCCAATATCACTGTGGTAGGCAAAATAATGGCCTTCCAAAGATGTCCATGTCCTAATCCCCTGAACCTATAAGTTTGTTACCTTATGTGACAAAGAGGAAGTAAGGCTGACAATCAGATGATCTTAAGATATGAGGGTTATCCTGGATTCTTCAGGTGGGCTTAACATCATCACAAGCGTTCTTAAAGGTGAAGAAGGGAGGCAGGATTGCTGGGGTCAGAAGGAGATGTGACTATAGAAAAGCAGCCATAGAAATTCAGTGTTGTTGGCTTTGAAAATGAAGCAAAGGGCTTGAGCCAAGGAAGAGGGGAATGTGGGAAGCGTCTTGAAGGTGGAAAAGGCATGGACAAGGATCTTCCCTTAGAGCCTTCAGAAAGGAAGGTAGCCCTGCCAACACCTAGACTCCAGTTCAGTGAAACCAGCATCGGACTCCTAACCCACAAAATTGTAAGATAGTAAATGTGGGGTTTTTTAAGCCACTAAATTTGAGGTAATCTGTTGCAGCAGCAATAGAAAGCTAATACTATTATTATCTATATGGCTCTCTAGGCTTCCCTGGTGTCCCAGTGGTAAAGTATCTGCCTGCAATGCAGGAGACACAGATGCAGGTTTGATACCTGGGTCAGGAAGATCCCCTGGAGAAGGAAATGGCAACCCACTCCAGTATACTTGCCTGGAAAATCCTATGGACAGAGGAGCCTGGTGGGCTACAATCCATGGGGTCACAAAAGAGTTGGACACAACTTAGTGACTAAACAACAACTGCTGGGTTCAAGAGATAATGAGTTAAGTAAGACACTCTAGGGATATATTTCCATCTCAACAAGTCCCATTTTAGAGTCCTGGAGAAACTTCTTACAGTATACAATATCATGAGTAATGCTTAGAAAAGTTCTATACCTATAGTCTAGACAACTAACATAATGTATTAAAACATATCTTTGGAATTTTAAGGACTCATATCTGGTTCTCCTTCTACCTATGGTAAATAGTCGAAAGCAGAAATTTTGCCGTAGATGAAGCTTTTTGCAGAAACAGCAAGTTGCCTGCCAAAATTCAATCTGCCCTTCTTCCCCTACTCTTACACAATTGGTGAATCAATGTTTCCAACTGAAATCCTAAATTTCTACATTGCTTTTGCATAAAAAGGTACCAAATGAGATGTAAGCTAAATTTTCAAGGTAGAACTCCCGGAAATGATCTCTTCAGGGGATTACTTATCTTATAGACACACTTATTCCTCTCTCCTTCTTTCTGCCTGGAATGAAGTAGCAATTTTGTGACCATATGAGAATGATGACAGAAACCAAAGGTAGAAATTAAGAGAGAACCCAGGAATAAAACCCGTGCTTAATGGATGGGCTAACAGAATTACCGAAGGAGACAGGGATGACATGATATAGTGTGAATACTAAATGAAACCTATGGAATTCTTTTACATGAGAAAAAACAAACCTTTAAGTTGCTAAGCAAGCCAAAAGCAACACATATGCCTGATCCGGTGTTCCTTTCTCTAGTTTTCCAAGTGGCATATCCTCAAAATCAGTCAGAATTCAACATTGAAAAGAGGACACTAAATAGTGCTAGAACAACTAGACATCCACATGAGAAAAAACAAATCCATACCCAACCTTACAATTTACACACACCAAAAAAAAAAAAAACTCAAAATGGCTTACAAACCTAACTGTAAAACTATAAAATCCCTAGAAGATAACATATAGCTGGTAAAGGAAGGTTATCTAAAATATACAAGTGAAAGTCACTCAGTCATGTCTGACTCCTTGCAACCCCATGGACTATACAGTCCTTGGATTCTCCAGGCCAGAATACTGGAGTGGGTAGCCTTTCCCTTCTCCAAGGGATCTTCCCAACCCAGGGATCGAACCCAGGTTTCCTGCACTTCAGGCAGATTCTTTACCAACTGTGCTATCACAGAAGCCCCGATATACAAAAATAAACAAAAAAATATGCAAAGAATTTTCAAAACTCAACAATAAGAAAGCAAACAACCTGATTAAAAAGTAAATCAAAGACCTTAACAGACACTTCACCAGAGAAGATATTCAGGTGGCAAATAAGCATGTGGAAATATATTCCACATCAAACATCATCAGGGAAATGTAAATTAAAAATAGAAATGTGACACTACTACATACATATTAGAGTGGCCAAAATTCAGATGATACCATCAATTGCTGGTAAGGACATGGAACAGGAGGAGCTCACGTTAATTGTTATTGAGAATGGAAAATTATACAGGCACTCTGAAAGACAAGTTGGAGGTATCTTACAAAGCTAAACATACCCTTACCTCACCCCCAAGAAACTGTGCTCTTTGGTATTGCCCAAAAGAGCTGAAAAGATCTTCAAGACCCAGATAATCATGATGGTGTGATCACTCACACTCACCTAGAGCCAGACATCCTGGAATGTGAAGTCGAGTGGGCCTTAGCTAGCATGACCATGAACAAAGCTAGTGGAGGTGATGGAATTCCAGTTGAGCTATTTCAAATCCTGAAAGATGATGCTGTGAAAGTGCTGCACTCAATATGCCAGCAAATTTGGAAAACTCAGCAGTGGCCACAGGACTAGAAAATGTCAGTTTTCATTCCAATCCCTAAGAAAGGCAATCCCAAAGAATGTTCAGACTACCACACAATTGCACTCATCTCACACACTAGTAAAGTAATGCTCAAAATTCTCCAAGCCAGGCTTCAGCAATACATGAACCATGAACTTCCAAATGTTCAAGCCAGTTTTAGGAAAGGCAGAGGAACCAGAGATCAAATTGCCAATATCCACAGGTTCATTGAAAAAGCAATGAGTTCCAGAAAAACATCTACTTCTGCTTTACTGACTATGCCAAAGCCTTTGACTGTGTGGATCACAATAAACTGTGAAAAATTCTGAAGGGAATGGGAATACCAGACCACCTGACCTGCCTCTTGAGAAACCTGTAGGCAGGTCAGGAAGCAACAGTTAGAACTGGACATGGAACAACAGACTGGTTCCAAATAGGGAACGGAGTATGTCACGGCTGTATATTGTCACCCTGCTTATTGAACTTATATGCAGAGTACATCATAAGAAACGCTGGGCTGGAGCAAGCATGAGCTGGAATCAAGATTTCCGGGAGAAATATCAATAACCTCCAATATGCAGATAACACCACCCTTATGGCAGAAAGTGAAGAGGAACTAAAGAGCCTCTTGATGAAAGTGAGAGAGGAGAGTGAAAAAGTTGGGTTAAAGCTCAACATTCAGAAAGCTAAGATCATGGCATCTGGTCCCATCACTTCATGGCAAATAGATGGGGAAACAGTGGAAACAGTGACTGACTTTATTTTTCTGGTCTCCAAAATCACTGCAGATGGTGATTGCAGCCATGAAATTACAAGACGCTTACTCCTTGGAAGGAAAGTTATGACCAACCTAGACAGCATATTAAAAACCAGAGATATTACTTTGTCAACAAAGCCGTCTAGTCAAGGCTATGGTTTTTCTAATGGTCATGTATGGATGTGAGAGTTGGACTATAAAGAAAGCTGAGCACCAAAGAATTGATGCTTTTGAACTGTGGTGTTGGAGAAGACTCTTGAGAGTCCCTTGGACTGCAAGGAGATCCAACCAGTCCATCCTAAAGAAGATCAGTCCTGGGTATTCACTGGAAGGACTGATGTTGAAGCTGAAACTCCAAATCTTTGACTACCTGATGTGAAGAGCTGACTCATTGGAAAAGAACCTGATGCTGGGAGGGATTGGGGGCAGGAGGCGAAGGGGACAACAGAGGATGAGATGGTTGGATGGCATCACTGACTCAATGGACATGGGTTTGGGTGGACTCCGGGAGTTGGTGATGGACAGGGAGGCCTGGCGTGCTGCAGTCCATGGGGTCGCAAAGAGTTGGACATGACTGAGCAACTTAACTGAACTGAACTCCTTTTGTAATTGTTCCATAGTCTTTGGTATTCTCTTTTATGTCTATTTGGTTTTAATTTTGGAGGTTTCTATTGAGAGATCCTCTAGCTCAACAATTCTTTCTTCAGCCATATCCAGTCTAATAATAACAAGCCCATCAAAGACATTTTTCATTTCTGTTGCAGTTTTATCTCTAGCATTCTTTTTCAGTTCTCCCTTAAGATTTCCATTTTTCTGCTTACACTGCCCATGTGTTCTTGCAGGTTTTCTACTTTATCCATTAGGACTCTTAGCATTTTTTTCATAGTTTTTTTAATGAAACAAATAATTCCAGCATTTTTGCCCTGTCTAGTTCTGATGCTTGCTCTGTCTCTTCAAATTCTGTGTTTGCCTTTTGGTATGCCTTGTAATTTATTTTTCTTGATAACTAGACATGATGTACTAAGTAAAAGGAACTGACGTACATAGGTCTTTAGTAATATGGTGGTGAGGTTTGGGGGGAAAAACGTTCTACAGTTCTATGCCTAGGTCTCAGTCTTTTAGTGAGCCTACACCTCTGGACTATGAAATTCACAAGTATTCTTAGTTTATATCTCTCCCCTTAGGTGGGAGAGGATGGGGAAAGTTGGCTGGAGTTGGGTATTTCCCGTTCCCAAAGTGAGTGAAGCTTTGATAACACCCCAGCAGGTTAGGCTTTGTTAACTAGTTTCTATTGAGAGCAGGCCTTGTTAAGGAGAATAGAGTGCCTTGGGTATATCAAAATGGTTCCTTTCTCATCCCTTTCCTGGAAGCACAAAAAGGTTTTTCTCCAGTGTTTGCTGTGAGAACCTGGTCAAGTTCCTTGAGGTAAAACTCACAAAAATAGGGGTTCCCCCTGAGTTTTTAATTCAGAGTTTTCCACTGAGCTTCCATCAATGAGTCAATTATAGTTCAGATTTCCCTACCCAGCACTAGTTCTCATAGCTGTTTCCTCTTGTGAGGCTCTGCTCTAATCTGTCATGACTCCCTGTTTTTGCCTAAACTGTCTCTCCAGTCTTTGGGGCAGTGGTTTACCCTGTGTCTTTACCTCTCTTATGGATCCTAGGAGAGTTGTCAATTTTTCAGTCTGTTTAGATTTTTACCTGTTGTTAGGATAAAGTGGAAAATTCCAAGCTCCTCACATGTAGAACCAGAAACAAGAAGTCACTTCTGCTCAGTTTTCCAGTGAAGCTAAACTGTTCTAAGAAATAAAGTCTAGTAATAAAAATATTTTTTAAAAGTCTCTAGTTCCCTGAGACTTCTGAGATCTGGCAGCATAAAATGCCCTTCTCCTGAGCCTCCAGAACTCTTACTTTCAATAAATAATCAGGATTCCTATAAATATCTATTTACAAGTGTAACAGTCTTAAAGAGTCCTTCCTATGTTTTTGTGTCTGAACAAAGCAGCAACAATATACACTATTTCCTTGGAAGGAACTCTGTAAAGTGAAAGTGAAAGCTGCTCAGTCGAGTGCAACTCTTTGGGGCCCCCTGGACTGTATTCCAGTCCACGGAATTCTCCAGGCCAGAATACTGGAGTGGGTAGCCATTCCTTTCTCCAGGGGATCTTCCCAACCCAGGGATGGAACCCAGGTCTCCCACATTGCAGGCAGATGATGAACTACTAAATGGGTTTAATGATGAGGCTGCTTATGAGAAAGCTTGGAAAGGGTTAAGTCTTTCCTGTTTGCATATAAATTCTAAATCCTAGTATAGTATGTAGATAACCATCTTATAGAGACTCAGATTTCCGCCTATAACAGTGTTCTGGTATGAAGGCCTGAATATTCCATCATGGCAATTCAACACTTGCTTTAAAAAAAAAATCATTATAATCAGTTCACAGCAAGATATTGAGGAATAGCCAGAGGCAAGAAAAATGCATGGGCCTCAACTAGCTTTAAGAGAGTTTAATCATAAAGTAGGATTCTGTATCACTTTTTCTCCTGGATTTTTGCCTTGTTAGCACCAAAGATTTATGATGAAAAGCAGTAATCTCTCATCTAATAACTTCCCTCTTGCAGATATACTCTCCAAGGATAATATCTCTTAACTCTTTTCTGTTTCTCGGAGTTTGGGTGGTTATCTCCATAAGTGTAAGTAAGAAATTTGTTTCTTTTTTATTACCTTGACTTACTAAGTTTAGATAATATCTATTGACTGCCATCTTTATGAATTGTGAAAATTGAATTTATTTTCCTTGCTCCTTCCTCCCCTTCTTCTCTCTCCAGTCTTGGATATTTATATTGTTATTTTTAGCTTTTGCATTTGTTGACCATTAATTATAAATAACATACTAAATACTTACTTCTCAATACATTGCCTCTCTACAGAAGCTCTTGAAGACACTTTGTAATATAAACACATTAACCCCAAAGCATATTTTCTCTGCTTCTCATAAGATTGATTCTAAAAATGAAAATCAATAAACACAACAATAATGACTATGTAAATCTGTTCTAATGTTTTACTAGAAATATATTCCCTTCTCTACATATGAATATGTCTACATATGAATAACATATCAGTTCAGTTCAGTTCATTCGCTCAGTCGTGTCCGACTCTTTGTGACCCCATGAACCGCAGCACACCAGGCCTCCCTGTCCATTACCAACTCCCGGAGTCCACCCAAATCCATGTCCATCGAGTCGGTGATGCCATCCAACCATCTCATCCTCTGTCATCCCCTTCGCCTCCTGTCCTCAATCTTTCCCAGCATCAGGGTCTTTTCAAATGAGTCAATTCCTTGCATCAGGTGGCCAAAGTATTGGAGTTTCAGCTTCAACATCAGTCCTTCCAGTGAACACCCAGGACTGATCTCCTTTAGGATGGACTGGTTGGATCTCCTTGCAGTCCAAGGGACTCTCAAGAGTCTTCTCCAACACCACAGTTCAAAAGCATCAATTCTTCGGCTCTCAGCTTTCTTTATAGTCCAACTCTCACATTCATACATGACCACTGGAAAAACCATAGCCTTGACTAGATGGCTTTGTTGACAAAGTAATATCTCTGGTTTTTAATATGCTATCTAGGTTGGTCATAACTTTCCTTCCAAGGAGTAAGCATCTTTTAATTTCATGGCTGCATATATGTTATAATATGGTTATATAATTCTTTCTTTTTGCCTAAAAGAAAGAATTCAACAAACACTTAGTTAGAAGTTACCACACACAAGTCATTATCAAATCTAGTGCATAAAGATGTGAAGGAAAATATGTGTTTCTATACAAAAAAAAAAATCTATGATTCAGGTAGAAAGTCATGAGATCTGAAAAGTATTTGGTACGTTGTGAATGCTGACTTAACCCTTTCCTACCTGCTTGGAATTTTAGTTATTAGGATTCATTTAGTCATGCAACAAATGTTCCAGTGCTTATTATATATCACGTAGTGCATAGAACACTCAAGAAAAATTGGCAAGCCAAAATAAACATGGTGCTATAAAGACTCTAAGAAAAGATGGGTTGTAAGAACACAATAGAGGACATGATTTAGTTTTGGGAAAGTGAAGACAGAGTTGGGAAATAACAGTTGAGCTGAGATTCAAAGGAAATTAAAAAGGCAGCATCCTGAGCAGAGCAAGCAGTATGCATAAAGCCCTTGGGATTGCCCTTTAGATAAACAGAAAGAAACCAGGCAGAATCCAGAACACAGGGGAAAATGCAAATTGTTTGATGCCTGATAGATGAATGATATGTATGTGTGTAATTAAAATACATATTGTATATGTAACTTTACGTATCTCTGTGTTCAGTTGACCCTTGAACACTGCAGGTTTAAACTGCACAGGTCCACTTACACTCAGGAGTTGTTCAATAGCAAATACTACAGTACTTACATGGTCCACAGTTTGTTCAACTCATGGATGCGAAACTGTAGATATGGAGGAACCAAACCACACATATAAATATACAGAAAGGTAACTAAGTTTATGTAGAATTTCCGACTATAGGAAGTGTTGGTGTCCTTAACCCCTTAGTTATTCAAGGCTCAGCTGTATATATGTATATATATATATATATAAAATTTCATATGTGTGTAAAAAGTTTAAAAGGATATATTATCATAAAAATCATACTGATATTAATTCCTATATATTATATATAATAGTATAATTATATATCCATATATGTATTTCTAATTAATTTATCAATTACTCTATGAATTACTAAAATAATCAATTCTTTTTTTCTAGAAGAATTGTATAAGCAAACTATGAGAACCTATGTAACCCCATATATAAGATATAAGTTATTTCTTCCAAAAGTTTTTAAGCCTCATGTTTATTGTAGCTAGAAAGACAAATAGGATTTATGTAATGTCCACACTAGTGAAATTACTCTCTGCTTTGCAGTTCTTGAAGCTCTTCTGTACCCCCCTCCTTTTTGTTTTTCAAAACACTGTACACTCATCAATGCTGCTGTTTCTGTATGGCCCATTTCCTAGAATAGTATTTTTTGCAATGGTACTTTGAATCTGTTAATGAAATCAATTAAGTGAATTAATGTTTGTTAAAAGTGATAGAATAGAATCAAACTTTTAAAATGGTACAATGCATTATACATAAAGGGAATTGTTTCTGAATCTTTTGTTTTAGCTATATGTATATATACGTATATATACACACACACACACACATCGCATCGAAACTTTCTATTGTCATAGTCAAAAACACGTGAGAAATACTGATCTAGAAACTATTATGATAGAAATGTCAGTAACAATGCCAAGGGAGTAATTTTTCCAAAATATACATGATTCAATCTATTTGCAATAGAAGTATTTTCACCATCATCATCAAGTGTTAAGAAAGGCAGTCTCATGCATGCTTGGCCACATAAGAATGAGTCCTGGGCCTAGAACACTTCTTTGTGTGGGTGCTCAGTCACTTCAGTTGTGTCCAACTCTTTGCAACCCCATGGACTATAGCCCACCACGCTCTTCTGTCCATGGGCTTCTTCAGGCAAGAATACTGGAGTGGGTTACCGTGTCTTTCTCCAGGGGATTTTCCTGACCCAGGATTCAAACCCATATCTCTTGTGTCTCTTGCATTGCAGGCAGGTTCTTAACCCACTGTGCCACCTGGGAAGACCAGAGCACTTCCTTACCAAGAGATAAAGAATTCTTATAGTCTGTGCAAGGTTATCACATCCTGTTCGGATTATCTCTCCCTGCTTCAGACTCACTGTATTCCCTTGTTATGCTTAGGCATATACATCAATGGCCCCCACCCATGTTTCCTGCCTACTTTGTCTATTTCAGACCCCAGAGGAGAGGGGCCAAGGTCTTTCTACTTCAGTAGGAAATGGGCGAGTACAACAATATTGCCTGTGCTAGCTTGTTGCAGAGTAGATTCAGAGGCCATGGGGGACAGACACATTGCAAGGGGCTGGATCTCATGCACTCTTTCTCTCCTCTTGCAATGATTAAATGCTGACCCACCTGAGCCTGGGGTACCTGATGTCTGCTCTCAGCAACCTCAAATCATGGTCTGGTTTCTTCTTTGTGTGGCACTTACTGCCTTGTAACCTTGACTTCATAGCCTGGCCACTTAGGCAATGGCAAACATCAAGCATATCATCAAATAAGATTTAATAAATGACTATTCAATGTGTAGAATACAGACAGAATTGAGTCTTGTTAAGACAGAGTTATATAAAGGGTCCAGCTTCCTGATCGTACATAATCCAAACATCTGAATCTTGACTAGAACAGAAGATAGGGCTCACCAGATCAGGCATCTACCTACAGAAATACTTATAGTTGGTTAATTTACAAAAACAGTTACAGAAGTCAAACCACATTCAGTGCCCTTCAACGTCATGTTCATATACAATAAAATATAAAAAATATACACTAGTTCTCATGTCAGACTCCAGTGTTGACTCACTAAGGAGCTGTTGATAACCTCTAGTGTGTGTGGTAAAGGAAACAGCATGATCAATATTCAATCCTCTTTCCATGTCCAACATTGGAGAATTTTCTGAAGTGATAAAATAATAATCAATTAGTGAACATTATTCACTGAACACCTAATGTATCAATCAGGGAAGAACTTTCATAGGCTGAAAGTGCGTCATATGCTAAGGTTTGTGGTTAATTCATCTGTGCATCTGAAGTTAAAATAAAGAAGAAGAAAACAAGCATAAACACTGCTTCCTATGTCAAGAGACTTAAAAATTAGTAAAAATTAGTAAAGAGGGAGAATTTCTCAGCAGTATAGAAAACTCATTGTAGGGAGACCATACTAGGTGAGAAGAATAAGAAAGCAGAATATTCAAGTTTCTCATAGTAGTGAAATTGTTTCCTAAATGTTTGTATCAGCAAACATTTAATTCGTTCTAACTCTAGGATTGCTTTTTATCAAATGCCTGTGCTTACCACACTCTAAAATCAGTATTCTTTGGTGCAAATAACAGTTTTAAAATATACCAGAATCTAAATCAGAAGACTGTAAGAGGAAAAATTATCACCTAAGAAGCTGGGTGAGCAGGTTTTGAAAACTCATAGTCATCCCTTCAGGAAGAAACAGGGTAATTTAACTGGAAAAGATGCTGGTTGAAAGGGAGATCAATATGTAATTTTAGCTAGATCGCTTCCCTATTGTCCTTTGGGCCAGTGCCAAAGAAACTCTCTGCCTAACTTGGGACAATGGGTCAAACCAGAAACATTGCTTTGCACCTGAAAGAGAAAATGAAGCTGGTACAGACAGTCTGAGATAGTCTGAGATTCCGTTAGAGTGTCAGTCATGAATAAGGTGAGATGCAATTTCTATGGCTTTGAGATAGTTTCACCATCATCAAGTCTCCCTGGGCAAATTCATTGATGCATTTATGATGAAACTTCTCATTTTCTGCTATGTTTCCTCTCTTGAACCTTAAAGTAAATTCATCCTTTATCAGTTCCACACTTCATTGAGTGTCATGATCTGGAAGAGATAATAAAATACTGGCAAGTGCTGTAGTCCATGGGGTCGCAAAGAGTCGGTCGGACACAACTGAGCGACTGAACTGAACTGAACTGAGTGCTGCCCCCAGAGAGGATACTGAACCTGCCTTCATTTCAGGAGACCATACTTACGGGAATTGATTTACCTGCCAAGACCACTGTCTATTTAAAAAAAAAAAAAAAGGTCATCTTGAAGCAAAGCAGAGCCAGAAAATTAGAAGCTGTTGTCTAAATGTAGACACTGTCCTCAAAGACTAATAGGAAGAAGGATAAGACAGTATTGTCAAATTCAGAAAAGCAAGAATGAATAATTACTATCATCAATTCTTCCTTGAATTTTATTTATTTTTCCTTAAATTTTATTTAAAAATATTTTTCAGTGTTTATTTTGCCCTCTACTTCTAGGCAATAGCATTCACATTCTTTTAAATCACATAGATTTTTTAGAGAGATAAACAACATTTAAAAATAAATCTCAAGATTATACTTCATATTACTGGGATGAGTCTCTGTGTGTGTGTGTGTGTGTGTGTGTGAACACTAGGGTCAGGAATATCATTATCTAAAATCTTAACCATCAAAGTAATAGCACTTTTACCTTGAAGCATACCTTTAAATCCAAAAGTTTTAGCCCTAGCACTTCAGTGATTTACCCTCTTGTTAAAATTTGTTCTTCCCCGACCAGTAAAAGGGCGTTTCTTCTATATTGAGAAAAGTTTTCCAGATCAATATATTTTGATTGACAGTCAATGATTTTTACCTCTAACTAGACAAATATTAGGAGAATACAGTGAAATAAGGAAAAGATCTGGGGAAACCTGCACAGCTTAAATTGGAAACATAGAATGCCACTGGCCCATCTATTCAGTAAAATTTTTATGAAGTCAGCTGTCTTCAGAAGACTCTACAAAGAAGATACAGTTATTATGAGATCATTTTATAATTTACTTTGATTTAACATTAAAATCTGCCAAATAGCTTGACTATCTCTGAATACAAATCTAAAATATTCTTTCCTAAGCAATAAATGAATCCAGAGTGCTACATTCCTAAGTAATAAAAAGAGTTAGTTTCCCTCAGGTAACTTGTTTAGAAGACATCATTGGTTGCATCTGTCTTCTCGTCCCTGATTTCTGACATCTGCTCAAGTATCCACCCCTAGGCCAGTTAGCTCATGAACTTGAAGAGAAATTGACTACACACACAATTTGAGGGTTGGCCCTGAGTGCTCCAATGTAGTGCAGTTTCCTTCCCGTGACTGGTTCAAAAAGTAACCCTAACCCAACAAGCTAACAGCATTTCTTTGGTTGAAGGTTATTGATAAAATAATTAGGCTAGTGAGACATGAGGGGAAGTTTACTAGACAAAGTGGAAAGAAAGTTTCTCTGCCTTAGAGAAAGGCAGAAAAGACAACCCTTCAGATGGTGACAGCAGCCATGAAATTGAGAGACGCTTGCTCCTTGGAAGAAAAGTTATGACCAACCTAGACAGCATATTAAAAAGCAGAGACATTACTTTGCCAACAAAGGTCTGTCTAGTCAGAGCTATGGTTTTTCTAGTATTCATATATGGATATAAGAATTGGACTATAAAGAAAGTTGAGTGCTGAAGAATTGATGCTTTTAAACTGTGGTGTTGGAGAAGGCTCTTGAGAGTCCCTTGTACTGCAAGGCGATCCAATCAGTCAATCTTAAAGGAAATCAGTCCTGAATATTCATTGAAAGGACTGATGCTGAAGCTGAAACTCCAATGCTTTGGCTACCTTATGCGAATAACTGACTCATTGGAAAAGTCCCTGATGCTGGGAAAGGTTGAAGGCAGGAGGAGAAGGGGACGACAGAAGATGAGATGGTTGGATGGCATCACCAACTCAACGGACATGAGTTTGAGTAAGTTTCAGGAGCTGGTGATGGACAGGGAAGCCTGGCATGCTGCAGTCCATGGGGCTGCAAAGAGTCAGACATGACTGAGTGACTGAAGTGATGAAGGTGAGACCTAGTACTGCTGCAGCCTTGTGACAAGACTGAGGAAATCAACACAAAAAGGATGAAAATGCCAAGAATATCTCAGCCAATCAGACCATGCTCTGCTTAAACGAGGCCTAATTTCCATCCCAACTAGAAGTATCTTGGGATTCTTGAGGGCCAGTTTGAGTTGAATCTGCAATTACTTATGACTTAAAATACTCTAACACATATAATTAATAGGGTTCTCTTTCATAATTAAGACAATTGTATAACTAATCATGTTTCACTTTTTCTGATAGGAATTTAGAGTCAAATTTGAAACTCAGTCACAAAAATTATACATAAGCTTGGTGGTATTCATTTTCAGTCCCATTTAATAAGGTCCAGTTTTCCCTCTTGCCTATTTTTTTTCTGGTTGTTCAACATTTTCTTTATAATTTTTAATTTTTATTATAAACTGATAAAGATTACTTGCAGAATAAGTTGAGATATAAATAAATTAATAAAGTAAAATAAAATGAACTACAAAATAAGTGCAACTTTCTCAGAAGACCTGCAGTACAAACACAAGCAAGGAAAAATCAAAGAAATGATTAAAGGTATTTTACAAATCAGAAATGTTTACTGAAGAAAGTATGTTCTGTTCATTTCCCACATAAATGAAACTTATTGTTATATTTTATATAATAATATATATTATTATATTATAATAATTATATATAAATTGTAATATATTATATATATATATATATATATATATAAAACCAGAAGAAATAAAATTGGTTTTATATAATTTTTGATGATCTAAATAGAATTCAAATTACAAAGTAACAGAATCGATAGCCTAAGAATTACTGCAAAATGCCTCATGTTATATAGCTCATCTTATTTTTTCTTATTCAGACCATCTCACTTCATTAATCAATTAACTTATACTAAAATATGTCAAATCTGCTGCATTAAATTTTACATTAAAGTTGTTAGCTTTCCAAAGAATATTTGTCTCTATAATTGGGTTTTGGAATAAATACATATTGCCTGTTACACATTTTTCACCATTTTGATAGGCATATACTTTCTTTTCATAAGTATGCATAGCATGGAAATTATAGTGCATTTTATACCTTGAAATACATGTTAAATATTTGATGAGAGTGCTACAAATACAATTTAAATATATATATGAATTTATACTAAGTCTGGTGGAAAAGCAATCAGCTCTGCTTAATTTTATCTTTTTCTTTGTGATTATAAATCCAAATTGTATTCCTATAGGATTAACCCTTCAGAAGCAAGACGGACTGTCAACCAGACAGGAGTGAAATGTTTGTCAATCCATATAAGGACAAGCAAATATGGTTTCTCTAAAAAAAAGTAAAAAATGGATAAAATATTTTAATACTTCTTTGGTATATTAATGGCTTACAAATCACAGAATTGGTTGCTTTTAGAAATACAGGAAAGCGCACTGAAGAAAAAAGTAATAATAAATTCCCTGGCTTTAAGAGTACAAGGGCTTCCTTGGCGGCTTCACAGTAAAGAATCTGAGAACCCACCTGCCAATGCTGGAGACGCAGGTTATATCCTTGGGTCAGGAAGATCCCCTGGAGAAGGAGATGGCAATCTGCTCCAGTATTCTTGCCTGGGAAATCCCATGGATAGAGGAGACTGGCAGGCTATAGTCCACGCGATCGCAAAAGAGTCAGACAGAAGTTAACAACTAAACAACAGGAGCACAAACTCCCACTGTTTAGAACCTTTTTTTTTTATTATTATTGACTATCACTTTCATCACTAAGATGCTCAGGATGATGCTTAAATTTTCAGTTCTCCTGATATTATGAAAGCAAGATTTGATTAAGGGAAGAAAGTAGCATGGAGAGATTGGACAAGATGGAAACACCGTAAGTTTTGCCCATTTCTTCATTGAGCCCATGCCAGCTCAGAAGTGTGCAAACACAGGTCAATGCTCACTATTTCAGCCTAAGGCATCTGTGTATGCTGAAGACTTAGCAACCAGGCCAACTGCCGAGCTTCTAGGCCATGTATTGACCTCTCACTGCTCTACTTGTAGTGCTCAATGTAAATGGTTTCTTTGTTATGTGGCTGCTTAAAGTAATTTACAAATCAAAATTCATGAAAAATTTCTCTTGTTATAATTTGTAAATGTGTGTCAATTATAACTACAAAACTAAACAATTTTAAAATCTGCAACCATTATCAAAGTGTATCTAAAAATGATTTTCATTTAGTGACAATTATATATGTGTATGCATGCCTTCATTAGACGGCAGCTATCTTTAACAAATTGGCATAAATGGCAAAAGGAACTCGGGTTTGTTGCTGCTTGTCAATCAATCAAACCCTTATTTAAGGACCTATTACATGGTTCAGGGTACTTCTAACCACCGCAAACATTTTCACCCTGTTTTCCATCATTAACATGATCTTTGGTAGCTTCATGGAAGGGTCATGGGGTGTTCATAAGTAAGACTAGTGCTGTAAGGAACTAGAATCTGGATGTGAGCAAATCACAGCGCACACCCACGCAAAGTCTTCTGTGCAGACAGACAGGTAAATCTCTTTAAACAGATTGTTTTTAAACTTAAATTACTTGAGCAAAGCAAGTAATGCAAGACTCTAGCAGCAGGGCAAAGTTCAGAGTCTGAGGCCTCCATACTTAAACCAAAGTCTCAAATTAGCTTTCTTATGGAAACAATAAGAATGGAGAAGCTCTTCCCCATACACTCTTACACCCCAAAGCACAATTTCCTCACTCCCATTTCCCAAAGCACCCACAGACCTTTCTGGTCTCAAGAACAGTTATTCTGAATTAGTCTGTGGTTTGGGAATTGTGGATAACTTTTTACTCATTATAATATTTACTTGTAATGCTCATTTACCTATTTTCTTATTCTGGTTTTTCTGTGTTAGAATCATTGTAATTGCTCTCCCTTATTTACTGAGACAAATAAGAATTCAAACTGACAGGAACTTTCAAACTCCAGCAGAGGAGAGATTATGCTTTAGTGACTAGCTGTGAATTCATGTATATGGATATTCATAAGAACAAGTAATTCCAATTTTTCTCTTTAGTATGTTTGCTCTTATGGGGGGATAAATACTGACAAGGAGATGTTACATATGAATTCAAAGACCTAAGATCTAATGTGCAGTTTATTCTTGTCTTGCAATTCCTTCCCATCTGGCCCTAAATCCCTAACAATGACTTAAAAAGCTTTCAAGAAAAAAACAAGAATATTGACAACTTTCTGAAATGCTGCCCTTAGAGTCCATGCCATCGATCGTTTATTCCCCCATCCTATGCAGCTATAATCACAGAATGCCACAGAAGACAGAATTGACTTCTGAGTCAGACAGCCCTGGATTAGTATTCCAGCGCAGTCTTTCTACTGTGCGCTTATCCGCTCTAAGCCTCAGCCACCTCATCTACAAGTTGGAGGTAATACGAGCACCCACTTCAGAAGGTGCTGGAAGCTTTAATGGAACAACTCACATACGGCATCCATGTCTGGCACAAAGAGTGCTCAGTAAACATTACTCCTTTCTCCCCACCCCTCTACAATGCCTAAACCATTGCTAACCAGGGCAAAACTGCAGATTAGGAGAGAGAACCTTTCATGTAAATGGGATTCATAACTATGACTGTCATGGATTCAGTATCAGACATGTTTAAGTAATTCCTGGTGCCTTGGCCATGCGTGCTAATAGCACCAAAGCTTGCACCTCATTCCACTTGTTACCTTTGCACTTTCTGCCGTGTTCTGATGGAACATACTTTCTCAGATGAAAATGGAGTTTATTTCCTTAGACTGACACTCATCCTACCTCCTGCCAATTATTTCCCCAAGGTAGCAGAAAAATGAAGCCTTCTCCCTCACATCCTTAAAGGATGGCTAAAGTCCTTCTCCGAATGAACAAATTATCTGAAAATTCTGAGTAACGCTGCCGTCAAGAAACTCCTATCTTGCTCACCAATTGGGCTCTGTGGTTACTAGGAAAGATAACATTTCCAGAAACAGCATAATCTTAGTAACAACATTTTGCAAAACATGCTATTGAAATTGTAAGCTACATTTATGGTAGGCCAAGATATGTTCAACTTAAATGTATTGTGTTCCAAAATGCCATGTGTAAGCCAATTATTTGGAATTCAAAATGTGTTTTCTCATAAAATATTATACAATGATTTAGTGCTTCTGTCTGTCATACATAAACTATTATAATTCATGATGTAATCCACCTGAGGTAGACTACCAGACATACTGATGTGCACAATTAGTCTCTATTTGTATAACTCACTTTTTCTCAGCCCTCATCAGCCTTCAAGTTTAAATTCGTTCATTTGTTCAACACAAGAATATAATATGCATCACCTGCTGCTAAATGCCAAGCACCCTTCTAGATTCTTCAGATGTAGACAAGACAAAGACCTTGCCTCATCATGTTTACAGACAAATGGGGGGAAAGAGACAGAGAACAGAGAAGCCCTATATAACTTCAGGTATGGAGAAGTGCTGTGAAAGATTTTTAAAATCTTAGAGACATTCTTTCTGAGGAGGTGACATTAAAGCAGGCTAAAGTGGGAATGGTAACAAGGTGACCATCAGGGATAAGCATTGCAATTAGAGGGAACGGCAGTGCAAAATGCTTAACTGGGCTTGGTAGTTAGAATGTTCTCAGAACAAAATATTTATTTTAGTTCAGTGTAGGCAAGGAAGACTCTCTTCAAGACTATTGCAATAGAGAAATGAGACTTAACTCTGCTGAAACAAAAGGTGGGAGGGTTTTTAAGCATTGTGGTGAGCTTGTGAAAAAGTACTGCAGTAAGTTAGGGAAGAGGTGGATCAATCTGATTATGCTTTCTGTCTCTGCTAATGGGTGCTTACCTTTCACAGAAACTGAGAGATAAAGGTGCTAGCTTCTTTGACAAGATTACATTTCAAACGGATGTCTCTCAGATTTTTAAGGTGGTGTCCCCAGTGGCTCATTGGTAAGAATCTGCCTGCCAATGCAGGAGACAGGAGTTCAATCCCTGGGTCAGGAAGATCCCCTGCAGGAGGAAAGGGCAACCCACTCAAGTATTCTTGCCTGGAAAATTCCATGGACAGAGAAGCCTGGCAGGCCTGGTGGGCTACAGTCAACAGGGTCACAAAGAGTTGGACACAACTGAGTATGCATACTCATACAGGTCCTTAAGAAAGACATTTCTGGTTGCAGAAGATCTCAAAGGGGCAGAGAAAGAATTTACAATTGCAATTTTTCTAAAGTAAAAGCTTTAAAGTTATATCTAACTGTGATATTGATTTGCATTTCTCTGAGGATTAGCAATGATAAGATTTTTTTATGTACCAGTTGGCCATTTGTATATCTTCTTTGGAAAAATGTCTATTCAGGTTTTCTGCCCATTTTTTAATTGAGTTCTTGGGATTTTTTATTTGAATTGCATGAGCTGTTTATATATTTTGGATTTTTACCCCTTATCATTCATGAAAGTTAAAGTCACTCAGTTGTATCCAACTCTTTGTGACCCCATGGACTGTAGTCCATGGAATTCTCCAGGCCAGAATACTGGACTGGGTAGCCTTTCCCTTCTCCAGGGGATCTTCCCAATCCAGGGATTAAACCCAGGTCTCCCGCATTGCAGGCAGATTCTTTACCAGCTGAGCCACAAGGGACACCCAAGAATACTGGAGTGGGTAGCCTATCCCTTCTCCAGCAGATCTTCCTGACCCAGGAATTGAATCAGGGTCTCCTGCATTACAGGCAGATTCTTTACCAACTGAGCTATCATTCATACCATTTGTAAATATTTTCTCCCATTCAGTAGGCTGTCTTTTCATTTTGTCAATGGTTCCCTTTGCTGTGCAAAAGCTTTGAAATTTAATCAGGTCCCATTTGCTTATTTTTGCTTTTATTTCTTTTGTCTCTTTTTCTTAAGAGATAAATACAAAAAAAAAAATCTATGATTTATGTCAAAGAGTGTTTCACTCATATTCTCTTCTATGAATCTCATGGTTTCAGGTCTTATATTTATGTCTTTGATCCATATTTATTTTATTTTTGTATATGGTGTAGGGAAATATTCTAATTTCATTCTTTTACATGTAACTGTCCAGTTTTCCCAGCACCACTTATTGAAGAAACTGTCTTTTCTCCATTGTTTATTCTTGTTTGCTTTGTTGATTATTGGTTTGGTTGTTTAGTCACTAAGTCCTGCCCAACTATTTTGCAACCCCTTGGACTGATGCTCACCAGGCTCCTCTGTCCATGAGATTTCCCAGGCAAGAATACAGGAGTGGGTTGCCATCTCCTCCTCCAGGGGATCTTCCTAACTCAGAGATGGAACCTGTATCTCCTGCATTGGCAGGTGCATTCTTTACCACCAACCCACCAGAGAAGCCCTTGTTGTTGATTAACTGACCATAAATGCACGGGTTTATTTCTGTACTCTCTGTTTTGTTCCACAGATCTACATATCTGCTTTTCTGCACCAGTGCCATGCTGCTTTGATTGCTGTTGCTTTCTAGTAAAGTCTGAGAGATGATACCTCTAGCTTTATTCTTTTTTTCTCAAGGTTGCTTCAGCAATTCAGGGTCTTCTGTGGTTCTAAGGGCATATTAGGGTTATTTTTTCTAGTTCTGTGAAAAACATCATGGGGGTTTTGATGGGGATTGCATTGAATCTATAGATTGCTTTGGGTAGTATGGATATTTTAATAATATTTATTCTTCCAATCCAAGAACACAAGATATCTTTCCATGTCTTTGTATCATTCTCAGATTCCTTCATCAACATTTCATAGTATTCAGAGTATAGGTCTTTTATCTCCTTGCTTAAGTTTATTCCTAGGTTTTCTTCTTTCTGATGTAGTTACAAACAGCTATCATCAAAAAGTCTACAAATAACAAATGTTGACAATGATGTGGAGAAAAGGGAACCCTTGTAGCGTTAGTGGGATCATAAATTGGTGCAGCCACCATGGAAAAGAATATGGAAGCTGCTCAAAAAACTAAAAGTAGAACTACCATATGATCCAGTAATTCCACTGCTGGATATACATCTGAAGAAAACAAAACATTAACTTAAAAAGATACATGTACTCCAATGTTCATAGAAGCATTACATACTATAGCTAAGATACAGAAGCAACCTAAGTGCTCATCAAATGAACAGAAAAAGTTACACACACACACACACACACACACACACACACACACACACACTGGAGTATTACTCAGCCATAAAAAGGATGGAATTTTGCCATTAGCAACAACATGGATAGAACTAGAGAGTACTATGCAAAGTGAATAAGGCAGACAAAGACAAATGCTCTATGTTATCACTTATATGTTGAATCTAAAAAAATAAAAGAAAGTATACAACAAAAGAGAAACAGGCTTACAGATTTAGAGAAAAACAATTGGTTACCTGAGGGGTGAGGGAACTCAGGAAGGGCAGTATAGGGGTGTGAGATTAAGAGACACAAACTACTATGTATAAAATAAATACAAGAATATACTGTATGGCACAGGGAAATATAGTCATCATTTTGTTGTAACTTTAAATGGAGTATAATCTATAAAAATACTGAATCACCATGCTGTACATCTGAAACTAATACAATGTTGTAAATCAACTATGATTCAATTGAAAAAAAAAAAAAAACTAAGAAAGTCAAAGCTTTAAGACAAAGGAAGTCAAGGACTACAGTCAGGAAGAAACTTGTCTAATTTTAGTCAAGCTGAGGGGAAAGTTAAGGCTGTCTTGGTCAGTAAAAACATCAATATTCAATGATTAGATTCAATAAGAGAAATCTTTGTCTACAAGTTTTCCAGCCTTCCATTCACTGCTGCTAAAATTCCTTAAATGGAGTGATAGAGTTTGTCAGCACCTGAACACCATCTGTACCAGAAACGGTTATCAAAGGTCCGGAACCCTGTTGGAGCAGACGCTACTCAGCTGTAAGTAAATACAAGTCTATCCACGTCCCAAATGGCTACAACATCAGACCCATGAAATTTCACAGAGACTGATAAACTTCTTTGTCTTTGGGGTCTGGAAATGTTTGCTGTATTGTTTTTTGTTTTTCTTTGGTTTGTTTTTCTTAAGTATTAAAAAGCAAAGGTTTAGCCTAGAGACTGTAGTCAACCCTGATTTTGGTAAGGGACTAAAAGAGCCATTTCCTGGAACTTTGAACCTGATAACATTGCCTCCTGAGAAAAGAGGTTTTCTCAATTCAGGCTTCCACATTATTCATACAAGGTCACATAAATCAAATATTTATAAGCTAGGAACTGCATACATAATGTCAAGCCTAGTAGTTCTAAATTCTTTGTCAGTGTTTACCAGGAGGCACCAGTTGTAAAGTATATGCCTGCCAATGCAGGAGCTACAAGAGACCCAGGTTCAATCCCTGGGTCAGGAAGATCCCCTAGGAAACAGCAACCCACTCCAATATTCCTTCTTGGAAAATTCCATGGATGGAGGAGCCTGGCCGTGGGGTCTCAGAGAGTTGGATTTGACTGGGCATCCACATGCATGCAATTCTTCATCAGGTTTTTAAAGATATGGACATTTTTAACATTTGCAAAATAACAAAACTACAGAGATGGAGAATAGCATAGTGGCTCCTAGGGGTCAGTGATGGGGGAGGGTGCAAGGGTGGCCATAAACGGACAGCATAGGGAGTCCTGTGGTAATGATCCACCATTAGTTTAAGAGTAAATTAAGTATCTTTAATTGTGGTGGTTATACAAAGCTATATATGTGATGGAATGCAAAAGTGGGAAGTCAAGATATACCTGGAGTAACAGGCAAATTTTGCCTTGAAGTACAGAATGAAGTAGGGCAAAGTCTAAGAGTATTGCTAAGAGAATGCACTGGTCATAGCAAAACACCCTCTTCCAACAACACAAAGGAAGACTCTACACATGGACATCACCAGATGGTCAATACCGAAATCAGACAGATTATAGTCTTCACAGCCAAAGATGGAGAAGCTCTATACAGTCAGCAAAAACAAGATTGCAAGCTGACTATGGCTCAGATCATGAACTCCTTATGGCCAAATTCAGATTTAAATTGAAGAAAGTAGGGAAAACCACTAGACCATTCAGGTATGACCTAGATAAATCCCTTACAATTATACAGTGGAAGTGACAAATAGATTCGAGGAATTAGATCTGATAGACAGAGTGCCTGAAGAATTATGGATGGAGGTTCACGACATTATACAGGAGTCAGTGGTCAAGACTATCCCCAAGAAAAAGAAACGCAAAAAGGAAAAAGGCAAAAAGGATCACCGAAAAAGCAAGAAAGTTCCAGAAAAACATCTACTTCTGTTTTATTGACTACACCAATGCCTTTGACTGAGTGAATCACAACAAACTGTGGAAAATTCTTAAAGAGATGAGAATACCAGACCATCTTACCTGACTCCTGAGAAATCCTAAGGCCTCTGAGGAGGCCTTACAAATAGCTGAGAAAAGAGAAGAAGATAAAGGCAAAGGAGAAAAGGGAAGATATACACATATGAATGCAGAATTCCAAAGAATAGCAAGGAGAGAAAAGGAAGCCTTCCTCAGTGATCAAGGCAAAGTAATAGAGGAAAACAATAGAATGGGAAAGACTAGAGATCTCTTCCAGAAAATTAGAGATACCAAGGGAACATTTCGTGCAAAGATGGCACAATAAAGGACAGAAATGGTAGGGACCTAACAGAAGCAGAAGATAATAAGAAGAGATGGAAAAAATACACAGAACTGTACAAAAGAGATCTTCATGACCCAGATGATCACAATGGTGTCATCACTCAACTAGAGCCAGACATCCTGGAATGCAAAGTCAAGTGGGCCTTAGGAAGCATCACTACAAACAAAGCTAGTGGAGGTGATGGAATTCCAATTGAGCTATTTCAAATCCTGAAAGATGATGTTGTGAAAGTGTTGGATTCAATATGCCAGCAAATTTGGAAAGCTCAGCACTGGCCACAGGACTGGAAAGGTCAGTTTTCATTCCAGTCCCAAAAAAAGGCCATGCCAAACAATGCTCAAACTACCACACAATTGCACTCATTTCACACGCTAGCAAAGTAATCCTCAAAATTCTCCAGGCCAGGCTTCAACAGTACTTGAAACACGAACTTCCAGATGTTCAAGCTGGATTTAGAAAAGGCAGAGGAACCAGAGATCAAATTGCCAACATCCGTTGGATCATCAAAAAAACAAGAGCATTCCAGAAAAACATCTACTTCTGCCTTATTGACTATGCCAAAGCCTTTGACTCTGTGGATCACAACAAACTGTGGAAAATTCTTCAAGAGATGAGAGTACCAGACCACCTTACCTGCCTCCTGAGAAATTTGTATGCAGGTCAAGAAGCAACAGTCAGAACTGGACATGGAACAACAAACTGGTTCCAAATTGGGAAAGGAGTACATCAAGACTATATATTGTCACCCTGCTTATTTAACTTATATGCAGAGAACATCATGCAAAATGCCAGACTGAATGAAGCACAAGCTGGAATCAAGATTGCCAGGAGAAATATCAATAACCTCAGATATGCAGATGACACCACTCTTATGGCAGAAAGCAAAGAAGAACTAAAGAGCCTCTTGATGAAAGTGAAAGAGGAGAGTGAAAAAGCTGGCTTAAAACTCACCATTCACAAAACTAAGATCATGGCATATCTGGTCCCATCACTTCATGGCAAATAGATGGAGAAACAATGAAAAAAGTGACAGACTTTATTTTGGGGGGCTCCAAAATCAGTGCAGATTGTGACTACAGCCATGAAATTAAAAGATGCTTGCTCCTTGGAAGAAAAGCTATATATAACAAACCTAGACAGCATATTAAAAAGCAGAGATATTACTTTGCCAACAAAGCTCCATCTAGTCAAAGCTATGGTTTTTCCAGTAATCATGTATGGATGTGAGAGTTGGACTATAAAGAAAGCTGAGTGCCGAAGAATTGATGCTTTTGAACTGTGGTGTTAGAGAAGACTCTTGAGAGTCCCTTGGATTGCAACGAGATCCAACCAGTCCATCCTAAAGGAAATCAGTCCAGAATATTCATTGGAAGGACTGATACTGAAGCTGAAACTCCAATACTTTGGCCACCTGATGTGAAGAGCTGACTCATTTGAAAAGACCCTGATGCTGGGAAAGATTGATTGCAGGAGGGGAAGGGGATGACAGAGGATGAGATGGTTGGATGGCATCACCGACTCAATGGACATGAGTTTGAGCAAGCTTCAGGAGTTGTTGATGGACAGAGATCCTAGCGTGCTGCAATCCATGAGGTCACAGAGTCAGACACAACTGAGCGACTGAACTGAAACATTTTTTCACTGAATATGCTCAGTCAAACTTGGCTGAGTAATTTTCATAAACACTATTGTGGAGTAATTTTCGATTAGGGTAAGAAAATGGATTTTTCTTAAGTGTCTGGCCAAAAAAAAACTCCATGACTATTTCTTCTCGGCTATAAGGATTAGTATACACAGACTCTACCTACCTTACACTTATAGCCCAGATGAGTTAAAAAAAAAAATCACACTGAATGAAAAATGTCATTTTTCCTTTATTATCCAGAGAAATTCAAAGGGTGACATACTTATGTTAAGACAAATGGAAAATGTTTAGCAAAATATTTTCTAAAGTAGAGCTGTTCACTTAAAACAGGAAACAATGGAATTATAAAAGTAAACGATGTTGCAATGTTTCAACATACAACTTCTAACATGTTCAGTTCAGCCTGATTTTCAAATATAAATATACAGTTTAAAAAATTCCTCTAAACGTTGGGAAACTACTTCCTAGTCCAAATTACATTAAACCTGTTTGTTTCTAAAGTGTCTAAACTTACAGACACGGCGTCAAAGGTATGATGGAATGACAGAATGTTTAAGGTAAATGGACAGAAGGACAAGCTACCTAACTCCAGCCAGAATTTCCAGACCAGTGTTTTTCTACTATTCCTTATTCAATGTAAATTGAGTAATACCCTTTAAAGCAATTGTGCTGCAAAGAGCAGAAAGAAAAAACAAACCACATTTAGTTAGGTCAGTAGACAGAAGAGCTAGAATTGTGAAATCAGACAAGGAACATGCAACTCATGGCATGATTGACCACCCCTGAACACTGTCTGTGAAAGAACAATGATTGAAAATTGCTCGTTTTTAGTGCACTTGGGATTTGGCTTTAGTTTGTAAAGGACACAGAAAGAACAAAAGGATAAAATGTTTCCACCTTGTGCTCTAGCATAAGGGTCACCCTTGGAGATGAAAAGCTCACATATAACTATTTGAGTGAGAAAAAGAACTACTTAATCCAGATGGCAGTAGTGCTGTGATGGAGAAGGAACAAACAGGGCAAGCACTCAGCAATTTAGGGCTGAGATGAGGAGAAAATTTAGAGGAACCATGAAATCCAAATGAGTTCTGAGTAAGCATGCTCCTATCTGACGGTGCAATAGCAATTAGATTAAGTTTTGTACCATCAATAAGAACTGTTATTGCAAGTGAATTGAATAGTTTAAGCATTGATTTCTTTAAATCTTCCCTGGAAATATACAACTTGCTCGATACAGCATCCATATAAATTGTATTCTGGTAACTATTTAGTTCATCCATATATTCATCTAATGTTCACACTGGGGGTAACATTAACGCACCTGTCATTCATTCGCTTATTCAATGTATATTTACATCATGTTGGTTATATGATGGTTATTTTCCTAGACACTGGGGATACAAATATAAATAAGAAAATGTTTTAACCTTCCAACCAATCTAGGATTCTTTCTTAGAATATCCCTGAAAGCTAGGCCCTCTTTGACTAGATCCAGTGACAGGAAACATAATTTCTCTGGTATCCAATTTCATTTCTAGACTAATAAAATTGCCTAAGAATTCTATTTAAGATAGGTATAAACTTTCACAATATTGAGGGTACATATAATAAATGTCATAATTTTGACATTAGGCAAACCAAATTAAAACAAATTCACCAAGACTGGCAGGAAAGTCACTATGAGTTATTCCATAGGAAGACATACACAACCTTAGCCAAACACCTGCAAATAGATAGGTAATACACACTCATTCATACACCATGAACCAGTGAAGTCGCTCAGTCATGTCCGACTCTGCAACCCCATGGACTGTAGCCTACCAGGCTCCTCCATCCATGGAATTTTCCAGGCAAGAGTACTGGAGTGGATTCCCATTTCCTTCTCCAGGAAGATCTTCCCGACCCAGGGATCGAACCCAGGTCTCCAGCACTGCAGGCAGACACTTTACTGTCTGAGCCTCCAGGGAAGCCCATTCATACATACATATACACAATTTACTCTGAAGTGAAAATCAGACATGATCTCTCAAACACACAGCCATTCTTCCTCCACTCTCTGCCTAGTGCAATGACTCTATGTGAAACATATTTAGGTACTTATGATTCATAGTGGATTGGCAGCATGATTGGGCATGGCAGATTTTCCCTGAGCCCTAGACGTTTAACACCAAGGCATTCACAGCCTCTCAGCACTGTAACCTCCAAGATCCTGCAGTCTCAGAGCTAATACATTCATGGAGAGTCCAGAACTAAGTTCACCTGAAAATGCACTACTCTCTCTAAGCTACCAACAACATCTCTAGGTCAACACTTTAAGCACACAGCTTATATCTCCTTTCCTCTTAGACAATTAACTCTAATTGCTTCTCAGAGCCTTGACTTGTTAATTTTTCCTTAAGGGTAAGAAAGATAAGGATTTTAAAGAAAACACAGCTACATTTTTGGAATAAGGAAGGGGAAAACACTTTTCATTGTTTTAAGCATGGTTAATTTCTCCATAGGTGGTTCTGCATAATTAAATATTAATAACTTTTCTATTACATTCACCATGAGATGAAATCTGTCATCCTGTAAATTCTTCCAAACAGTACTAATCACACCTCTTGTAAAATCTACTGTCAAAGGAAAGAGGCCATGATATTTAAGGCAGCTTTCAGGTCTATCAAAGTCTTCTCCAGTTTAAATATGCTCAGTGCCTTCAACTGCACCCAGCAGCACTTTATCGTATTTAACACTGAAGACCTCTAATGCAGCCAGAATTTTTTTTAAATAGAATGGTATGCCAGAATGGTGACTGATTTTAAAGTACTTGATTTTGCATTTCAGGGCTCAAACCCAACGATGAATGATTTTAGTTTGGCTGGCATTAAACTAGCATCTGGAGAACAAGTCAGGTGGGCCTTAAGAAGCACTGCTGTTAATAAAGCTAGTGGATGCGACAGAATTCCAGTAGGACTATTCAAACCCTAAAGAATGATGCCATCAAGGTGTTGCATTCAATATGTCAGCAAATCTGGAAGACCCAGCAGTGGCCACAGGACTGGAAAAGGTCAATCCTTATCCCAATTCCTAAGAAGGGTAGTAACAAAGAATGTGCTAACCATCAGACAATTGCACTCATCTCCCATGCTAGTAAGGTCATGCTTAAAATCTTGCATGCTAGACTTCAGCATTATGTGAACCAACAATTTCTAGTTGTCCAAGCTGAGTTTAAAAATAGAAGAGAAACCAGAGATTGAATTTCCAACATCTGTTGGGTCATAGAGAAAGCTAGGGAATTCCAGCAAAACATCTACCTCTGTTTCATTAGTTACACCAAAGTCCTTGATTGTGTGAATCATAATAAACTGTGGAAAACTCTTAAAGAAATGGGAATACCAGACTATCTTATCTGTCTCCTGTGAAATTTGTATGCAGATCAAGAAGCAACAGTTAGAACCCTGTATGGAACAACTGATTGGTTCAGGATTGAGAAAGGAGTATGACAGGGCTGTCTGCTATAACCCTGTTTGCTTAATCTATACACTGAGCACATCATGAGAAATGCCAGGCTGGATGAATTACAAGCTGGAATCAAGATAGGTGGGAGAAACATCAATAACCTTAGATATGCAGATAATACCACTCTAATAGCAGAAAGCAAAGAGGAATTAAAGAGCATCTTGATGAGAGTGAAGGAGGAGAGTGAAAGAACTGGCTTAAAACTAAATATTAAAAAAAACTAAGATCATGACAACCAGCCCCATTATATCTTGGTAAATAGAAGGGGAAAAGGTGGAAATAGTGACAGATTTCTTCTTCTTGGGCTCTAAAATCACTAAGGATGGTGACTGGAGCCATGAAATCAGAAGACAATTGCTTCTTGGCAGGAAAGCTATGACAAACCTAGACAGTGTGTTGCAAAGCAGAGACATTACTCTGCTGACAAAGGTCCATATAGTCAAGACTATGGTTTTCCCAGTGGTCACGTATGGTTGTAAGAGCTGGACCATAAAGAAGGCAGAGCACCGAAGATTGATGCTTTCAAAATATGGTGCTGGAGAAGACTCCTGAAAGTCCCTTGGACAGCAAGGAGATCAAACCAGTCAATCTTAAGGGAAATCAACCTCGAATACTCATTGGAAGGACTAATGCTAAAGCTGAAACTCCAGTATTTTGGTCATCTGATGTGAATAGCTGACTCATTGGAAAGGTCCCTGATGCTGGCAAAGATTGAGGGAGAAGGAGTAGAAGGCATCAGAGAATGAAACAGCTGGGTGGCTTCACTGATGCAACGGACAGAAACTTGGGCAAACTCAGGAGATGGTGAGGGACAGGGAAGCCTGGCATGCTGCAGTCCATGGGATCACAAAGAGTCAAACACAACTTAGCAAATGAACAACAACAACAAACCAGCATTAAGAACATCTTCACTTCTTAGCATGCTTTTTTTCTCTTCCCATCAGCTGATAAAATTGTTTCATTGACAAGTCTAACTCAGACATGGAGATTAATGCATCAAGCTATCATTGTAAGTCTCTAGTCATTAACATGAACCAACTAACTCTTTGCTTTTCATTATTCTTTGTGTATTAATAAATCACCAGTACCTGTATAAAGAAAAAGTGAAAGAATCTATACAAAAGTGCATTCAATGGCAAAACAAAGAGTGGTCAATTTAATCATGAAAAGTTGATGAGAAATGGATCAATAAAAGCTCCAAAGAAGAAGAAAACCTTGAAATTTAACTTTGTTAGCTGGACAGGGGTGAAAAAGAGAAGGATTTGTTTTGTTTTTTTTTCTCAGGGGAGAGGGGCTGCACCACACAGCATGTCAGACCTTAGTTCCCTGAGCAGGGATCAAACCTGTGCCCCCTGTACTAGAAGCACAGAGCCCTAATCACTGGACCACCAAGGAATCCTCTAGAAGGGGGTCTTGGCAAAGAATTTTAGGCCTTTCCCAGCCTAAATTCAGTTACTAAGTTAACAGAAATCAAGGAAAGCTGAGTTTCAGGGTATCAGTGGTTCAAGTTAACTTTTTCTCTACCTGGGTTAACTATGGGATTTTGCCTTTTTTCTCTGGTCAACTCTTTGGCTTTTTTCGAAGAATATGAACCCCTGCCTTACTTTCCAGTATTCCCCAGGGCTTAGATTCCTGCCTTCCATTTCAAGCACCCTAGAAGATAAAATGCTTTTTGTAAATCTGAGCCTTGTAACTGGGCGCCCCCCCTCCACACCCCCACACCTTCCTACACACACATCTACAGCCAAATCAGCCAGCCTAGATGTAACCCTGGATTCTTTTCCCTACCAAAATGCTGAGATGTTCTCCTGTTTGAGCTTCCTTGACTTGGCCATTTTCAGTAACTTCTATGAAGACTTCTCCTACTAGGGGGTTTGTTTGGTCTCTGGATTCCAGTCTTTCTCAGTTTGGCCATCATGGCCAAGTCATCATTATAACTCATTTGTAAAACATCTACTTTGCTTGTAAAGAGCAAAACTGACTTCATGTGATTTATT
Organism: Dama dama; assembly: GCF_033118175.1. Taxonomy (NCBI): domain Eukaryota; kingdom Metazoa; phylum Chordata; class Mammalia; order Artiodactyla; family Cervidae; genus Dama; species Dama dama. Next base: position 16,748,619 of record NC_083713.1, read on the forward strand.
TCACCTAAAAAAAATAATAATGGTTTCAAAAGACTGTTAAAAAAATGTAAATGAGACTTCCAATTCAGATGGGCTAGAATACTTTGTGATAAACTAAAGTTGCCACATAGAACAAGCAGAAAAGCCAGATAAAACAATGTTTATAATCATTAGACATCTGAGGAAGCAACTCAAGCTATGGAAGTTAAAATCCTGAAGGGAGCTGTCAGAAAGGTAAGCTAATTATCTGAAGCAGCTTTATTCCTGGGGTTTCTTGCTGACTCTGGGGGTCAGGCAATAGGCTAAGAATCTGAAAAATCTGGGCTTGGCTTAGGCAGAGTGCCATGGAGTTAGGGTGACAAAATTGGAGACTGAAAGATCTCAAAATGACTTTTTTCAAATTTTGAAGGCACATAGGGTTGGAGGCAGAAGCTTCTGAAAACAAGAATATTTTTCAGAATCTTTCAAAGCTTTGGACATTACCGACTGGAGTTAAGGACCTATCAGAGAAAGGATTCCCAGGAAATATACTGGACTCTTAGTTCAAAGACTTGTAGAGCTGTACCCTAAGAGCAAGAGCAAGTAAAAGATGGACTACAGACTTTAAAAAAAAAAAAAATGGCTGCCATTCAGTCTTCTCACAGCTCAGTCATCAGTTGGATTAGCTTCCACTCTACAAGCCATACTTAAAACAATGTCTAATGTTTTTCTCTTTAACAGGTAATAAAAATAGATGCACAAGTGATCTAAATATTGCTTTAGTAGACAAAAGTTTAAAAGAACTATGATTAATAGGTTCATGGAAAGAGAGGGAAAGATGGAGAAACTATATTAAAATGGAGATGTTTTTGCCACAGAACTGATATCCATCACATAATCAAGTGAGAATTCTGGAATTTAAAAAATGTATCTGTTATTAAGAACTAAATAGACGGGCAAACAAAAGGTTACAGATCACAAGAAACATGATTGATGAACTAGAGGGCAGATCAATTTCTGAACAAAAACACAAAGAGAAAAAAGAATGAAAAATTCAGGAAAGATTGTTAGAAATGAGTGGAACACAAGAAAAAGGTTTTATGCTATGTGAGTTAGAACACAAAAGAAGAGGATTGAAACAATGGGGAGGAAAAAATATTTACAAAGATAAAGACCAACAATTTCCATGGATGAAACACATTAATCCAGACTTGAGAAATCCATTGACCCACAAGTAGGATAAATCAAACAAAGCCATACTTTTCATGTAATAGAAACAAAATTACCTTGAACTATAATTATAAGCGTTGGGTATAGCACCTCAGTTCTCAAAGGTATGACTAGTCATATTGCAAAATAATACTTACAGGTCCCAGAGGCACTCGATTTTTTTTCTCAGGAGCTATCCATTCTGGTCAGCTAAGGTGGAAATTCTTAAGAAGCTTCACTATGTTTGTCAAGATGCTCACTTCTCTCAAAAGAATACAGAGTAGCAAATAGGAGTAAGGAGAAGAGAGACTCAAAATTTCATCAATAAGTTTGAGTCCCCAGCTACAGAAACCACACATATTTCTTATATTGCTTCATCATCACCTTTAATCACAAACTCTACTGATGGTTAATGAATAGACTGAGATCACAAACCACCATGAAAACAGATGGTATCCCAGAACTTTCTCGTGACACAGGACTGTTGAGTTGGCTGCAACTCTGCTGCATTGGCAGCATTTGAACACTAAATGGTAAAATGACTTTCAAGTAGCTGCTGAATGATTAAGTAATGTGGGGAAGCCACAAGCACAGAGACTAATTAATGCTGAAGAGCCCCAGGCACACTTCCCTGGGAAATAGTAGCCGTGGGGAGTCCAGCCTAGTGAGTATTTATCAGGGAAGGACTACTCTGGGAACAAAGACAGAAGCCAAACTCTAGTATAGGTCTATAAACAACTAATTCTTCAAATAATTAAATTCCTTTATCTAGTGTGCAAAGTATTTTTGGTTCTACATTGCATTGGAAAGGGAAATTGCATTTCCCATTTCTGCCCACTTTTCTGCTGGTTCCAGCCCCTCCCGAGGGTGGCAGGTCACCGTCTGCTGAGTTAGAGCCCAGATACTCACTCGGCCATGTTCACATAGTGGCTGAAGTCATTGGGCCTTCAAGTCAGCACTATGGAGTGTAGCATTCTCTTCTATTATCTATGGCAAATTTCAGCTTTTTCTCTCTGCATCTCCAACTGTGTCCTCAGTTATGTAAGGGCAATCTCTGAACCTACAGACATTTTTTTTTTTGTTTTTCCATCACAGACATGCCTAATGAACCAAAACTAGATTATGGAGGGAGTGCTGTCTCCACATGCTACAAGTCAGTATACCAGAGGGACCAGCCATTGCAGATTATTAAAAGTTCTTGGCATAGCTAACAATAAAGTTGCATTTTGATTTGTTATTTCTTATCCATAGCTCCCACTTTTTAAAAACTTGAGGGGAGGAGAGATGATCAGTAAGGCATATTTTGGACACTATAGAATCTGTAGCCCTAAAATCATTATAATAATGTGTCACAAATAGTCTTCACAGCTTCAGTCATGTGATCATTCTAGTCATAGCCAAAAATCACTATAAATATCATAATATTTTAAGGTATAAAATAAATCTAGATATTTTAAGTGGTAATCCTAATTTAAACATACACAATTTTTTTTAAAATCCTAATTTTAAAATATGTCATATGTGTCCAGAAATATTTCATATCCTCCAATTTTGAGTATGACAGTAAGAATACCTAAAGATCTAGGATTTCAATAAGATTGAATTATTAATCATTTTAAAGTGAATTCCATAGCAACCTTTTATAGAATTACAGAGTTGAGAACACTTAAAATGAGGTCTTTTTGGTTGTAAAGGACAGAAAACAAACTCAAGTTACTTTAAGTTTAAAAAAAATCTGTTGTCACAGAGATGAAAAGTACAAAGATAGAACTGACTCCAGACTTTTGCAAGGCAGTTACTCAAAGAATGTCATTAGGATCTATCTCCATCTCTCAATTCCCTTTTTTCTGGCATACCTTCTTCCCCCATAAAATATCTACAAGTAAATCGGACTTAGAAATCACAATAGAATGAAATTGTCCCATAGTGATAGCAGAAACCCCATGGCTGGTCTTCAACAGGCCCAGATTAAGTCATATACCTATCTCTGAAATAATTTCTGTGACTTATTTGGACCTTAGTCATTACCCAGCCCTGGACAACATAGACTGAGGGTATGAGTGATTTCCCTTTTAAAAAGTCAGTTTTAAAAAAAAAAAAAAAGTCAGTTTTAACAGTTAACAGGAAAAGGAATGAGGTTGACCAAGATAGAAACAAACAAATATCTTTTCCCTGAAGTTTTCTCTATAATAGAGAAATTATAACAGACTCTGCAGCCCTGATAATGAAACACATGCATAAATTCACATTTCAAAAATTTTCCCCAAATATAAGAAATCCAATTTGACAACACTTGAAATTACTGAGAGTGTAATTATCACATAAGCTAGTGTGCTCACCCATGCAGAGATCTTCCCCTCCTCTCCAACTTCTTACTACCATTTAAACTGTCTCTTTTGATGGCTCCAACTTGATGGAGACATGTATTTATCATAAATTCAAGTTTTAGACAGGCATAAAGGGAGAAATGAATTCTGCATGTTCTATATAATTTATTCATGATTATAGATGTTAGAAGTTTAAAATTAGAAATTATCTAAGCATTACTGCTTTCTATGTTGTAGAAAGATTTTTAAATGCTGCCTTGGAATAGAGCATTACTTTGAAAAATATGCATCTAAACTCTTCATAGGTCCCCCAATTTAGCTATACGAATGGTAAAGAAAATAGGGTTTCCATTGTCTCATTTCAGTTGTTACCTTATGGATTTGCTATGGGCTGAACAAAAATTTTCATTGAGCTCTACAAAGATTTTGGTTGGCTTTTCAGAGTTCACTTTGGGTACTACATAAAACTGAAGAACAAAGCCATTGTGAATCATATTTCTGCCTTCATTATAAAGAATAATAGGACATTTAAAAGACCTATACCAAGTCATTAAATTCAGAGCATTCCTCTTCCTCTCTCCCTTGCTTGTGACAGACATCACGAACTGATCAATGTACTCCTTAAACTTTTCTCAAAATAGCATTCCAGGCAGCTACCACAAACACAGAAAGCCCTGAAAACAAAATTATTTACCAATTTTTTCCTTAAAAAATGTTTACTAAGCCAACCAACAAGAATTGAAAAATCATCTTACCTTTTATCAATGATCCTATCTGGATTGTTCTTCCAATCCTGGATCTTTGGAGCTTAATTTCCTTGGAATTACATCTACCTGTATCTTTAAGCATAAACAATATCAATAGCTACCTAAGACTCCAGAGTTATTGGAATGTTCCATGAATCTGTCTAATCCCATCCAGAGAGCAATATGAAATAGCCAGGAACAGCATTCAGAAGTGTTAGGGACTCTTACCTCCTGGCCATTAGAATAGAATACCTAAAGTATCTCTATCAGAGTGGGTCCCTGGGAGTGTCTAAGGAACCCAGAGAGCTCAGGAATAGGCTTTGCTTTACATAAGCCCAAACATCAGCTCCAAAGATGTTCATATTCTCCAGGATTCCCTCAATGCAGAAGACTTCTCTAGTCACTTCCCCAAATGAAAAGTCTTTCTTCAAAGAATCATTCATTTAACCAACTCAGTTTGCTTTTGAAATAAGTGCAAAGATCTGTTTCTTTGAGATTTCAATCGTTTGCTTCTTTTTTAATGCTCTCTTTGGTTGCCTTGATAAGAAAGCAAGGCAATGAATAAATTAATAAATAATTAGAAAAGTGTGATTGTTTTGATATAAGTGTGCTTATCCATGGAATGACTGTATGGCTTTGGCATCATGTGCTGTACATCTGGGCAGAAGTCTGCTTGGGGAGTTAACTTGCATCATACCATCCCTAAGTATGTGGAAGCAAATTCACTGAAATGAATTATTCAGTCTCTGAGGGCAGGAAAGCATTCTGGCAATGACATGAGCATTAGCTTCAGCATTGTTTCAAGGAGAACCAAGGGATCTTTTCTATGAAGTGAATTGTTATCAAAATTACAAAACACAATAAGAAATATATCTCATCAAGCAATGTTGTATCTCTCACTTTATGGAATAGTGGTGTTCAGCCAAACAGTTTATAAAGGCAAAGTGAATCACATGTTGTAAATGTCTGTTATAAAAATCATGTGTGTTTCCACAGGGGAGGGCCCACCAAATGAGAGAGTTGATCAAGGTTTATTGGAAAGCAGTCACAATTATAGCTCTGTCTCATGGCGTGCACTATGACTGCTCATAGGGATAGACTCCCCAGCAACTCATTTTTCTTTGGCAGTGCTTTTCTTGTTCAAGATCTTCTTTCTAAGACCAGGCACAATACTACTCCCATCCCCAGAAAATAGTATGAATTCTGGACAATTCTGGAAATTATGTGATTCAATATTCCCCAACATGTCCCCTCAGATTCTTTTTGTAAAGGCATTTATAGTACCTAACAGCTTAAACTTATCAAAGCAAGTGAAACTGGAAAGATGGAAAGGGCAAACTTGAGAGAAACCTGAATTACCAAACTACCAGCAGGTACTTTCAACCTGAACAATTCTGAGAATATGAGTTGAAGGTGTGTTTATAAATAGCTATCTGTCATCTAGAGAGTCCCCTATCAGAAGAAAATATTTTAATTTGCTTCTCTGATTTGACATCAAGTTTAAATATTTATTTTAGTTTAGTTGATTTTTAGTATGCCTAAAAAGTATCAACACATACATTGCCATAGTGCGCAAAGAAGCAAAGTGAGTTGCCCACAGCTGATCAGTTGCTAAGACTCTTTGTCTTTTCTAAATATAACTTTTTGAAATAAACTTGATGTCATTTATGCTAATCCAAATGACTCAATCAAATTTCATAGTTAAGATGTAATTAAATTACATTAGATTAGATCATAGACCCTCCTACACAGTACAGAAAATATTGCCAGTTAATTAGCTGATCAGTCCTTTATTTATTCATTTTGTTTTGTGCAAGTTATTATGCTAACTGCTGTGAAGACTAAAGCAATATCCTTAAGCAGGTACAATGTAGTCAAGACATAGTAAATAACACTAAAACTACAATCTAGTGTCAAGAGAGTGTAGCAAGAGAGGCACAAAGAAATTTCTATGAGAGTTTACAGAAAAGAGAAAATATTTCTATTTGAAGATATCAAGAGAGTAGCAGAATTTGCCTTGAAAGATGGGTGGGGTTTTAACAAGCAGACATAGCAGAGAAGATCATTCCAGGGAGAGAAGAAAGTTAAGTGGTCCAAAAGTGGGAAAATGTTAGAGGACTGGAGAGAAGCCTAGTTTGGCTGCAAAATAGAGTCTAAGAGAAAAGTTAGTAAACACAGCTGGTGGGGCTAGACTATGGGTACAACAAACCAAAGGAATTCCAAGTTAGTTGGTAACAAACAATCGGAGTTGTTTAAAGCATTACACAGAAAGATAATGTCTTATGCTTTTAATATTAATCTAGTAAGATGGAGTAGAGAAACACTGGATGCCAAGAACTAAGCAAAGACACCATAGACTAGTACCAAGAGAAGAGTTACGAGACCGCAGGTTTCCTCACAAAAGCCAAGCTCCACGGTGGCAAGAACCATAATGCTTTTGTGATGAGTATACACTCTGGAGTTAAGAGATACTGAAGAAGTAATGATGGCAAACCTATGAAACTGATTAACAATAGAAGGAAAGGGAGATGATTAAGATTTTGAGATTTTAAGAGCAATTTTATAATAAATTCAGAAAATCTGAGCATGATACATTCATTCAAAAAATATTTTTGAGCTTCTACTACATGCAAGTTCATGTAGAATTTTGAAGACACTGAATCTGACGTGCTAAGACAGATAGTCAAGCAGAAATTACCAGCTGCTCAAAATGTGTTTTTATGTTCAGTAGAGAAATTTCAGACAAGAAAACATTTTAATGACCTCTCATTTACCCAGGACTTTAGTGTGGCTATATCATTTTTCACATCAAAAAATTTTTTTAGCCTCTAAACCGCCATGTCTGCTTTAGTAATTTGTGACCTTCCACTTTTAAGACAATTGTTTGAAAAACACATTTTGCCTTTCCTTCTTATTCCATGGTGAAAAATTATGATGTAATAAGCCCTATAAAAAATAGATATTACACATAAGAAATTCAGAACTTAACAGTTTATCAATTATGCTAATTTTCTCTTAATATCCACATTCTAAATGTCACAAAAATGGAATTTTTGCAAAGTAATGATAACCAATCTTGATGACAGAGGTTAGTGAAAATAAAAGATATAATTTTTTTTTTTTTAATTTTAACTGGTTTAAACAACGAAATTTTAGTATTGTACTAGTTTGGGATATGTCTTTTCAAAAACTGAGAGCCTTAGGAAATGTTTAAATTTATTCTGTTTTTCTTATAAAATACTTGCCATTCATTTTTTAAAGGAAAAGAGGGGCCCTTTGATTGGTATACACTTACCCCCAAAACAAGTCATTAGAGAATATTCAGAGGGATTTTTCTGAAAGTTCCATTTGTAAGGTAAATTCAAACTTAGAGTTAAGTATGATTCTCTTTATTTGAGGGGTTGGGGGTAGGACAAAGTTTAAGGGACAAATAAATAAACTTAAGCATATATAATCTACAGATGCTACATACACTTTAGTGATTCTATTATCTCTTTAAGCCAGCTCCTTGGTGTTCGCATACATTCACATACAGGGTCTGTGTGTGTGTGTACTGTCTGCTTTCTTTCTAAATTTCTTCTAAAGTGTTAGCATCTTATTGCATTATCCATCCTAATTTCAGTTACAACTAATGGACACCTATACCTAGTGACTACTAAATTAATTATTGTAACTGGATTCTAATGATTCTATTTATCTTTTTTATTATGGGTATGGGAAGAACACTCCTCAAATTTAATCTAAAACATAAAACAGGCCATTTAGCCTAAAGAGCCTTAAGAGAGCTTCTAAATGTGGGTTCTTTTGGTAATAGCGCATTTTTGCCTTTTAAGGCATTTGTTTCCCTACTGGTTCATTCTTCAAGATAAATAGCTGTTTCCATATTTTATTGGAAACAGACCATGCATAATTGGACCCAATAAGCAACCTCTATCCTTAAAGTACATTATGAACCCATCTATAAGGTACTTGCAGAGTTTAATAAGGAAAGGCAGACGTCTCCTGTTGTATTAAGGCATAAGAAAATAAAATCATCATGTTTCACATCTCATTGGAGAACTTTGAGAGATACATTTTATTCTCAGGAAATTTAAACATATCATAAAAGCTTAACATATACAAATCAAGATAATAATTCCTTAATTATATCTAATATGGATGACACAGGGAAGAATATATTTTGAAAGACCAACTGTGAAAGGAAAACATTAATATAAATTTTCTACAAAGGTGTAAATAGTTCAGCAGTCTATCCTGTAAGGCATTTGAAAAAAAATTTTAACTAAGTAAAGGGATGAATTAGTTGTTTAGCAAATGACTGATATTCTTGGAAAGTACTTGAGTTATGCTTTGGATAAAAATGAGCCACTCTTCTTGAAAGACCTAAAATACAGCATCCAGGGGACCTCCATTATCCTGTAGAACTAGCACAAAGCTTCCACACTCCCGCTTTCAGCTCTATCACCATGATAACAAACAACCCTATAAAACTGTCTGTATACCACTGCAAGATTTTAAAGATAGTGTGGATATTTAAGCTGATTGTATAGACTAGAATCTTTAATAAATTTGGAACTGTTGGCCATTTTAAGGATATTCACAGACTACAATAGAACTTTACATTCTTGCAGCAATAATTGACACAAAAATAGCCTCATGTGGTGACTGTATTCTTACAAGCTTTCTTTGAAAAATGATGCAACAAAATGTTTCACTTCATTTATGCTCTCTTTCTGGCTAATGTGAAATTGCATTAAATCTTTCCTAGGGCCTGGAGTTTGACTGTGGTAGACTTTAATTTTCTAGTTATAAATTTGAAAGAAAAAGCAGAACAGAAAATAGAAGAGAAAAAAAGAAATAGAACATTAGTAAACATGCACTAGACCATTTTACCTTGTAATTTATCACTCTTTCTACAAATATTAAGAGAGTCCCAACTCTGTATCAAGTACATGTTTTAGCTACCAGGAATACAGAAATAAACCAAGCAGAAATACTTACATTAAACTAGAAGACAAAAGATAAACTGGTAAACAAACACATTTAAAAGAATTTCAGTTAGTGTTTGTACTCTGAAAAAAACTAGAGGGCACTATGATAGTGACTGGTCCGGGTTAGGAGTGCAGCTTTAGATTGGACAGGTATTTTTAAGCACAATGGGAAGATGAAGATCTACTGGATGGTTTTAGGAAGGAAATAAACACCTAATTTAAATTTTTAAAGGATCTTATTGGCTGCTATGCTGGGAGTGGATCATACGGTTGCAAAAGTAAAAAGCAGGTAACCAATTACAGCTGTTGCAGCAACTCAGGAAAGCAATGGCATCCTGGTCTAGTGTTTAGAAAAAAGATCATCAGAAATAGACCGGTCATATACCTTGGTGATAGAGCACACATGAATTGCCAATGGATTGTATCTGGAGGTGCTCTGGAGAAAAAGATGACAACCCCCTCCAGTATTCTTGCCTAGGAAACCCCATGGACAGAGGAGCTTGGTGGACTACAGTCCATGGGGTCTCAAAGAGTTGGATATGACTGAGTATGACTGAGCATCCCTGGGTGGTAGAGCACACGTGACATGCCAAAGGATTGTATTTGGAGGTTAGGTAAGGAGAAGAATCAATAAAATTTCTTAATTTATGAATGTGATATGGTGCTGCTCACTGACACTGAAAAGCCTGGAGAGAAGCAGATTAGGGGAAACAGTTCTTGAGGGTTGTCCTGTGGCTCTTGAATTAGGGTAGGATACATTCTGCTATAGTAATAATAACTACAAAATCTCAGGGACTTATCATAACAAAGGTGTATTTCCCACTCAGCCTACAAGTTCAATGTTCAGGAGTGAGGCTATGCACCACGTGATCCCTAAAGATCCAGGATGATAGTGGTTCACCAAGCGGTAGGTGCATTAATTGAATCACAGTGCTCCCTCAGTTGCTAAAGGCAAAGAGAGAGACTAGAGAATTATTCATGGGTTTTCACCGGAAGACAAAGGTTCACATTCCACTGGCCAGACTAATCTCACAGCCCCACTTAACTTCAAGAGGTCTGGGATATGAGGAGCAAGTTGAAACTTCGTTGAGATTTCTGCTTTTGCTATAGAACTGTGGTTTCTGAGATGCCTATAAGTGATTCTTATTTATTATCTTCCTTTTGACACCATGCAAATTATTGAGATTTTAGTCAATCAGCAAAAGGGATTTCCTATCAAACCAATCACCAAGAGCTAAGACAATCATGCACTGGCTAACATATTTCTTTGAATCTGAACATTCCAAAATAGTAGGTAACTTAGCTATCAAAGTGTCAACAAAAAAGAGATAACATACTCAACTGAGGAAAATTCAAGGATGATTTGTAAAGGGCCCTTAAAGCACACACACCACACTCACCACACACAAACGCTTTTATAGTCCTGAAGCCCAAAGAGATAAGAAGAAACATTTATCAGAACCCAGAAGGAGACAGTAATATAGAGAAGACAGCCTATAAAGGAGCAGCAAAATGCTCCTCACAATCAAAGGAAAACTGACCAAGAGGAACCACTTGATATAATTTCCTAAACTCACTCTCACTGTTTCCCATCTCCGAATGTGACTACAAGTTGCCAAATCCAATAGGAAGCTAGAAGACAGGGAAGCCCGTGGTCTATACAACTTGCCTCACCGGGCAAAAACATAGGATGAAGATGGGTTAAGAATAAAACAACTGGTGATGTACATAGAAGATATCTGACACAGAGGAATCACTACCTAAGTTTTTCTTACATGAAGCCGTACATACAGTAGACGATCATTCTACTCAGAATCCTGCATGTGGATTCTGTATTTACAGAATGTTTACCTAAAGATTATATGCTACACTCCCAAAGGACAATAAAAAATGCTGAGCACCAAAGAATTGATGCCTTTGAACTGCAGTGCTGGAGAAGACTCTTGAGAGTCCGCTGGACTGCAAGGAGACCAAACCTGTCTATCCTAAAGGAAATCAACCCTGAATATTCATTGGAAGGACTGATGCTGAAGCTAAAGCTCCAATACTTTGACCACCTGATGCAAACAGCTGACTCATTGGAAAAGACCCTGATGCTGGGAAACATTGAAGGCAATAGAAGGGGACGACAGAGAATGAGATGGTTGGATGGGATCACCAACTCAATGGACATGAGTTTGAGCATACTCTGGGAAATGGTGAAGGACAGATAAGCCTGGTATGCTGCAGTCCATGGGGTCACAAAGAGCCAGATATGACTGAATCACTGAACAACTCAAAGAAAATGTTTTAAGATTTAGAAGTTTTAAAAGATTGAAAAGTTTTTGAGGAATAGGTGCAATTAAAATTATATAGTAAATATAGTAATTATAATATTTTAGTTACTAAATATCATCCTTCATATGTTGTAAACTAATGGCATAAATATGAGAAATTACTGGCATACTATTTTAAATTGAAATATACAGTGAAGCTAGCATTACAAAAATATGTCTAAGTATCATGTAAAATTCAACTGTAGTCATATTTTTTATCTCCCCTTAAAATTATGGTTTCAACCACTTATGCATATGTTCAGGCTCCAAAATGAAATTTTTATTTAACTTAATATAAATATGCAAAAATTTAATGCAGGTTAACATATACACCAATATATTCCATATAGCCCATGTAATATACACAAACATATATATGTATGACTAGAGGAATTATTAACAAAATATTGGTATGTTCTTGAGCAATGATTGCTGTAAGAATAAAATGTACATGAATATTTCCTTAGTATGTCATATCACCAACTATCAGACAAACTCATTGAAACAAAGATTATACTAGAGGCCAAATAGAAAATTGCTGAGATAATATGAGCAAGAATTGAACTAAGCCATGGAAATGGAAATTGGAGAGCCTGAGGTAGCAAATGGTAAGGGAACCTCCAAAAAATATTACAAAGAAATCATTTAAAGTCAGTGGTTTATTGGATGTAATATTGGATATCAAGGGATATGTAAGAGATCAACATCTAAGATGATACACAATGCCGCATTACTCTGTGATCAAGTCATTTTTACACACTATGATTGTGAAATGCCTGTGGAGCATCCAAGTGAAAATGTGAAGGAAGCAATTGTTCTAGTTCACAGCCAGGCAGCTAAATATATTAGATTCAAATATTAATATGTGATCAACTCCTTCTGCATTCATACCACTCTAATGAACTTCTGAAGATTAAATACTTTAAGATATTTATTGGTATAATTAAAAGGTTAATGATTATAGCTTAAATATGTAAATACTATATGTGTTGAAGAATGGGTTCTAGCTTATGGTGGATTCAGCCATCATTCATCTTTTACTGCCTTTTGCTGTTTCAAACCAGCAATTCAAAGAAGAGAGCATTTAGATGCTAATGCTCAGATACTAGGTTTACAGTCTATAGTCCCTGACCCCCATATCTCACACAGCATCTTGGTTTGAGTCAGAATCATAGGTCTGCAGAATCAAAGTCCTGTCACCAAGCACCCCTGGTCATTAGTCAGTCAAGGAGGTGATGCTATTGTTCTTCAAATTTCTAACAGCCAAGGAGAGTGGGTGAAGTGAGGTGGGCCAGACCTCAGGAATGGAGAGAGATGAGATGGGTGAAAGTTATTGTTTCATAAATTCATAACAAAACAGACATTGATTGCCAAGAGTTAGGATTATAACTAATAGACTCTTTGAGGTGGGTGATAAATCTCATCAAATAAACCTAACGGATGTACATAGAACATTTGATATAACAGTAGTAGAATACACAATCTCCTCAAGGTACATGGAACATTCTCCAGGACAGATCATATATTAAATCACAAATATGTCTTTAAAAGTTGAAGTATACTGAAATCATATCAAGGACCTTTTTGACTACAATGGTATGAAACTAAAAAACAATTGCAAGAAAAAACTGGAAAATTGACAAATATGTGGTGATTTAACATGTTCCTAAAAAAATCAAAAAGTAAATAATATTATATTTTGAAACTAATGCAAATGGAAACCCAGTGAGCCAAAACCTATGTAATTCTGCAAAAAGAGTTCTAAGAAGGAAGTGATAAATGCCCACAATTTTTTTAAAAAATAAAGCTCTCAAATGAACATCCTAACTAAACACCTTGAGGACAAACTAAGCCCAAGTGAGTAGGAAAAAGAAAGTCACAGCAGAAGTAAATGAAATAGAGATGAAAAAGACAATTAAAAAGATCAATGAAACAAAAAATTGGTTTTTTAAGCATAAATAAATTTTTTTTGTTACTTTTAGTTTTTTTTTTTCACTTTTTATTTTTTTTTTTTAATTAGTTGGAGGCTAATTACTTCACAACATTTCAGTGGGTTTTGTCATACATTGATATGAATCAGCCATAGAGTTACACGTATTCCCCATCCCGATCCCCCCTCCCACCTCCCTCTCCACCCGATTCCTCTGGGTCTTCCCAGTGCACCAGGCCCGAGCACTTGTCTCATGCATCCCACCTGGGCTGGTGATCTGTCTCACCATAGATAATATACATGCTGTTCTTTTGAAACATCCCACCCTCACCTTCTCCCACAGAGTCCAAAAGTCTGTTCTGTATTTCTGTGTCTCTTTTTCTGTTTTGCATATAGGGTTATTGTTACCATCTTTCTAAATTCCATATATATGTGTTAGTTAAGCACAAATAAAATTTATAAACCTGCACTTAAAGACACAGAGAGAGAAAATATGCAAATAAAAGGAGGAAACATTATAACTGATAATTCAAAAATAGTGAGGATTATAAGAAATTACATGCCAACAAATTAGATAACCTAGAAGGGATGGATAAATTCCTCAGAACATAAAATCTACGAAGACTGAACCATGAAGAAACAGAAAATCCAAACAGACCAATTACTAATAAGCAGACTGAATCAATAATCAAAAACTCCCAAACAAACAAAAGTCTAGGACCAGATGGCTTCACTGTTAATTCTACCAAACATTTAAAAAAGAATTAATACCAATCCTTCTCCAACTCTTCCAAAAAATAGAAGAGAAGGGAACACTTCCAGACTCATTTTATGAGGCCAGAGTACCCTTATACCAAAGCCAAACACACTACCAAAAAATAGGGCAAAATCCCAAATGAACATAGATGCAAAAATTCTCAACAAAATGTTAGCAAGCAAAATTCAGCAGTACATTAAAAAGATCATACACCATGATTAAATGAGGTTTGTTCCAGGGATGAAAGGACAGTTCAACATCCACAAATCAATCAATATGATACACTATGTTAACAAAATGAAGGATAAAAATTGTATGATAATTTCAATGGATGCAGAAAAGCATTTGACAAAATTTAACATGCTTTTATGATTTTAACAAAACTCTCAACAAGCTGACTATATTGATAGAAGGAACATAACATAATTAAAGCTGTATTCAACAAGCCCACATCCAACATCATACTCAGTGGTGTAAAGCTGAAAGCTTTCCTCAAGATCAGGAGCAAGTCAAGGATTTCCATTCTTACCACTTTTTTTTTTCAATATTAGTACTAGAATACCTAGCCAGAACAACCAGGCAAAACAAAGAAATAGAATGCATCCAAATCTAAGAGGAAGAATTTAAACTGTCTCTGTTTGCAGATGACATGATACTATATATATATATGTAGAAAACTCTAAATATTCAACAACAAAATCCTGTTAAAACTAATAAATTCAGTAAATTTGCAGGATACAAAATCAGTATTAAAAATCTGTTGCAATTCTATACACTAACAATGAACTATTAGAAATAGAAATTAAGAAACAATCTCATTTATGATAGCATCAAGAAGAATAAAATTGCTTAGGAAGAAATCTGGGGCTTCCCATGTCGCTCAGCCCAGTACTCTTGCCTGGAAAATCCCATGGACGGAGGAGCCTGGTGGGCTACAGTCCATGGGGGTCGTGAAGACTTGGACTCGACTGACCGACTTCACTTTCACTTTTCACTTTCATGCATTGGAGAAGGAAATGGCAACCCACTCCAGTGTTCTTGCCTGGAGAATCCCAGGGACGGGGGAGCCTGGTGGGCTGCCGTCTATGGGGTTGCACAGAGTCGGACACGACTAACGCGACTTAGCAGCAGCAGCATGTGGCTCAGTAGGTGAAGAATTCACCTAAAATACAGGAAATGCAGGAGACATGGATTTACTCCCTGGGTGGGAAAGATCCCCTAGAGGAGGGCATAGCAACCCACTCCAGTATTCTTGCCTGGAGAATCGCATGGGAAGAGGAGCCTGGAGGGCTACAGTCCAAGGGGTCACAAAGAGTAGGACATGATTGAACTGACTGAGCGCACATGCAGAAACAAATTTAAACAAGGAGGTGAAAGATCTGTACACTGGAAACTGAAAGGCCTTAATGAAAGAAATTGAAGAGACACAAATGAATGGAAAGACACTCCATATTCATGAGTCAAAAGAATTAGTATTGTGAAGATGGCCACACTAGCCAAAGTGAGATACAAATTTAGTGCAACCCCAATCAAAATTTCAATGGCATTTTTCACAAAAATATTTAATAGAAAAACAATCCTAAAATTTGTGTAGAACCACAATGACTCTGAATAGCCAAAGCAATCTTTGAAAAAGAACAAAGCTAGAGACATCACAGTTTTTTATTTCAAACTATAGAATATGGCTATAGTAATCATAACAGTACATTATTGGCATAAAAACAGAACATAGATTAATGGAACAGAATAGAGTCCAGAAATAATCCCACGCATAGATGATCATTTAATTTTCAACAAAGGAGCCAATAATATACAATAGGAAAAGAACCTTCAATATATGGTGCTGGAAAAAACAGCCACATGCAAAAAAATGAAGCTGGACCACTATATCACACCACACAAAAATCAACTCAAAAAAGATTAGAAGACTTGTATGTGAAATCTGAAACCATAAAAATCCTGTAAGAAAACAATGGCTCCTGACATTGATCTTGGTGATGAATTTTTTGGATTTGATACCAAAAACAAGGGCAATGAATGCCAAAATAAATGGGTAGGACTGAATCAAACTAAAAGCTTCTGCTCAGCAAAGTAAATCATCAACCAAATGAAAAGGTACCTATAGAATGGGATAAAATATTTTCAAACCATATATCTGATTGGGGTTACTATCCAAAACATATAAGGGACTCACAGAACTCAACAACAAAAATAAATAACCCAGTTTAAAAATGGGCAAAGAACCTGATAGGCATTTTCCAAAGGCATACAAATGGCCAACAGGTTCATGAAAAGGTATTCAACGACTCTAGTTATCAGAGAAATTGAAATCAAAACCACAAAAAGAATTGAGCTGCAGGAGTTGCTTGTATATTTTTGAGATTAATCCTTTGTCTGTTTCTTCATTTGCTATTATTTTCTCCCAATCTGAGGGCTGTCTTTTCACCTTGCTTATAGTTTCCTTTGTTGTGCAAAAGCTTTTAAGTTTCATTAGATCCAATTTGTTTATTTTTGCATTTATTTCCAATATTCTGGGAGGTGGGTCATAGAGGATCTTGCTGTGATTTATGTCGGAGAGTGTTCTGCCTATGTTCTCCTCTAGGAGTTTTATAGTTTCTGGTCTTACATTTAGATCTTTAATCCATTTTGAGTTTATTTTTGTGTATGGTGTTAGAAAGTGTTCTAGTTTCATTCTTTTACAAGTGGTTGGCCAGTTTTCCCAGCACCACTTGTTAAAGAGGTTGTCTTTTTTCCATTGTATATCCTTGCCTCCTTTGTCGAAGATACGGTGTCCATAGGTTCGTGGATTTATCTCTGGGCTTTCTATTTTGTTCCATTGATCTATATTTCTGTCTTTGTGCCAGTACCATAAATGACCCAATCAAAAAATGGGCCAAAGAACTAAATGGACATTCTCCAAAAAAGACATACAGATGCCTAACAAACACATGAAAAGATGCTCAACATCACTCATCATCAGAGAAATGCAAATCAAAACCACAATGAGGTACCATTACACGCCAGTCAGGATGGCTGCTATCCAAAAGTCTACAAGCAATAAATGCTGGAGAGGGTGTGGAGAAAAGGGAACCCTCTTACACTGTTGGTGGGAATGCAAACTAGTACAGCCGCTATGGAGAACAGTGTGGAGATTTCTTTAAAAACTGGAAATAGAACTGCCATATGACCCAGCAATCCCACTTCTGGGCATACACACCGAGGAAACCAGATCTGGAAGAGACACGTGCACCCCAATGTTCATTGCAGCACTGTTTATAATAGCCAGGACATGGAAGCAACCTAGATGCCCATCAGCAGATGAATGGATAAGGAAGCTGTGGTACATATACACCATGGAATATTACTCAGCCGTTAAAAAGAATTCATTTGAATCAGTTCGAATGAGATGGATGAAACTGGAGCCCATTATACAGAGTGAAGTAAGCCAGAAAGGTAAAGACCATTACAGCATACTAACACATATATATGGAATCTAGAAAGATGGTAACAATAACCCTATATGCAAAACAGAAAAAGAGACACAGATGTACAGAACAGACTTTTGGACTCTGTGGGAGAAGGTGAGGGTGGGATGTTTCGAGAGAACAGCATTGAAACATGTACATTATCTATAGTGAAACAGATCACCAGCCCAGGTTGGATGCATGAGACAAGTGCTCGGGCCTGGTGCACTGGGAAGACCCAGAGGGACTGGGTAGAGAGGGAGGTGGGAGGGGGGATCGGGATGGGGAATACGTGTAAATACATGGCTGATTCATGTCAATGTATGACAAGACCCACTGCGGTATTGTAAATTGATTAGCCTCCAACTAATAAAAATAAATGAAAAAAAAGAAGAAAGAAATATAAATTGCAATAAAAGCTAAAATTAAAAAGAATAAGTTAAATCAAAAATAAAGGGGACAGAAATAATAAATATAAGAGTAGAAATCATGTTCTAATGATAGACAATAATAGAGAAAATTAATAAATCCAAAACTTGGCTCTTTGAAGGAATAATACAATTGATAAACCTTTAGATAGACTCGTCAAGAAAACAGGAGAGAATCTCAAATCACAAGTATCAAGAATGAAATAAGGGACATCATGACAGATCTTATTAAAACTTAAACAATAATAACTCAAAATTTTGAATAATAATATGCCAATAAATTTGATAGCTTAGAAAAAAAAAACCACAATAAGGTATCATCTCACATCTATTAGAATGTTTATTATTAAAAAGACAAGAAATAATATCCTGGCAAGGATGTAGAAAAGGGGGAGCCCTTGTACACTGTTGGAGGCAATATATAAACTGGTACAACCTTTGTGGAAAACTGTGGGGTTTCCTCAAGAAATTAAAAATAGAATTACTGTATGATCTAGTAATCTGAGCTCTGGGTATCTGTCTAAATGAATGAAGTCAGGATCTTGAAAAGATATCTGTTATATTCTGTTCATCATAGCATTTTGACAATATCCAAGGTATATTTTAAACAACCAAGTGTCTTTCAATGGGTGAATGGATCAAGAAAATGTGGTATAGATAGATAATGAAATATTATTCAGTCATTAAAAAGGTGAATTCTGTCACTCACAACAACATGAATGAAACTGGAGGGTATTATCCTAAGTGAAAAAATCCAGACAGAGAAAGACAAATATTGCATGATATCATTTATACATAAAATGAAATCAGGCCTACAGAAACTGAATAGAATCATGGTTTCCAGGGGCTGATTATGAAGAGAAATAGAGATTGATAAACCTTCAGTTATAAGATGAATAAGGTCTGAGGGTCTAATATATAACATGGTAATTATTGTGGGTTGAAATTTGCTGAGAGAGTAGAACTCAGTGTTCTCTCACACACACATACACACAAATAAAGCAAATATGTGAGGTGATTTAAGTGTTAATTCAATAAAGGGAATTCTTTCACACTTTATATTCATATCAAAATATTACATTGTGCACTTTAAACATATTACAACTTTATTTGTCAATTATACCTCAGGAGAACTGAAAAAATAAATAAATATCTTTGACTTCTCTGGGACAAACAAAATAAGTAACAGCTGAAGTCATGGGCAAATGTTGTTACCTGTGGAATGCATAAAGCAAACAGCTGTGGGTGGACTCTTAGGGAATATTGCATTTAACATGTATTATTGACAAGAAATACTCATTACACTAAGGGCTTCCATGGTGACTCAGTGGTAAATAGTCCACCTGCAATGCAGGAGATGTGGCTTCCATCACTGGGTCAGGAAGATCCCCTAGGGAAGGAAATGGCAACCCCCTCCAATATTCTTGCCTGGAGAATTCCATGGACAAGAGGAGTCTTGTAGGCTACAGTCCATGGGGTCACAAAAGAATCAGACACAGTTTAGTGATTAAACAACTCGTTACACGAAGTCAAACAGTATTTACATTCACATTCACATTCTTAAAGAAATATTCTTACTACAATATTGTAAAGTAAGTAGCCTCCAACTAATAAAAATAAATGGGAAAAAAAAGAAATATTCTTTTGAGAACTTCTGACACTGAAAAATATTAATCAGGTTAACTGAAAGAAACACAAAATACATTTGTCAGTAGTTGATATAACAAACTGATAAATCCCTCTTTTCTCCCTGCCCATGATCCTGGCCTCAGTTTAGATGGCTGGAGATGAGAAGAGTGGTTCTTTCACAGGTCATTTTTTTTGTCACTTCTGCTGCCTCCCAGGTTTTGTGTTTCTGTCAGCTGTACCTCAGCCACTCTTTTCTTTCAGTGGTTCAATAGCCTGCTCTAGTTGGAAGGATGGATTCCATCTTCATTACCTAGTCTTTTTCCTTTCCAAGTCAGAGAGTTGCTTCTAGTTTTGTTTTTTGTTTTACCTAGTTTATTTTTTCCTAGTTTTCCAGCTAGTTTGAGAACAGCTTCTTCCCAGTCTTCCAATCACACCCTGTTCCATGAAATATTTGTACACTATATAATTCCAGGTGCTGGGACAAGAAAATTTTACTTACTCTTTCAATTTAAGATCAAAGGAAACATCTCTGCATTGCACCATTTCTTGACACTACAGACAGAGCTGGTACAGGACTCAGAAGCAGGATACCAAACCTGATGGAGCAGGCAGAGGAAGTGATGCCTGGAAAACAGCTGAGACTTGAAGCAGGGAAGTGAAAAACTGACAATTCATGACTAATGTGTGAATTTTTGACTACTCTCTAAACATATTAATCCCACCATCTTACTCAGTGAATAAATAGTGCATATTGATGTGAAGATTTCTGGTCTAAAAATTACTAATGGCATCATTACCAGTTCCTACAAAGTTCCTTAAATATAAAAGGGTGCTTGTCAGCTGACTGCTATTTTGATAACATCCAACTGAAATCTGGTTCCTTCTTTTTGACCATCTTTTTCATCACTCTGCTCTGACTTTCAGCTCTGGTTAGTTGATCTGAGCTGATATTTTTCCCTGATGGCAGAGGAGAGAAAAGCATAAGCCTGTGCCTCTGCAGAGTCATCTATTACCAGCTGAAGATCTGGCAGATACAGAAGGGGAAATCAGGCTGCAGGGTCTTTATCTGACCTCCATTGTTTCTATCTATTTTAGGTTAGAAAAGGTTTTAGAAGTGAGGGCTATTTTGTACAGTATGTCATAAATTCTGGGCAAGTTGTGCAATATCACAAAGGCAGAATTCAGAAACAACGGGGTTCATATCATATCCTGTGACCATTTTCTCCACTTTCCCTGTTAAAAATTTTTCACCGTGTTAAATCCAAATAATGTCAATAATTGATAAAAGTAATTTATATTTCTGGTGATGACAGAAATTTCATGAAATCATGTATTTCAGATTGGAGAGGTCTCAGGGGTAATCTACCTGATTTAAATAACATTGTATAAGAAGACAGACAATATAAAACAAACAGAGCAATCTTGCTCATGTACTCTAGCACAACCTTTGCTAGTAATTTATCAAGAAAAATTGGCCAGGAGTTTTGATTTGACTGGGACATATCTCGTTTTGATTATCTTTATGATTCTCACTGTGGACTACTCTCAAAATTCATATGCAGTCCTAACCCACAGTGAGATGGTACTTGGAGATCGGGCTTTGGGAAGTACTTAGGATTAGATGAGGTCCTGAGGACCTCATGAGGTGAGGACCTCATGATAGTGTTATCATTTTATAAGAAGTAGAAGAGAGAGAAGGAGGCCACCCTCAAGCCAAGGACAGGGCTCTCATCAAGACCTGGATCGGCTGGCATCTTCAGATTAGACTTCCCAGCCTCCATAACTATGAAAAACAAATGTTCAAGTCACCCAGTGTATGGTATTTTGTAGTTTCAGCCAGAGAAGACTAATACAATGCCCAGGTGGAAAAATTCCCAGGGGGCACAGTGGCAAAGAATCTGCCCACCAATGCAGGAGATGTAGGTTTGATCCTGGGTTAGGAAGATCCCCTGGAGGAGGAAATGGCAACCCACTCCAGTATTCTTGCCTGGGAAATCCCATGGACAGAGGAGCCTGGCGGGCTACAGCCCATGGGGTCACAGAAGAGACGGTCACAACTGAGCAACAGAGCACACATAATGAGTAACCAAAATCACCAAAGAATTTAAATTCTCTTCCAAAATTACCATAATTGTAGATGGAAATAGTATCATACGAAGGCACAGTAAATGTTATTCTCTTTTCCTCAACTCCCACATTTATTCATAATCAAGTTCCGTTAACTCTATTACCAAATAATCACACAATAAACCCAACCATTTCTTTTCATTCTACTAAAGTCACCATCATCTTTCACTCAGATAGTGCAGCAGCCTCACAGCCTGTCTCTCAGCTTCATCTCTGCACCTCCCACCAGCCATTCTCCCCACAGCAGCCAGAGTGGGTTTTCAAAAATAAAACACGCCCTCCAGCTGAACAATTGCCCATGACTTTGCACTGCACTTCAGTAAAATCCAAACTTCTCACCCACTTTACAAAGCCCTGTACATCTTGCGGCCTGATTATCTTGGTCTCATATCACTCTCCCCTATAGCTTTGCTGTTTCCCCAGCCTGCCTGCCCATCAAGCACATTTCTGCCTTAGTACTATGCTGTTACAGTGCTCTCCCGAGATCCTCTTCACTCTGATCTCCACCTGATTGGCTTCTCCATGTTGTTCAGATCTGAGTTTAAAAGTCAGCTTTTCAGATAGGTTTTCCTGAGTGTGCAGCCTAAAATAAGCGCTCTGCCATTCTCTATCATACCATTCTGTCTAAATTCTGTAGAACATTGTTGCTGGTTGATATTTTGCTTATTTTAGGGATTTCCTGGTAACTCAGCTGGTAAAGAATTCGCCTGCAATGCAGGAGACCCCGGTTAAATTTCTGGGTTCGGGAAGATCTGCTGGAGAAGGAGATAGGCTACCCACTCTAGTATTCTTGATCTTCTCTAGTGGCTCAGACAGTAAAGAATCTGCCTGCATTGTAGGAGACCTGAGTTCAATCCCTGGGTTGAAAAGATCCTCTGGAGAAAGGAAGGGCTACCCACTCCAATGTTCTGGCCTGGAGAATTCATGGACTGTATAGTCCATGGGGTCACAAAAAGTCAGACATGACTGACCAACTTTCACTTTCATCTTTATTGGATGTAAGCTCCATGAGAGCCAGAGCTGGTTTACCTAGCTACATTCCCAGCTCCTAAGAGAGTCTGGCACAGAGTTAGTCACACATATTTTTTAAGTGAATGAATAAATGATATAATTTCAGAGGACTAAAGAGGCCTACCTATAAAAATGTATTCCCTTTATTTACCATAGTACCAGAAATGTCTATAATTAAAATCATTTTTATGAATACAACTTTATTAAAACATAAGTATATAAGTGAAGTGAGGCTTTCCAAGTGGCACTAGTAGTAAAGAGCCTGCCTCCCAATGCAGGAGACGAGACTTAAGTGACACAGTTTCAATCCCTGGTTGGGAAGATCCCCTAGAGGAGGGCATGACAACCCACTCCAGTATTCTTGCCTAGAGAATCCCACGGACAGAGGAGCCTGGCGGGTTATAGTCCAGACAGTTACACAGAGTCAGGCATGACTAAAGCAACTTAGCACACAAGCATGTAAGCAAAGTAACCTACTAAGATATGATTAATTATTAAAACTTTCATATAACTAATCAATCATAGATAAAAACACTGCTTCAACAGAATGGATTTTAAGAGGAGGGGAGAAAAGGAGAGTAGGATTTGGAAGTTACGTCTCAGAAAGAGAAAGTAGTATAATGGGAAAGCTTTGAGTAGCTACAGCGATTCATGGAGGACAATGGGTGAAGGGGTCACCTGAGCTATCTGCTCTGAGAAAAGTGTGTATAGTGAGTAACAGAAGCACCCCAGGAATTCATAGTTTTATATCTCATTTTATTCTCCCTCTAGAGTGTTAAAGTACCTCCCTAGTTATGCTCTCAGTTTTCATCTACCATCTCTGTGAATCAGGGAGGTTGCATTGTCCCTGCTAATCCACTAAAAAGGAGAAGTTAGGACACTCTGTCACATGGTTGGAGACGGAAATGGCAATGCACTCCAGTATTCTCGCCTGGAGAACCCCATTACCAGAGGAGCCTGGGGGGTTACAGTCCCTGGGGTCACAAAAAGTTGGACACAGCTGAGCGACAGAACGTCAGCCACACCGTCAGTCACTCCCTGTTAGATCTGAGATCCGGCCACAGCTCTTCTCATTGCCAACACATTCTTCCACAGCGTCCACTGGACCTCTAGCTCAGAAAAGTCTCACTAAAAATTCTATGGGCTGGTAAGATTATCGCATTCTGTGAGTAACATGAGAGGTGTGAGAGGTGGAGTTTGTTGTTCAGTCACTAAGTCGTGTCCCACTCTTTTGCAACCCCATGGACTGTAGCCCACCAGGGTCCTCTGTCCATGGAACTTCCCAAGCAAGAATACAGGAGTGGGTTGCCGTTTCCTTCTCCAGGGGATCTTCCTGACCCAGGGGTCGAACTTGCATCTCCTGCATTGGCAGGCAGATTTCTGTACAGCTGAGCCACCAGGGAAGCCCTGACGTGGGGTTTGGAGGGAAGCAAATTACAGGGATGAAGCGATTTTGGAAACATCAGTAACCTCACAACTAGTCTCCCATCCTGCTCCACGTCTAGATTGCTCACATAGTCACATCACTTAGTTGCACTTTGCTTTGTAATTCATTCATTACGCAGTCAACAAATATTTCTTGAGCATAGGTGAAGTGATAAGCATTGGTCTAAGTGCCTGGGACACAGTGAAGAACCAAATTAATTCCTTTTCTTTATGTTACTTTATTATTGCAAGGCTTTCGAGGCTTTCAAGTTTCTTAATGGCTATATATATATATATATATATATATATATATATTTTTTTTTTTTTTTTTTTAATTCAGGTCTACCATCTCTTCCCTTAGCTATCCTTATCCTCACTCCACTGGCAAATGAACATTTACTAAAGTTAATGAAATTGAGTAGAATAGGAGAGAGGAGATGGATGTTCTGTGTTCTGACCCCCACGCTGCACCCAGGTCATGTTTGTCTTATGTTGTTCAGGGTTTAAGAAGAATTGCAGAAGAATGGCCAATGTAGTAAACAACTGAAAGCAATAAGTCAGTGTTTCCAAAGCATGGTCTTTGGACCATAGACATCTGTGGTCTAGGACACCTGTTAAAAGTGAAAATTCCAAAATCTCAACCCAAATCTCCTACGTCAAAATCCCCTAGGCACATCTGCAGTAATCCCAAGGATTCTTAGACACATTCAAGTCTGACCAACACTGTTTTAGACCAGGGGCTATCACACAATGTACTTCACTTGTTCTGAGAGTGCTATGGCACTTATAAATGATTTTTTTTTTTTTTTTTGTATCTCTTCTGTTGACACAAGTTCATTTGTTAGTACCTGATAGACAAATGACCAAAAAAAAAAAAAAAAAGCAGCCATTTTAGATAAGGGCCTGAAGTTAAGATGCATATCTAAAGCTTATCAAGCATCTGATTGACACAGTCATTTTTGTGGAAGTTCGGCAAAGGGCAGACAGCATCTCTGCAAAAGCTATCTAGTGATGATTGACTTTGGTTCTTTTATTTTATTGGAATAACTAACTGAAATAAAGGCAGCTCCTTTTTTTTTTTTTTTTTTTTTCTGTTGGAAATGTGCATTTTGGTTTTTTGGGTTTTTTTAAATTATTTTTTTTTATTAGTTGGAGGCTAATTACTTCACAACATTTCAGTGGGTTTTGTCATACATTGATATGAATCAGCCATAGATTTACACGTATTCCCCATCCCGATCCCCCCTCCCACCTCCCTCTTCACCCGATTCCTCTGGGTCTTCCCAGTGCACCAGGCCCGAGCACTTGTCTCATGCATCCCACCTGGGCTGGTGATCTGTTTCACCATAGATAGTATACATGCTGTTCTTTTGAAACATCCCACCCTCACATTCTCCCACAGAGTTCAAAAGTCTGTTCTGTACTTCTGTGTCTCTTTTCCTGTTTTGCATATAGGGTTATTGTTACCATCTTTCTAGATTCCATATATATGTGTTAGTATGCTGTAATGTTCTTTATCTTTCTGGCTTACTTCACTCTGTATAATGGGCTCCAGTTTCATCCATCTCATTAGGACGGATTCAAATGAATTCTTTTTAACGGCTGAGTAATATTCCATGGTGTATATGTACCACAGCTTCCTTATCCATTCATCTGCTGATGGGCATCTAGGTTGCTTCCATGTCCTGGCTATTATAAACAGTGCAAGGCAGCTTCTTTATCTAAATATCCCTCAACAATTATTCCAATTTTCTGCTTGACTTTAATGCTGAAGATCTGGCTGATTTGTACCAAGAAAATATACTGCTACCATTTTTAATAATATAATTCCAATTATTACAAATTCAATTATGAAACTGGAACTATACTTATTAATAGGAACACTTGCTTTTCCAAATGAAGGTAGCTTTCATTATCATGGCTAACTCTACCTCAATTTCCTTGCACTATTTTAAATTATCACTCTAACTGTTTGTATTCTCATCTTGGCATTTATCTAATGAAATACTTTAAAACTTCTTCCCCAGAAACTAACACAAAGTTATAAATCAACTGTACTCCAATAAAAATTTTTTAAGAAACTACTTCCACAGATAATGTCAGAACATAATGACATCAAAATGGCCCTATAATGTAGTCCCACTGGAGTTTATTTAAACTTTTTATTTGAATATATTGAAAAATAAAAAGGAAGGGTACTTCTATGGATTAAAATATAATCCTCATGAGAATCTATTAAGTACAAGTTCTTCCTGACTTCTAATATTTTTTAAAAGATTTTGTGCTGTGTAAAGCCTTTATTATGGCTATCTATTTAAGGCTGAGTATTATCAAACTCTCCAAATTTATTTCCCCTACTCTGAGAAAGAAACCACCACTTACAACCACTGAAAATATAGTTCTTTGTTTTTAACGTTAGACATAGATCCAAATTAACCAGTTTTATTTTTCAGATTAATCTGCTTTATATGCTCCTTCATTTTATCACTTCTTTTACTGCAAGTAATATATAAATCCAGCCCACCTCCAAAATAAAGTCATTTACATTTAATTTATTGATTCTAACATAACTTGGTAGAGAGTGGTAAGAGACTTGCGGCTATTTGAAGGGCAGATTTTTTAAGTCTAAAGTTTACACAGTTTTAAGCTATCTCCAGAAAAACATCAGCAGCCAGAGTTTTAGGAAGAAATAGTGGCATTGGCTCCATAACCTCCATCCTCATAGCTCATACCCAGTCCTGCTCCAGGCCCAGGATCCTATTTCATCTTTATTTTCAGCCTTCATCCCAGAGTTTCTTTATAGACCAGGAGTTTCTGGGATACATACAGAGGACGGTACAAAAAAAAAAAAAAAAAAATAAGAATCAGAGAAATCTGATTGTAGAGAGAAATCTACAACAGGCAAAGGAGAGTATAGGAGTGAAATTTACTATGGTTCAATCAGTTCAGCCCAGAAAAGATGAAACGGAAGTAGTTCCTTTCTCCTATTCCCATACTTATGGATGAATATCATCAGGCTACTTTTGGAGGAGTTCTGAAGAGACCAGAAAAGCAGAAAGTACCACAGGCTACACCACATCTTTTAAGTCAAAAGATTTGAGTGGTTGCTTTCAGGAGGTTGGTTGGAGGCAAGGAAAGAGTTGACAGATTTAGCAAATAAAAATGCAGAACCACCAGTTAAATCTGAATTTCAGATCTTAAAAATGAAAGGTTTTTAGTATTTAGTATATAGTCCCCCAATATTGAGGACATATACTAAAGTAGTATTCATTATTTATCCAAAGTTCTAATTTAAGTAGGCATCTTGTGTAGTAAGTCTCCCTTCAAGTCTGGGAGGTCTTAAGCTTCCCATTGATCCGTGGGAGGGCAGACAGACGAGAACGGAGCTCTCCGAGAGCCTTGGAGTACAAAAAAATAACAGGAAAGTGCCCCCAAAAAGAGCTGGTAGGAGAGAGAGACAGAGAGAAAAGAGAGAACAAGGAGACAGAACACCTTCTAGGAAATCTATCCTACCTCACTGGAATGGGCAGAAGATGAAACCTGTCATCTGCTTGCTCAACAAGGCTATTTTCCAGATGGTTTAGGAGAGAAAGGACTGAGCCAGAGAAGTTAAAGTATTTTAAGAATTAAAGAACATATAAGAACCACACTAGAACTAGCCTGCAGGCATGCATGCTAAGTCACTTCAGTCCTATCTGATTCTTTGCACCCCTATAGACTGCAGCCCACCAGGCTATGGGATTCTCCAGGGGCATACGTATACCAACGGCTGATTCCTGTTGATGTTTGGCAGAAACCAACACAATTCTGTAAAGCAAATATCCTTTCATTTGAAAATAAATAAATTTTTTTTAAAAAGAATACTGGAGTGGGTTGTCACACCCTCCTCTAGGGGATCTTCCCACCCAGGGATCAAACCTGTCTCCTGTGTCTCCTGCCCTGCAGGTAGATTCTTTACTGCTGAGCCCCTGGGGAAGCTTAACCTAGTAAACAGGAAAGAATAAAACAGATGAAACACTTTAAGCCTGTTGATGAGTCTTATAATAAAATCATTGTGTTTAAATTTGCCATTTAGGAGACAGTAACTAAATAGGTTTCCTTCAGTCAATTTAAGACGTATGTCTGAAACTTGACCCTGAAGGGTCAAAATTTTAAAGTCAAAGCAATTTACAAAAAAAAAAAAAAAGCACAGTCATAATCTGCTCACTACAGAGGGCAGTGTTGCCTCAGAACTTGCAATTTCTCTAATAATAAATCCATTCAAGAAAAAAAAAATTAAGTTTGACTGCTTATCTGAAACTTGCCAAACAAACATTTTGGCTGAGTAGTCAGGTGAGATATCTCTCATGAACAAGTTTTGTGCAGGGTTTCTAACTTAAGCAGCTGCTTTGCCCCCACCCCCACCCCAGTTCTTTCAGGTACCAAGAGAAATCTGCCACACAGAAATGTTTATTTGAAATTATTAAGTCCATGTGATCAATTTGAATTTTATTCAAATTATCCTTCATCAAGAATATCAAGCTATTTTGTTTCAATGATTTGTGCTCAGATATATTGAGTTAAATTCTCCCAAGATTCAGAATTTAAAAGTCCATATGCTCAGGCAAATGATATTAAGGCATTCTTAACCTTCTTAATAATTTCCTTTAAGAAAATATTTATAAATTTTATTAAATAAGTTACAAAAATACCTTCCTAGCAAAGATATTATGCTGTCATTCATCATTTAATGATCTTACTAAATATCAGTTTTTATTCATCTGTCTTCTTTTATCTCATCACAAACACTTTGACATCTAAACTACTGACTCGCATTATAGGAGCTCAAAATCAAGGTAATGTTAATATATTAGGTTACTTTATACAAGTAAGGAGACTTGTTATATGAGAGAGATGACATTGCACATCAATGAGAAGCCAGTCAATAAACAGAGCTGGGAAAATTAGTCATCCTTCAGGGAAACAGGACTGAATTCCTACCTCATGGCAAAACCAAAAATCTATCACAGATGGACTAAAGATTTAAACATTAAAAAAGCAGAATTTCGAGGGGGAGGAGCCAAGATGGAGGAGGAGTAGGACGGGAGACCACTTTCTCTCCTACAAATTCATCAAAAGAATAACTGAACGCAGAGCAAACTTCGCAAAACAACTTCTGGTCGCTAGCTGAGGTCATCAGGCGCCCAGAAAAGCAGCCCATTGTCTTCGGAAGGAGGTACGACAAAATATAAAAGATTAAAAGTGAGACAAAAGGGCTAAGGATGGAGGTCCGTCCCCGGAAGGGAGTCTTAGGCGGCATTGCTTGGGGTAGGGTCCGGCCCTGAGTGCCCTGAGGACAATCGGAGGGAGCTTCTGTGAGTTGCCAACTTGAACTGTGGGAGACCAAAAGAGAGAGAGTAAATTAACCGGCCCGAACACACTGCCGGCCGTTCGCAGAACAAAGAGACCGAGAAAATCCAGAGAAGAGCTCGCAGGCTGCGGACTGGCCCAGCCCCGCCGGAGGCAGGAGGCAGGGGGGAGGGGAAGGTCGCGGCGAGACACAGGGCGCAGGCACCCGACCGGCGCGGGCGGGGACTGGGGCTGGGGACGCGGATGGCAGAAGGCGCATGCACCCGACTGAAACTGAGGTCCTGAAACCAGAAGAAACTGAAACTGGGTCCGTGGAAGGGAGCGGGCGCGCCACACCTGGGCAGAGTGCGCCCACCAAGCCCCTGGCTGCCTGGACCACTCTGACAGGGAAGGCACAGAGAGCAGGCGCAGCTTTTGGTTCCGCGCTTTTGTGCAACACCCGAGGGCTGGAGCCTCGCGCAGCGCGGGGCGCGCTCCATATAGAACAGCCAGAAGCCTGAGCAGCGCAGACGGAGAAAGCAGCGTCAGCCCCTCCCGGCAGCGCCAGCCCCTCCCCGCGGCGCCAGCCCCTCCCCGCAGAGCGACGGAACTAGCTACCTGAGTAAGAGTCCACTTCCGCCCGCCTGTGTCAGGGCGGAAATGAGGCTCTGAAGAGACCGGCAAACAGAAGCCAAATAAACAAAGGGAACCGCTTCAGAAGGGACTGGTGCAACAGATTAAAATCCCTCTAGAAAACACCGACTACACCGGAAGGGGCTTGTAGATATCGAGAAGCGTAAGCCGGAACGAGGAGCTATCTGAAACTGAGCCGAACCCACACTGACCGCAACAGCTCCAGAGAAACTCCTAGATATAATTTTACTTTTTTCTCTTTTTTTTTTATTTTTTCTCTTTTATTTTCCTTTAAAATCCCCTATTACTCCCCCATTACTCCTTAACTTTCATTTCCATAGATTTTGACGATTTTTTTTAATTAGGGGAAAAAAAATTTTTTTTTTCTTTTTTTTTTTTTCTTTTTCTTTTTCTTTTTTCTTCTTTTTTTTTTCTTTCCTTTTTCTCTTCTATTTTCTATTTTTCTTTTTCTCTTATTTCTTTTAAAGTCCTCTAGTACTCCTCTACTACTCCTTAATTTTCATTTTCAATACACTATAACCTTACAAAAAAAAAAAAGAGAAGCCCTATTTTTAAACCGAAGATTATTCTCTCCCAATCTTGACTCTCTGTTTTCTACCTCAGAACACCTCTATTTCCTCCTTTCCCCTTCTCTTCCCAATCCAATTCTGTGAATCTTTGTAGGTGACTGGGCTACAGAGAACACTCTGGGAACAGACAGCTGTGTAGATCTGTCTCTCTCCTCTTGAGTCCCCCTTTTTTCTCCTCCTGCTCATCTCTATCTCCCTCCTCCCTCTCCTCTTCTTCATGTAACTCTGTCAACCTCTCTGGGTGTCCCTAACGGGGGAGAATCTTTTCGCCATTAACCTAGAAGTTTTCTTATCAGTGCTGTATAGTTGGAAAAGTCCTGAGACTACAGGAAGAATAAAACTGAAATCCAGAGGCAGGAGACTTAAGCCCAAAACCTGAGAACACCAGAAAACTCCTGACTGCATGGAACTTTAAGTTATAAGTGACTGTCCAAAAGCCTCCATACCTACACTGAAACCAACCACCACCCAAGAGCCAATAAGTTTTAGAGCAAGACATACCACGCAAATTCTCCAGCAACGCAGGAACATAGCCCTGAACATCAACATACAGGCTGCCCAAGGTCACACCTAACACATAGACCCATCTCAAAACTCATTACTGGGCACTCCATTGCTTTCCAAAGAGAAGAAATCAAGTTCGATGCACCAGAACACTGACGCAAGCTTCCCTAACCAGGAAACCTTGACAAGCCAATTGTCTAACCCCACCCACTGGGTAAATCCTCCACAATAAAAAGGAACCACAGACCACCAGAAGACAGAAAGCCCACTCCAGACACAGCAATCTAAACAAGATGAAAAGGCAAAGAAATACCCAACAGGTAAAGGAACATGAAAAATGCCCACCAAGTCAAACAAAAGAGGAAGAGATAGGGAATCTACCAGAAAAAGAATTTAGAATAATGATAATAAAAATGATCCAAAATCTTGAAAACAAAATGGAGTTACAGATAAATAGCCTGGAAATAAAGATTGAAAAGATATAAGAAATGTTTAATAAAGACCTAGAAGAAATAAAAAAGTCAATTAAAAAGGAATAATGCAATGAATGAGATCAAAAACACTTTGGAGGGAACCAAGAGTAGAATAACGGAGGCAGAAGATAGGATAAGTGAGGTAGAAGATAAAATGGTGGAAATAAATGAAGCAGAGAGGAAAAAAGAAAAAAGGATCAAAAGAAATGAGGACAACCTCAGGGACCTCTGGGACAATGTGAAACGCCCCAACATTCGAATCATAGGAGTTCCAGAAGAAGAAGACAAAAAGAAAGGCCATGAGAAAATACTCCAGGAGATAATAGCTGAAAACTTCCCCAAAATGGGGAAGGAAATAGCCACCCAAATCCAAGAAACCCAGAGAGTCCCAAACAGGATAAACCCAAGGCGAAACACCCCAAGACACATATTAATCAAATTAACAAGGATCAAACACAAAGAACAAATATTAAAAGCAGCAAGGGAAAAACAACAAATAACACACAAAGGGATTCCCATAAGGATAACAGCTGATCTATCAATAGAAACCCTCCAGGCCAGAAGGGAATGGCAGGACGTACTGAAAGTAATGAAAGAGAATAACCTACAACCTAGATTACTGTATCCAGCAAGGATCTCATTCAGATATGAAGGAGAATTCAAAGGCTTTGCAGATAAGCAAAAGCTGAGAGAATTCAGCACCACCAAACCAGCTCTTCAACAAATGCTAAAGGATCTTCTCTAGACAGGAAATGCAGAAAGGTTGTATAAACGTGAACCCAAAACAACAAAGTAAATGGCAACGGGACCACACCTATCAATAATTACCCTAAATGTAAATGGGTTGAATGCCCCAACCAAAAGACAAAGATTGGCTGAATGGATACAAAAACAAGACCCCTATATATGCTGTCTACAAGAGACCCACCTCAAAACAAGAGACACATACAGACTAAAAGTGAAGGGCTGGAAAAAAATATTTCATGCAAACGGAGACCAAAAGAAAGCAGGAGTCGCAATACTCATATCAGATAAAATAGACTTTCAAATAAAGGCTGTGAAAAGAGACAAAGAAGGACACTACATAATGATCAAAGGATCAATCCAAGAAGAAGATATAACAATTATAAATATATATGCACCCAACATAGGAGCACCGCAATATGTACGACAAACACTAACGAGTATGAAAGAGGAAATTAATAGTAACACAATAATAGTGGGAGACTTTAATACCCCACTCACAACTATGGATAGATCAACTAAACAGAAAATTAACAAGGAAACACAAACCTTAAATGACACAATGGAACAGCTAGACCTAATTAATATCTATAGGACATTTCACCCCAAAACAACCAACTTCACCTTTTTCTCAAGTGCACACGGAACCTTCTCCAGAATAGATCACATCCTGGGCCATAAATCTGGTCTTGGAAAATTCAAAAAAATTGAAATCATTCCAGTCATCTTTTCTGACCACAGTGCCGTAAGATTAGATCGCAATTACAGGAAAAAAATTGTTAAAAATTCAAACATATGGAGGCTAAATAACACGCTTCTGAATAACCAACAAATCATAGAAGAAATCAAAAAAGAAATCAAAATATGTATAGAAATGAATGAAAATAAAAACACAACAACCCAAAACCTATGGGACACTGTAAAAGCAGTGCTAAGGGGAAGGTTCATAGCATTACAGGCTTACATCAAGAAACAAGAAAAAAACCAAATAAATAACCTAACTCTACACCTAAAGCAATTAGAGAAGGAAGAAATGAAGAACCCCAGGGTTAGCAGAAGGAAAGAAATCTTAAAAATCAGGGCAGAAATAAATGCAAAAGAAACTAAAGAGACCATAGCAAAAATCAACAAAGCTAAAAGCTGATTTTTTTAAAAAAAAATAAAATTGACAAACCGTTAGCAAGACTTATTAAGAAACAAAGGGAGAAGAACCAAATCAACAAAATTAGAAATGAAAATGGAGAGATCACAACAGACAACACTGAAATACAAAGGATCATAAGAGATTACTACCAGCAGCTCTATGCCAATAAAATGGACAACTTGGAAGAAATGGAAAAATTCCTAGAAAAGTATAACTTTCCAAAACTGAACCTGGAAGAAATAGGAGATCTTAACAGACCCATCACAAGCACGGAAATGGAAACTGTAATCAGAAATCTTCCAGCAAACAAAAGCCCGGGACCAGATGGCTTCACAGCTGAATTCTACCAAAAATTTAGAGAAGAGCTAACACCTATCTTACTCAAACTCTTCCAGAAAATTTCAGAAGAAGGCAAACTTCCAAACTCATTCTATGAGGCCACCATCACCCTAATTCCAAACCCAGACAAAGATGCCACAAAAAAAAGAAAACTACAGGCCAATATCACTGATGAACATAGATGCAAAAATCCTTAACAAAATTCTAGCAAACAGAATCCAACAACATATTAAAAAAATCATACACCATGACCAAGTGGGCTTTATCCCAGGAATGCAAGGATTCTTTAATATCCACAAATCAATCAATGTAATACACCACATTAACAAATTGAAAGAGAAAAACCATATGATTATCTCAATAGATGCAGAGAAAGCCTTTGACAAAATTCAACACTCATTTATGATTAAAACTCTCCAAAAAGCAGGAATAGAAGGAACATACCTCAACATAATAAAAGCTATATATGACAAACCCACAGCAAGCATCACCCTCAATGGTGAAAAATTGAAAGCATTTCCCCTGAAATCAGGAACAAGACAAGGGTGCCCACTCTCACAACTACTATTGAACATAGTGTTGGAAGTTTTGGCCACAGCAATCAGAGCAGAAAAAGAAGTAAAAGGAATCCAGATAGGAAAAGAAGAAGTGAAACTCTCGCTGTTTGCAGATGACATGATCCTCTACATAGAAAACCCTAAAGACTCTACCAGAAAATTACTAGAGCTAATCAATGAATACAGTAAAGTTGCAGGATATAAAATTAACACACAGAAATCCCTTGCATTCCTATATACTAACAATGAGAAAACAGAAAGAGAAATTAAGGAAACAATACCATTCACCATTGCAACAAAAAGAATAAAATACTTAGGAGTATATCTACCTAAAGAAACAAAAGACCTATACATAGAAAACTATAAAACACTGATGAAAGAAATCAAAGAGGACACAAACAGATGGAGAAACATACCGTGTTCATGGATTGGAAGAATCAATATTGTCAAAATGGCTATTCTACCCAAAGCAATCTATAGATTCAATGCAATCCCTATCAAGCTACCAATGGTATTTTTCACAGAACTAGACCAAAGAATTTCACAATTTGTATGGAAATACAAAAAACCTCGAATAGCCAAAGTAATCTTGAGAAAGAAGTATGGAACTGGAGGAATCAACCTGCCTGACTTCAGACTCTACTACAAAGCCACAGTCATCAAGACAGTATGGTACTGGCACAAAGACAGAAATATAGATCAATGGAACAGAATAGAAAGCCCAGAGATAAATCCACGAACCTATGGACACCTTATCTTTGACAAAGGAGGCAAGGATATACAATGGAAAAAAGACAACCTCTTTAACAGGTGGTGCTGGGATAACTGGTCAACCACTTGTAAAAGAATGAAACTAGAACACTTTCTAACACCATACACAAAAATAAACTCAAAATGGATTAAAGATCTAAATGTAAGACCAGAAACTATAAAACTCCTAGAGGAGAACATAGGCAAAACACTCTCCGACATAAATCAAAGCAAGATCCTCTATGACCCACCTCCCAGAATATTGGAAATAAAAGCAAAACTAAACAAATGGGACCTAATGAAACTTAAAAGCTTTTGCACAACAAAGGAAACTATAAGTAAGGCGAAAAGACAGCCCTCAGATTGGGAGAAAATAATAGCAAATGAAGAAACAGACAAAGGATTAATCTCAAAAATATATAAGCAACTCCTGAAGCTCAATTCCAGAAAAATAAATGACCCAATCAAAAAATGGGCCAAAGAATTAAACAGACATTTCTCCAGAGAAGACATACAGATGGCTAACAAACACATGAAAAGATGCTCAACATCACTCATTATTAGAGAAATGCAAATCAAAACCACAATGAGGTACCATTACACGCCAGTCAGGATGGCCGCTATCCAAAAGTCTACAAGCAATAAATGCTGGAGAGGGTGTGGAGAAAAGGGAACCCTCTTACACTCTTGGTGGGAATGCAAACTAGTACAGCCGCTATGGAAAACAGTGTGGAGATTTCTTTAAAAACTGGAAATAGAACTGCCATATGACCCAGCAATCCCACTTCTGGGCATACACACTGAGGAAACCAGATCTGAAAGAGACACGTGCACCCCAATGTTCATCGCAGCACTGTTTATCATAGCCAGGACATGGAAGCAACCTAGATGCCCATCAGCAGATGAATGGATAAGGAAGCTGTGGTACATATACACCATGGAATATTACTCAGCCATTAAAAAGAATTCATTTGAACCAGTCCTAATGAGATGGATGAAGCTGGAGCCCCTTATACAGAGTGAAGTAAGCCAGAAAGATAAAGAACATTACAGCATACTAACACATATATATGAAATTTAGAAAGGTGATAACGATAACCCTATATGCAAAACAGAAAAAGAGACACAGAAATACAGAACAGACTTTTGAACTTTGTGGGAGAATGTGAGGGTGGGATATTTCAAAAGAACAGCATGTATACTATCTATGGTGAAACAGATCACCAGCCCAGGTGGGATGCATGTGACAAGGGCTCGGGCCTGGTGCACTGGGAAGACCCAGAGGAATCGGGTGGAGAGGGAGGTGGGAGGGGGGATCGGGATGGGGAATACGTGTAAATCTATGGCTGATTCATATCAATGTATGACAAAACCCAAAAAAAAAAAGAAAAAAGAAATAAACCCCTGGTGGAGGAAAAAAAAAAGAGAGAGGGAAAAAAAAAAAAAAAAAGCAGAATTTCCAAACTTTAGAAGAAAACCTAGTAGATTATCTTTTTTATGCTCTCAGGATAGGGAAAGATTGAAACAGTGAAAAGTAGCTATCATTTATTAAAAGTTTGAAAACATTAAAATAAAAATTTCTGCTCACCAAAATAGAGAATGAATCAAGTGCCAATCAAGAGAAAACAGCAAGGCTGATTCATTCAGATCCCTCTTGGTATCTTGGAGATAAGGATGTACCTTTCCTCACATGAGCCTCAGGGGAAGTTCCTTCCTGCACATGCCATTCCTCAGATTCCTTCAGCTTAAAATATTTAATCTGCCAAGATACCATATTTTGGAGTAATATGTTCTGAACTCCATCAACATGCACACATACCCTGTAGATACTCCGATACATGTGTAGCATGAGACATGTTCAAAAATGTTAATAACAGCAATGTTCATATAGCAAAGAAATTGATAAAAATCCAAGTGTCCATCAAAAGGCGATTAGATAAGGTGGAGAATATTATTTAGCAGTGAAAATAGTCTAATTGCTGTATACAATATACTCAACTATATACTAATACATACTGCACATAATATTAGATGGTCTCTGTATGCATATTACTTTTTTTAAAAAAATGTCACAAAACACTACATATAGCATGATGCCATTGAATACAGCTGAAATAAGCAAAACTGAAAATGCATCATTTATATTTATATGTGGTAATTTTTCTAAAGCAAAATAATACAGAATATTATTGCTGTCAAAAAAAACAAGAGAGTGAGAAGCACAAATATCTTCAATGTTATAAGTAATTTGATGATTATTAGTGGAGAGGTGTGCTCATAAGGATTTGTTGTACTATTATGTTTAACAAATATAAGTTACATATTCTGTTGTGTGAGTCAAATAGTACATACAAATGTTTATTAAAGAATTAGAGCATTACAAATTGAGAGAGAGCATTGACATATATCCAGTACAATGTGTAAAATAGATAGCTAGCGGGAAGCGTCTGCATTGCACAGGGCACAGAACTCTGTGATGACCTAGAGGGGTAGAATGGGGGCGTGGGGTGGGAGGGAAGCGCAAGAGGGCTGTTGTACAGCAGAAATTAACACAACATTGTAAAGCAATTATATTCCAATTTAAAAAATCAAAATGAAAAAAGAAAAACTTAGAAAATAAGATTTTAGTTGGGTTGACTGTATTTCACTGATATCCCATGGCAAAACTCAAGCCAAGAAATAGTCATAAAAGCAAATGAAAGTTAGCAGAAAAAGAAAAGAAAGAAATCAGACCACAAGCCATGGTTTAGTCATGTAGATCATGGTTTAATTGTGCAACATTAATTTTTTTTTAAATATATTGGTCTCCTATTTACTGTCTAAATCTAATTTTCTTAAGTAGCTATAGCCCAAAACCAGACCATGGGACTACCAAATCCAGCCTGTATTCTGTTTCCAGGCACGTTAGGTATCATTCCTAAAAATAAGTCATCCCTTAGTCAGGGAGTTAGGGACGGACATATACACACTGTTATATTTAAAACGGATAATCAACTTAGAGCATATGGAACTCTGTTCAATGTTATGTGGCACCCTGGATGGGAGGAGAGTTTGGGGGAAAATGGATACATTTATACATATGGATGAGTCCCTTTGCTCTACACCTGAAACTAACACAACATTGTTTGTTAACTGGCTGTATTCCAATAAAACTAAGCCATCCCTGAACCACTGAAAACATTTATGTGGCTCTTTGCAGTGCTCTAGGAGGACATTCTTCTGTAGCTAAGTATCCTACAACAATAAACAGACGGTTACAAGAGAGTGCCAACTGCTGTGATAGAGAAGCTCACAATGTGTTGGGAGCATATATATATGACACCACACAGAGAGAAGTAGATCAAAGACTTTCCAGGAGATGACATGTACTTCAAGTTCAAAGGACATATAGGAATTGTCAACTGAATCAAGGAGTGACAAACTATTTAGAAAAACATAGTCATACATTCTTAAAGTACTACCAGGTATACTTTGTGAACAGTTTAAGAGATCTTCAGGAATAATTTCTGGTGCTCCAGATTTCTACCCTACTTGGTTAATTTTGAAATCTAAATCCTGAAATAAATTCAACTCTAACATATATTGAAACACTGCTCTTGAATTCCAAGCTAGGATTCAGTTCAGTTCAGTTGCTCAGTCAAGTCCAACTCTTTGCAACCCCATGAACTGCAGCATGCCAGGCCTCCCTGTCCATCACCAATTCCCGGAGTCCACCCAAACCCATGTACATTGAGTTGGTGATGCCATCCAACCATCTCATCCTCTGTCGTCCCCTTCTCCTGCTGCCCTCAATCTTTCCCAGCATCAGGGTCTTTTCAAATGAGTCAGCTTTTTGCATCAGGTGGCTAAAGTATTGGAGTTTCAGCTTCAACATCAATCCTACCAATGAACACCCAGGACTGATCTCCTTTAGGATGGACTGGTTGGATCTCCTTGCAGTCCAAGGGACTCTCAAGAGTCTTCTCCAACACCACAGTGCAAAAGCATCAATTCTTCAGCACTCAGCTATCTTTATAGTCCAACACTCACATCCATTTGTGACCATTGAAAAAACCATAGCCTTGACTAGACGGACCTTTGTTGGCAAAGTAATGTCTTTGCTTTTTAATATGCTGTCTAGGTTGGTCATAACTTTCCTTCCAAGGAGTAAGCTTCTTTTAATCTCATGGCTGCAATCACCATCTGCAGTGATTTTGGAGCCCCCAAAAATAAAGTCTGACACTGTTTCCACTGTCTCCCCATCTATTTCCCATGAAGTGATGGGACCTGATGCCATGATCTTAGCTTTCTGAATGTTGAGCTTTAAGCCAACTTTTTCACTCTCCTCTTTCACTTTCATCAAGAGGCTTTTTAGTTCTTCTTCACTTTCTGCCATAAGGGTGGTGTCATCTGCATATCTGAGGTTATTGATATTTCTTCCGGCAATCTTGATTCCAGCTTGTGCTTCTTCCAGCCCAGCGTTTCTCATGATGTACTCTGCATAGAAGTTAAATAAACATGGTGACAATATACAGCCTTGACATACTCCTTTTCCTATTTGGAACCTATCTGTTGTTCCATGTCCAGTTCTAACTGTTGCTTCCTGACCTGCATACAGGTTTCTCAAGAGGCAGATCAGGTGGTCTGATATTCCCATCTCTTTCCACAGTTTATTGTGATC
Source organism: Dama dama (assembly GCF_033118175.1). Taxonomy (NCBI): domain Eukaryota; kingdom Metazoa; phylum Chordata; class Mammalia; order Artiodactyla; family Cervidae; genus Dama; species Dama dama. Next base: position 16,788,658 of record NC_083713.1, read on the forward strand.
AATACAGTCAAAGGCTTTGGCATAGTCAATAAAGCAGAAGTAGATGTTTTTCTGGAACTCTCTTGCTTTCTCGATGATCCAGCAGATGTTGGCAGTTTGACCTCTGGTTCCTCTGCCTTTTCTAAATCCAGTTTGAACATCTGGAAGTTCACAGTTCACGTATTGCTGAAGCCTGGCTTGGAGAATTTTGAGAATTACTTTACTAGCATGTGAGATGAGTGCAATTCTGTGGTAGTTTGAGCATTCTTAGCATTGCCTTTCTTTGGGATTGGAATGAAAACTAATCTTTTGCAGTCCTGTGGCCACTGCTGAGTTTTCCAAATTTGCTGGCATATTGAGTGCAGCACTTTCACAGCATCATCTTTCAGGATTTGAAATAGCTCAACTGGAATTCCATCACCTCCACTAGCTTTGTTCATAATGATGCTTCCGAAGGCCCACTTGACTTCACATTCCAGGATGTCTGGCTCTAGGTAAGTGATCACACCATCGTGATTATCTGGGTCATGAAGATCTTTTTGTACAGTTCTTCTGTGTATTCTTGCCACCTCTTCTTAATATCTTCTGCTTCTGTTAGGTCCATCCCATTGCTGTCCTTCATCAAGCCCGTCTTTTCATGAAATATTCCCTTGGTATCTCTAATTATCTTGAAGAGATCTCTAGTCTTTCCCATTGTATTATTTTCCTCTATTTCTTTGCATTGATCACTGAGGAAGGCTTTCTTATCTCTCCTTGCTATTCTTTGGAACTCTGCATTTAATGGGTATATCTTTCCTTTTCTCCTTTGCTTTTTGCTTCCCTTCTTTACACAGCTATTTGTAAGGCCTCCTCAGGCAGCCATTTTGCTTTTTTGCATTTCTTTTTCTTGGGGATGGTCTTGATCCCTGTCTCCTGTACAATGTCACAAACCTCAGTCCATAGTTCATCAGGCACTCTGTCCTTAAATCTATTTCTCACTTCCACTGTATAGTCATAAGGGATTTGATTTAGGTCATACCTGAATGGTCTAGTGGTTTTCTCCACTTTCTTTATTTTTAGTCTGAATTTGGCAATAAGGAGTTCATGATCTGAGCCACAGTCAGCTCCCAGTCTTGTTTTTGCTGACTGTATAGAGCTTCTCCATCTTTGGCTCCAAAGAATATAATCAATCTGATTTCAGTGTTGACCATCTGGTGATGTCCATGTGTAGAGTCTTCTCTTGTGTTGTTGGAAGAGGGTGTTTTCTATGACCATGCATTCTCTTGGCAGAACACTATTAGCCTTTGCCCTGCTTCATTCTGTACTCCAAGGCCAAATTTGCCTGTTACTCCAGGTGTTTCTTGACTTCCTACTTTTGCATTCCAGTTCCCTATAATGAAAAGGACATCTTTTTGGGGTGTTAGTTCTAGACGATCTTGTAGGTCTTCATAGAACTGTTCAACTTCAGCTTCTCCAGTGTTACTGGACAGAATGATCTCTGTTCGTTTCCAAGCTAATATATTTAGCTTTTAGAGTTTCTTTTCTAAAGTCACTCTGAACCACCATATTGGCTTTAAAAGTCATGGAAATAGTGTCTTGGAAGAGATTTGAATGTTCATCTAATCCATTTCCTTTATCTTATATACATAATTGTAACAAACCCAGAATCTCATGTGAATCAGTTTCAGAACAATGGCATGTTTTATATCTCAGTTAATGATCAAAAGTACATTTTTAATTCCATTTTTACTTACTTTTCTCATAAACCATTGTAACTAATTAAGTAATCTGGACTCATTCAAACATGAAAGAAACTATATTCTTTTTACTCCTCCCCATTAAGCCAGCTTCATGGACTCATTCTTTGCCTCTTCTCAATGAAATCCCAGACAGATCCCATAGCTATTCCAGTCACTATTACAAATTAAATAAGTACAAGCTTATTTTTTTACCTTTTTTAAAAGTGCAGCCCAATATAAAAATCAAATACGTCTGTCCAAGCCAGTGTAAAAATCAAAGGCAATTCTGAACTTCTTCCTTCCCCCAGATCACATCTGAAGCTGATTTGGAAGCCCAAGGGATAAGAAAAGCTATGTGGTGAGGTCTGCCCTCTTCCTCTCCCGTCTGCTACTCCCTCCAAGCCCAGAGCATAAAGCCAAAGAAGAGGTAAAAGAACAGCTGTCTCACAGGACTGGCCTAGTCAGGATCTGGGATTTGTGTTCTACGTGTGTGACCGATATCCAAAGCAAATCTTTTTTTTCAGTGGAGGGACATGAGGAGACTTTGGCAGACACCTCACAGATCTCCTCACCAGGAACTTCAGACAGCAAGACCACCCTCCCGGGGGCACATGCAGCGCCCTTCTCCAGCCAGCTGCCTACAACAATTCACCCCATTCCCTGTGTTCACCTTTTCTTCTTTGGACCACACTGTCTAATGGCCTTCTTGGGCAGAATGGTTTTTAAGAAGTCTCTATCAATATCCATAAGTTCCACATCTGTCCCCAAGAAACCTTGCCTTTGCCCCACCACTGGTGGAAATGCAACTCGCTTCTATTACAGCCTTCATTCCTCTATAACTAGAAAGGGCCAACTCCAACTTCTTAACTCTTGACCTTTCAGACATGAGTTAAATACCAGCTCTGGAGTCCGTCTTCTGCTAAAGGACACAGACTTCAAACTTTCAAAAGGGCAGTTCCCCTCCTATCCATTACCTGTGCTGGGGGCACAGATGGTGAAGGAGAACAATCTCACACACTGACAACTTCCTCCAACAAATATCCTCTCTCAGCCTCTTCAGCCTCACCCTCTTATATGGATGCAATATGGGTGATGGATTCTTACTAAGAAAATTCATCTTGGGCCACTTACTTTTCAAGTGCCACTGAGGCTGCAGGCACCTCACTTAGAATGTGAGAGTCCCCTTCAATGCTGTCAGCCTTTTGACCTCTACAAAAACTCCAAGGCAGGAGGAAGACATGGTACTGACATCTTGTTTCATCATGAACACACAATTACTGGCCTCATTTACTCAAATTCTTATTCTCAGATCCACTTCCTGACACCCCAAAACTCTTCTGGTACCATACATCCCTCTAAAATACCCCCTAAATAATTCTTTATTCATAAGATGCAGACCTGAACTTTCCTTTTCTTCCTTTACCTTTCTCTTATCCTTTTTCTGAATGGCTTTTAAAGGTCCTTTGGAAGGTGTAGAGGAAGTAAAAATGACTTGTCAGTTACAGGATTCACTCTTCACAGCCTGGGATAATATGAGGAAATCAATGTACAGTCTCAAGCTAATTATTTGTCCCTTACACATATGAGGAATCATATCTAGAGAGGTAAAATAACATGTTCAAGGTCATATAATGATTAGGGGCAGAGGTACCAATGGAGCTGGTACCAAAAAATTTTTTCCTGGGACCAAAAAATACTCCAATCAGTAGAATAAATTACATTACATATTATTAAGGATTTAGCAAACAATTTAAAATAATTTAGGAGGCTTTTAAGTGTATCAATCTATTGTTGGTTTGTAAGTCATATTTTTAAATGGCAAGTCTGTGGTTTCTTGAATGAGTAAGATAGTTTACAGTGCATTATCCTATTCATTCTGATGATACAAATTCCCAGTCACTGAATTGTAAAGGTTTATTAGACATGTTAATATTTGTATAAATTTGCAAAAATAAAAATAAAAAATAATTTAGAGGCAATAATGAGCATAATACCTCATAAGATTTTGAATTCCTGTTTCTTTTTTTGGAGACACATCTGCCACCGTAAATAGACACACAAACACCCACCTGCCCCACCCAGTCAGAGAAGGAGAATTTCTAAAGAAAGTTTATTTCCTTTTTAGAAAAAAAAATTACTGCCTACTATGTGTCTAGCCCTATGTTAGACAGAGTGGAAGATATAAAGATGAATAAAAATATACCCTGCCTTCCAAAAACTGACATTTTTATATTTTAAAAAATCAATATATATTACCAGTATAAAAATGAAAGTACCAAGATAAAATGATATGGGTTCAGAAGACAGTTCTTAATAAATATTTCTTGAATGAGTAAATGACCACTCTCTGGAGGAGGTGGCATTTGAAATGGCATTTGAAAATGGGTAGAATGTGAACATGCAGAGACTAGAAAAGGGCCTTAAATCAGAGGGATAGCACAAGTACAGGTAGGAGAGAAAGCACGAAGATGGAAACTGCAGCTACAGTTTCTGCCTGGCACTTCATTTACCACCTCACAAGTATCCTCTGATTCTACCCTCACAGTAATGATGTCATTAGCATGATTCTACAGATCATACTAAGAGCTAACCTTTATCAAATGCTTACTGAATGCCCGGCATGTACTTAGGACTTGTATATAGTCTTATTTAATCTTCTTAACAAACCTATGATATGAATAATGTGATGTCTCCATTTTCCAGTAAATGAAATAAGGATCAGAGAGATGAAATATCTTGCCAAGGTCATGCGGCAAGTCATGATGAAGACTGATTTCAAGACCAGGTCAATTCCATTCCAGAGCCTTTGCTCTAAATTTCTGTTATACTCCTCTGGAAAATAGCAAGTTCAGTTTGGTCTGAACAAAGGGTATATGCAAAGGATAGTTGAAAATAAAATATTAAAAGTAAAACAAATCTTAAATACTTGACTATGTTGGGGCTTTATTTTATGGAAACAGGAAGTTATTGAGACCTATTTGTAGGTTCTGGGTTTCAAAAACCATTCGCAACAAAGTTGTTTATTGCTTTTTAATCTAGATGTTAAACAGCTCATATCGATAATTTGTACTTGCTTTTGCCAAGTGTGGGAAAGTCAGACTGCAATAAATAACCTCCCACAAATTCCAGAAAATGATGGTGGAGGGGAGCGTGGTATGTGAGCTCCTCATTCAAAGATTGAGGAGAAAAGATCAAAACCACAGAATTCCCTGGTGATCTAGTGGTTGGGACTCTGCACTTCCACAGCAGAGGAAAGCCAGGGTTTGATTCCTAGTCAGCAACTAAAATCCCGCAAGTTGTGTGATGATCAAAAAATAAAATTAAATTAAAGGACAGCCATAATTTAAATAAAATAAAATAAAACCAGTGTCCCACCAGCCAAATCCTGGACACAAATATTTCATTTAGTCCACAATTTGTTTTAAATGTTGGAAATTTTCACTTAAAAATTTGAATTTCAGTCTTCTCTTAAAAATTCTGCAGATTTCACAACGCCATATTATACTCCAATATTTAGCTGGAGCCAAACAGCTTTTCTGCTTTAGACAGGTCATGCTCTCCTGCTTGCCAGCGTCCCTAAAACTCTCTATGTGTTTTTATTTAGGCCTTCCTTTATCTTTTTTAAACTTTTTATGATTAATTATATAATATTTCAAACATATAAAAACAATCCCATAAGAAAATAAACACACTCAACCCACTAACTATTAAGACATTTTGTCCTACTGCTTAATATCAACTTTTTCTAATTTAAAGAAAAAATATTATGGGATTTTTTAGTATTTCTGGTAGAGGGTGAGAATCACTATAAGTACTTTGGAGAGCAATTTGACCATGCCAAATAAAGCTCAAATCTTCAAACACAGCCATATCTAGAGATACCTACTCTAGAAAAACTCTCGTATACACACATGCATGAGACACACAACTTTCCCTTCTCTTATATAATCAGCTTACTTCACGTATTTATATTACTTCCCTCTGCTTGTTACTGGTCACTAATTCATTTCTCTAATTGCCCACCAACATCAGCATCACCTAGAAACTTAGGGATGCAAATTCTCAGACCCATCCCTAGATCTACTGAATCAGAAAGTAATAGAGAGGCGATGGGCTCCAGAAATTTATACTTTAATGTTTGGAAAGCACTATTCTAGGATTACAAATGAACTTCACAGTGATATATCTTTAAAGCATTATTTTTTCCTATGCGAAGTGGATTGAATTATGTCCCACTCCCTCAAAATTCATATGTTGAAGCCCTAACCATCTGTCAGAATATGACTATATTTAGAGATAGGACTTTTAAGGAAGTGATTAAGTTAGAATGAAGGTTAGGGTGGACTCCAGTCCAATCTGACTGGTATCTTCATAAGAGGACCTGCAAGTTAAGGAAAGAAGCCTCAGAAGAAATCAAACCTGCTTACACCTTGATCATGGATTTCCACCCTCCAGAAGTGTGAGAAAATAAATTCCTGTTGTTTAAGCCACTTGGTCTGTAGGAATTTGTTACGGCAGCCCTTACAGACTAATTAGTTCAATTCAGTTCAGTCGCTCTCTCATGTCCAACTCTTTGCGACCCCATGGACAGCAGCACACCAGGCTTCCCTGTCCATCACCAACGCCCAGAGCTTACTCAAACTCATGTCGTGGAGTCAGTGATGCCATCCAACAATCTCATCCTCTGTCAGCCCCTTTTTCTTCCTCCTTCAATCTTTCCCGGAATCAGGGTCTTTTCTGGTGAATCAGTTCTTGCCATCAGGTGGCCTAAGTATTGGAGCTTCAGCTTCAGCATCAGTCCTTCCAATGAATATTCAGGACTGATTTCCTTTATGATATACTGGTTGGATCTCCTCGCAGTCCAAGGGACTCTCAAGAGTCTTCTGCAATACCACCGTTCAAAAGCATCAATACTTCAGCACTCAGCTTTCTTTCTTTTTTTTTTTTTTCATTTATTTTTATTAGTTGGAGGCTAATTACTTTACAATATTGTAGTGGTTTTTGCCATACATGGACATGAATCAGCCATGGATTTACATATGTTCCCCATCCCGATCCCCCCTCCTGCCTCCCTGCCCATCCCATCCCTCTGGGTCTTCCCAGTACACCAGCCCTGAGCACTTGTCTCATACATCCAACCTGGGCTGGTGATCTGTTTCACCCTTGATAGTATACTTGTTTCAATGCTATTCTCTCAGAACAGCCTACCCTTGCCTTCTCCTAGAGTCTAAAAGTCTGTTCTGTACATATGTGTCTCTTTTTCTGTTTTGCATATAGGGTTATCATTACCATCTTTTTAAATTCCATATATATGCATTAGTATCCTGTATTGGTCTTTATCTTTCTGGCTTACTTCACTCTGTATAATGGGCTCCAGTTTCATCCATCTCATTAGAACTGATTCAAATGAATTCTTTTTAATGGCTGGGCACTCAGCTTTCTTTATAGTCCAACTCTCACTTCCATACATGACTACTGGAAAAAACCATAGCTTTGACTACTGGTACCTTTGTTGGCAAAGTAATGTCTCTGCTTTTTAATATGCTGTCTAGGTTGATCATAGCTTTCCTTCCAGGGAGCAAGCATCTTTTAATTTCACGGCTGCAGTCACCATCTGCAGTGATTTTGGAGCCCCCAAAAATAAAGTCTGTCTCTGTTTCCATTGTTTCCCTGTCTATTTGCCATGAAATGATTGAACTAGATGTCATGATCTTAGTTTTCTGAATGCTGAGTTTAAAGTCAACTTTTTCACTCTCCTCTTTCACTTTCATCAAGAGGTTCTTTAGTTCTTCTTCACTTTCTGCCATAAGGCTGGTGTCATCTGCATATCTGAGGTTATTGATATTTCTCCCAGCTATCTTGATTCCAGCTTGTGCTTCCACCAGCCCAGCGTTTCTCATGATGTACTCTGCATAGAAGTTCAATAAGCAGGGTGACAATTTACAGCCTTGATGTACTCCTTTCCCTATTTGGAACCAGTCTGTTGTTCCATGTCCAGTTCTAGCTGCTGCTTCCTGACCTGCATACATATTTCTCAGGAGGCAGGTCAGGTGGTCTGGTATTCCCATCTCTTGGAGAATCTTCACAGTTTGTTGTGGTCCATACAGTCAAAGGCTTTGGCACAGTTAATAAAGCAGAAGTAGATGTTTTTCTGGAACTTTCTTGCTTTTTCTATGATCCAACAGATGCTGGCAATTTGATCTCTGGTCCCTCTGCCTTTTCCAAAACCAGCTTGAACATCTGGAAGTTCACAGTTCACATACTGATGGAGCCTGGCTTGGAGAACTTTGAGCATTACTTTACTAGTGTGTGAGATGAGTGCAATTCTGTGGTAGTTTCAGCATTCTTTGGCATTGCTTTTCTTTGGGATTGGAATGAAAACTGACCTTTTGCAGTCCTGTGGCCACTGCTGAGTTTTCCAAATTTGCTGGCATATTGAGTGCAGCACTTTCACAGCATCATCTTCCAGGATTTGAAATAGCTCAACTGGAATTCCATCACCTCCACTACCCTTGTTCGTAGTGATGCTTCCTAAGGCCCACTTGACTTCACATTCCAGGATGTCTGGCTCTAGGTGAGTGATCACACCATCGTGATTATCTGGGTCGTGAAGATCTTTTTTGTACAGTTCTTCTGTGTATTCTTGCCACCTCTTCTTAATATCTTCTGCTTCTGTTAGGTCCATACTGTTTCTGTCCTTTATTGAGCCCATCTTTGCATGAAATCTTCCCTTGGTATCTCTAATTTTCTTGACGAGATCTTTAGTCATTCCCATTCTATTGTTTTCCTCTATTTCTTTGAACTGATCACTGATGAAGGCTTTTTTTAAATCCCTCCTTGCTATTCTTTGGAACTCTGCATTCAAATGGGTATATCTTTCCTTTTTCCTTTGCCTTTCACTTCTCTTTTTTCTCAGCTATTTTTAAGGCCTAATACAGACTAATTGCTTAAGTGAAATCAATATATTACTTTGAGCTATCCATATCAAGTTTCTCCTCCATGGACTAGATGATTTTCATCCTGACCTCTACTATTCTGATTTCACATCTTCATCTGGACCCTTTCCAGGTGAGCCCACCTAACAGCTCCCTCTGCAAACCCAGCTCTGCCCAGCCCTCTGTGCCTTTTGAGTCCAGTCTTGCTCACGAATGTTCACCCACAGATCGGTCTAACCCTGCTCTGCTTGTCTGTCACCAGGCTGCTCATAATGAATCAGGGATATTAGTCAGCCTCTGTCTTTCTCAGTTGTAGGCCTCTTAAGAAAAACATGCTGTTTTCTACCTGACACATATTAGTTGTGTGTTGAATGAAAACACAAAAAGCTAGATGTGAAAGCAAAAATAGGAGAAAACGAGTGTGTCATGCCGTACCAAAAACAAAGCTAAGGGAAAGTTTTCAGAATAAGGGAACTAGTACAGAAAATTTACATTACAGGCAACATGAATATGAATTCAGGGATTTCTCAAATCAGACTTCATGGTGAACCATGCAAATACCTGAGCATTTGCATCTGCTGAGGAGCACAGACAGCCAACAGATTTATCGACGTTAACTGAACAGCTAATCTGGTAAGGTGAGGACATGCTGTGAATTCTAGGAGTAAATTATACACTTCAGTGACGCCGAAATGTCAAGTATAATGAAGCAACTTATTGTGATGTCTCTTAAGCCCAATTTTTAAAAGTTAATATTAGTTCTAAAGTCAAAAAAAAAGACAAGTGTACACAAGATTAAGAGGAAATGGGCCAAATAAATTTCCTTCAGTGAATGAAATTATAAAAATGAGATTTACTAAATGATCACGGCTGAAATTATGGAATAGGACATAGCTCTGCTAACAGCCTCAGAGGAGGAGATTTCTAAATGTTCTCCCTTCAAACACAAGAGGATCTTAGCACCTGGAAACCACCTCTAGATTCACTTTTTTCTTTAAGTCATACTAATTCAGGCATGTAAGTAGGTTGGCAGGAAAGAAGCTTAATCCATTGCTTCCTTTATGCTGCATTCATCCTACTGTTGGCTTCTGGGAGAAGTAAGGTAAAATATTTTCTATAGAAAACAAGACTATTTTTTGGATACTCATAGGCATTGTACTCAGCATATGGCAAGTGGACGTATGCTGAGGTGAACTTATAAAATCATCGTTGATGAAAAAGAACAACAAACTTCTACCAGGAATAGTAAGTATTTGCTGTCTAGAAAGTTGCTCCTGGAAGTACATGGAAGGCACTGTCCTTTCATATTCCATGTTTCTTTCATTCACTCATTCATCTATTTTAGTCATTCATGCAACATTACTGTGCACATACTATGTGCCACCTCTGAGCAGCCTCTGCTCTCGAGAAGCTCCAATCAAGTAGGTGAAACAGGTAAGAAAACAGCTGATAGCCTGATGGACCAGGCCCTTTAATCAGACATGAACAAATGTTATGGTGCATGGGACGATTAAGTATTTATAAAAGTGTAACTTGAGGTTAGATTTGAAAAATATTTCTGCTCCCCCAGAGCTTTCCACCTGGGGTAGAGACTACACTGGAAACAGTTCAGAGCCAAGAACAAAAAGAAGTGTATGATTCACCCCCTAAATTCAAAGAAAATCAGCATAAATAACATTACACATAAATGTAAGTTTTCAAAGTAGCAGCATTCCAAGGGAATGTGATGGCAAAATGTTGTGCTTTCTCCCAACTCTGCCATCTGTGTAGGAGTTTGTGAGTTATCAGAGGTCACTGACTCACCTCCAGCCTCCTTCCCTTGGGGATGGGTTTTTCTCTTTACCCACGACCTCAAACGACAGAGCCACAAGCCTGCAGATGGACTTTATTCTGTCAGAATATGGGGAAAAGTCTATATGTGAAGCTGAGAGTTGAAATGCCCAGCATGGTCTGAAACCCCACTGCTTGGCCTACATGGATGACTAAGTACTCCCTGGTTTAAAAAAAAATACCCCTGAAGGCAAGTGGTACTTAAGTCATCTGCTGGTATTCTATAAGGACTGCCATTGAAGTGGTAAGATTCCAGTTGCAAGACTTCTTGCCAAGACGATAAAGAGTGGCTACAACTAGGAAGAGTCACCCATATTGGAGAACTAGCTAAGAGGAAGCCAAGGCAGATTCCCCAGAAGAACTCACAAATGTGATGCCCAAAGGGCCAGCACTGATGTGCCAGAGGCACAGAGGGAGCCAACAGACAGCTGGTATTAGAAGGAAAAATAACAATGACCAACAGAAGAGGGGATCACACTTGCCACCACCAAACCATGGTCTCTCATGGAATAGACATTCACACACGCTCACACGTGCACGCGCACACACACACAAACACACACACACACACACCTGCAGCTCCTACAGCTGAGTGGACATAGGAAGTTGCAAGAAGGGAGGGGAACGTGTTCAGACACAAGCCTGCCTTTGGTTAGTGGGACTCTGCAGCTGTGTGGGAGCTCTGAGTCCAGGAAAGGGGCTTTGAAATAGACCCTCACATACAGTATCTCAAATTGACTGAAATGAAACTTCTTTAAACCTGAAATGACTGAAGAGGAGAGGGGGCAGATTCTGAGATAGGAAAACAAACATGAAAAATATGTGGAATATTTTTCATATTTGAACATCACTATTGAAATGCTTCTAGAACTAACACCCCAAAAAGATGTCCTTTTCAATTTAGGGGACTAGAATGCAAAAGTAGGAAGTCAAATACCTGGAGTAACAGGCAAATTTGGCCTTGGAGTACAGAATGAAGCAGGGCAAAGGCTAATAAGAGTTTTGCCAAGAGAACGCACTAGTCATAGCAAACACCCTCTTCCAACAACACAAGAGAAGATTCTACACATGGACATCATAAGATGGTCAACACCGAAATCAGATTGATTATATTCTTTGCAGCCAAAGATGGACAAGCTCTATACAGTCAGCAAAAACATGACTGGGAGCTGACTGTGGTTCAGATCATGAACACCTTATTGCATAATTCAGACTTGAACTAAAAAAAGTAGGGAAAACCACTAGACCATTCAGGTATGACTCATATCAAATCCCTTATGATTGTACAGCAGAAGTGAGAAATAGATTTAAAGGAGTAGATCTGACAGACAGAGTGCCTGATGAACTACGGACAGAGGTTCATGACATTGTACAGGAGACAGGGGTCAAGACCATCCCCAAGAAAAGGAAATGCAAAAAAGCAAAATGGCTGTCTGAGGAGGCCTTACAAACACTTGTGAAAACAAGTGAAGTGAAAAGCAAAGGAGAAAAGGAAAGATATACTCATTTGAATGCAGAGTTCCAAAGAATAGCAACGAGAGATAAGAAAGCCTTCTTCAGTGATCAGTGCAAAGAAATAGAGGAAAACAATAGAATTGGAATGACTAGAGGTCTCTTCAAAAAAATTAGAGATACCAAGGGAACATTTCATGCAAAGATGGGCTCAATAAAGGACAGAAACAGTATGGACCTAACAGAAGCAGAAGATATTAAGAAGAGGTGGAAAGAATACACAGAAGAACTGTACAAAAAAGATCTTCACGACCCAGATAATCACGATGGTGTGATCACTCACCTAGAGCCAGACATCCTGGAATGTGAAGTCAAGTGGGCCTTAGGAAGCATCACTACGAACAAAGGTAGTGGAGGTGATGGAATTCCAGTTGAGCTATTTCAAATCCTGGAAGATGATGCTGTGAAAGTGCTGCACTCAATATGCCAGCAAATTTGGAAAACTCAGCAGTGGCCACAGGACTGCAAAAGGTCAGTTTTCATTCCAATCCCAAAGAAAAACAATGCCAAAGAATGCCCCAACCACCACAGAATTGCACTCATCTCACACACTAGTAAAGTAATTCTCAAAATTCTCCAAGCCAGGCTCCATCAGTATGTGAACCATGAACTTTCAGATGTTCAGCTGGTTTTGGAAAAGGTAGATGAACCAGAGATCAAATTGCCAACATCCACTGGATCATAGAAAAAGCAAGAAAGTTCCAGAAAATCATCTACTTCTGCTTTATTGACTGTGCCAAAGCCTTTGACTGTGTGGACCACAACAAACTGTGAAGATTCTCCAAGAGATGGGAATACCAGACCACCTGACCTGCCTCCTGAGAAATATGTATGCAGGTCAGGAAGCAGCAGCTAGAACTGGACATGGAACAACAGACTGGTTCCAAATAGGAAAAGGAGTACATCAAGGCTGTATATTGTCACCCTGCTTATTGAACTTCTATGCAGAGTACATCATGAGAAACGCTGGGCTGGTGGAAGCACAAGCTGGAATCAAGATAGCTGGGAGAAATATCAATAACCTCAGATATGCAGATGACACCACCCTTATGCCAGAAAGTGAAGAGGAGCTAAAGAGCCTCCTGATGAAAGTGAAAAAGGAGAATGAAAAATTGACTTAAAGCTCATTATTCAGAAAATTAATGGCATCTGATCCCATCATTTCGTTGCAAATAGATGGGGAAACAGTGGTAGACTTTATTTTGGGGGGCTTCAAAATCACTGCAGATGGTGACTGCAGCCGTGAAATTAAAAGATGCTTACTCCTTGGAAGAAAGGTTATGACCAACCTAGAAAACATATTAAAAAGCAGAGACATTAACTTGCCAACAAACGTCGGTCTAGTCAAGGCTGTGGTTTTTCTAATAGTCATGTATGGATGTGAGAGTTGGACTATAAAGAAAGTTGAGCACAGAAGAATTGATGCTTTTGAACTGTGGTGTTGGAAAAGACTCTTGAGAGTCCCTTGGACTGCAAGGAGATGCAACCAGTCCATCCTAAAGGAAATCAGTCCTGAATATTCATTGGAAAGACTGATGTTGGAGCTGAAGCTCCAATACTCTGGCCACCTTATGGGAAAAACTGACTCATTTGAAAAGACCCTGATGCTGGGAAAGATTAAAGGTGGGAGGAGAAGGGGACAACAGAGGATGAGATGGTTGGATGGCATCACCGACTCAATGGACATGAGTTTGAGTAAACTCTGGGAGTTGGTGATGGACAGGGAGGCCTGGCGTGCTGCTGTCCATAGGGTCGCAAAGAGTAGGACACTACTGAGCGACTGACCTGAACTGACTGAAATGCTTATGTCCTATCTAGTGCATAATTTAAAAAATTTTTTAAACTTAAATTTGTGTATCACATTTGAATTTCCAAAGACATTTAACACATTTCCGTTTCATTTTATCATCTCAATAAGTCTATAGTGCAGGAAGAGTAATTGAACTCCCTATTTGACTGATGTGAAGATTGAAGTTCACTGATATCACACAGATAATATATTGCAAAAGTGAGACTAGATCTCAGTTTCACTTTGAATGGATAACATTTTAAATGAATAAACTGGTTTTAAAGTAGGGTATTCTCACCATGGAATATTACTCAGCCATTAAAAAGAATTCATTTGAACCAGTCCTAATGAGATGGATGAAGCTGGAGCCCCTTATACAGAGTGAAGTAAGCCAGAAAGATAAAGAACATTACAGCATACTGACACATGTATATGGAATTTAGAAAGATGATAACGATAACCCTATATGCAGAACAGAAAAAGAGACACAGAAATACAGAACAGACTTTTGAACTTTGTGGGAGAATGTGAGGGTGGGATATTTCAAAAGAACAGCATGTATACTATCTATGGTGAAACAGATCACCAGCCCAGGTGGGATGCACGAGACAAGTGCTCCGGCCTGGTGCACTGGGAAGACCCAGAGGAATCGGGTGGAGAGGGAAGTGGGAGGGGGGATCGGGATTGGGAATACATGTAAATCCATGGCTGATTCATATCAATGTATGACAAAACCCACTGGAAAAAAAAAATAAAATAAAATAATAAAAAAAATAAATAAATAAAGTAGGGTATTCTGACCATATAGCCTAGAACTTTTTTGAATTGATATTAACAGTAGAATTTATAAAGTTTACCACACTTGTCTTTAAGTAATGGGCTCTACCTATAAATGCTGCCATCGACTGGTGCTTATATAATTATTAGCAATGTTTTACATTCTTTAAACTAGTAGGAAACGATGTTTACATATTGGAAAATGGTACAAAATATGCTGATTAATTATAACAGAAACTGACCAAAGGCAAATTTTCCCTCTCTCGAAAGAAAAAAAAATTAAATCTATAGCATCTAGGCAAATTAGCATGATTTTAAAATCACACATTTACCAAAGAAATTACAATAATTTCCCTAGCTTGAATATCCCTTTTTTAGAAGGGAAGCAGTTGCAACTATTTCTGAGTAAGGATCAAGTTGCTTAATGTGTCAGTTATGTCTAAAACAGGAATCAATGAAAAGTGAATCATTCTAAGTGCTCATTAATTCTTGAAAGAATGAATGAATAAATGAAAGAATGGATATTTTGAGACTTTTTACATGTGAAGGGCTCTGCCATCATTTGTTAATCTGGGAGATTGAGTTTGCGGTCTTGTGGTCTATGATTATCAATCAGGTGTATTTGTTATAATGTTACTATGATCATAGACAGCTGAAATAAGGAAAGGTCTTATCAGACAGGTCACAGAGGTCAAGAACCACTATATAGTAGTTAGTCTCTGAAGCATGAAATAGAAGTTTCACCAGGGGAAATAGGGCAAAAAGGTATAACCTTGACTGATCATCTATGAAATGGGTGAAGTTATGAGCTCTACTTGAGAATCAATTCTACCAGCATGTGGAATTTGGAGAAAAGAATCTGTTAGCAAGAAAGTAGTATTAGAAACTACACAGGTTTTCTCCTATTAAAGCTTTAGTGCTTAAAAAAAAACTGACAAACTTGAAGATTATCACTCTCTAATAAAATATAAAGTGGTGATATCCATACAGATTAATTTATTTTTAAAAATCATTTCTGAGCAGAAGTTGCTTACTTTATTTATCTGTTATGGGAACCAAAATTTGGACCATAACAGTCATATAGGACTGGCACAGAACTGAACCACAAAACTGAACCAGAAAGAAATAGAAGATCTTAACAGACCCATCACAAGCAAGGAAATCGAAACTGTAATCAGAAATCTCCCAGCAAACAAAAGCCCAGGACCAGATGGCTTCACAGCTGAATTCTACCAAAAATTTAGAGAAGAGTTAACACCTATCTTACTCAAACTCTTCCAGAAAATTGCAGAAGAAGGAAAACTTCCCAACTCATTCTATGAGGCTACTATCACCCTAATTCCAAACCCAGACAAATATGACACAAAAAAAAAGAAAACTACAGGCCAATATCACTGATGAACATAGATGCAAAAATCCTTAACAAAATTCTAGCAAACAGAATCCAACAGCATATGAAAAAGATCATACATCATGACCAAGTGGGCTTTATCCCAGGAATGCAAGGATTCTTTAATATCCACAAATCAATCAATGTAATACACCACATTAACAAATTGAAAGATAAAAACCATATGATTCTCTCAATAGATGCAGAAAAAGCCTTTGACAAAATTCAACATCCATTTATGATTAAAACTCTCCAGAAAGCAGGAATAGAAGGAACATACCTCAACATAATAAAAGCTATATGTGACAAACCACAGCAAACATTATCCTCAATGGTGAAAAATTGAAAGCATTTCCCCTAAAATCAGGAACAAGACAAGGGTGACCACTCTCACCACTACTATTCAACATAGCTTTGGAAGTTTTGGCCACAGCAATCAGAGCAGAAAAAGAAGTAAAAGGAATGCAGACAGGAAAAGAAGAAGTAAAACTCTCACTGTTTGCAGATGACATGATCCTCTATATAGAAAACCCTAAAGACTCTACCAGAAAATTACTAGAGCTAATCAATGAATATAGTAAAGTTGCAGGATATAAAATTAATACACAGAAATCCCTTGCATTCATATACACTAACAATGAGAAAACAGAAAGAGAAATTAAGGAAACAATACCATTCACCATTGCAACAAAAGAGAATACTTAGGAGTATATCTACCTAAAGAAACAAAAGGCCTATACATAGAAAACTATAAAACACTGATGAAAGAAATCAAAGAGGACACAAACAGATGGAGAAACATACCGTGTTCATGGATTGGAAGGATCAATATTGTCAAAATGACTATATTACCCAAAGCAATCTATAGATTCAGTGCAATCCCTATCAAGCTACCAACGGTATTCTTCACAGAACTAGAACAAATAATTTCACAACTTGTATGGAAATACAAAAAAACCTCGAATAGCCAAAGCAATCTTGAGAAAGAAGAATGGAACTGGAGGAATCAACCTGCCTGACTTCAGACTCTACTACAAAGCCACAGTCATCAAGACAGTATGGTACTGGCACAAAGACAGAAATATAGATCAGTGGAACAAAACAGAAAGCCCAGAGATAAATCCACATACCTGTGGACACCTTATCTTCAACAAAGGAGGCAAGGATATACAATGGAAAAAAGACAATCTCTTTTAACAAGTGGTGCTGGGAAAACTGGCCAACCACTTGTAAAAGAACGAAACTAGAACACTTTCTAACACCATACACAAAAATAAACTCAAAATGGATTAAAGATCTAAATGTAAGACCAGAAACTATAAAACTCCTAGAGGAGAACATAGGCAAAACACTCTCCGACATAAATCACAGCAAGATCCTCTATGACCCACCTTCCAGAATATTGGAAATAAAAGCAAAACTAAACAAATGGGACCTAATGAAACTTAAAAGCTTTTGCACAACAAAGGAAACTATAAGCAAGGTGAAAAGACAGCCTTCAGAATGGGAGAAAATAATAGCAAATGAAGCAACAGACAAAGGATTAATCTCAAAAATATACAAGCAGCTCCTGCAGCTCAATTCCAGAAAAATAAATGACAAAATCAAAAAATGGGCCAAAGAACTAAACAGACATTTCTCCAAAGAAGACATACAGATGGCTAACAAACACATGAAAAGATGCTCAACATCACTCATCATCAGAGAAATGCAAATCAAAACCACAATGAAGTACCATTACACACCAGTCAGGATGGCTGCTATCCAAAAGTCTACAAGCAATAAATGCTGGAGAGGGTGTGGAGAAAAGGGAACCCTCTTACACTGTTGGTGGGAATGCAAACTAGTACAGCCGCTATGGAGAACAGTGTGGAGATTTCTTAGAAAACTGGAAATAGAACTGCCATATGACCCAGCAATCCCACTGCTGGACATACACACTGAGGAAACCAGATCTGAAAGAGACACGTGCACCCCAATGTTCATCGCAGCACTGTTTATAATAGCCAGGACGTGGAAGCAACCTAGATGCCCATCAGCAGACGAATCGATAAGGAAGCTGTGGTACATATACACCATCGAATATTACTTAGCCATTAAAAAGAATTCATTTGAATCAGTTCTAATGAGATGGATGAAACTGGAGCCCATTATACAGAGTGAAGTAAGCCAGAAAGATAAAGAACATTACAGTATACTAACACATATATATGGAATTTAGAAAGATGGTAACGATAACCCTATATGCAAAACAGAAAAAGAGACACAGATGTACAGAACAGACTTTTGGACTCTGTGGGAGAAGGCGAGGGTGGGATGTTTAAAGAGAACATCATCGAAACATGTATATTATCAAGGGTGAAACAGATCACCAGCCCAGGTTGGATGCATGAGACAAGTGTTTCCCTGGTGCACTGGGAAGACCCAGAGGGATAGGGTAGAGAGGCAGGTGGGAGGGGGGATCAGGATGGGGAATACATATAAATCCATGGCTGATTCATGACAATGTATGGCACTACAATATTTTAAAGTAATTAGCCTCCAACTAATAAAAATAAATGGAAAAATAAATAAATAAAAACAAAAACAAAAAGAGTGATTTAGGGAACAAGTAAAGATATAAAAAACCAAGTAATAGCAAAATCAGATCTGGACAAAAGGTAAAAGACTTATCAAGATACTCTATATTATAGTGTATCTGGGCAAGAGGGGGATGGGCAGGGGTGGGGATGGGGCACTGGTGTGTTTTTAAGACTTTGTGCAATGTCTGAACATTTTATCACAACTCTCCTGCCCACCCCTCTGTGTCTTCCTGTCTGTGTCTCTTTCTCTTTCACACCCAGCCTGAATATCATTTAAATATTTTTAAATTAGTATCAAGAGTTACATTATAAGATTCAAATTATTACATACTGCTTTGTTTTAAGCCATTGCTCACAGTAGCAAAGCTTTGCATGGGGGAGGGGGGATAGTCCTTGAGATCATTTTTTTAAAAACTGAAAACAGCTTCATTTCATGTACTTTTCTGTTGTCTGAAACCTGAAATATTCCACAGCAGCACAAAAGTTTAGGTAATTTCTGCCCATATTTAAATGACTGGAAGGATTGATGATTCTGTACCAAAGAGTTTCTCATTATCAGAGATTTTCTGATGTAACCCAGGCTTGCAGATGCATCCATTGCATGCCTCTAAGTCAATCCCTGACTTCATGTAGGAAACATAGGCCATAATAGGGTTTAGGTCACTTCTATCTAAATATGTCCACAAATTTTTTTCCATGTGCACATATCATATTAATCAAAAGTGGTGATAACTTAGCAGGCTGATTAAAAAAAAAAAAAAAAAAAAAAACCTCTTGCCCTTGGTTTAAGACCTTCCAACTCTAATGACTGATTTGTAGATAGAAGTGGTTCTGCTATGGATGATTACATTTTTCACAGAGAGACAAGACAGTCATCTGAGAAGCTCATTCTTTGCAGATTGTTTTTCTAAGTGCTTTCCATGTAAATTATGGATGTATGAGAGTAAAATAAAATGAAGAGGTAGAAGCTGTTACATCCAGTAACATGTCTAGTCTTAGTATAGTGTGCAATTATTTTCCTTTAATTTAGTTTGTTGTTTGAAACATAAAGTTACAGTATCTTTCCACTCCCTAGATAAAGGGAATTTCATTTTTAAATCACTCTAAAAAAATAGTCTAATAATGTCCACATTTGAATTTTCCTCTAAAATTAGTATTTCATTTTGGTTGATATTCTGATTAGCAAACTGATATACTCTTGATACAACCGAGACCAAGTATCTGTTTCCTTTAGCTATTTCATGATGATTTAATATTTTATTATGATTTGCTACCTATTCTATAACAAAGAATTGTATTATTTTTTCAGTAGCACAATTGAATGATTATCTCATTGACCTTTATTAACTGCTCATTTTCCTCCTTAATTAGATTATTATTCATAGATGGCCTTAAATGCATTGATTGAAGATTTTCAGTGGTATACGAAAGGTTTAAACTGCTTAACGAAAATAAAGATAGATTTCTGTGACTTCAGAAGTTCACAAAATATATGATTACCTGCAATAAACATTAGTTATACAGAAGGCTAAGCAAAGTAATCTATTGATTCAACTACTATTTCCTTTAATGTTCAGTGTTTCCAATTGTTCATCCAAAAGGGGATGTGGACAAATTATCCTGCAATGCTACTCTGGATAGAAAGACTCAATCTCCAATTCTGCAGTATCATACTAACATTTTCTATTAAAAATAAGAAGAAATAACTAGGATAACTGACACATTCAAATAAACCTTTTCATCATTGATTTTCCATTATTGTAAGGAGTTCATGTATGCTTACTTTCATTTTGACTAAACATTACTTGTCAGTTTCAATGCAATTTTGTTCACTTAATTCTTCAAACTGGATTTTTTTTCCTTGAAAGTGTAGGACCTTATTTGCTTTGTTTTATCAAGAAACCTCTGCTAATAGAGAAATAGGAAGAAATGATCAGAAAACTTAATGATAATTTTCGTCCTGAAATGTGAGAAAATACTAGTCCTAGAACCACTGTGCAAACTAATGGGATTGTTTTGATTTTGTTGTTAGTGTTATTCTTTTTAAGTAAGGATTACATTTGAGTTTTACTGTATTCCAAAATAATAAAATTTCATCTAAATCATATTCTAGTGACAGCAAAAAAACAAACTAAAACAACTAAATAGTGAAACATATATAAGATGAAATATCAGTATTTGTTCTTTAAAAGGAAGCAAACAGATTGGCTAATGAATGGCTCAGATTCCCACGAAAATGGTTGAAATTCATATAAATAACAGAAACAACTAGGGAAAGTTCAAAAATGTGTTGCTTATACTCTCACTTTCTTTTTTTTTTTTTAATTTATTTATTTTTTCAGTGGGTTTTGTTCACTATCTTTCTTGCTTTGGATATTCACTTCTCTTCTCTCTCTGTGTTAAATGAATTGTGTGTCAACCCCCCCCCCCCCCCCCAATATAAGATACTTGTGAATGTTACCACATTTGGAAATAAATTCTTTACAGATATAAAGTTAAGATAAAGTCATACTGGATTAAGAAACACCCTAAATCCAGTGTGACTGCTATGTTTCTAAGAAGAGAAAATGACACATTTATGAGGGAAAAGCCCATGTGAATACACAGGGGAGATGGGTTCTGCAGCAACCAGCCAAGGAATGTTAGGATTGTCGGGAGCCATTAGAAGCTACAAGAAAGGCATTGGAACAGATTCTCCTGCAGAGCCCCCATGAAAGAACCAAGCTGGCTGACAAAGTGATAAGACCTCTCTGGCCTCCTGAACTACAGGAGAATAAATTTCTGGGTTTTTTTAACCCACTCCATCTGTGGCCCTTT
Organism: Dama dama; assembly: GCF_033118175.1. NCBI lineage: Eukaryota > Metazoa > Chordata > Mammalia > Artiodactyla > Cervidae > Dama > Dama dama. The sequence continues at coordinate 16,809,987 of NC_083713.1, forward strand.
GATACTGTAGCCTGAGGAGATTATACACCATAAGTGAGTGGTTCAGTGAAGACACAGTTCAAATGCTAATTTCTGGAAATCACATTCCTGATCAGTCCAGTCCATGGCTTTTTTTCCTTCTCTAAATTACCAAGGCATCATAGGACACAATTTAGGAATCAGTAATGTCTATCCAGATAATTCATACCCTACTTGTAACTCAGGGATGGTTTTTCCTCTTTTGCATCATTTGCATACCTCTGTGAACAGTCTCATCCTTTCCTCATCCAAACACCTAGGAGCTGACTGCCTATACAATATGAATTATTCTTACTGACTGGCTAAGACACATACCAGCAGAGACATGGCTGGGATAAATAAGAATAAACTAATATAATAAGTCTGCTTTTCCCCAAGGAAATGAGTAAGTAGGAATTACCATTATTTACTTCTTCAACTAAAAATAACCTATAATTCATTAAAGACCACTTTGACTTATATGAGTGGGAGTACTCTGAAGTTGGAATTTTGCATTAGCTTCATCTAAAGGTTAATGTATTCTTTTGTTATGCTTTCAAAATTACGCAGACCACAGAGAAAGCAACTTATGAAGTTCTTAAATGTTTAGCATAGTTATAGATAAAACAACAAAATTATTGAATGCTTATTTTTTCCCAGTTTATGTTCTAAATATATTATTTAGGCCTCTCAACAAACCAGTGGAGTAGGCTTATCACTACACTTGTTTTTTAAAATGAAGAAAACTAAGGCACAAAGCAGTTAACTAGCTTACTTACCTAAGATTACAGAGATATTATGTAACAAAAGCAGTTACAAAGGATACATGTGTACTCAAAATTGACAAAGTTGCATGGGTTTTTCTTTTTTCTGATTTTAACAAATAGTGCAGTTATAAATGCAGAATTTCATAGGAAAGTGATTCAGTGAACAAATGAGAAATTGCTCATTATCCCACTTAAACTAGTCACTAATAGCAAAATGAATGTAAACAAAGATTCCAAATGAAACCAGATACATGCATGAGAGGAATGTTAACTGCTATGCACATAATGATTGAAATACCATGTTTTAATAGTTATTGATGTCACATATAAGACTTTTCTTAAAGTTGGTGACAGCTTAAAAACCTGTTAGAATAATCAGAATTACAGGACAAAATTTTAGCCTGCTTATTTTTTAAGATTTTTTCAAATCTGTTTATTTATTTAATTTGGCTGTGCTGGGTCTTCATTGCTGCGAGGGTTTTCCTCTAGCTGTCGCGAGTGGGGACGACTCTCTAGTTGCTGTGAGCAGGCTTCACATTGCGGTGGCTTTTCTTGTTGTGGAGCTGGGCTCTAGGGCACACGAGCTTCAGTAGCTGCGGCGCGTGGGCTCAGGAATCGCGGTTCCTGGGCTCCAGAGCTCAGACTCAGTAGTTGTGGTAGGGGTTTAGTTGCTCCGCAGTATGTGGGCTCTCCCTACACCAGGGATTTAACCCGTGTCTCCTGCACTGGCAGGCGGATTCTTTACCACCGCACCACCAGGGAAGCCCTAGCCTGCTTAGATAGACTTTCTAAAATTCTAACCCACTGTATTAATATTATTCAAATATAGTTAGTCAATGTAAGTGAGTCATATGTTCTTTAAAGGAGACCTAGAGCAAGCATACTGTTCACCTTTGTTACTATCCATACTTAAATTAATAATAACGATAGAGAAGTTGCATTCAGTATCTCATAGTTTGCAAAGACTCTCAAATGCATTATCTTGTGTGTTCTCCAAAGATCTAGTGTTCCAGGGAAGCTGGTATGATAACCATCCTACACATGTAGAAACTGAGGGTCAGAAGTTGTGTCCAGTTCAAGCTCAGTAGTCTATTAAATATGTCTCAAGTCTTTTGATGCCTATTTCTATTAATTAAAGTCAGATTTTTAGTTCAAACTTGATGTCTTCTTCCTTCTGTCTCCACCATTAAATCAGATTAGTGAGATGCAGGATGTTACAGAATATAAAGAAAAGTACATTTGCTTATATACCCTGTAGAGTCCTATCACTTCTCATTTTTAAAAAGAAAAAATTCACTTAGGAAGGAAACAATTGAATTCTATGACCCTGAGATCAGCAAAGAGCCCTACATTAGCTGTTAAAATGTTCTCATTAAATAATAAACACTTAAGTTTAATTTAGATCTTTAATCACACTAAAGGGCATCACAAACTTGCACATGAGATTATTAAATCACGATGAGGAATGAAATCCAATTTAGTCTTCATGTGTCATGTCTAATAAAACCATTTACATTAGCTAAACTTTACAGGAGTGTCTGCTTTTTAAAAATGCTCTAACTTTGTGTTGAGAAATCCATTTTCTAACTGGGCCTTTTCAGCTACAGCACATCCAAGCTCAGAGTCATGCCTTCCAATTTCCTATTGCCCAGTTCTCTCAAGCACCCACTACCAATTTATTATAACAAAATGAGGAAACCAGGTTGAGGAAAGAAAATGCTAGCATACACAACTCAGAAATAATAAAAAGAAAAGATTCTAAGTATATGTAAATATTTTACTTATAATTGTATAACATCTTATTTGGAGCTAGGCTACTAAAATTATTTATAAGTTCAAGGGTCCACATACCAAAATACATTCTCAATATATCAAGTATTTAAATGTAAAAACTGAAATCATCCAAGTGGTAGGAGAAAAATAGGCAAATATTTATTAAATCTTGGGATGGTGAAGGACATTCTCAGCATAGTTTATGAGAAAGAAGCTAGTGAAGGAATCTGCCTATGATATTAACAGATGTGATCCTGTTCACTGCTGAGATTCCATCATTAAGCAGAATCCAGGGAGCTGAGTAAAGTATTAAACCCACAAGTACTCATTGTTACAAAAAAGTTTGATGGAAAAACATTATACTACATTTAACACCTAAAAAATTAGTGTTCTTAATTTATAAAGCATTCTTACCTATCAATAAAAATTTATTGCATTTCCAGGCTCACACACGGCTAGTATATTAACATTAATTCAAGAGTTAAAACAATATACCACTATAATAAAAAAATTTTTTCTGCTAATATTTAAATGTTTTAGAGTACTTTTAAAAATACAACACCACAATCTTAAAATTTTACACTTTGGGCTCTTAATGTTTTAGAATAAGCAAATAATATTTGAGAACATGTTTTAAGCATAAACTTCTTATAACACCTGACAAGGGAAAATACTATAGATAAACACTATAAAACAAATTTGTTCTTTAAATTCAAAATTAAGGAAGATATTCTTAAATATAGTAAACTTTCTACTGAATTTTTAAAAGCCTCAAATGTACATCTTTCACTAACTTTTCAATATTTTATAGTTTTTAAGGCAAATAGCTTCACTTTTGAATCTTTCTCTCACCCCCAGTTTCTCAGAGAGCCCTGCATAGCTTGTCTATTTGATCCTGTTTTTGACCTTTATTATTTCGACCTGGCACACAGACCTGCCTTTGGTTTCTTTTATTCTGTTTCCAACTACCATGAAAGATTCTCTCTTAAAGGGTCTTTGTTTAAATTCTTATTACCCATCATTCATCAATCCCCCATGGAGATTTCCCATGGTTTAAAGGTACCAATGTAATAGACTCATCAAAGACGTCATTATTCTGAAGTATTTGCTCTTGATCTCTCTTTGTCATCTAGTTTTCTGTTTCTGACTGATTTCTCTCATTGCTGGCCAGTTATTCAAGATGAGCACAATGAGGTTTTGTGATGGCTCTCTGAAATCAGAAAAACAATGTTCCTAGTTAAGAAATATATATGATTTCTCTATTTTACATCTAAAAACTCAAGCATCCTCATGTTGACTGTTCCTTTTACATAATTCCAGGAATGACATAGTCACCTGGTAGGTTATGGCATCAAAAAGTAATATAATACAGTAATTTATCAACCCTTAGCAAAAAAATTCTTGAAGTTCTCTTTCTTTGTAAATTGTAAAATAAGCATATCTCCAATTCCATTTCAAGGACTCTCTGTGATATTGAAATCTACGGGCTGCAGAAGAGGGATCTAATAGGAACAGTCTTCTACTGCCTTTTGCACTTTCTCCACATGAACTCTGGGTTTAATGAAACTTCCATATTTTGAAAAGTTCATCTACAGAAAGAAGCTGATTCTAAATTACTGTACATAAATGTCATTCCTTATGGAGCTTTAAATATCTTGATAACATTCTATAAATGCCTCCTTTTAACTAAATAAAAAATACCTTTGGTCATTACGGCATTTTCACTGGGAATCCCGAAGTTTATTCTTACTATCTCATGCTTTGGGTCCTCCAGATTTCTTTGGATTGTGCTTATGCCAACAATATTAGAGCTCAAACTAGAATGGTCTTTAAAAATAAAAGGTAAAAATATTTCTATAGAGTACATATAAAGGCTAGCAAATGCCACACAATCATAAAAATCCTTAAAAGTAAGTAGATTATAGCAGTGAACTATATTATAGATCAAAGTTACTTCAAGAAGATCCCTGCTCCACTCTATAAATATCTAGTCTATTCACCCAGCTAAACGACATGTGAATTCTAAAAAGCATATTTATTCCTTTGGTGTAACTTGATAAAACATCAATGTCCCTGAGCATATTACAAAATTTTATCAATCACCTTTACCATTAATTTGAATGAATTTCAGAATTATTTCTAAGAATAAATTTTAATAAGAAAAGAAAGGGTAATGGGGTTTAAAAACAGGAATGAGTCTGAAGCAGCTTAAACAATTCAAATTATTAATAACTTACCTTCAAAATGCATAGCTGAGTCCACATATGTGTTAGGAACCAAAAGTATAACTGAAAGCTCTGAAAATTAGCTTCCATGAAATACAATGCTTTTTTAAAATTTATTTATTTTTTGGCTGCATTGTACAACTTGTGGGATTTTAGTTCCCTGGCCAGGGATTCAACCTGGGCCCTCAGCAATGAGAGCCCGGAGTCCTAAACACTGAACCACCAGGGAATTCCTATATACAATGTTTTTTTAAAGGTTAAATAATAAAATGTACTGGGGCTTCCCTGGCGGCTCAGTGGTAAAGAATACACGTCACAATGCAGGAGACAAGAGTTCAATCCCAGGGTCAGGAAGATACTTTGGAGAAGGAAATGGCAACCCACTCTAGTATTCTTGCCTGGGAAATCCCATGGACAGAGGAGTCTCACAAGCTATAGTTCATGGGGTCATAAGAGTCAGACACAAACTGGTGACTAAACAACAACAAATAAAATGTACAAATGTGAATATGCATTATCAAATGTAGCAATTGTTTAGGAATTAAACAAAAGACTGATTTTTTTTTGAAAGAGAGAAGGATTTTATCAATGACATTTATCAATTACAATTGCCAGCCCATGGTGACCATTCAAAGAATGCCAGCTTTTAGCCAATTTTGTTATTTTTTTTAATTCTCCAGTGACAATATATCCCTTTAAAGCCTACACTATATTGGGGCAGTCTATAATATATTGGTCTATTTCCTTCTCTAAATGAAAGCTATGACAAAACTAAACACTGTATTAAAAAGCAAAGACATCACTTTGCCAACAAAGGTCCATATAGTCAAGGCTATGATCTTTTCAGGAGTCATGTACAGGTGATGTGAGAGATGAACCATAAAGCAGGCAGAGCACCAAAGAACTGATGCTTTCAAACTGTGGTGCTGGAGAAGAGTCTTGAAAGTCCCTTGCACAGCTAGATCAAACCAATCAACCCTAAAGGAAATCAGTCCTGAATACTCATTAGAAAGACTGATGCTGAAGCTGAAGCTCCAATACTTTGGCCACCTGAAGCAAACAGCCAACTCATTGGAAAAGACCCTGTTGCTGGAAAAAAACTGAAGGCAGACGGAGAAGACGGCAATAGAGGATGAGGTGGTTGGATGGCATTATCAGTTCAATGGACAGGAACTTGGGCAAACTCCAAGAGTTAGTGAGGGACAGGGAAGCCTGGCATGCTGGAATCCATGGGGTAGCAAAGAGTCAGACACAACTTGACAACTGAACAACAATCCCGATAGCCCTATATTGAAGTTGAAATTTTTGTTTTTCTTTAGTTTTATACTTGTTATAGAAAGTTCAAATTTAAACCTAGGTAAAGCACAAAAACAGCTTTCCATATTAGTCATTGATTCAAACTATTGTCCAGGGCAAATTTAGGATAGTTACATTACACTCTGTGTGTGTGTGTGTGTGTGTGTGTGTGTGTTCAGTTATGCTCAACTCTTTGCAACCCCATGGAGTGTAGCCAACCCCAAGGAGTGTAGCTCCTCTGTCCATGGGATTCTCCAGGCAAGAATACTGGAGTGGGCTGCCATTTTCTTCTCCAGGGGATCTTCCCGACCCAAGGATCAAACCTGTGTCTCTTGAGTTTCCTGCACAAGCAGGTGGATTCTTTACCACTGCCCACCTGAAAGCTGCACTAATGATTGGTAAAGAAAATGTGCATAGGCCAAAATTTGGGTGAAAAATCCAGGAGCGTTCTACTGGCCATATATAGCTTATCATTTGAATTTGTTCTAAGAAGACATGGACACAATTGTGCTTGTAATAATAATTCTCTTCTAAGTATTCTGAGATTATAAATAATGTTTTCTTGATATTACCAAAGAAGAAACATCTTGCTGAAGCACATGTATATTTAACCTCACAACAGTCTGATGTCAATACCATCTAATGTTATTAGAACAATTTAATTTAGGCAAGATGCAAAACGTTCTAAAGAGTTAAGCAAAACAACAGAAGACTCTCAAAGAGCAGATCGTGGTCTTTGACAGAATATAAACATAATTTGAATTTGAGCTCTCCACAATATTTTGAATGAATTTTTGGTTACTACTAATAATTTTAGAAAAAGCTGATTAGAAAAACCAAACAAATCTAAATTTGGCTTATAGTGGAAATTTTTAAGCTTTTTTTTCAGCTTTTAGAGAAAATATTTCTTTTGATATTGAATATCAAAACAAAAAGAGCAAGTGAGTATGCAACAAAAGTGACACTCCAGTAAAATATAAAGAAAGTAAAAGGGAAACATTTATATGACTATGAAGGGGAATATCTCTATGTAAAAACTCCTAATATCAATTTCTGAAGACTGTTTTCTGACCTTTATAAATAAAAAGCACAAAATTAATTCTTTATAATATCCCAGCACTGAAAAATATGAAAAAAATAATTTAAAATGTCGCATAGCTCTAGAAATTAACTTAGATGATAAAATTACAATTTAAGTGATAGTGATTTATATGATTATGTTAAAATATTTTCTGTAATAAAAGTAACATCATATGTGAATTATTATAATCCTTGAGAATGTTACATATAAGCATGGCTCATTTCCAAACGCTTTAACAATTTCAACAATTTCAATTATAACAGTCTGAGCAGGGGATCTGCTTAGGTAAACCAAGCAATACCAGAAAGGGAAAAATATATAGTGAAACAAAGAAAAAAATAAAACTAGGTAAGTTTCTATGAATTGGGATAATAAGGCTGATCTGTAAAGGGCTCAGGGGCATCCTGCCTCTGGTTGGAAAGGTCTGTTCCTCCTGCTTCGGGATGCTTCTGTTTCCAAGCATTTACCCAATTCCTGCATGAGTACCTGTCATACCTCATATAGAATCCCAACATTGGAAATACAAGTTGACCTCATGAAGCTCACAGACAAATGGCAGAGACAGGCATTCAGGAACACACAGTATCAGTAATGTTATAAAGACCCTATAATTGATATAACTATAGGAAATGTGGGCTTCCCCGGTGGCTCAGAGGTAAAGAATCAGCCTGTAAGGCAGGAACTGCAGGAGATGCAGATTCGATCCCTGGGTCCGGACGATCCCCTGGAGGAGGGCATGGCAACCCACTCCAGTATTCTTACCTCGAGAATCCCATGGACAGAGGAGCCTGGCGGGCCACAGTCCATAGGGTCACAAAGAGTCGGACACGACTAAAGTGACTTAGTACGCACACACACAGGAAATGTAAAATGTAAAGGGAGCTCTCTTAAGACAATGTGAGTAATTAACAGATTACCTGAAGTCACTTGATTTCAACCTTAAATAAGTAAGAATTAGTCTAGTGAAAAAGAAGATGAGGATGTTCAAATTAAAGGGATATATAATGGCACTAAGGCAAGAAAGACCAGGGTATACATCCTTTGAGATGGCTAACAATTAGGTATATGTGGGGAAGTGAAAAGAGATCAATCTTGTTTGTACAGCTAAGATCAAAACTGGACTTTATCCCAAAGGTCAAGAGGGAATTTAAACAGGAGACATTGATTTTAAACAAAAAAATAACAATCTAAGATTAGTTTTAGAATTTCCCTCTGGAAATGCCTAGGAAAAAGAATCTTAAAAAGAGGAGGCAAAAAATAATTTCAAATCAAATAGATGAGAAACACTTCCATAAACTGAGTTAGTAACAATGAGGAGGGGAAGAAAGAGATATTCTAACTGAAAAAAAATGTTTAAGAGAAAGAAGCAACAGAATTTGATAGCTGAGAGTATGTAAGCTAAAGAAGGCAACTCTCGGATCATTCATTATTTCCACCTTGAGGGACTTGGTGAATAGTTATTCCACGTTTACATTTAGAGAATAAAAAGAGTAAGTTGGAATTTAATTAACAATAACTTTATTTTAATGGAAGCTCATGTTTTATTTTGCCCTTAATACTCCCAGTGAATTCCAACATCACTTTTTTTTTTCCTTCATATTCACATCACTTTTATCATTGACTTCACGGAACAAATTGTTGGCTAAATCTTTATTCTGAGACTCCCCATAAAGTATCTTGAAACATGTAGGTGAAATATTTGTGGGGAGAAATATCTTGGATCTGGGGAATTAAGTTGCTGTCAACAGTAGGATTGCCCTTGTTGAAAAATAAAAACCTGCTCTTACTTTTCTCTTTTTATATAATATATGTACAATCACATTCCTTATCTATAAGGATTCTATGCAGAAAATCCTTCAATCAAAATTACCTATTTCTCTTGCTCTGTCATAAATTTGCAATTGCTTTGTCATAATACTGAATTTTCCAAGCAACACAGCCAAAAGATTACTATATATGAAGATGACAACTGTTTTTCTTCCTTTGTTGATTCTCTTCTTGAAACTGTAAACAGATGCCCTTTTCCCTGAAATCATGTTTTTATCAGTCAGCTCCTTTCATGCCATACTTCATACCATATGCTTCTCTAGTAAGTTTATTCAATCATTCTAAAGGGCAGCATCTATTCCTTTTCCTTCTGTTCAAAATCTTTTCACTCGATAAATTTATATGATAATCCAATAGGTAGAAAAAACAGCACTCAAAACTCCTCTGAAAATGAAACAGGATCATGACAGTTAAGTGAGAATCTCTTTGTAACTATGCATTAAAACAGTCAACAAGAGGAACAAAACTTGGGAAGAAAAGAGGTGAGACCCATACCTGCTAATGACACATAAAACTAAATCCCAAGCAGTCCTGACAATTATTTCACGTGGAAAACAAAGTTTCTCAAAACAAAGTAAAAGATCAAAGAATCTTAAAGATGATAATAACAAAAGAACAAGGCAAAAAATTATTACTCGCAGTACATTTCCATTTATATAAATTTCAAAAACTGTATTGTTACAGAATGCATACATAGGTGGTTAAATAAGAAAGAAATGCCATGGCATTTTAATCACAAGAGTCATTTTAGTGATACCCTTTTACTAGGAGGAATTATCTTAGAGGATCAGCTTTTTGAAAGCTCTTAATATTTTATTTTTTGGACCTAGAATATGTTACAGAGATGTTTGCTTTATAATAATTTATTTTACTATAATTTGATGTATTTTATACTTGTTCATATGAGTGTTATACTTTACAATAGAAAGATATTTTCATAATTGCACAAATAATAGAGTAGAGATAAATGCAATAAAGACCTTTTCTTCATGTATTATCATCAGTCAGTGAAAAGTTATTACCTGGCAAGTTTGCTGAAGCAATTTCAATACAGTCAATCAGGAAAATACTTAAATGAGACCATGGGGGACAATATACTACAAAAGATAACAAGCCAGAGAGTTTTCCATTTTTCTGAAAAAATATTTTTTATATAACAATTTTTTTAAAAAAATAGGAAGCAAGAGCCTTAAACTTTACAAGGTTATATAATTCAGTTCAGTTCAGTTCATAGCTCAGTCATGTCTGACCCTTTGCAACCCCATGGACCACAGCATACCAGGCCTCCCTGTCCATCACCAACTCCCAGAGTTTACACAGACTCACGTCTTTTGAATCAGTGATGCCACCCAACCAACCATCTCATCCTCTGTCGTCCCCTTCTTCTCCTGCCTTCAAACTTTCCCAGCATCACAGTCTTTTCAAATAAGTCAGTTCTTCACATCAGGTAGCCAAAATATTGGAGTTTCAGCTTCAGCATCAGCCCTTCAAATGTATATTCAGGACTCATTTCCTTTAGGATGGACTGGTTGGATCTCCTTGCAGTCCAAGGGACTCTCAAGAGTCTTCTCCAACACCACAGTTCAAAAGCATCAATTCTTTGGTGCTCAACTTTCTTTATAGTCCAACTCTCACATTCATACATGACCACTGGAAAAACCATGGCTTTGATTATTCGTACATTTGTTGGCAAAGTAATGTCTCTGCTTTTTAATATGCTGTCTAGTTTGATCATAGCTTTCCTTCCAAGGAGCAAGCATCGTTTAATTTCATGGCTGCAATCACCATCTGCAGTGATCTTGGAGCCCCCAAAAATAAAATCTGTCACTGTTTCCATTGTTTCCCCATCTATTTACCATGAAGTGATGGGACCAGGTGATATGACCTTAGTTTTCTGAATGTTAAGATTTAAGCCAACTTTTTCACTCTCCTCTTTCACTTTCATCAACAGGCTCTTTGCTTCTTCTTCGCTTTCTGCCATAAGGGTCGTGTCATCTGCATATCTGAGGTTGTTGATATTTCTCCCAGCAATCTTGATTCCAGCTTGTGCTTCATCCAGACCAGCATTTCTCATGATGTACTCTGCATGTAAGTTAAATAAGCAGGGTGACAATATACAGCCTTGACATACTCCTTACCCGACTTGGAACCAGTCTGTCATTCCATGCCCAGTTCTAACTGTTGCTTCTGGACCTGCATACAGATTTCTCAGAAGGCAGATCAGGTGGTCTGGTATTCCCATCTCTTTAAGAATTTTCCAGTTTATTGTGATCCACACAGTCAAAGGCTTTGGCACAGTCAATAAAGCAGAAGTAGATGTTTTTCCAGAATTCTCTTGTTTTTTCAATGATCCAACAGATGTTGGCAATTTGATCTCTGGTTCCTTTGCCTTTCCTAAATCCAGCTTGAACATCTGGAACTTCACGGTCCACATACTGATGAAGCCTGACTTGGAGAATTTTGAGCATTACTTTGCTAGCGTGTGAGATGAGTGCAATTATGCCATAGTTTGAGCATTCCTTGGCATTGCCTTTCTTTGGGATTGGAATGAAAACTGAGCTTTTGCAGTCCTGTGGCCACTTCTGAGTTTTCCAAATTTACTGGCATATTGAGTGCAGCACTTTCACAGCATCATCTTCCAGGATTTGAAATAGCTCAACTGGAATTCCATCACCTCCACTACCTTTGTTTGTAGTGATGCTTCCTAAGGCCCACTTGACTTCACATTCTGGGATGTCTGGCTCTAGGTGAGTGACCACACCATCGTGATTATCTGGGTCATGAAGATATTTTTTATATAGTTCTTCTGTGTATTCTTGCCACCTCTTCTTAATATCTTCTGCTTCTGTTAGGTCCATCCCATTTCTGTCCTTTATCGAGCCCGTCTTTGTGTGAAATGTTCCCTTGGTATCTCTAATTATCTTGAAGAAATCTCTAGCCTTTCCCATTCTGTTGTTTTCCTTTATTCCTTTGCACTGATCGCTGAGGAAAGCTTTCTTATCTCTCCTTGCTATTCTTTGGAACTCTGCATTTAGATGGGTATATCTTTCCTTTTCTCCTTTGCCTTTAGCTTCTCTTCTTTTCTTAGCTATTTGTAAGGCCTCCTCAGACAATCGTTTTGCCTTTTTGCAATTCTTTTTCTTGGGGTTGGTCTTGATCACTGCCTCCTATACAATGTCATGAACCTCAAACCATAGTTCTCAGGCACTCTGTCAGATCTAATCTCCAAATCTATTTCTCACATCTACTGTATAATCTTAAGGGATTTGATTTAGGTCATACCTGAATGGTCTAGTGGTTTTCCCTACTTTCTTCAACTTAAGTCTGAATTTAGCAACAAGGAGTTCATGATCTGAGCCACAGTCAGCTCCCAGTCTTGTTTTTGCTGACTGTATAGAGCGTCTCCATATTTGGTTGCAAAGAATATAATCAATCTGACTTTGGTATTGAACATCTGGTTATATAATTATCCAGTAATAAATGTGTCAATCTTTTTTAATTCTATTGCCTCAAAATTGCTAAATTTCAACTTCCTGAATAGAAATTCGTGTGAAACAATGTATTTACTTGTTAATCCAATGTTAAAAGCTATATATCACTTTATATATTTCCTATAAAATGATGTTATTACAGATTTTAGCTGCAATGTATTGTAATCTTTTAGCCCTTCCATTATAATTCTATTTACAGTAGTATGACCAACAAATCTAAAACTCCTCCATGAATTATTGAATTAATGGTACCAGAAAAATATCAACTGTTGCTCTAATAAATAAAATTAAAATAAACTTTGCAATATAAAGATTGAGAATCATTCTTCTCAGTAAAAAACAAAGGCAAATATCAAATTCATATTTTACTGGTTGGCAGGGTTACACAAAGTGCACAGAAGTTGGACTGTGCACTTTAACTGGTCCCTCTACCACCCCCTCCCATAATTTCCCTCAGTATCTATCAATTCATCCTAAATAAAAGTGTTATAAATAAATATACAAGGAAATAAGCAAGAAGAAATGTGTGCTTGCTACACAGCTTCAAGGTAAGAGACTCAGCACTCCTTCCTACAGTATTCACATCCTGCTACACCCAAAATTGTTTGCTAAGTTCACACCAATCAATGAGGTCATTTATCCTATCTTCATTAAACATGCTTTATTTTAAAAATTATTGTTCTCCCTGTATTTTTCAGGCAAATGATCGAGATTCAGATTACTCTCCAAAATCATGATAGGCATTATCCAACAGTGACAGTCTATAGTGCATGCAAACTCATTCAGTCATGTCTGACTCTGCAACCGCATGGACTGTAGCCCAGCAGGCTCCTCTGTCCATGAGATTTTCCAGGCAAGAGTACTGGGGTAGATTGCCGTTTCCAACTCCAGGGGATCTTCTCAACCCATGTCTCATGCATTTCCTGCTGGTGTATTCTTTACCACTGCACCACCTGTGAAGCCCCAATAGTTTATAGCTGCTGCTAAGTCACTTCAGTCATGTCCGACTCTGTGCGACCCCATAGACGGCAGCCCACCAGGCTTCCCCGTCCCTGGGATTCTCCAGGCAAGAACACTGGAGTGAGTTGCCATTTCCTTCTCCAATGCAAGAAAGTGAAAAGTGAAAGTGAAGTTCCTGGGTCGTGTCTGACTCTTCATGACCCCATGGACCGCAGCCTACCAGGCTCCTCCGTCCATGGGATTTTTCAGGCAAGAGTACTGGAGTGGGTTGCCAGTGCCTTCTCTGATAGTTTATAGAGATCATACCTAATAAAGAAATCAACTAAAGTTTCAGTCCTACAGCTTGGTGGTCACCAGGTCATAGCCAATGCATCAGAGGATTCACAGATTCTCATTAAGCAAAAATCACATTGGTTTTGGCCTACAGCTTTGGGTTACAATTTGCAACCAATCTACGTCAGTCTTGCAGCAAGGTCAAATATTGAGTGAAAGAAAACAAACCTAAGAGCAACAGAATTTCCTCATTGGCCTTGTCCCTCTCTGTGAACTGAAATAATCCCTGGTCCAGACCTACCAAATCCCAAGGATACTGAATAATTTCAGGTGAAATGAATGTCAAATATAAAGGAACATAGATTCTCAGGGTTCAATGGCACATTTAAATAATTGATTCAATCATCCATCCAACAGTGTACAATATTTCTGTTAGACAGTCATCCAACTTTTGCTTGAATAGAACTTGCAGATTTTCAGTTACTATGTGTATACATGGTTACAGATGCTGAGAAAATTTGTTTGCAGTAGTCATTTTAGCATGGGAAGGAGGAATGACTAATAGAACTGGTCAGAGTCTGACATTTATTGATACTGATTGACATTCCTGGCATTCATGTTTTACTGGGCAGAAAGTTTGGCCCCTCACTTCTTGTCATGTGCTGTGGGCTTTCTTTCACTACCTGTGTCCAACCCTGTGGTTTATTGACTAGTTATCTGTAACTGGGTGATAAAGTGAGGCCAGGTACAGAGTGCAAAATTAGTGCACTTCCAAAAACCTCATTTCCAATTCAGTGGTGCTAGTGGTAAAGCCACTAGCCCACCCAGGAGATGCAAGAGAGGCAAGTTCAATCCCTGGATTGGGAAGACCCCCTGGAGTAGGAAATGACAACCCACTCCAGTATTCTGGCCTGGAAAATTCCACGGACAGAGGAGCGTTGGTGGTCTACAGCCCATGGGGTCACAAAGAGTCCGACACGATTGAGCATGCATACAATCTGTCCCTCATAAATTTCCTCATTGTAGTTTATTAGAAATATTGGAAGAGAGTAATAAAAACAATAAGGGATGAGAAGTGCATTGAACTCTTAACATCCGTGCTGTGATAGCATTATTCAAGGTGCCAACAGGGAAATGATAATGCTCCTACCTTCAAATAATGCACAAGCTAAATGAGGCATCAAGAGTTACAGCCAATATGAGAAAACTGTATCCTGGATACACTCCTCAGCTCTACACAGAGGATCCATGAAATTTTGATGAGAGAATATTTGATCCAAATTCTGAAATACATGTAGATATTCCCAGTGAATGAGAAGAGGAAGGACAACCCAGTTGAAAGAGACAGCATGAGCAAAGGCAGAGAGGCATAAACCAAGCTATACTAAGCCATTCTGGGTTATTAAAGATATTTTGTCCTCAGTTTCTGGGACTTTACACATGCTTGAACCAGTCTTTTCCCATTGCTCGTTTCCTCCATCCTTCCCATCTCTTGATGCAGCCTTTGGTCTCAGTTTAGCTATCTCCTCTCCCAGGAAGTCTCCCTTGACCCCAGCTGTGTGCTACATGCCACTCCTCACTGCTTTCATAGCCCCCTGCACTTCCTCAAACCAAACTTCATTACTCTGCTTTGGAATCATCTGTTATCTATCTCCCCAGTGAAGCTATAAGGTCCACAGGGTAGCAACCTTGTCCTTTTTTGTTGTATACCCAAAAACCAACACATTGCTTGGCTCACACTAGGAGCCTAGAAATGTTTACAGACTTAATGATAACCATTAGTTAGTTAGTTAGATAATTAATGTTCCAAAAAGATATAGTCTTTAGGTAGAATATCTAATGGTAATTTATACATGTATGCTTTTAATAGCTAGAAAACTACAAAATTCCCAATAAAACTTCTTACCAGTGGTCATTTTGACATAAATAAAACAGACTGAAATGGAAATAGATTATTTTGACAGATAAAATATTTATTAATAGAAATTATTCATAACTTTGCATGTGGGTGTACAGGGATGATAGCCAACTGAAACGTACCTGTGAGGTGTTCCAGATGTTTACAGTTGAGTCTGCTCACTCTGGCAGTGCTGGTTGCGTGCCTATGTCATATCAATTGTCAAATATTATTAGCATCGCCCTCTATACACACAGGGCTTTCCTGGTGGCTCAGACAGTAAGGAAGCTGCCTGCAATGCAGGAAACACAGGTTCGATCCCTGGGTTGGGAAGATCCCCTGGAGAAGGGAATGACAACCCACTCCAGTATTCTTGCCTGGAGAATCCCGTGGACAGAGGAGCCCGGTGGGCTACAGTCCATGGAGTCGCAAAGAGTCGAACACGACTAAGTGTCTAACACTATATATGAAAACCACAGATGAGGATCCATCTCACGGAATTAGTTGTGAGTAACGCTATAAAGTGATTTGATTCCCATCACTGATTTTTATTTCCCTGCTTTTCAAATTGTATGTTTATGACTCCTAGAAGTTACGGTGACACTGTTGAGGGATGGAAAATTTTAGCCATCTCTCTCTACCCCATCACCCTCCCAGAGCAACTCAGTCACTGCAACCTCATCCTCCTGTCTCAGTAATCTTCTTCCCAGAGAACTGAGTAACAAAGCTATTTCTTTTCTCTTCCTTTCAAGAAAAGCACTCACTTTGAGCCATGTGAATGAGAGTGAGTGTGTGTGTGCGTGTATGTATTAGGTGTTGCCTGGCTCCACAAGGATGGTTACATTCTAGTGAAACCTTTTAAAACACTTAGACATTTATAAATATACATAACTATTAACTAGCTATTAATTAGCTGCCTTTATAGTACCGATGAAGGCTATACTCATTCACTATTAAAAATTGTCAAGATATATTTTCTCATTTTGTATCAATCTGCTTTTCTAGCCTTCAGGAATTAAACAAAATTAATAATTCTGTGTTATCTAAACTTGAAATTACTAATCTACTACTTTTCTATAATGAAGATCACTGCCTTAGAGGGGAAAAAAGTCTACTCAGTAAATATAAAGGGAAAATGTTATTTACATATTTCATATTAGATAAAAGAAATGTTCTCACTTGGAAGCTTATAAAACTGTGAGCCCGAAAGAGTCTTCATTACAGTAGGACAGAGAACAACCCAGGACAAAATCACCCTTGCATCAGCTGCTAAGTCAGATTTAAGTTTTTCCTACCTAATTTATTTCCTAATAACCTCTCTCAGCTAGCTAAATTTTTATCATATTTATTGAAATAGACCTTTGTCTATCTGCCCAGTATGCTTTTCCTTGGGGGAGTCGTTTTCCCTGCAGTAATCCTCTTTAATTCATCCTCTTTGATCCGGGGGAGGCTGACACAGCCCAGGAAAGGAGTACATGCCCCGAGGCAGGACAGTCAAAAATGCCTCCAGAACGTTTGTGAAGACTTTCTGTGAGGGCATTCGTGTTTTCTCTAAGATCATTAACTTAAGGACCATGTTCCCAGAGCTTCAGGGGCTGTGTTCTCACTGAATAGAGTGAGAAACTCTCACTGCATAGAGTGTGTGCCCGAAAATGAGGCCACAGGGGAAAGGCACAGCTGAGCAATGGGACGGACTGTTCAACAATAAGTCAGTGAGGATGAGACAGAGGTGTGTTTTTTATAAAATATCTTGGAAGTACCACTGGTGTTCTGAAATCTCTAGAAGGAAGTTTTCTTCTTCTGTTAGAATACAATTTTATATGTTTCGAAATGGAAAATATCACATTAGCCATCCATAGTGACTATGTGAATATTTAATAAGAAGAGGGAAAATAGATGACTCCTAGGCAGATGGAGAAACGGCATCATCCAAGAAAGATAATCCCTCCTTAAAGTCTTTCTCTGTGCATTTTCTCAATCATGACTTGCAGTCATTCCTTTTCCTTCCTTACCACTTGCATTGCCATCGTACCTGCAGAAATCTCAGGCCCTCCCAGAGACAGCCTAAACTGGGATGATGCCAAATGTGTAAAATAGCAAGCAGCCTAGCAAATACGAGAGGAGAGCCGTCCAGCAAAGAGGGTGGCAAAGTGAAGAGACAGACAGCAAACATAAAGGAACTTCTCCAACAAGACTTCTATGAAAAAGCACAGCACAAAATAGGTATTCGTATTCCATCTCTATTTTTATCTAGCCAATTCCAGAGGAATTTACTATCTAATTTTATTTTTCCATGATTGCTAGTATTGCCATTTCTCAAAGGACCTGATGAGAAGGAGGACTTTTCTCTGTCCACAAATTTCAGAATAAACACCATAGAGTCGATACGACTTTCTAAACTAAGAAACAAGGTCAGAAGCCTGAGGCCACAGGATTACCTGGCTGGCACACCTTCCAAGGCAGATGAGGGTCTGCCCACTGTGATACTGCGTCAGGCAGCACACACACACATCTGATTTGCACGAGGGTGAGGGGTGAGAAGATGCCGATGAGGGCAGACAGAACCAGTTGGACAGGTACAGAGCCTTGCACTCTAGGTAAAAGATCAATCAGCACACCTAAATCTGCAGCAGTGTGACACAGGCAGGAACTTGAGGAGCCCAGCCGTAAATGCCCCTGCATACCTCTGCCACAAACTAAAGGGCTTATGCGGAGAAATCGAGAAGCAGTAAGTCAGCATAAGCAACGGCAAAGCAGACAACAGGCAAAGGGGGAGGGGGTGTGGAAGAAGGTCCATGAATTCACAATCCCTATTCTAACCAAATTTAAGAAAAAGCTGGGGTTCGCCCCACCCCTCTGATTTCCGCGCGCCTCTTTGGCAGCTGGTCACATGGTGAGGGAGGGGGTAAAGGGGGCCGCCCTAGCCTGCGGCCTGTGTCTGTGGTCGGGCCCATAGCGTCCAGCTGCCCAGGACAGACCTCGAGTGTATGGCGCTGCAGAAACCGGCTCCGGGGTCCGGATAACGGGCCGACCCCGCAGCTCCTGACACGGGGCGAGGCTCTCCTGAGAATGACTACCTCCTGATATGAGCCAGTGGCTGAAATTGGTGTCGGTGCCTATGGGACAGTGTACAAGGCCCGTGACCCCCACAGTGGCCACTTTGTGGCCCTCAAGAGTGTAAGAGTCCCCAATGGAGGAGGTGCTGGAGGGGGCCTGCCCATCAGCGCCGTTCGGGAGGTGGCCTTACTGCGGCGTCTGGAGGCTTTTGAGCATCCCAATGTTGTCAGGCTCATGGATGCCTGTGCAACAGCCCGAACTGACCGGGAGACCAAAGTGACCCTGGTGTTTGAGCATGTGGACCAAGACCTCAGGACGTATCTGGACAAGGCACCCCCACCAGGCTTGCCAATGGAGACCATCAAGGATCTGATGCACCAGTTTCTAAGAGGCCTGGATTTCCTTCATGCCAACTGCATTGTTCACCGAGACCTGAAGCCAGAGAACATTCTGGTGACAAGTGGTGGGACAGTCAAGCTGGCTGACTTTGGCCTGGCCAGAATCTACAGCTACCAGATGGCACTTAGCCCTGTGGTTGTCACACTCTGGTATCGCGCTCCAGAAGTTCTGTTGCAGTCTACATATGCAACACCCGTGGACATGTGGATCGTTGGCCGTATCTTTGCAGAGATGTTTCGTCAAAAGCCTCTCTTCTGTGGAAACTCTGAAGCTGACCAGTTAGGTAAAATCTTTGACCTGATCGGACTGCCCCCAGAGGATGACTGGCCCCGAGATGTGTCTCTACCCCGAGAAGCCTTTTCCCCCACAGAGGGCCCTGGCCAGTGCAGTCGGTGGTCCCTGAGCTGGAGGAATCTGGAGCACAGCTGCTGCTGGAGATGCTGAGTTTTAACCCACACAAGCGAATCTCTGCCTTCCGAGCACTGCAGCACCCTTATCTACACAAGGCAGAAGGTGACAAAGAGTGAGCAACGGAATGGCTGGAAGAGAACCAAGGTGAGAGACCACCAAATTTCCCTTCCTTTGAACACTTGAGTGGAGAGCCCCACCACTGAGAAGGCAACCTCTGCCTTCACCTCTGAAGCTGTGGCGACTCCTCCTCCAACTTTTTACAGACAATATTTTACTGCCTTAACGACATTCCCCTCCCACCCTTTTGAGGCTTATCCTTATCCTGTGTCCTTATACCAAGGGGTATGTCCCTTGTTCTCCCCTTCTTTATACCTTTATATTGGGATCCTTTTTTATACAGGACAAACAAAACAAAGAAATATGGTCAAAAAAAAAAAAAAAAGAGAAAAAGCTGGGCTCCAAAAACTCTTGAACTCTGAGCATGACAGGAACATGCTGTTTCTGGTGTTTGACCTTAGAACCTTGTCCCTTTTCCTGTTTGACCAGCAATGTCATTGAGAAGCCTTCCAAAGACATGTACAATTAAATCATTCCTTAAGAGCCATTAGCATGGCAAAAACAATTGTTACCAAGGTTAATTTCTTCAGTAACCTTTAAATTTATTTCTAGACATAAGTCACCAAGAGTATATCAATAGTTATTTGATTTGTGGATGTTTCTGACAAAACAGAATAAAGAAACATCTTCCAAGATACATGATGATAAATGAAATACCAGACCAAAAGGATGACTTCCTTCTCATTCTGAAGTAACACAAGTTTAAGTCATCAGTTCTCACAGTCAAGACATTATTGCCATCACTTCCCAAAAACATTAAACTTATCATGATACTGCTCTTATTTCATGCAGAAAAGTGAGAAAATAGACAAAGCAAACAAATGTGCCGATGTAACAGAGTAAACTAATGAACAGAGACATTTAAACATCATCACAGGTTTTCATTATGGAAAACCAAAATAATTAGCAGTTTTCACTGAAAATGCTTCCTACTTCTTTTACAAATCATTAAACAGAGGCATTTTTGTCATAAAAT
This sequence comes from Dama dama, assembly GCF_033118175.1. Classification (NCBI taxonomy): domain Eukaryota; kingdom Metazoa; phylum Chordata; class Mammalia; order Artiodactyla; family Cervidae; genus Dama; species Dama dama. The sequence goes on from NC_083713.1 coordinate 16,830,534, forward strand.
TTTTGTGTGATTCTTTTTTTCTTTCATAATGATCTTTTTTTTTTTTTTTTTTTTTTGGCTGTTTCAAAATAAGGGCCTAACAAATCATTAATACTTTAAACTCATATAACTTTTTCACAATTTATATTCAGTATAGGCACACTTACATTTATAAAGGAAAGTATCAAAGAGGAACAGAGGCAGAATGCTGAGGAGAAGGGTGGATGACTAGAAAAATCACCTTTTAAAGGAACTATGTGGGACTTTTAACCCAACTCCTTTTAGGCCTGTCCCACCTTGAGATCATTAACCAATTTTTGTGGTGAATCTCCTGATCTGAAATCACATTACGTTGCTTGTTGTACAGTCCTGACAGTCAGTATCTATATTTTCCTTTCCCTTGAGAGGTGTCTGCTTAGGTCATAACAAGTTATTAAAAGTGAAATTATAACAAAATTACCACATCACCAAGTCATAACTTCTTGGCAATTAGAATATGAAGGTGTGCACACCTCTCATAATTTCAGAAGCTAAGTCAAAGTATTCATCTCTTTTCAGGGGATCAAAAGCAGACTCAAGATCTTCTGGTACAAATTCATAGTTGACAAAACCTTGAGAAATTTGACCTCTCACAAGCAGTATAGTCCTTGAGGTTATATCCAAAATATAATGTACAAGATATTAAAATATCAGATCTGTGGTCCCCCTAGCAATATCTTTTGAACAACAACACAAAAGTATGACCATTGAGGGGGAAACACAGCAGAAGTGAAAGCAGTCCTGATCAACTGGAACCAAAATCTATTCCCTAACTGTATAGCACCATTGCCACTAGCCATGCAAACCTATCCCAAGGGCTTCCCAATTGGTTTTCTTGGCTTCTCTACACCTAGTCTTGCACTCTCCCCCGACTCTCAATCCATTCTGCATACAACCACTGGATTTGTTATTGAAAACAGATCGTCTTACCATTCCACGACCCCCGGCTTACCCAGATGTATACATGAGAATTTTATAACACTTCATCATGTAGGTAGCTTCTCTGGTGGCCCAGATGGTAAAGAATCTGCCTGCCAATGCAGGAAACACGTGGGCTCAATCCCTGAGCTAGGAAGATCCCCTGGAGGAGGAAATGGTAACACACTGAGTATTCTTGCCTGGAAAATTCCATGGACAGAGGAGCCTAGCGGGCTACAGTCCATGGGGTCACAAAGAGTCAGACACAACTGAGCGACTCTCTCTCTCACACACACACACACAGAATGGGCAACTGTGTAGAACTTTATGGCAAATAGTTTTGCATTCAGTTTCCCGCCTCTGGTTCCCTTTTATTATTTGAACTTTATTGTCTAATCATACAGAATTATCTTTCTATTGCTTATTTTGTTGCATTGTATGTATTTCACAATTTGCTTTTGGAAATGTGTTGAGTATGAACTTAGCAAATAATTACTCATTCATTTAGGTATAGCTTCAAACTACCCATTCTGTAAAGTTCCTATTCTCCTCCAGGAAGTCAGTCACACTCTTTCAGCTACTTTCAGCTACGTATTTGTCTCTATTTAAGCACTTGCTGCATAATGTAATCATTTGTTCTACTTATTATTATTGTATGTTATTATTTATTATTATTTGTTCCTTGTCACAGGAACTCTTGCCATCACTATATATGACCTAACACTCCATAGATAGATAGAGGTATATTTACACATATATATGTATATATATGCCAGCATTCTCGTATGGTGATTAGTGGCAAAAAAATGATTATTTGCTGAATAAATAAATGGTCCCTCTCCAGATGTAGCTAATTTTCTACCTGAGAGTGCTATGCTAACAACTGGAAAGGAATGTTTCTTATAGATGAGAACACAGAAGGGAAGAAGAGAAAAAAACAACATATATATATAAACATATATTTACAATCTGCATGTATACTCTAATTATTTAAATGATTTCTGCATTTTAACTTTAAGACATACCCACTCCAACATTTTTTAACATTTTTAAATTTGTGATCTGTCTCATAACTGAAAAAATCAATTATAAACATAGATAATACCATATTATACCATATACCAATTATATATATATATATACATATTGGAGAAGGCAATGACAACCCACTCCAGTGTTCTTGCCTGGAGAATCCCAGGGATGGGGGAGCCTGGTGGGCTACCGTCCCTGGGGTCGCACAGTCAGACATGACTGAAGTGACTTAGCAGCAGCAGCAGCATATATATATCTATATATACACACACACATATACACACCATATTACTTCAGATAGCATAACTAAGATAACAGTCAGGTCTGACTGTGACATTTGTACCTTAAAATTATAGAGTACTTTTTATAAATAAATAATACACAATTTGATGAAGAAATTCCCTGGATTCAATGCCAAATAAGGTAGAAATTAGGGGGGAGGAGCTAAGATGGCAGAGGAATAGGACAGGGAGACCACTTTCTCTCCTACAAATTCATCAAAAGAACATTTGAACACTGAGCAAACTCCACAAAACAACTTCTGATTGCTAGCAGAGGACTTCAGGTGCCCAGAAAAGCAGCCCATTCAAAAGGAGGTAGGACAAAATATAAAAGATAAAAAGAGAGACAAAAGAGATAGGGATGGAGACCCATCCCGGGAAGGGAGTCTTAATAGAGGAAGTTTCCAAACACCAGGAAACCCTCTCACTGGCGGGTCTGGGGGAAGTTTTCGAATCTAAGAGGGCAACCTAACTGGGAGGAAAAATAAATAAAACCCACAGATTACATGCCTAAAAGCAACTCCCAGTAGTAAAGTACCCCAGAAGCTTGCATCCACCACCAGCAAGTGGGGGCTGAATAGAGAGGAGCCAGCGGCAGTGCTTAGGAACAAAGGAAGTGAACTGAAGTGAAGTCGCTCAGTCGTGTCCAAATCTTTGTGACCCCATGGACTGTAGCCTACCAGGATCCTCACTCCATGGGATTTTTCAGGCAAGAATACTGGAGTGGGTTGCCATTGCCTTCTCCAGGGAAAGGACTGAGCAATTCCACAGAAGAGCTAGCCGGCGGCAGACCGGCCCATCCCCCGCCGGAGGCAGGAGGCAGCGGGGAGGGGAGAGGGGCAAACTCAGCCCCAGAGATGGCACCCCTACCAAACTGCAAACAGGTTCCCAGTTTCTAACCAAAGATTTCCTGATATTCTGGATAGTCGACATCCTCCGGGAGGGTCACGGCTAGAGGCCAGCTCCCCAGAACAGACACAAGGTGCATGCACCCGACCAGCACGCCCGGAAGCTGAGGCTGGGCCCACGGAGGGGATGAGGCGCACCACACCCGGGGAGAGTGCACTCGTCAAGCGCCTGGCTGACTGAGCTGCTCGGGTGGGGAAGGCACAAAACGCAGGCCCAACCCAGTCCGCGCTTTTGTGGAGGACCCAAAAACGGGAACCGCACGCAACGCAGGGTCCGCTCCCTGCAGAGCAGCCTGGAGCCTGAGCAGTGTGGACGGGGAAAGCACACACGCCGCGAGCGGGGGCAAACCCAGTGAGGCTGGAACACTGTGAGTGCTCCCCACACAGGCCAGTGACATTTGTCTGCAGCGCCCCTCCCTCCCCACAGCACGACTGAACAAGCGAACCTGAACAAGAGACCACCTCCGCCCACTTGTGTCAGGGTGGAAATTAGACACTGAAGAGACCGGCAAACTGAAGCCAAATAAACAAAGGGAACTGCTTCAGAAGTGACCACTGCAACAGATTAAAATCCCTGTAGTTAACACCGACTGCACCAGAAGGGGCCTATAGATATGGAGAAGTGTAAGCTGGAACAAGGAGCTATCTGAAACTGAACCAAACCCACGCTGCCTGCAACAGCTCCAGAGAAATTGCTAGATATATTTTTACTATTTTTTTAATTACAAAATTTTTTTCTTCCTTTTTTTTTCTTCTTTTTCTTTTTTTAACTTTTCTTTCTTTTATTTTCTTTTAAAATTCCCTATTACTCCTTAATTTTCATTTTCATTTCACTATAACCTTGCAAAAAAAAAAGACCCTATTTTTAAAGCAAACTTCATGTATATTTCTTAAATTTTTTGTGTTTTTGTTTTTAATATTGAATTTTTAAGAGTCTAATTCTACTCTAGATTTTTCATCTTTGTTTTTCAGTATTTGATATCAATTTTGGACTTTTAACAATCCAATATTCAGTACCCATTTTTACTCAGGAGTGTGATGATTACTCTTTCCCCCTTTTGACTCACCTTTTTCTCCCCAAGATCACCTTTATTTCCTCCCTCCCCCTTCTCTTCTCAATCCATTTCTGTGAATCTCTGTGGGTGTTCTGGGCCATGGAGAACACTTAGGGAACAGAGTACTTCATAGATCTGTCTCTCTCTTCTTGAGTCCCCCTTTTTCTCCTCCTGCTAATCTCTATCTCCTTCCTCCATCTCCTCTTTTTCATGTAACTCTGTGAACCTCTCTGGGTGTCCCTCACTGTGGAGAATCTTTTCGCCATTAACCTGGAAGTTTTATTATCAGTGCTGTATAGTTGGAGAAGTCTTGAGACTACTGGAAGAATAAGACCAAAAGCCAGAGGCAGGAGACTTAAGCCCAAAACCTGAGAACACCAGAGAACTCCTGACTACAGGGAACATTAAGTAATAAGAGATCATTCAAAAGCCTCCATACCTACACTGAAACCAACCACCACCCAAGAGCCAATAAGTTCCAGAGCAAACATACCACGCAAATTCTCCAGCAATGCAGGAACATAGCCCTGAGCGTCAACATACAGGCTGCCCAAAGTCACACCAAACAAATAGACCCATCTCAAAACTCACTACTGGACAGTCCATTGCACTCCAGAGAGAAGAAATCCAGTTCCACACACCGGAATACCAACACAGGCTTCCCTAACCAAGAAACCTTGACAAGCCAATCGTCCAACCCCACCCACTGGGAGAAACCTCCACAATAAAAAGGAACCACAGACCACCAGAATACAGAAAGGCAATACAGCAATCTAAACAAGATGAAAAGGCAGAGAAATACCCAACAGGTAAAGGAACATGAAAAATGCGCACCAAGCCGAACAAAAGAGGAGGAGATAGGGAATCTACCTGAAAAAGAATTTAGAATAATGATAATAAAAATGATCCAAAATCTTGAAAACAAAATGGAGTTACAGATAAATAGCCTGGAGACAAAGACTGAAAAGATGCAAGGAATGTTCAACAAGGACCTAGAAGAGATAAAAAAGAGTCAATTAAAAATGAATAATGCAATAAATGAGATCAAAAACACTCTGGAGGGAACCATCAGTAGAATAACGGAGGCAGAAGATAGGATAAGTGAGGTAGAAGATAAAATGGTGGAAATAAATGAAGGAGAGAGGGAAAAAGAATCAAAAGAAATGAGGAAAACCTCAGGGACCTCTGGGACAATGTGAAATGCCCCAACATTTGAATCATAGGAGTCCCAGAAGAAGAAGACAAAAAGAAAGGCCATGAGAAAATACTCGAGGAGATAATAGCTGAAAACTTCCCCAAAATGGGGAAGGAAATAGTTACACAGGTCCAAGAAACCCAGAGAGTCCCAAACAGGATAAACCCAAGGCAAAACACCCCAAGATACATATTAATCAAATTAACAAAGATCAAACACAAAGAACAAATATTAAAAGCAGCAAGAGAGAAACAACAAATAACACACAAAGGGATTCCCATAAGGATAACAGCTGATCTATCAATAGAAACTCTTCAGGCCAGAAGGGAATGACAGGACGTACTGAAAGTAATGAAAGAGAATAACCTACAACCCAGATTACTGTACCCAGCAAGAATCGCATTCAGATGTGAAAGAGAACTCAAAAGCTTTACAGACAAGCAAAAGCTGAGAGAATTCAACACCACCAAACCAGCTCTTCAACAAATGCTAAAGGATCTTCTCTAGACAGGAAACACAGAAAGGTTGTATAAACGTGAACCCAAAACAACAAAGTAAATGGCAACGGGACCATACCTATCAATAATTACCTTAAATGTAAATAGGTTGAATGCCCCAACGAAAAGACAAAGACTGGCTGAATGGATACAAAAACAAGACCCCTATATATGCTGTCTACAAGAGACCCACCTCAAAACAAGGGACACATACGGACTGAAAGTGAAGGGCTGGAAAAAAATATTTCATGCAAACGGAAACCAAAAGAAAGCAGGAGTTGTAATACTCATATCACATAAAATAGACTTTAAAATAAAGGTTGTGAAAAGAGACAAAGAAGGACACTACATAATGATCAAAGGATCAATCCAAGAAGAAGATATAACAATTATAAATATATATGCACCCAACATAGGAGCACCACAATATGTAAGGCAAATGCTAACAAGTATGAAAGGGGAAATTAACAGTATCACAATAATAGTGAGAGACTTTAATACCCCACTCACACCTATGGATAGATCAACTAAACAGAAAATTAACAAGGAAACACAAACTTTAAATGACACAATGGACCAGCTAGACCTAATTGATATCTATAGGACATTTCACCCCAAAACAATCAATTTCAACCTTTTTCTCAAGTGCACATGGAACCTTCTCCAGAATAGATCACATCCTGGGCCATAAATCTAGCCTTGGCAAATTAAAAAAAACTGAAATCATTCCAGTCATCTTTTCTGACCACAATGCAGTAAGACTAGATCTCAATTGTTGGGAAAAAAAAAAAAAAAAACTATTAAAAATTCCAACATATGGAGGCTAAATAACACTCTTCTGAATAACCAACAAATCATAGAAGAAATCAAAAAAGAAATCAAAATATGCATAGAAATGAATGAAAATGAAAACACTACAATCCAAAACCTATGGGACACTGTAAAAGCAGTGCTAAGGGGAAGGTTCGTAGCATTACAGGCTTTCCTCAAGAAACAAGAAAAAAGTCAAATAAATAACCTAGCTCTACACCTAAAGCAACTAGAGAAGGAAGAAATGAAGAACTCCAGGGTTACTAAAAGGAAAGAAATCTTAAAAATTAGGGCAGAAATAAATGCAAAAGAAACTAAAGAGACCATAGCAAAAATCAACAAAGCTAAAAGCTGGTTTTTGGAAAAAATAAACAAAATTGACAAACCATTAGCAAGACTCATTAAGAAACAAAGAGAGAAAAACCAAATTAACAAAATTAGAAATGAAAATGGAGAGATCACAACAGACAACACTGAAATACAAAGGATCATAAGAGACTACTACCAGCAGCTCTATGCCAATAAAATGGACAACTTGGATGAAATGGACCAATTCTTAGAAAAGTATAACTTTCCAAAACTGAACCTGGAAGAAATAGGAGATCTTAACAGACCCATCACAAGCAAGGAAATCGAAACTGTCATCAAAAATCTTCCAGCAAACAAAAGCCCAGGGCCAGATGGCTTCACAGCTGAATTCTACCAAAAATTTAGAGACGAGCTAACACCTATCTTACTCAAACTCTTCCAGAAAATTGCAGAAGAAGGTAAGCTTCCAAACTCATTCTATGAGGCCACCATCACCCTAATTCCAAAACCAGACAAAGATGCCACAAAAAAAGAAAACTACAGGCCAATATCACTGATGAACATAGATGCAAAAATCCTTAACAAAATTCTAGCAAACAGAATCCAACAACATATTAAAAAAATCATACACCATGACCAAGTGGGCTTTATCCCAGGAATGCAAGGATTCTTTAATATCCACAAATCAATCAATGTAATACACCACATTAACAAATTGAAAGATAAAAACCATATGATTATCTCAATAGATGCAGAGAAAGCCTTTGACAAAATTCAACACTCATTTATGATTAAAACTCTCCAAAAAGCAGGAATAGAAGGAACATACCTCAACATAATAAAAGCTATATATGACAAACCCACAGCAAGCATCACCCTCAATGGTGAAAAATTGAAGGCATTTCCCCTGAAATCAGGAACAAGACAAGGGTGCCCACTCTCACCACTACTATTCAACATAGTGTTGGAAGTTCTGGCCACAGCAATCAGAGCAGAAAAAGAAGTAAAAGGAATCCAGATAGGAAAAGAAGAAGTGAAACTCTCACTGTTTGCAGATGACATGATCCTCTACATAGAAAACCCTAAAGACTCTACCAGAAAATTACTAGAGCTAATCAATGAATATAGTAAAGTTTCAGGATATAAAATTAACACACAGAAATCCCTTGCATTCCTATATACTAACAATGAAAAAACAGAAAGAGAAATTAAGGAAACAATACCATTCACCATTGCAACAAAAAGAATAAAATACTTAGGAGTATATCTACCTAAAGAAACAAAGGACCTATACATAGAAAACTATAAAACACTGATGAAAGAAACCAAAGAGGACACAAACAGATGGAGAAACATACCGTGTTCATGGATTGGAAGAATTAATATTGTCAAAATGGCTATTCTACCCAAAGCAGTCTATAGATTCAATGCAATCCCTATCAAGCTACCAACGGTATTTTTCACAGAACTAGACCAAAGAATTTCACAATTTGTATGGAAATACAAAAAACCTCGAATAGCCAAAGTAATCTTGAGAAAGAAGAATGGAACTGGAGGAATCCACCTGCCTGACTTCAGACTCTACTACAAAGCCACAGTCATCAAGACAGTATGGCACTGGCACAAAGACAGAAATATAGATCAATGGAACAGAATAGAAAGCCCAGAGATAAATCTACGAACCTATGGACACCTTATCTTTGACAAAGGAGGCAAGGATATACAATGGAAAAAAGACAACCTCTTTAACAAGTGGTGCTGGGAAAACTGGTCAACCACTTGTAAAAGAATGAAACTAGAACAATTTCTAACACCATACACAAAAATAAACTCAAAATGGATTAAAGATCTAAATGTAAGACCAGAAACTATAAAACTCCTAGAGGAGAACATAGGCAAAACACTCTCCGACATAAATCAAAGCAAGATCCTCTATGACCCACCTCCCAGAATATTGGAAATAAAAGCAAAACTAAACAAATGGGACCTAATGAAACTTAAAAGCTTTTGCACTACAAAGGAAACTATAAGTAAGGTGAAAAGACAGCCCTCAGATTGGGAGAAAATAATAGCAAATGAAGAAACAGACAAAGGATTAATCTCAAAAATATAAAAGCAACTCCTGCAGCTCAATTCCAGAAAAATAAATGACCCAATCAAAAAATGGGCCAAAGAACTAAACAGACATTTCTCCAAAGAAGACATACAGATGGCTAACAAACACATGAAAAGATGCTCAACAACACTCATTATTAGAGAAATGCAAATCAAAACCACAATGAGGTACCATTACACGCCAGTCAGGATGGCTGCTATCCAAAAGTCTACAAGCAATAAATGCTGGAGAGGGTGTGGAGAAAAGGGAACCCTCTTACACTGTTGGTGGGAATGCAAACTAGTACAGCCGCTATGGAAAACAGTGTGGAGATTTCTTAAAAAACTGGACATAGAACTGCCATATGACCCAGCAATCCCACTTCTGGGCATACACACTGAGGAAACCAGATCTGAAAGAGACACGTGCACCCCAATGTTCATCGCAGCACTGTTTATAATAGCCAGGACATGGAAGCAACCTAGATGCCCATCAGCAGATGAATGGATAAGGAAGCTGTGGTACATATACACCATGGAATATTACTCAGCCATTAAAAAGAATTCATTTGAACCAGTCCTAATGAGATGGATGAAGCTGGAGCCCCTTATACAGAGTGAAGTAAGCCAGAAAGATAAAGAACATTACAGCATACTGACACATGTATATGGAATTTAGAAAGGTGATAACGATAACCCTATATGCAGAACAGAAAAAGAGACACAGAAATACAGAACAGACTTTTGAACTTTGTGGGAGAATGTGAGGGTGGGATATTTCAAAAGAACAGCATGTATACTATCTATGGTGAAACAGATCACCAGCCCAGGTGGGATGCACGAGACAAGTGGTCCGGCCTGGTGCACTGGGAAGACCCAGAGGAATCGGGTGGAGAGGGAGGTGGGAGGGGGGATCGGGATTGGGAATACATGTAAATCCATGGCTGATTCATATCAATGTATGACAAAACCCACTGGAAAAAAAAAAAAAAAAAAAAAACACTTTCTAATACCATACACAAAAATAAACTCAAAATGGATTAAAGATCTAAATGTAAGACCAGAAACTATAAAACTCCTAGAGGAGAACATAGGCAAAACACTCTCCGACATAAATCAAAGCAAGATCCTCTATGACCCACCTCCCAGAATATTGGAAATAAAAGCAAAACTAAACAAATGGGACCTAATGAAACTTAAAAGCTTTTGCACAACAAAGGAAACTATAAGTAAGGTGAAAAGACAGCCCTCAGATTGGGAGAAAATAATAGCAAATGAAGAAACAGACAAAGGATTAATCTCAAAAATATATAAGCAACTCCTGCAGCTCAATTCCAGAAAAATAAATGACCCAATCAAAAAATGGGCCAAAGAACTAAACAGACATTTATCCAAAGAAGACATACAGATGGCTAACAAACACATGAAAAGATGCTCAACATCACTCATTATTAGAGAAATGCAAATCAAAACCACAATGAGGTACCATTACACGCCAGTCAGGATGGCTGCTATCCAAAAGTCTACAAGCAATAAATGCTGGAGAGGGTGTGGAGAAAAGGGAACCCTCTTACACTGTTGGTGGGAATGCAAACTAGTACAGCCGCTATGGAAAACAGTGTGGAGATTTCTTAAAAAACTAGAAATAGAACTGCCATATGACCCAGCAATCCCACTTCTGGGCATACACACTGAGGAAACCAGATCTGAAAGAGACACATGCACCCCAATGTTCATCGCAGCACTGTTTATAATAGCCAGGACATGGAAGCAACCTAGATGCCCATCAGCAGATGAATGGATAAGGAAGCTGTGGTACATATACACCATGGAATATTACTCAGCCATTAAAAAGAATTCATTTGAACCAGTCCTAATGAGATGGATGAAGCTGGAGCCCATTATACAGAGTGAAGTAAGCCAGAAAGATAAAGAACATTACAGCATACTGACACATGTATATGGAATTTAGAAAGGTGATAACGATAACCCTATATGCAGAACAGAAAAAGAGACACAGAAATACAGAACAGACTTTTGAACTTTGTGGGAGAATGTGAGGGTGGGATATTTCAAAAGAACAGCATGTATACTATCTATGGTGAAACAGATCACCAGCCCAGGTGGGATGCACGAGACACGTGCTCCGGCCTGGTGCACTGGGAAGACCCAGAGGAATCAGGTGGAGAGGGGGGTGGGGGGGGGATCGGGATTGGGAATACATGTAAATCCATGGCTGATTCATATCAATGTATGACAAAACCCACTGGAAAAAAATAATAATAATAATAAAAATAAATTTAAAAAAATAAAATTAAATTAAAAAATAAAATAAAATAAAGGTTGTGAAAAGAGACAAAGAAGGACACTACATAATGATCAAAGTATCAATCCAAAAAGAAGATATAACAATTATAAATATATATGCACCCAACATAGGAGCACCACAATATGTAAGGCAAATGCTAACAAGTATGAAAGGGGAAATTAACAATATCACAATAATAGTGGGAGACTTTAATACCCCACTCACACCTATGGATAGATCAACTAAACAGAAAATTAACAAGGAAACACAAACTTTAAATGACACAATGGACCAGCTAGACCTAATTGATATCTATAGGACATTTCACCCCAAAACAATCAATTTCAACCTTTTTCTCAAGTGCACATGGAACCTTCTCCAGAATAGATCACATCCTGGGCCATAAATCTAGCCTTGGCAAATTAAAAAAAACTGAAATCATTCCAGTCATCTTTTCTGACCACAATGCAGTAAGACTAGATCTCAATTGTTGGGAAAAAAAAAAAAAAAAAAACTATTAAAAATTCCAACATATGGAGGCTAAATAACACTCTTCTGAATAACCAACAAATCATAGAAGAAATCAAAAAAGAAATCAAAATATGCATAGAAATGAATGAAAATGAAAACACTACAATCCAAAACCTATGGGACACTGTAAAAGCAATGCTAAGGGGAAGGTTCGTAGCATTACAGGCTTTCCTCAAGAAACAAGAAAAAAGTCAAATAAATAACCTAGCTCTACACCTAAAGCAACTAGAGAAGGAAGAAATGAAGAACTCCAGGGTTACTAAAAGGAAAGAAATCTTAAAAATTAGGGCAGAAATAAATGCAAAAGAAACTAAAGAGACCATAGCAAAAATCAACAAAGCTAAAAGCTGGTTTTTGGAAAAAATAAACAAAACTGTTAGCAAGACTCATTAAAAAACAAAGGGAGAAGAACCAAATTAACAAAATTAGAAATGAAAATGGAGAGATCACAACAGACGACACTGAAATACAAAGGATCATAAGAGATTACTACTAGCAGCTCTATGCCAATAAAATGGACAACTTGGAAGAAATGGACAAATTCTTAGAAAAGTATAACTTTCCAAAACTGAACCAGAAAGAAATAGAAGATCTTAACAGACCCATCACAAGCATGGAAATAGAAACTGTAATCAAAAATCTTCCAGCAAACAAAAGCCCAGGGCCAGATGGCTTCACAGCTGAATTCTACCAAAAATTTAGAGACGAGCTAACACCTATCTTACTCAAACTCTTCCAGAAAATTGCAGAAGAAGGTAAACTTCCAAACTCATTCTATGAGGCCACCATCACCCTAACAGCAAAACCAGACAAGGATGCCACAAAAAAAAGAAAACTACAGGCCAATATCACTGATGAACATAGATGCAAAAATCCTTAACAAAATTCTAGCAAACAGTATCCAACAACATATTTTAAAAAATCATACATCATGACCAAGTGGGCTTTATCCCAGGAATGTAAGGATTCTTTAATATCTGCAAATCAATCAATGTAATACACCACATTAACAAATTGAAAGATAAAAACCATATGATTCTCTCAATAGATGCAGAAAAAGCCTTTGACAAAATTCAATATCCATTTATGATTAAAACTCTCCAGAAAGCAGGAAGAGAAGGAACATACCTCAACATAATAAAAGCTATGTGTGACAAACCCACAACAAACATTATCCTCAATGGTGAAAAATTGAAAGCATTTCCCCTAAAATCAGGAACAAGACAAGGGTGACCACTCTCACCACTACTATTCAACATAGTTTTGGAATTCTTGGCCACAGCAATCAGAGCAGAAAGAAATTAAAGGAATCCAGATAGGAAAAGAAGAAGTGAAACTCTCACTGTTTGCAGATGACATGATCCTCTACATAGAAAACCCTAAAGACTCTACCAGAAAATTACTAGAGCTAATCAATGAATATAGTAAAGTTGCAGGATATAAAATTAACATAAAGAAATCCCTTGCATTCCTATACACTAACAATGAGAAAACAGAAAGAGAAATTAAGGAAACAATACCATTCACCATTGCAACAAAAAGAATAAAATACTTAGGAGTATATCTACCTAAAGAAACAAAAGATCTATACATAGAAAACTATAACACTGATGAAAGAAATCAAAGAGGACACAAATAGATGGAGAAATATACCATGTTCATGGATTGGAAGGATCAATATTGTCAAAATGGCTATTCTACCCAAAGCAATCTATAGATTCAATGCAATCCCTATCAAGCTACCAACGGTATTTTTCACAGAACTAGAACAAATAATTTCACAATTTGTATGGAAATACAAAAAACCTCAAATAGCCAAAGTAATCTTGAGAAAGAAGAATGGAACTGGAGGAATCCACCTGCCTGACTTCAGACTCTACTACAAAGCCACAGTCATCAAGACAGTATGGTACTGGCACAAAGACAGAAATATAGATCAGTGGAACAAAATAAAAAGCCCAGAGATAAATCCATGTACCTACGGACACCTTATCTTAGACAAAGGAGGCAAGAATGTACAATGGAAAAAAGACAACCTCTTTAACAAGTGGTGCTGGGAAAACTGGCCAACCACTTGTAAAAGAATGAAACTAGAACATTTTCTAATACCATACACAAAAATAAACTCAAAATGGATTAAAGAACTAAATGTAAGACCAGAAACTATAAAACTCCTAGGGGAGAACATAGGCAAAACACTCTCCGACACAAATCCCAGCAGGATCCTCTATGACCCACCTCCCAGAATATTGGAAATAAAAGCAAAACTAAACAAATGGGACCTAATGAAACTTAAAAGCTTTTGCACAACAAAGGAAACTATAAGCAAGGTGCAAAGACAGCCCTCAGAATGGGAGAAAATAATAGCAAATGAAGCAACTGACAAAGAATCAATCTCAAAAATATATAAGCAGCTCCTGCAGCTCAATTCCAGAAAAATAAATGACAAAATCAAAAAATGGGCCAAAGATCTAAACAGACATTTATCCAAAGAAGACATACAGATGGCTAACAAACACATGAAAAGATGCTCAACATCACTCAGCATCAGAGAAATGCAAATCAAAACCACAATGAGGTACCATTACACACCAATCAGAATGGCTGCTATCCAAAAGTCTACAAGCAATAAATGCTGGAGAGGGTGTGGAGAAAAGGGAACCCTCTTACACTCTTGGTGGGAATGCAAATTAGTACAGCCGCTATGGAGAACAGTGTGGAGATTCCTTAAAAACCTGGAAATAGAACTGCCATATGACCCAGCAATCCCACTTCTGGGCATACACACCGAGGAAACCAGATCTGAAAGAGACACGTGTACCTCAGTGTTCATCGCAGCACTGTTTATAATAGCCAGGACATGGAAGCAACCTAGATGCCCATCAGCAGATGAATGGATAAGGAAGCTGTGGTACATATACACTATGGAATATCACTCAGCCATTAAAAAGAATTCATTTGAATCAGTTCGAATGAGATGGATGAAACTGGAGCCCCTTATACAGAGTGAAGTAAGCCAGAAAGATAAAGACCAATACAGTATGCTAACACATATATGTGGAATTTTAAAAGATGGTAATGATAACCCTATATGCAAAACAGAAAAAGAGACACAGATGTACTGAACATACTTTTAGACTGCGGGAGAAGGCAAGGGTGGGATGTTCTGAGAGAACAGCATTGAAACATGTGTACTATCAAGGGTGAAACAGATCACCAGCCCAGGTTGGATGCATGAGAGAAGTGCTCAGGGCTGGTGCACTGGGAAGATGCAGAGGGATGTGATGGAGAGGGAGGTGGGAGAGGGGATCGGGATGGGGAACACATATAAATCCATGGTTGATTCATGTCAATGTATGGCAAAAACCACTACAATATTGTAAAGTAATTAGCCTCCAACTAATAAAAATAAATGGAAAAAAAAAAGAAATTTAGGTATAATTTATTTAATTATAAATTTATAATTTGCATACATATTTAATAAAAATATATTAACATTTTTAAAAGGTAGAAACTAAAAGTATGGGTAATTAATAAATGCATACCCAATCACATTCCAATAAAGATTCCAAGCAAGTTGCAAAAAATTGTAAGATACATCATTGTTTTAATAACTTCTCCATGATTAAAAAATACATAGGATATATTTACATATCACATAAAATGAGTGAAAAAAAAAAACCCTCCCACCTCCCTCCCCATCCCATTCCTCAGGAAAAAAATTTCGATTTTTTTCTGTTATAAGAAATATCAAAATTTTTAACAATGTTGTTGCAGAGCATGTCTTAAAATTGAAAAAAGACAGCAGTTCTCTTAAATAACTACAAGAATGCAAGTGCAAGAAAGAAATACAAAAAGCTATGGTGGGGGTTGAGGGGAGGGCACAGAATACAGAGCTTTCACGCAGTCATAGGGAAGGAACAGGGAAGCCCTCTCTGCCTATGTGGTGTTTAAGTGAAACCTGAGCACATGTAAGGGAAGACAATACAGATGGTGCTAGCCACGTGGAAAGAAGCACCCTTAGGAACAGCAGCTGTGACAGAGCTTCTGGATGAGGAGACCAAAGCAGAATATGTCAGCCCACTTGTATCTGAGGGCCATATCCCTGGGGGATCCCTCAGTGCTATTTGAAGATACATGGAGATGTGACTCAGAGCTGTGGAATGTGGTCATTAATTTGGCTATTAATATGAGATCAGTTAGATTCAAGGGCTGGTGAATCCTGGGACCCAGGGTTACATAAAGGTGTATCTATCTTCACATTTATATGCTGGGACTTAAAGGAGTTTACTCCAGGATCTTAGCAAAGAATCTCAGCTTTTAAGATAAGAATGCTTGAATTTTGGGAGGGGAGAGATTGTCTCATTGCCAAATAGGTGGAAATTTTCATTTTGAAAGTTCACTGGTAGGTTAGACATGTCGACTTTAAATTGCATAACTTTATGGTACTGGAAATCAGCCAAAATTGCTTTAGGAATGTCCGGCTTTACTCTTTTAATATCCCTTTATACAAATTTGTCCCAATTTTTCTTGAAACATGTAATAGTTTCTCCCAAACCACAGGGCTCGGGTTGAGAAAAATTCCTGTGGTGTAATTCACAGTCAATAAATTAAAGCCATAAGAGAAAAACAGAGTTGAGAAAACAATGTCACAGCTAAATCCGTGAGAAGGCTAAAAAAATACCTTCACATTTGTGAAACAAAATTATGAAAACAGCATCCTAAATAAAGATACTAGTACTAAACCAAGCATTTTATACATCATGATTAGCAATAAGTTATTATACACTTACATGCTCCAAGTTTTCAGAATCCCCTTCTCTCCCCATCTCTCTTCTCCAGTATTAATAACATGCTAATATGGCAGAAAGTGAAGAAGAACTAAAAAGCCTCTTGATGAAAGTGAAAGAGGAGAGTGAAAAAGTTGGCTTAAAGCTCAACATTCAGAAAGCTAAGATCATGGCATCTGGTCCCATCACTTCATGGCAAATAGATGAGGAAGCAGTGGAAACAGTGTCAGACTTTATTTTTTCGGGCTCCAAAATCACTGCAGATGGTGACTGCAGTCATGAAATTAAAAGACACTTACTCCTTGGAAGGAAAGTTATGAGCAACCGAGATAGCATACCAAAAACCAGAGACATTACTTTGCCAACAAAGGTCTGTCTAGTCAAGGCCATGGTTTTTCCGGTGGTCATGTGTGGATGTGAGAGTTGAACTGTGAAGAAAGCTGAGTGCCGAAAGATTGATGCTTTTGAACTGTGGTGTTGGAGAAGAGTCCCTTGGGCTGCAAGGAGATCCAACCAGTCCATCCTAGAGGAGATCAGTCCTGGGTATTCATTGGAAGGACTGATGCTGAAGCTGAAGCTCCAATACTTTGGCCACCTGATGCAAAGAGCTGACTCATTGGGAAAGACCCTGATGCTGGGAGGGATTGGGGTCAGAAGGAGAAGGAGACGACAGAAGGTGAGATGGCTTGATGGCATCACCGACTGGATGGACATGGGTTTGAGTAAACTCCAGGAGTTGGTAATGGACAGGGTGGCCTGGTGTGCTGCGGTTCATGGGGTTGCAAGGAGTCCAACACGACTGAGCGACCGAACTGAACTGAATAAATTATTATAATTAAGCTTTGTTACAGCTAACACAAATACTTCAAAGGATCTTTTTTCTTTGTCTGTGACTGTATCTAAATGACCATGGTCTTTTTAGCTTTTTTTTCAAATTTTAAACTTTTTATTTTGTATTGGGGTATAGCCAGTTAGCACTGTTGTGGTCATTTCAGGTGAACAGTGAAAGGGACTCAGCCATACAAACCCATGTATTCATTCTCCTCCAAAACCTCCCTCCCATTCAGGCTCCCAGATAACATTGAGTGGAGTTCCATGTGCTATCCAGTAGGTCCTTGTTGGTTATCCACTTTGAATGTAGTAGTTATGACTCAGAATGGACTCCCATTTCCCCACTGCCAGACTCACTCATCTCTCCAAGGTCTGCCCAGGTGCTTAGCACATTGAGGTCTCAACCAAGTAGTCTCTCTTCCTCCTGGAAGCTATGGGGAATTTTCTAAAGCCCAGTTTTTCTTTCACTTATCTTTCAGTACTTTTCCTAGCTGTTATAAAACGTTCTGCTCCTTTTCTACTATTAGCTTTACTTCCCTTTTTAATATCCCAACTCCCAGTTGTCTTTTTTTCTAAGTGCCTCCAGAATTACTGGTCACACTTTGCATACAATGAAATCTAAAATCTTTAAGATGCCAAAATGAACTGCAAAGTTACTTCATCTGATCTCAAGTTTTTATATTGGGATCTCATGTTTGAAGAGATATTATTGCATTTCAATCTTGCTATATGTTTGTTATGCAAGCATTATATACAAGTCAAATTAAATATTGCTGTCCAAAATTTTTCTAAATATCCCAACTTTTGACCTTTTCCATTTAGAATAAAGGCTTCCCTGGTGGCTCAGATGGTAAAAAATCTACCTGCAATTCAGGAGACCTGAGTTCTATCCCTGATTAGGAAGGATCTCCTGGAGAAGGGAATGGCAATCCACTCCAGTATTCTTGCCTGGAGAATGCCATGGACAGAGGAGCCTGGCAGGCTACAGTCCATGGGGTCACAAAGACTCAGAGACGACTGAGTGAGTAATACACACACATTTAGAGTAAGATATAGATGCAGGAGACTCTGAGATAGAAAATTAAGAAATCCTAGGGGGGAAAAACATGGTTTTATGAAAGCAAAAAGTTCCCATATGACATAGAAGTCCAGAGTTCAAATCTGTAGTAGACCTGTTTATCTACTGTGCGGACTACATTCCAGAAATTTCAGGTCCTTAATAACATTTATTCAACTCCATCATCCAAAATAAGAATGAGCAATGCAAGATAATTCTAATATAAATCAGAAAAATGGAACAAACTATTTTTTTAATGTATCTGGGCTTAGAAATTTTTAGTATAATCTTTACAAATCTTAACAATTGATTTTTTTAGTCTTAATAAGCATTCCACAAAATTTAGGAAGTTATTTACAAATGTAGGAAATAAACTTCAAATTTTTTACTTACATTATGATTTTTAAAATAACTCATGTATAAAATATTTTTCTATCATTTGACAGTAAACATGAAGACATGGACAAAGCAGTAGGGTGCTCAAAGGCAAGTGAAGCTTTAGAAATTAATTCTAAGTATGCTCTAATAGCAGATATAAAAAAGAAAATGAAAATTATGTTAACTTGGAATGTCAAGAGTTCACAGTAAACCTACTAAACATCTTATTAAATTCTCCACACATCTAATGCTATAATTCACACCTCTGTCAACTCTCACCAATTTTTTTAAAATGCTCGGTTAATTTTAAAATATCTTTATTTTTTTTCCAAACTGGTTTAGGAAATGAAGATACTGTGCTTCAAATATTCTAAATTAGAATTACTAAATCATTCTTCTCTGAAAATAAATTCCTTTTGTCTACCTGCCAAAATGTATTTGTTCTTTCTTTTGGGTAATATTCCCCAGAGAAATTAAAGAACACTAATTCCTTTGCCTTCTTTTTAGGAATTCTGCTTTTAAAAAATTTCAGTGAAAATTTAACACCATAAAAAAAATGAAAATGAAATAAAGAGATATTGATACTTTCAACAGTGAAAAAGTTTTTTATACATCTATTTAAGTTTATTTGACTGAGTTTTGTTTATTTTCTTGGATTTGTTTATATTTTAGGAAATATGATGAGCCATTTGGCCAAGCTCTAGAAATGTCTCCTACTTACATATTCCTACAAACTTTGATAGACTTCTTGGGCCCAGTTGATAAGGATTATTATATTTCTCCTTCATATTCTTTTAACAGAAAACTTTATAAATACATTTTTACTCTTTTGTTAAAGTTAGCCACCTCCTTCTTTTTGAAACTGAATTCTTGTCTCACGTTTTGATTTTCCTGCTTCCAGGCCAACCCAGATCCTTTGGGTCTAGACTACCTGTACTGACTTCTCTCCCCTGCTCCTTCCCCCAGAGTTAGGTGTTACCCAAAGCTCCTCTCCTACACTCCAGTCCTCAGAGTTTAATTTCACTGCTATATCTCAATTATCACTTTTTTAAGTAGATAATTTCTAAGTCTGTGATCTCTTTACTGAATAAAGGTCTCTTTCTATCTTGTAAAGTTTTCTACTTAGTCGTTATACTCTCAACCTAAAGACCAATAAAATTATCACTTTCCCCTCAAAACTGGCTTCTCCTTCTAATTTCTCCCTTTATGCTCATGTATTTCATTCTTCATTTGTCTTCACCATTAAAATTCAAACTTCTTAACTCCTTTACCTGCGTTTTTTTCTGTCACTCCCCAATCCAAGTTGTCGTTAATTCTTTTCAGTCTTTCCTTCAAGAGTTCTCACACCTATACCATTCTTTTCATTTCCACAATGACCCTGTCCATTGGGCTGTCATCATTAATGGTGTTAGTCACTCAGTCATGTCTGACTTGGTGACCCCATGGACTTTAGCCCACCAGGCTCCTCTGCCCATGGAATTCTCCAGGCTAGAATACTGGAATGGGTAGCATTCCCTTCTCCAGGGGATTTTCCCAACCAAGGATCAAACCCAGGTCTCCCACAATGCAGTGAAATTCTTTACCATCTGAGCCACCAGCGAAGCCTTCATCATCATTCATACCTAAACAATAAATAGTCTCCAGCTTGGCCTCTTTTATTTTAGTTTCTCATCAATTTAGTTACTACAATCAATTCTGCTCTCCACTATGAAATAAATCTCTCTAATATGTTATCAGTCTTTATTTAGATTTCCAAGCTTTCCTTCCCAATTCTTTCCAACAGAAGAAAGCATCTACTTCATTTATATTGTCTAATCCCTGATCTGCTAATCCATCCTATTGGTCCCTTAGAAAGCCTTTCCCACTCCACTTATCTAAATATTGCACATCTTTCAATGAACAGCTCGGATAGCTAATCTGCATGGGCTTTTCTTAGAATGGGTGATACTTCCTTCTTGGAGTGTACTGTATTAACAGTCTGCCCAACTTCTACAGCAGCTGAGGAGGGTAAAATAGAAAAACATTCAACTAAGCGCCAAAGCACCCCAGCCTAAGCACACCTCTGTTGTTAATCTACCTTAGAACCCTCATTACAAGTCACTTTAATTTTCCAAACTTTGAGTTCTCACCAAAAAAAAAGAAAAAACGAGGAAAGGACTATAAGATATCTCAGCTTTAAAGATGCAGTGAACCAACTGCATCATGATACTCTAATGAAAATGTGAATAGAACCTTTACAATAAACCTTGTCTCCAAAAGCTGACTGCAAGTTCCTTAGAGAGACACAACTTTTCCTACTTGTTGGTGCCATAGCATCTAATATTATGCTTTGCATTTTGTAGTCCCCTGAGAAATCTTTTTGCTGTTTGTTGGATATGAAACCCATTGAAGGTGGCATGTTTCCTGAATTATGACAAAGAATCTAAATTAGAACTTTGAAGTCAAGTTCTAGGTTTGATACTCCAAGGATGCTAAGTCGTCAAGGGACACTTCTCACAGACTTTTGGAAAAGCAATTATAAATAACTGAAATCAAGATTAGAATTAAGATCTTGACTTTAGGGCCCTAGCATAGGAAACTGAAATTTTAACTGGATTTTCTCCCACTTACTAGTCACATAAATTAACTTCTGATGTGGTCTTCTTGCCCTAAAAAGACTGAAGACTACCTGCTATGCTTATTAAGATAAAGCCATCTGTAAGTGGTAAAATATTGCAAAATGCAAGGCTATTATTATTGTCTAATAAATCCAAAAAGTATCCCCTACTTAATCTCAGATCTACAAAGACTACCTTCATCCATCCAGCCCTTCTGCTATCAGAGGATGTTTGATGGTGCTCACTTTTCATCAGTGAAGTCATTTAAATATACACATTTCTAAACATAAGAATTTTGCTCTAAGGAAAAGGAAACCATGCAATCTTCCAAGTGTAGAAGCTTTTCTGTTAAAATAGCATAAAAGGATCATACTTTAAGCTAAGAAAATTTGAACTTTCACACTCTTCTGAGATATAGATGCTAACATTTCTGTGCTTTTTAATTTTTGCCAAGGTAACCAAATCACTGATTTTGGAAAGACAACTGTATAATATGATTTTAAAAAATCAGTTTGTTCTAACCAACTATTTATTTTCCCCCCTCAAAGGAATTACATGCATGGGTTATTTTGTGACAAATAAGGAAACATCTTTCATTTTTATGATGAATATGGCACCAATCATGACTTTGGTGCTCATGTCTTGAAGACCATCACTTGCTCATGAACATAAATCAGATGTTTCTGCAGAGCCACATAATGCTGCCGCCATCTGCTTACCCCCGGCACCTAATGAGACATGGGACAGGCTCTGAGCACAATCTACATGTTTACTTTTCTCTGGTCAATAAAGAACAACAGAAAAGTATTAGACTCTATATTCACCTATCATAGAAGAAATGCGCATGGGAAACAAAGAGTCTTCAACATTAAAATGTCTGGAAATGTTTTCTATAACAAGCCAAAAGCAAACAATGATGAACAAGAAGGAATTAGGGCAATGATGTGATCTATCAGGCGCACCAAGATGAAGAGAAGAATATGTACCTATAGCTGCTAAAGATACTGTCCTCATATCTCTGATCCTCTTAGTCATTAAAGAGGAACTTTTGTGTGAACGCAGAATAGAAAGTAGTCTTAAGAAAGAAAATAATTGCCTCTTCACAGAGGGCACAAAAAAGACAGAAATCTTGTAATACAAATAACCTTAGTTTTGGAAATATCTTCTTAAAAATGGAAACACCTAAAACTTAGCTTTGCTAGAAAAATGTTGACTCAGCAATAACATTTTTATTGTGTAATAATTTAAAATACACTAATTGTAGTCATTTAAAATACACTAATAATTTTGAAGAGTGGTTAAAAGGAATGTGCAACTGCTCTGGTAAAAGTTTTATATATTTTTATTGAAAAACATCACTGATTATGCCAGGCCCTCCCTATTCCAGGTCTTCAGCAGCAGCAGCAGCACAAAGAGTGGTCTGCTGCCCCTTTTTTCGATTGGGTTGCTTGGTTTTTTGTTATTGAGTTACATGTATTTAAAAAAAAATTAAGCCCTTGTTTGTCACATCAAATATTTTCTCCCAGTCCATAAGTTGTCTTTTACTTCCATTTATGGTTTCCTTTGCTATACAAAAGCTTGTACATTGATTAGGTGGTCATTTATTTATTTTTGCTTGCATTTCTACTGTCTTGGGAGACTGACCCAAGAAAACATTGGCATGATCTATGTCAGAGAACGTTTTGCCTGTGTTCTTGTCTAGGGTTTTTATGATATCATGTCTTACATTTCAGTCTTTTTAAGCTATTTTGCGTTAACAATGGGGACCTAGACTCTGTCTGGAGCACATCCTGCAGTTGCAGATTGGTCAGAGGGTTCAACACGCCAGTCCCCTCGGGCTCTCTCCGTGCAGCCCGCCCTAGTCCCCTCCTTGGGTTTGTCGGTTGAAGCCTGAGTTTCAGCCCCTGCCCTCTACACATGAGCACACATGTCTCCTGTGCTGGGGAGTGCGGCCAGGTGGCCAGGACCATCTGTGCGACGTGGTTCCGCCTTCCACGGTGGGTGGCTGCACTCTCCCCTGAGCCTCCGAAGCTCCCTCTCTGTCCCAGCGGATCTCCCAGCCAGTGAAGGGGGCTCCCAGGGTCAGAGAACTTTTCTTCTTTCACAGTTCCCTCCCAGGGGCACAGGTCCTGTCTCAATTCCTTTTTTTGTTTGTTTTTCTCTTTCATCCTACCTGGTTACCTAGTGGTCTTTCTTGCCTTTTTGGTTGTATAAAATCTTTCACCAGCACCCAGTAGGTATTTTATGAGAACTGTTGCACACATACATGTATTTTTGATGTATTTGTGGGAGGAGATGAGCTCTGTGTCCTATTCCACCATCTTGAGCTCCTCCTGCAAGTATCTTATATAGTGATTTGATGGTCACTTGGGAATATAGAAGGAGAAAAATTCATCAAGATGTACATTTAAAATGTATGTTGTGCATTTTACTCAGTGTTACGGTATTAATTTCATTGCCCTAACAACCACAAATTCAGCAGCTTAAAACAACAGTTTTCTAAGTAAGAAGTTTGCCTCAAATGGCTTCTCTGTTCCAGGTTTCACAGGAATATTGCAAAATATTGGCAAGTTAAACTCCTATTGGAGGCTCTCAGAAGAACCCTCTTCCAAGTTCATTCAGGTTGTTGGCAAAATCCAGGTCCTGGCCATTGCAGAATTGAAGTTCCTATTTCCTTCCAGGCTCCTGGCTCCCAGCTAAAGGCTACCCTTAACTCTTAAAGCCTCTTTCTTCTCTGCACGAGGACTCCTGCATCTCAAAGCCAGGGACAGTGTATCAAACCCTTTTCATGCTTGGAATCTGACCTCACCTCCTGCAGCATCTTCTCTGTTTTCCTCTTCTGCCACATTTCTCTGACTGACTCTTCTGCCTTCTCTTTTGCTTTAAAGGGTTCATGTGATTACATGGGCTTTACCTGGATAATCCAGTATAATCTCCTTATTTTAAAGCCCATAACCTTAAGGACATCTACAGGTCCTTTATGATGTGCAAAGTAACATATTAAATAGGATCTGGGGATTAAAGTGTGCACATTTTTGGGAGGGAGGACATTATTTGAACATCCAGTTATCCCCAATCATTTTTTAATATAGTAACAGAAAAGACAGGCTGCTCTTACTGAAGAAACTAGGAGTGGGTTGAGCCTAGACTTTTATCCCATTTGGCCTTACTCTCTTTTTATCCCATTTTGTCCTTGACTCACTTTGTGTTCTCAAGAAAATAGAATATTCACAGCCTACGCCTCCTAATTTTATATGTATCATCATAGATATTATTGGCTGAGACACATGCTTCTAAATCCACTGAGTTAGTACATGCTTACACTAACATGAGATAAAAAAGTATCTCCAATATATAAAACTACATTTTTATATCTACTAATCCCTCCAACCAAATGCATTTTATATGCTTGGTTACTGACTTAATTCAACACAATTCACTCTAGTCAGTTTTATTGGTCAGATAATACACCCTCTTTAAACATTAAAAACAATATTTTACCATTACCTAGGCACTGTGTTAAACATAGATTATACAACTTTGCTTTCAGAGAGAAAACATATTTAAGAAGTTACTTGCATATTGGTTTATTCATTCTAATTTAGTTCAAAAACCATCCTTGCAACTGTTATTTTTACTTGGAGATTTATGGAAGAAAAAAAAATCACCCAAACTACTTGGTAATTTATGCAGTTGTGCTGTCAAAATCTGATGTACTTTCAGCTTCCAAAGCACATGTGTTCTTGTGCTGTTTTCCACAAAATCCAGTGTCAAATAAAGACATCAGTAATTTTGACTTGATTGCACTATAATTATTCAAATATCCTTAATTTTATGCTCTGACCTAATTTCCATATTCGTTGTTATCATTAAAAGTGATTATTATAGCTAACGTACCTAAAGTACTTCCATTAATTGGAAAATGCAGTTCTTGAACAATAATAATCACAACAAAAACAACTGAATAGAAAGGCCACCATGGCAATGTTGCTGTACTTGTTATCAACATGAATCATGACCGAGTGCCATCATTTCATATTTAGCGGTCCCCTTCCAAATTTGCATGATCACTCTGCAGTGGCTATGACCACTGCTTGACCAGGGACCACATCAATAAGCCAAGTCATCCTTTCTGACTCTGTGTAAGGCAAACTCTCAGGTGGAGATCAATAGCTTAAAAACACCCACTTCCACTGAAGCAGGGATTTGCTTATTGCAGCTGCTCAGCAGGGCTCTGCACCTCTTATCAATCAAGGAGGAGCGGCAACATTTCCTGCCCTCTGCAGGAAACAGAGTCTCTCGCTGAGACTTAGCAGCAGGGATTCTAGCAGTTCCCAAAGATAAGAAAAGAATTCAGGGTCAAGGAGAAAAGGAAAAGGTGAAAAGGAAGGCAAGAGAGGAGACAGGAGTACAAATAAGGAATTAGAGGCTCTATTGTAGACCCCTTCACAGCACAATACAGGAGGTTTCAGCAGGAAGCATCTATGGGGATTGGAGAATCTTTCAATATTAGGCATAAAAACACTTCAGAAAAATATTGTCCCTTATAGGAAAAGAAGCTTTATATAGGCTATAGGGTAAAATCCTTTAAATGCTAAACATTTTATTAACTTTGATTTTCACGAGAGGTCATTTAATTCTCTGAACATAAAAGCAGTCAAAACCTAAACCAAGACTTCTGTTATAAAAGTGGAATATATCTAGATAAAGATTATCAAATTGCTTTTATTCAATTCTAACTTGGATTTTAGGGTAATTAAACAATGGGATCAAGTCATTACCAAACTTTTGAAAGCCTGGAGAATATTGTGACAATGTCCAAACCCTAGGAAAGTAGAAACACAATAATGCCTGTCTTTCAAAGTTAAAAAAAAATAAAAGCCAGCAAAAAAAAAAAAAAAAATTGTTATATGGTTCTAATAGAAGTTTTGAATTGTCAGTCCACCAGTTTATTAAGCTTAATTTTTTATCATCTCAGTATTCTTTTTTTTTCCTCAGTATTCTTTTATGAAAAAGTTAAGTATACTTTTTTCTAAAGAAAAAGATTTTTATATTACTTAAAAGTAAAAATTAAGTAGATAAAACCTACCTAGAGAGCCAAGTGATATGCTGAAACAAGAAATTATGCCAAAGCTCTGATTCCCAGCTCTGACAGTAATTAAAGAAAATACTACTACTAGCTTGAAATGACAATAACACATTATAAAACTTAAACTTTGAGAAGAAAGCAATTTCAGATCTACTAAGAATAAAATATTTTTAAAGGGAAGTATATGTAAATTACAATGGAAGAATTAAAAAATAATTTAACTTCTAGCCATGATTCTAACTCTACTTACATTGTTCAAACATAATACACAAGTCTACCTGTCAATGGAATCTGAATCAGTACTGCTACGTTGTACCCAGTGGTCATACCATGCTCTTTTACAACCCACAATAATCCCCAGGTACTTAATATAGTCAACACAGTGACTTCACAACCCATATATCATAGAGGGAAAATAATGTCCTATAGCTATGAGACAATCCACAAAGATGTCAGAAAATCTTAAAGAAGCTAACCACCCCATCAGGGATGTAGGATTTACAGTTAGGAACACCTGCTCCCCTTACCCTATCACTACTAAAAAGAAAAAGTAATAAAAGAGTGACAGAAAGATAGAAAGAAAAGCAAAAACAGAACAAAAAGCTTCGAAGCTTTTAACAGAGGGGGATTTCTTTACTTGGTTAATAAAAAAAAAGAATGCCTTGCAAAACTTCCAGTGTTCCTTTGATCATTTAATTTCACACAAAGTAGACCTCAACTCTGCATAAATTCTATAATTTCTAGCCTATAGCTGGAAAAAATAGGATCCCCTGTCAAACATCAGCCCAGAAAACTCAAGATTTGCCTGAGTGTCAGCATGAACAACACAGCTGAAGGTTAATATTTAATCTGGCCTCTTCTCTGATCCCTAAAATCAAGTGGGTAAGGTGAAGTTACTTTGAAATTGCTGAAAGCAAGATTTCATTCACCATGAAACAGAAGTTATGTCGGAAGAAGGAAAAATGAGGAAGCCATGAAAAATTTGTTGAAGGCTGAATAAATTTTTTGTACTAGCAACATATGAAGCAGCCCAACTGATTTAAGAGCATAAAGAATCTACTTTAATCTTATCTTTTCATAGGAATAAGCCTTCAGAGATATTACTTCCTGAGTATTTATGTTGAGCTGCCAAGAAACAACCAAAGGAAGAGGGAGGCTAGATAAAAAACAAGAAGAAAGTCAAGGAGATGCCAGTGCTGGCTAATTTCAACTATGTTTGATTCACTGTGAGAAAGTGTCTGAATGTGTTTTGTCTTCCTTGTAAATATTTATGTATACTAATCCACTTCCTCACAGCATCTGTTCCCTAGTCAATTCTGTAAACTTTCCCAGGGAGTCCTTATCAGGAGAGCTTTCCTCCCTTCTTCCCTGGAGGGTTTCAATGCCTGACTGTCATTCTTAAATTTGGGCACAAAAAGTATACAGTAGCTATATCTGTTTACAACAATTTTATATATTAGAACCAGTGGCCCCTTTAATAGTAAGTTATTCCCATTTCTGCACAAAACACGCCCAACACCAACTGAAGTGTCAAGACGCTTCACCCAGAGAGTGACATCATCAAGATGGCAACATCAGCTGTTCTTCAGTCCCACCACAAAAAGACCACCTAGCCACTAATCGTAAATAAGACACCACTGTGAAAATTCTAGAACGGGGGTCCTCTAGGATGTGAAAATTCTAGAATGGGGGTCCTCTAGGAGGACTACACTGGAAGGGTGAGAGGAGCAGCTACCCTCCAACCACAACCACCTTCCCTGAGACTGCTCGGCACAGCGCTCCCTGTAGTGGGGAGATGGCCAGCCTGGGCCGCAGTTCTGCCAGGGGGAGAGAGAGAGCCCAGGGTGGACTTCAGCTTCACAGCCCGTGGGACACTTCACAAGGAGCCCAGCTGAGACTCGCATCTCAGGGAACGCTGGGAAAATCTGCGAGGCTTGTTGGCAGACACAGTGTTACTAAAACGCAAGTCCAAGTGCCCATCGCACAGTGAGGCCAGACAATACCAAAACATCGGCGTTTGGAACAGATAAAGGTTTACTGAGGGTCATGCAAGGAGATGGGTGGATCATGCCTTAAAAACTGCAAACTCCTGACAGCTCTCAGCAAAACCCTTTCCTAGAAAATGTGGAGGAACATGGTTAGTTGTAAGCTTCAAGGTGTCAGACCCTTTGTTCTTGAGGTCAGGTCATGGTCAGGTAATGATGTTCCTGTAAATCTCCCCCAAACAGATGCTATTTTGTTCTGACAAGAAAGGACAAGGTTCCCAGGTGTAACTTTCACCCTCTGGTTGTCCAGTCCTAGCTAAGAGGAGGCAGATCTCAATTGGCAGCTCCCGAAAGGTCAGATCCCCAGACCCTGCCCAGCCATCATCACTGAAGGAGCCAGGCACCCAGGATCCAGCTGGACCTCAGGCTCCTTGGGCCACCCAAACATCGAGGGCAGGTCTCGCAAACTATGACCCAGATGGACGGCCTCTGCTATTAGGTCTCAGAGGCCAAGAGGCGGAATGTTTCACTGCTGCCTCAAGGCCTGGGTCCAGCCAGTGGGCAGCCTTGGCAAGGGCTCTGGAGCCCTGCAGGAAACAACCCCCAGCCTGTTCCCTGGGTCCCCAGCTCACCCATCAGCCCAGGCCCGGTGAGCTGGAAGGTCCTGGGGAGATGGCCAGGATTGGCCTCTTACCTCACTCTCCACCTGACGACCACCACTCTGCCACCATTGGCTGAATGGCCCACTAACAGTCACTCATTGCCAGTTGGTTTCTTGGGGGAGTGGCCTGCTGTGGTACCCACCAGTGGTTGAGCAGCACCAGTAGCGGATCCCATGGAAACCGTTGCCTGGTAACAGGGTGGGGGGTTAATGGCACATAGCAATAGCCAGATGCTAAGGGTTGCTCAGGCTGCACTTTATCTCCGTAGAAGAAGGATGACTTACAGCAACCAACACTCAGTCTTTGGCCCACCACAATCCTCCTCACAGCTGCGAGAAAGTGGAGAGGCCAGAGAGAGGTCGTTACACCTGCAGAGTCCAGCGAGGGAGCTCCATGAGCAGTTCTGCCTAATTCCAGTCACCAGCCTGCTTCCATGACCCCACTCAGGCAGAGAACTAAATTCACAGCCCCACTTAACTGTCAGCTATGGTAGCCAGTCCTATGAGAGGAAAAGGCCTGAGCAGAAACTCTGGACAGCCGCAGAGCCCATCCTACAGTCTTGCTGGGGTCAGGCATCTCGCCAGCAGTCCTGCCTGACTGTTAGGTGCCGTCTCTGGCCTCATGTAACTAAGCAGCCTGAATAGTGATTCTGGGCAGCCTATGGTCAGGCCTAGGCTGACACTTAGGGCAGTATCACCCTCCCAGCAGCAGAGCCCAGCCCAGGCCTTGCCCAGTTACTGAACACACCTATAGTTTTGCCCAGGCAGGAATCTCAGGCAGTGACCCTGTCCAGTTGTGGAGCAAAGCTGACAGCCCAACTCATGAGGGAGCCCAGACACCCCCTCTGACTGTAGAGTTTGGTCCTAAGTCCCACTCAACTGCAGGACACACGTGGAGGCCCCGCTGGACCAGGGAGCCTGACCAGTGACCTTCCACAGCAGAGGAGCATATTTATCAGTCCCCTTGATTGTGAAGCCCAGCCTTTGGCCCTGCCCAACTTCAGGGCATAGTCTGCATCCCCACCTGACCTCAGAGCACACCTAGAGGTCTTATCCAACCTCAAAGCCCTGCTGTTGGTCCCGTCTGAACACCGAGTGCATCCAGCAGCACCATCAGATTGGGGATCACAGTCTAAGACTCCATCTGACTAGGAGCAATTTCAGAGCCACACCTGTAGCCCCTGCCTAATCAGAGTCCAACGAGTGGCACAACCCCGCAAGGGAAAAAGCCAGCCAACTCACCCTGCTAGAGGGCACTGAGAGCCCAGCTAGCAGCCCTAGTTGACTGCAGAGCATAGTCAGCAGCCTCCCACAGTTAGGGAGCCCAACCAGTGAGCCTGCTTAAACGTGGAGCCCAGACAGGGCAGCCCCTGACCTGGGCATGGGCAGTGTCTTTGCCCAAATGGAGACTGAAAGCAAGCCTCACTAGCCCAAGGACACCACTAGCTGACCCATTAGCTAGGACATCATCCAAAGCTGAGTGACTGGGGAAGGACTCTCCCTGCCGAAGGGAATCTATAAAGTCTGGAAGAGAAGACTGCTTACTCAAATGTGCAGATATCAATGCAATTGTTGACAAAATTCAATACCTATTTATGATAAAATCTCTCAACAAATTGAATCTACAAAGAATATACCTCAATATAGTAAAGCCATATATGAGAAGCCCACAGCTAACCACACTCAAGAGTGAAAGGTTGCAAGCTTTTCCTCTAAGACAATACAAGGCAAGGTGCCTGCTTTGACGACTCATATTCTGTACAGAACTAGAAGTTCTAGCCAGAGAAATTAGGCAAAAAAAGAAAAAGATAGAAAAGAAAAGGCATCCAAATCATAAAGAAGGAGAAAAATTATTTCTGCTTGCAGATGTTATGATCTTACATATAGAAGATCCTAAAAATTCCACCAGAAACTCTTAGAACTAGTCAACAAATAAAGTAACATTGCAGGAGACAAAATCGACACACAAATATCAGTGATATTTCTATGTAGAGTTGGTCCTCAGTGTCAGCAGCTACAGAACCTGAGAATAAGGACGGTACTACACCATTTTATATAAGGGATTTGAGCATCCTTGAATTTTGGTACAATGGTCTTAGAACAAATCTTCCACAGAAAATGAGGGAAAACTGTGCTACCAACAAATTATCTGATAAAAAATAAGGAAAACAATCCTACTTATGAGGGGGATTTAGAAACAAAACCAATAAAATACTTATGAATAAATATCACCAAGGAGATGAAGATCTGTACACTGAAAACTGTCAGACATTAATGAAATAGAATACTGAAGTAATGGGACAATATCCTATGTCCAAGAACTGGAAGAATTCATATTGTTAAAATGTCCATAATATCAAAAGCAATCTATAGACTCAATATAATCCTTATCACACATGAAAAATGCTCAGTATCACTTATTATTAGAGAAATGGAAATCAAGACTACAATGAAGCATCACCTCACACCAGTCAGAAGGGCCATCATCAAAAAATCTACAAACAATGCTAGAGAGGATGTGGAGAAAGGGGAACCCTCTTGCACTGTCAGTGGGAATGTAAATTGATACAGCCAGTATGGGGAATGGTATGTAGCTTTCTTTAAAAACCAGGAATAAAACTATCATATGATCCAGCAATCCCACTATTGGGCACATACCTGAGAAAATCACGATACAAAAAGACACATGTGCCCCCAATACATTCCAGCACTATTTACAACAGTCAGCAACCTAGATGTTCACCAGCCAATGAATGCATGAAGGAGTTGTGGCACAAATATGTGATAGAATATTACTCAGCCATAAAACGGAATAAATTTGTGTCAGCTGTAGTGAGGTGCATGAACCTAGAGACTGCTAGACAGAATGAAGTAAGTCAGAAAGAGAAAAATAAATATTGTTTATCAATGTATATATGTGGAATCTTGAAAGATGGTTCTGATGAACCTATTTGTAGGGCAGCAATAAAGATGCAGACATTGAGAACAGATTTGTGGACACAGGGAAGGATGAAGAGGGTGGGACAAACTGAGAACATAGCACTGAAACCACACGGAAAATAAATAGTCAGCGGGACTTTGCCATATGATGAAGGGAGCTAAGCCTGGTGCTCTGTGACATCCTAGAGGGGTGGGATGGTATGGGAGGTGGAGAGGTTTAAGAGGGAGGGATATATATATACCTATGGCTGATTCATGTTGACATACGGCAGAAACATAACATTGTAAAGTAATTATCCTACAATTAAAAATAAATAAACTTTTAAAAACAGTCAAAAAATGTAATCCTTATCAAATTCCAACAACATTTTTCACAAATATATATAGAAAATAATCCTAAAACCCTACAGAACCACAAAAGACTCCAAAAAGTCAAAACAATCTTGAGAAGGAACAAAGCTAGAGGCATCATACTTTCTGTTTCAAATTATATTTCAAAGCTATAGTAATCAAAACAATGTGGTATTGTCATAAAAACAGACACCTATGGAACAGAATCCAGAGCCCAGAAATAAACCCATACATACACAGTCAAGTAATATTTGAAAAGAGAACCAAGAATGTTCAATGGAGAAAAGATAGTCTCTTCAATAAATGGTTTGGAAAAAAACTTGATATTCACATGAAAAATAATAAAATATAGTACACCATAATAATTTACTTGAAGTGGGTTAAAGACAAATGTATGACCTGGAACCATAAAACTCTTAGATGAAAACATAGGAGGAAAGCTCCTTGACATTGATCTCAGCAATTTTATAGATATGACACACGAAACACAAGCAACAAAACTGAAAAGAAACAAGTGGGAGTACATCAAACCACAAAGCTTCTGCACAGCAAATGAAAGGCATCCTATAGAATTAGAGAAAATATTTACAAACCGCATATCTGATAAGGAGTTAAAGTCAAAAACAAATAAGAAACTCATAAAACCCAATAGCATATATCCCCTCCTGTATACCTGTGACTAACTCATGCTGAGGTTTGAGAGAAAACAACCAAATTCTGTAAAGCAATTATCCTTCTATAAAAAAATAAATTAAAAAAAAAAAACCCAATAGCAGAAAGATAAATAATCCAATTTAAAAACAGGCAGAAGATGTGAATAGACATTTTTCCAAAGAAGATATTCAAATGACTAACAGTTACATGAAAAAGTGTTCAACATCACTAATCATTAAAAAAATGCACATCAAAACCACAACAGATATCACCTCACACGTGTTAGAATGACCATCACAAAAAAGACAAGAGATAAGGGTTGGTAAGGAATTGGAGAAAAGAAACATTGTGCACTGCTGGTGGGAATGTAAATTGGCGCAACCACTATGAAAGTATAAAGGTTCTCCAAAAAGGTAAAAATAGAACTTCTGTATGATCAAGCAACTCTACTTCTGGGCATATAGCCAAAAGAAACGAACACAGGATCATGAAGAGATATCTCCATTCCCATGTTCATTGCAGCATTATATACAATAGCCAAGACATGAAATCAGATGAAAAGTTAAAGAATACAGTCCATGGGGTTGCAAAGAGTCAGACACAACTTAGCGACTAAAACCACCACCACAATCATTTTTTATTATTATTATTACCCATATTTTACTATTTTTTCAACCATAAAGAGAAGGAAACATTGCCATGGATGAAACTTAAGGTTATTAATGCTAAGTGAAATAAGTCAGATGCAGAGAGACAAATACAGTGTGATCTCACTTGCACATGAAATCTAAAACCACAGAAACAAAGAACAGACTGGTCCTTGACAGGAACAGCGGTTGGGGCAGCCGATAGAAGAAATGGGTGAAGGTGGTGAAGGGGTCCAAACTCCCAGCAAAAAGACAATTACTTTCTGGGGAGACAATATACAGCATGGTGACCAGAGCTAACAACACTGTGTGGTATGTTTGAAAGTTGCTCAGAGAATAAATTTAAACATTCTCAGCACTCACACACAAAAAATTGTAATTACGTGATGTGATACATGTAGTGTAAGTGATACATGGTAATCATTTTGCAATATATACATATATGAAATCACTAGGTTGTACACCTTAGAATTAAACAATGTTATATTTCTGTTATATCCCAATAAGGCTAGGAAAAGTATTTCTTCCACCCAATTTTATGACTCAAAATAATGAATCATGTATGAAAAAGCATTCATTTTGGCTTTGGAGAATAAAGTAAGTTTTGGGAAACCTAATCAAATGAACTCCCAAGACAATTAGGAGACAGCTCAAAATATGCAATCAGTAATTCTCTAAAAGTAGATTCCATTTTTAATGTAGTACCTAACTACTATAAAGGATGTTGGCCTAAATACATTTTTAACTACCTCTTCTAATTTCCTTAAAAACATTTACATATGAGGATCAAAATGAAGGAAAAATACACTTAATTATTGTTCTAATGTTCATGCTTTGTAGTCTCTCAGCCTTTTGAAATCCCATAATGGTTTACTATCGCAGTGGGTTTACAAGTATCTCCTCAGATTTACATTTTCCAGAATATTTTCTGCTTCTTCTTCTGAGTTGTTATGAAATTTTTGTCGTCAGTCTGTTAATTTTAAGGTTAATTAGAGATCATATCTTTCTGAGGGTCTGGCAAAATGCACATGTGTTACCAGGGCAACTAGCCCACAGGTCATTACATGCACATATAGCTTTCTGAGGCTACGAGGGAGCAGAGAATTCAACCATTCAGCTTCCACAGTTCTAAGCTCACTGGAGTCTAATTTGATCCATAGAGTACCATACAAAGAAACACTGAGAGGAAAATTCCAATAAATTAAAACTATGATTACAGTAGTTTAATTACACAGTTAAGTTTAAAAATATTCATCAGAGCCTTGCAGCAGAGGTTACACAATGCTTGCACATCCTCGGTTTTGAATGCATGTGCACAAGTCCCTTGGGGATAGAGATCATGTTGAACCAGTTTTTGTATTCCCAAATCCCTACAAAGCCAGGCACACTATAAGTACTCAACACACTTGCTCTAACAAGTACACAAAGGGAGCCTCCTTAGTAAGCCTTATCTCTAGCAGAATGTGCAGGGCATGAGAAATTGGAAAAGAAAAATAAAAGCATTAGGTGCAAAGTGCTAACTAACCATAGACTGTGGAGATGGATTAC
Organism: Dama dama; assembly: GCF_033118175.1. Taxonomy (NCBI): domain Eukaryota; kingdom Metazoa; phylum Chordata; class Mammalia; order Artiodactyla; family Cervidae; genus Dama; species Dama dama. Next base: position 16,866,018 of record NC_083713.1, read on the forward strand.
CCAGCTCATGGTAAGTCCCACGGGTCACTCTGGGAATGGCTTCCCATCACCTGGTCCCTTCCTTCGAACAATATAACATCTCCCCTCACTCCCATACATGCAATCTGAATGGGAACTAACCTTATCTCGGTGGCCACACAGTACCTGGTTGAAGCCTAAGTCTGTGACATAAATGAGTCCAGCCCTAGAACTTTTCAAACTGAAAATGAAGGGAAGAATTGCTTTCACCTTTTCCAGTGGAGGAGAATAAATCAACAGCTACAGAGAAACAAAGACAAACGTTAGAGAGAAAAGAAAAAGTAACTTCTAGATCTGATCATCTTGACTTACACCCCTGCCCTTCCAATTTTATGAACCAATAAATTCATCTCTTGCCCCAGTTAATTCAAATTGAGTTTCTATCATCTATTCTCAAGAAAGCCCTAACTTTTGAAATGAGTGATCCTGCCTGCTGAGAAGGGGAAGTTTTCAGGCTGGGAGAAGGGGTGTGGTGAGAGAGGAGATTGTGTTTGAAAAGATCATCTGTTGTTGCTTGATTGGAATATGTTTTCTTTTTTATAAAAAAAAAAAGTCCTAGTGGGAGCCAGACATTATCCATATTTATCCCCCTCCCCCAAAAAAGCACATGTATAATTTCCTCATCAGAAACATCAGGCTGCCTTGTTTGTTAGACTCATATGAGTCAGCTGAGAATGTTATCCTGTAATCCTTTGTCACTTTCCTGGGGAAAATGAGAGCCCATGGGGACAAGCTAGAATTCCTGTAGGTTAAATTGGCCCAATTATCTGACTTGGGCCTTGGCAGTTATTCTCTCAGGCTATCCTAAGTACTCACCTCACCATCAGACCTACTTAATTGAGACTTTGGTTCTATTCTACCTTCTTCAACAAAGAGTGTTACCCAGTTGGCCTCAACTCTTTTCAACCTGACTTGCCTTCTCATTTTATTGCTGTTTACCAAGTTAAAATATTAACTCTCTGAATCTATTACACTTCCATTTGGCCCTGCTCCTCCTCAGGTAACAATTTATTTTCCAACCAACTTTATGTCCATTTTGCAACACTGAAATACAATAAACAATCAACTCTTCAAGTTTAGACAAAAAAGAAGTAGCATTTTTCCTCATTGAGAATGTTATCTGGAACATAAAAACCCTAAATAACTACCATTTACTAAAAGCCAAATGCTACATACATACCCTGTATTTCTCTCCTGTCCTCTCAGTGTCTTTGGAAGATAAAGATTTTAAGACACACAGATGAGAAAATGCGAAAGCGGAAGGTAAAGTAACTCAGGGGCTTCACTGGTGGCTCAGCGGGAAAGAATCTGCCTGCAATGGAGGAGACACAAGAGACACAGGTTCTATCCCTAGGTCAGGAAGATCCCCTGGAGGAGGAAATGGCAACTGGCTCCAGTATTCTTGTCTGCAAAATTCTATGGACAGAGGAGCCTGGCAGGCTACAGTCCGGGGGGTCCCAAAGAGTCGGACCCGACTGAGAGACGGACACACATACAGTAAGTAGCTCAACAGCTGTTTTGTCCAGGTGACCGTCAGGCTCCTGGCGCTCTCCGGGGCGCTACACACATTTAGTTACCTCACATAATGCTTGCAACCCACCAACAAATGAGGGATGATGGTCCGTCTTATAAATAAGGAAAGCAGGCTTAGAGCAACCAGACACCTGGCCCAAAGTCAAAGCTCTTCAGCAGTGGGGCCAGGACGCAAGAGCAGGCCTCGTCCCCACTGGAGGCCTCATCTTTCCCCTGCCCGGGGCTCCTGCTCCACAAACTTTGTTTAGCTCGACTGCAACGTAAGCATGACAGATAGAGGTCGGACTCTTTTACCCTTTCTTACGGGCCATAATCCATTTTAATGGGGAGAAAAAACCTTTATTTTAAAAATTAAACTTCATGAGAGCTTTAGGACCTTTTATTCTAAAAGGAAGTTTTGGAAGAGGTAAGACTGAGTGAGACATACTAACATTCATTCATTTCAGAGCTATGACTCCTCAGTTAACTGTGTTAAAATAAAATGCATGTTTTCCACATTTTAAGCTATATTAAAGGAGTGTGAATCACACAATCCAATTCCAAAGGAATTTTTTTATTATCACTTAGAAGAATAAGTTAAAATAGTCCCAATATGTGTCCTAAGCCATGAATACATGTGATAATGTTTCTTCTGACATACAGATAGCTAACAAACATGTGAAAAGATGCTCAACATCAGTCATTATCAGAGAAATGCAAATCAAAACCACAAGGAGGTACCATCTCACACTGGTCAGAATGTTTGCCATCAAAAAGTCTACAAACAGTAAATGCTGGAGAAGGTGTGTAGGAAAGGGAGCCCTTTTATACTGTTGATGGGAATGCAAACTAGTACAGCCATTATGGAGAAAAGTGTAGAGATTCCTTTAAAAACTGGATATAGAACTGCCTCATGACCCAGCAATCCCACTGCTGGGCATACACATGGACAAAACCAGAACTGAAAGAGACACATGTCCCCCAGTGTTCATTGCAGCACTGTTTACAATAGCTAGGACATGAAAGCAACCTAGATGTCCATCAGCAGACAAACAGATAACAAAGTTGTGGTACATATACACAATGGAATATTACTTGGCTATAAAAAAGAATGCATCTGAGTCAGTTCTAATGAGGTGGATGAAACTGGAGCCTATTATACAGAGTGAAGTAAGTCAGAAAGAAAAACACCAATACAGTATATTAGTGCACATATAAGGAAGTTAGAAAGACAGTAACAATGACCCAAATGCAAGACAGCAAAAGAACAGATGTAAAGAACAGACTTTTGGACTATGTGGGAAAAGGTGAGGGTGGGATGATTTGAGAAAAGAGCACTGAGACATGTACATTACCATACGTAAAACAGATGACCAGGGCAAGTTTGACGCATGAAGCAGAGCACCCAAAGCCGGTGCTCTGGGACAACCCAGAGGGATGGGGTGGGGAGGGAGGTGGGAGAGGGGTTCAGGTTGGGGGGGCGCATATACACCTGTGGCTAATTCCTGTCAATGTATGGCAAAAAACCTCCACAATACTGTGAAATAATTAGCCTCCAACTAAAATAAATTAATTAATTAAAAAGAAAAAACCACAGTGAGGGAAAAAAAAGTTCTTTCTGATGGTCACCCTTAACTGAATTTTTTTGGTATTATTAGCACCACAATGTTTTTAACCTTAACTTATATTTGGATCCCTAATTGTTGCCACACTACCTTCAAATTACGCGATACAGCAATAAAATGGAAGTCATTTTTTACTGTAGAAAATAGCCACACCCTAGGATTCCAATTAAAGGAAATAAACATTTCTAACTCTTATAGTATATATCATAGTACATTCAAAGGCAGAAGAAACTCATATGCATCACTAGGATACAAGATGCCAAAACTGATTCAGAACAATCTTTAGATTTTGGACATGAAGAAGGCTCAGTCTCACACTTTAATAATGATATGGAAAAAACAAAACAGGTACTGTTACGCTTGGTGGTTAATTTTATTTTGAATATCTAAGAATGTTTTGAGTAAAATACATAAACAATGTGAGGATTTTGTTAGCATTTGCTAACATTTCCATTTTTATTAGTGTATGTGTTTTTATTTATTTTATTGCTGGGTTTTACTTTATAATTTAATCCATGTGTTATAGGATATCATGACAGGGTCATAGTGAAACTACACGAGAACTATTATAAGCTAAAGACTGGATAGCTCCACTGGACATGGAGCTGGATGCAAAACCCAATGAGATTTTATGTTGTCTTGCTTTTAGAGAAAGGGTGCATCAGGTTTTACTTATTCAAGAGTTTGTTGGGTTTAAGTAGGTTGCAGCATTTGGCTGTTGCTATTGTTGATCTTGTTTTAGAAGTTTTTAAAAAAAAAAAAAAGAAAAGAGGGTATAGTAATGTTGCAAAGCCATGGGGAAAATTTACTGGGCATTTTTCACGCTTAAGGGTCACTGGTACCTTTCGAAGCTCTTCTTATGTTTGGAGAATTTGCCATATTCTCAGTCCATGCCAGGAGCTCATTTCTTCAGTTTCCTGTGCAGTCAGGGTAAAGGCTAGAAGATTTGGCTGTGACACTCAGAATCAGTATTGCAAATCTTCAGTTCAAATGCAGTTGAAGAAACAGGCATTTCATAAGATCTGTTCTAGTAACGTGAGAGCAGCTGCATTTAGCTGTCAGAAGTAGCGGTGACAGAGGTTCAGCAATAGACTTTGTGGGATCTGTGCCTGGAGGCAACCATGGGGTCGCTAAGAAAGCAACCCTATGGTATGATATGGGTGTTGTTTCCAACTCTGTAGCCTCCAAATCTGATTCTGTCTCTCCCAGACATTCCATGAGCTATCTCTTGGAATCTTCATGAGCTATCTTCAGTGAATTTTATTTTTCTGCTTAAATCAGCCAAGTGTCCTTACATGGGATTCCAAGAATACAGAGCCTAAAGTGAAAGCTGGTATACTATTAACTTACTGCTTGTGCCCTTATGATGATGAAGTTAAAATGGTTGCAACTTTTCAGCATATTAGAAAAGAGAAACTAAAGAAAGTCAGCAATGTTTATTTGTGTAGTGGAGCTACAGTGAATTCTTTTTACTAGCTTTTTCTCAATCTTCTTCAAATTAGTCTACATTTCTTTGGTATTAAACATTTATTTCTTTCATAATTTGAAAGAAATATATTTTAAATGTTAAAATGAAAGGAAATTAAGTCCTTAACATCTGCAAAAAGGGGAACACAGAACACAACTTGTCTCAGATGACAGCTCATTCTGGGGCTTAACAGAAAAAAAGCTTCATCCAATCGGCCAGCATCTACATGAGTGAATGAATAACGAAATGGATAAATGAATGGATGGAAGGATTACAAGGGTATATTCCAACAGTGGACTTTTTTCCAAAGTTCTAACTATCAGAGTGAGACACATATTCCAGAAGAGCAATCCCCTTTCCATTGAGCACCCTATCTCATTTCTCTCCAAGAAAGGTAATGACTCCCCACTGCTTGCTGCCAACAGAGGAATCACTCCCACCAAGTTTTTCTCCACCTACATACTGAAACCACACACACATGGCCAAGAAGCAAGAAATAGCTCTGCTTGGCAATCACCCTCAGGACTAAAATTCCCTTTAACAGAGATCAATACTTCAGTAACTTGCAGAATCCTGAACTTGATTTTATGCCATTGGCTTCTCCTTACCCAGCACTGTTACTAAACCAGCACTGAGGAAGGAATTTTTCCCGCTATTCTTTGTGCCTTCACCAACTATATAAATATATTTTTTAAAGGAAAGTATTGATAAAGATATTGTTATACTGAAAATGCTATATATTTATAAATTTTACCTTGAAAAGCTTTTACTTCACAAAAGTAGCAAATCATATAAGCAACAAATACAATAGTTCATGATAACACAGGAGGCACAAATAAGATGCTGAATAATAGAATGGATTTCTTTCAGTTCAGAATACTGTTTTTATTTTTCCCAAGAGAAACAGACTCATTCAGTATTTTGTAAGTTAAGAAATTTTGAGTGGGACAGGTTCAATAAAACTTCATTTAAAATCAGATTTACACATGGAAACCCTCTGACTTTCTGTGGATTATCATTGGTGTAATATCAGACAAGAGAGTACACTGAGCTATAATTTTAAGATCTTTCAATGCCTTTGACAGATATCAAATAATAGTCTATTTAAAGGAGCTCTACTTACTTGAATCAAGAGATGAACTTGAAAATAACATAAGTACAACCTTTGGAAAAATACTTGTAAAATGCTACCCTTTACTGGAACATAGAATTCAAAAAAAATAAATACAAAGCTAATTCTATAAAACATGGCCTAAAGCAACATAAAAGTCTTCTTAGCAGAAAGGTTAGAAAGAAAAGAGAGAGATAAGAGAGGGGGAAAGAGAGGAAAAATGATAAAGAAGGAAGGAAGGGAAGCAAGGAGGGAGAAAGGAAGGAAGGAAAGAAAGGAGGAAATCCTGAAGTGATATGACCTAAGCAACTCCTCAAATGCAATAAAAACAGTTATTCAATAAATAAGTATTTATTAAGGTACCTCACAATATATAGAACCATAGTAAGTATTTGTATTGCACATTAAATAAAAGATAAAGGCTCTTTCTGTGAGAATTTTACAACCCAAAGGGGTAAACACTATAGCACATAGTTCAATTAAACTGATTAAAGTGTGTGTTTGTCTCGAGAAGGAGTCATCCTCTAAGTCGCATACTCATCTGTGATGACAGCTATGCCATGAACCACTGCTCACTTTTTGCTGCCTGGACATTCCTAAACACAGCGTCCGTGGCAGCTGCTACCCTATCTGCATGGACCCCAGCCCTGGCTAAATAGCAGGCATGCTGTACTTCCAATTGAGCCCTTTCATTAATTCTCCACAAATTCACTACACTGGACTGTATAAATGATCAGAATTTATTGGAGTTTGGGTAATTAAAAGGAATTCAGACATAGGTGTTAAAACTATTTTAAGCAAATGCTAACCATGACTTCTCCCATAATATCAAGAAAAGATAAGCAAGATGACACACACGCATCAAGTTTTCAGTTCTCTGTCTTGCTTCTCTGTATGGTCTGTCTCTCAGGAAACTTCCACTTAAAAACTACAGGATGTAATATCATTCCATGATCCATTCTTTTCTTTCAAGATGTTCATTTTTTCCAGTGAATCCATTAGAAAGCCCTGTTGTTCCAAGAGGACAATCTATGATGGTCTTTGACAATGCAAGTTAAAAACTACAGGATGTGATATCATTCCATGATCCATTTTTTTCTTTCAAGATGTTCATTTTTTTCCAGTGAATCCATTAGAAAGCCCTGTTGTTCCAAGAGGACAATCTATGATGGTCTTTGACAACACAAGTCCCTTAGAACAGCCAGGATCAGTCCTGGCCCTCCGGGACTGATTTCTATGTAGTTCTATGTAGTTCTCTCTTAGTGAAAGTTCACACACACACACACACACACACACAAAACACAACACAACTAAACATGCCCTTCAAAGGAAAAGATTAATTTCTAAAGACAGAACATTCTAATCCTACATGGAAGAGGAAAAGAGCTTTCTTCGTTTAAAGCTTCCCACCCCCACCCCCGCCTCCAACAATGGAGTTACGGATTCTGATGTAAATCAGAATCATACTTATTCCTTTCATTCCTCCCTACTCTCTCATTGGTCAGCCAAGGACCTTATTACTAAAAGTGATCATCTCTAAATATCTGTCTTCCCTTAATCCCAAAGGGCTAAGTAATATCTTGCTATTACCACTTCTAAGAGCTCTTACAAGAATCTTTCAAATTCTCTGGAATATCTGAGGCTGTCTAGTGGGAGAAATCCTTGTTTCTTCGATTCTTCAATTTTTGTATTGTACATATGCATATATGCGCGCGCACACACACACACACACACACACACACACATACATATACACACAACTGTGAGAAGGATTTCCAAAAAAAAGAAAAGAAATGAGTCAAAGATTTTGTTAAAAGTTTAAAAAGAAAGTTGAATTATCTGTGGCATAGATTTTTCAAAGGTGTCAATCAAGCTTAGCTCAAAGTTTAAAGAGGGAGACATGCAACATTTTGGACAGAGGAAGAAATGCTTCACTTCTGTGCATGATTGTAGCAACAAAAGTGTGAACATTTCAAAAAGTTAAGCCGGCCAGATATATAGGATGAGGCTGCGGAACTTTGTTTCTTGTATTTCATAAATATATTATTAGTAAATGGTATATCGAAAAAGTAGAAAAATAACTTTGAAGATAACACTCTTGTGTTGATTTATAGAAATATAAAGGAGAAAAATAATAAATTATAAATGTATTGTGCTATCTTTTCAGTCACCATGGTATGAACATTTTAATTTAGAAACATCTATATTACAATTTAATTACAAAAGTTTAAATTAAAAAATTTTATCGAAAAAAATTTAAGATCTTTTAAAGTTTAAGATTTTTAACTTATTTATTTTTAAAGTTATAATTAGACATTGATTCATTGAAAATATCGAGATTGATAAATCTCTAGTCAGACTGATCAAGAAAAAACGAGAAGATACAAATTTCCAACATCAAGAATGACAAAGGGAGTACCACTTGAGAAATTTCAGACATTAAAGGAATAATAAAATAGTAGTATAAACAACTTAGGCCAATGCACTCAACAACTTAGAGGAGGAAATTGACTGCAAAAGGGTACCAGAGAATTTTGGGGTGCTGAAAATATTCTACATCATTATTGTGGTAGTTGCTGCACAAATATAACCATTTGTTAAGATTCATCAACCTACACAATCAAATGTTGAATTTTACTTTATGTAAATTATACCTTAATAAAGCAGACAAAAATCATATTTAGAGTTACAGTAGTATTTTGTCAAAAGTGGCATAAAATATTGGTATTTATTTTCCATTTCTATAGTGAACAACTATTTTTTATTTTCTGGCTCTGTTCCATTCTTCTAAGAATATCATTCCAAATACCTTCTTCTAGGAACTGTCCCTTCTCACATTCCATCTTTATGTTTTCTACAGGAACTGTTCAGGACCATTGATGAGTCCAGGAGTTTGCAACTAGCTGACCCAAGTTGAGTCAATCAGTCCCTTTCCAAGAGATTCATCTTATGTCTCTGTAGCCCCTGAAGCTTTAATATGTAATTTTGGAAGCTGTTAGTAGTGCTATGAGCCAAAGAGTGAAAGAAGTCTGGTTTGATGAAAGAAAAATACTGATGCAGAAAAACTAAGTGGTACCAATAGGAGATGTAAATTTCCAACCTTTCAAATCTTAATTTTCCTAAGGGTGTGTTGAATCCCAGGCCTTCTTTGACCATTCATTACTCTTTTGACCTCAGAATCTTTCTCCCCTAAAAAGCAATCTTTCATTTTTTACTGAATTGTTCTTGCCAAATGCAACTGAGAGAGTTCTAACTTATCTGCCACCCAAGGTTAGTTCAGTTCAGTCGTTCAGTCGTGTCTGACTCTTTGCGTCCCCATGAATCGCAGCACGCCAGGCCTCCCTGTCCATCACCAACTCCCGGAGTTTACTCAAACCCATGTCCATCCAGTCGGTGATGCCATCAAGCCATCTCATCCTCTGTTGTCCCCTTCTCCTCCTGCCCCCAGTCCTTCCCAGCATCAGGGTCTTTTCCAATGAGTCAGTTCTTCGCATCAGGTGGCCAAAGTATTGGAGTTTCAGCTTCAGCATCAGTCCTTCCAATGAACACCCAGGACTGATCTCCTTTAGGATGGACTGGTTGGATCTCCTTGCAGTCCAAGGGACTCTCAAGAGTCTTCTCCAACACCATAGTTCAAAAGCATCAATTCTTCGGCGCTCAGCTTTCTTTATAGTCCAACTCTCACATCCATACATGACCACTGGAAAAAGCATGGCCTTGACTAGACAGACCTTTGTTGACAAACTAATGTCTCTGCTTTTTAATATGCTATCTAGGTTGGTCATAACTTTCCTTCCAAGGAGTAAGCATCTTTTAATTTCATGGCTGCAATCACCATCTGCAGTGATTTTGGAGCCCCCAAAAATAAAGTCTGACACTGTTTCCACTGTCTCCCCATCTATTTCCCATGAAGTGATGGGACCAGATGTCATGATCTTAGTTTTCTGAATGTTGAGCTTTAAGCCAACTTTTTCACTCTCTTCTTTCACTTTCATCAAGAAGCTTTTTAGTTCCTCTTCACTCTCTGCCATAAGGGTGGTGTCATCTGCATATCTGAGGTTATTGATATTTCTCCCAGCTATCTTGATTCCAGCTTGTGCTTCTTCCAGCCCAGCATTTCTCATGATGTACTCTGCATAGAAGTTAAATAAGCATGGTGACAATATACAGCCTTGATGTACTCCTTTTCCTATTTGGAACAAGTCTGTTGTTCCATGTCCAGTTCTAACTGTTGCTTCCTGACCTGCATACAGGTTTCTCAAGAGGCAAGTCAGGTGGTCTGGTATTCCCATCTCCTTCAGAATTTTCCACAGTTTATTTTGATCCACATATTGAAGGCTTTGGCGTAGTCAATAAAGAAGAAGTAGATGTTTTTCTGGAACTCTCTTGCTTTTTCAATGATCCATCAGATGTTGGCAATTTGATCTCTTGTTCCTCTGCCTTTTCTAAAACCAGCTTGAACATCTGGAAGTTCACAGTTCATGTATTTCTGAAGCCTGGCTTGGAGAATTTTGAGCATTACTTTACTAGCGTGTGAGATGAGTGCAATTGTGCAGTAGTTTGAGCATTCTTTGGCATTGCCTTTCTTAGGGATTGGAATGAAAACTGACCTTTTCCAGTCCTGTGGCCACTGCTGAGTTTTCCAAATTTGCTAGTATATTGAGTGCAGCACTAAGGTAGTATGTTCATATCAAGATCCTGTGGTGTTCGTGCTGGGGCTTCTTTTCCCAAGGTTTACTTAAATGCCATGCACACAGTAGACAAAATAAATTAATTGCCAGTGAAGAATTTAATTCATTGGGTAGTCCATAGGCTAAGAATATAGCTGTATAGAAATAAAAGGATAGGCCCTTTCAATGTATTTTAAAATAGTGATTCCTACCCCCAGATATATATATATATATATGTGTGTGTATGTGTGTGTGTATATATATATACACACACATATATGCACATCAAGTTGGAATTTAAGTGCTGCCAAGGTTAGTACCTTTGGAATGTATCATAGTTGATTTGGCAGAACATAATTTGTGAAATTATGTCTTGAAATATCTTTGTAAATTGGAATATCTGTTTCTGCTTCTCATCTGCTCATGGCCTCAATATCCAAATCAAAGCAAAACCTTAAAAAAATGAAAATCAAAATTCACTTTCCTGTCAGGAATCAAGACAAAGAAAAGTTTGAGAAGCAAAGTTTCAGGATTAGAATAGCATATAGATATAGGTATTCAATTAATATCTATTATAACATCTCTAACAAATATTGAAATATTTACTTTTTTTAAAAAATTAAGTGATTCTGGAGTTAAGTTGCCTGCAGGGCTTTCCTGGTCGCTCAGATGGTAAAGAATGCACCTGCAATTTGAGAGACCGGGGTTTGATCCTTGGGTCAGGAAGATCTCCAGTCGGGAAGATCCCCTGGAGAAGGGAATGGCAACCCACTACCGTATTCTTGCCTGGGAAATCTCATGGACAGAGAAGTCTGATGGGCTACAGTCCATAGGGCCACAAAGAGTTAGACACAACTGAGCAAGAAATATTTTCACTTTCACTATGGATATCCTATTTCTCCAATTTCCTGTGTCACTGAGCAATCCTTTACACTTCAAAATCACCTCCATAAAGTGGGAATTACAAAGGTACATAGTAAAACACTTAGAACAGTGCCTGACATGTCACAGTGCTATATAAAAATAAGCTGTTATTTTATTTATTATAATTTTCATACATATTATATAATATGTATAATAACCCTGATATAATAACTCAGTATCAAGTCAGTTGATATAACTGGAGAATCAACTCCTTTATTATTATACCTCTAAAAATTCCTTCATACCATAAAACTATGGTATGAAGGAATACCATTCACACATACCATAATTTTAAACTATATTTCTATTTCAAACCTATAATAATTAAAACAATATGATATTGGCATAAAATCAGACACATAGATCAAAGGAACAGAATAGAGGGCCTAGAAATAAACCAACATATGCAATGTCAATTAATTTATGATAAATGAGTCAAAATATATAATGGGAAAAGGAAAGTCTCTTCAAAAAATGTGCTGGGAAAACCGAACAGCCACAAGCAAAAGAATTAAACTGGACCACTATTTTACACCATGCACAAAAATTAACTCAAAACAATTAAAGGCTTGAACATACTTGAAATCATAAAACTTCTAGACAAAATAAAAGGGGAAAATATTCTTAAAATTGGTCTTGGCAGTGATTTTATGGATATCGTATCCGAAGCACAAGCAACAAAAGCAAAAATAAGTGCAGCAACATCAAACTAAAATGCTTCTCCACAGCAAAGGAAACCATCACCAAAATGTAAAGGTAACCTACTGGATGACAGAAAATTATTGCAAATCATATATCTGATTAAGTGTCTAATTTCCAAAATATGTAAAGAACATATACAAGCAAACAGCAAGAAAGCAAACAATCCAATTTTAAAATGTGTAGAATCTCTGATTAAACAGTTTTCCAAAGAAGACATGGAAATGGTAAACAGGTAAAGATGTTCAACATCATTAAACATCAGGGGAAAACAGGAGAGACCACATAAAACACCACTCTTGAAATCATCATCCAAGTCAAAATGTAAAACTTTGCCAGTGATCTCCGAAGTTCCTCCATATGTCCTATCCCTACCTCAAAGCCTTCTTTCCCCCACCCATAGAAAGTAACCACTATCCTAACTTTTATAGCAATCCCGTCCTTACAGTTCTTCATAGGTTTTGCCACCTACATGTGCATCCCAAGCCACTGTAGTTCATCTTTGTCCATTAAAATTTAATATCATTACTCCCTTTAATGTACATGCTATCTCCACCCCTTTTTTCTTTAGCTTTAAAACTAATCTTGAAGAACCCAAAATATTTTGACCTGTCTAGTTTGCCAGTCTGGAGTCTACTGATTGCACATTCATGGCACAGTTCAACATAATCCTCTGTTTTCTTATTTCCAGAAATTGGCAGCTCAATCCAGAGGCATCAGACTTGAGCTCAAGTCCTTTGGCAAGATTATAAGCTTATAGAGATCACTTATCATATAGTTTTGTGGTAAACATTATCAATAGGTCTTTGGTTTTGCTATCTAGATCGTCTGTCTATATTTATGTGAAACCTGGAAACGTTCACAACAATGCCTTCACTTGCTCACATATTCCCAGGATCACTTAAACTATTTTCACTGATTTTTCACCATTTGCAGCCAAGACTGTATTGGACAATACACGCCCCAATCATTTATCTCATTAAAAGCCACCATAAGCATATTAACGTGGGTTTCCCTGGTGGTTCAGGAGTAAAGAATCCACCTGCCACATGGGTTCATTCCCTGAGCTGGGGAGCTCCCCTAGGGGAAATGACAGCCCACTCCAGTATTCTCGCCTGGGAAATCCCACAGACAGAGGTATCTGGCAGGCTGCAGCCCACGGGGTCGCAAAGAGTCAAATAAGACTGAGCTATAACAGCAACTACAACAGCAACTATATAAAGTATAACAGCAACAACAAAGCATACTAACATCAAATCACTAAATTAAAAGAAAGTAGCCTAGGAACTGCCTGGTGGTTCAGTGGCTAAGACTCTGTGCTCCCAAAGCAGGGGGCCTGGGTTCGATCCCTGGTGAGGGAAAAAGATCCCTCATGCTACATGCTACAACTAAGACCTGGTGCAGCCAAAATAATAAATTAATAAGTTAATTTTTTTGAAAAAGGAAAATAGCATAATGATAGTTCTAAGTGAGTATGGATAAGCACCAGCACAGTTGATCGATTCTAATGACTGGCTAAAATTGAATGACATAAACCTTTTGGTTAGCTAGATTCTTTTTATGACCTTTAGTAGTAGGTGTCCCCAACAGCTTAAAAGGAAAATGCCTAGCAGCTTATTTGCAAGTTTCTTAACAAAAGACCCATTCCTCTGTTCTGTTAATCAATAGATTTGAGAACACAAATTCAAACCATGTTAAGTAATTTCCCTTGTGCAGTTGTTTACAGGAGTTTTTTCATCTATTGATTAAACAAAGAGAAATTGCACCCTTACTCTAATGCTGTTGCCAGAGTCACTGCTGCAGATAAAACAGTTTTATAAAGAAGTATTCAGTAACCGAGGGCTTCCTGGTGGCTCAGATGGTAAAGAATTTGTCTGCAGTGCAGGAGGCCTGGGTTCAACACCTGGGTCAGGAAGATCCACTGGAGAATGGGATGGCTACCCACTACAGGATTCCTGCCTGGGAAATCCCATAAACAGAGCAGCCTGGTGGGCTACAGTCCACGGGTCGCAAAAGAGTCAGACACGACTTCATGACTAAACAACAGCATTCAATAACTGAACCTTCTCTGACGGGGTTCAAAGTTGGCTGGTTTTATAATAAGCTATGATACATAATAAGTTTTAGCCCAAAAAATGGACCAATTTTTAAATTATTAATAATATTAATGATAGAAGGTATACCTCACGGGTTCTCTTTCAACATACTACTTACAGTTATTTGAAATAAGAAACTCAGTTATCTTACTTAAGTGCTGCTGCCTAACTCATCTCTTCTCAATGTGCCAAAAATGACTACCATTGCTATTTGCAAAGAAAAACAGCTTGTACAGTGAAAGTTTACAAGCGTCCTCAACTTAAAACCAGGGATCAAACCCGGGTCTCCTGCACTGCAGGCAGATTCTCTACCATCTGAGGCACTTAGTGATGCTATAGGCAAATCACCACTTAAAACCAGTACCATCTAAATGATGTAGTTGGGTAAGATTGGAAACAAAGCCCTAACATTTGACTCATAAGCTTTGCTTTTATTAGTGGACTAACATGTCCTACTTTCAGTAATTCAATCGCAATGGTCATGAGATTATTCATTCACCAAATAAAGAAGTGGAATATGTAATAGAGAGCTTCTCACAGGCCTTAGATGAAAGGCATTACCTAGGGATACAGGGAATGACAAGATTCTGCTCAGTATCCATCACAACAGAATACTCCAAAGACCTCTCAAACTGAGCATGTCTCATTACATTATCTCACCTTTATTTGCGGTGGTGATACACTGTATAGCTGCTTGTTAACTTTGCCATTTTTGCTCAGGGCAAAGCCTCACCTTTTTTAAAGATCTCTGCTGAAACTACTACAATAAATCGCTGGCTACTGGACCAAGGAATCAAGATGTCTGGTGTAAAAGAAACGTGCACACCTCTTCATTCACGTTCCATACACGATATGCCATATACTAGACCATTTTTATTTTTAGGTCTGCCCATTAAATTAAAAATAAAGAGATAATGATGAAGAGAAAAGATTGAAACAATAGGAACCTTATGAAATGAATGGCATTTTCTAATACTTGGCTATAAAATATTAAAAATATAAATCCAACTGTTTTAAGAAAAGTACAGAAGGAAATGGGGCTTAATAGCAAGAAAATGATGTTTTAACACTTGAGTTATTTTCTCCCATTTGCTATACTAAATGATATCAAAGGCCTGATGGAAAACTTTTTTTAACTGTCTTCTTATGCTATTAAATGAAAACTAATTTCTGCCCATACATTTAGAACTGTGCCAAGCACATAGACGGTTTCCGGGGGGTTCGGCAGTAAAGAATTGGCCTGCAATGCAGGAGACACTAAGAGGTGAGTTCAATCCCTGGGTCAGGAAGATTCCCCTGCAGGAGGAAATGGCAACCCACTCCAGTATTCTTGTCTGGGAAATCCCATGGACAGAGAAGCCTGGCGGGCTACAGTCCATGGGGTTGCAAAAAGTCACACTCGACTGAGCATGCACACACACAAACACAAGCACATAGAAAGGGCCCAATTGTTTATATTCTTACCACTGACAGACTTATCTGCATGTGTCTTTCCCTTTCCTCCCTCTCTTCTCAAGAGAAGCACTCCATCTACTCTCACTGGTTCTTGTGTTTTTACCCCACTTTTCTCTACTGGCTATTTTCTCTCTGCTATAAAACCTAGCTCATTTTCCTCCAGGCCCTGTTCTTCATTTCCCTTCTATCTATCTCCCTACTTTTCATCTTCCTTTCAAAACCAAGCTGGCCCTAATTTCTCACCAACTATTCATTCCCCAGCCCACCAGAATTAATGGTTGGGCAGAGAAAGAGGAGACAGCAGCACTGGGATGTGATTCTGAAGCTGGATCACTCTCCTGCCAGATGGCAACAAGGCATCTCTGGGTTAAGTGAGTACTGAAGCCTTCTGGCATGCTACAACACGGCAATTACCAAGGACTTCACCTGTGGTGACTTGGAACAGATTACGTGTAGAAGGGATGCAGTGGCCTCATTGGCGTTTGTCAGAAATGGAGGAAATAGTAATTATCAGGACTGGGAGATTTATTTGGTTCTTGTTGAGTGGTATTGATGAGCTGAAGAGAGAAAATGACAGGCTCAATTCAGCCAATTAGCTACTTAAGGCAAATGCAAAAATCAGAAGGTGCCCAGGGCAACGTTTACGGAGAGGCTCCTCTCCTACACTCACAGGACAGACCACGCTGAAGACCAGGTCTGGAACCTAACTGTAAAAGTAGAGAATTTCTGATAAGGTTGAGTTTAACAGCCCAGCAATTCTTCTATACAGTCGGGGAAAGAGTAGGATCTTTCCAAGGAGTCTACATCTTCCCTGGTGGCTCAGAGGGTAAAGAATCTGCCTGCAGTGCAAGACACCTGGGTTCAATCCCTGGGTTGGGAAGATCCCTTAGAGAAGAAAATGGCAACCCATTCCAGAATTCTTGCCTGGAGAATTCCATGGACAGAGGAGCCTGGTGGGCTACCGTCCATGGGATCGCAAAGAGTCAGACACAACTGAGCAACTAACTTTCACTTTCATTTTTTCAAGGCTTCTAAGAGTAGAGATAACCGCTCAAGAACACTGAACTCTCAGACTCTCCAAAACCCTCTGGGCCCACGTAAGAAGCCCAATTCCCCTTGTTAGAGAATGGAAGAGCACGCTGTACTGCCTGAAGACCATGCAGAGGCCTCAACTGAGCCAGATGCGTCACAATACATGCCTTCCTCAAATCTGGCCCATTTCTCCTTTCCAGTTAAGACAAAACATAGTCAAAGCTTAGCATAGCCTTGCTAAGGGGAGAAAGCAATCATTCACTCAGAGTTGCAGGACATGGCTAAGAAGTACCAGCAGAATCCGGGAGAGCATCCTAGGAGTACATCTTGAAAGGACCACTTGTAGAGGACCAGACCCAAGACAAATATAGACAAAGGTGTGTATGATCCCAGATCA
This sequence comes from Dama dama, assembly GCF_033118175.1. Classification (NCBI taxonomy): domain Eukaryota; kingdom Metazoa; phylum Chordata; class Mammalia; order Artiodactyla; family Cervidae; genus Dama; species Dama dama. The sequence goes on from NC_083713.1 coordinate 16,883,025, forward strand.
AGTGTGGGCATGGTGAATAAGAAATCTATTGGCAGAATAATCAAAATTAGAAATGGAATAACTCAAACGCACTTGTGATTCTCACTCTCTTTTCTGTTCTACTGGGCTTTCCTTGTGGCTCAGTTGGTAAAGAGCCCACCTGCAATGCAGGAGACCTGGGTTCAATCCCCGGGTTGGGAAGATCCCCTGAAGAAGGGAACGCTACCCACTCCAGTATTCTGGACTGGAGAATTCCAAGGACCATACACGCCATGGGGTTGTGAAGAGTTGGACATGACTGAGTGATTTTCACTTCACTTTCTGTTCTATCAACAAAAACAACTTTGCAAAAAATAAATGATATGTATTTGTTGGAAAAATTAAAGACAAAAAAATAATAAACTGCACATAATTTTATAAGCATATAGTGTGTCAAAAATGTATTCTGATGTCAATATCTACTTATTAAACTAATATTTTAATGTTTAAATTGTGGAAGTCAGGAAGATCTTCTGGACAAGGAAGCAGCTATCCACTCCAGTATTCTTGCCTGGAGAATTCTGTGGACAGAGGAGCCTGGCGGGCTACAAAGAGTAGGACACAACTGAGCGACCAACACTTTAAAATCTATTAGAAACTTAGAATAACAAGTTGTCAGTCTTTTCTGACTGTAAGCTAGGTTGGTAGCAATTCACTCAGACCACCTCAAGGATAGTAGCTTTGCTGTAAAGAAACATGGGGATCAGAGGAGGCAGGACTCACACAGAGACCCTGCACAGAGCTTGGCTGCGCCTCACAGAGGAGGGAATGCTGCTCATAAACTAAGACACTCCAGTGTATTTCCAGGCGCACACTGTCCCACCACCCCTCAGCAGCAACAGGCAGTAGAACACACTGTTATTACCCAGGCCTCTTTGCCCCTGACTCTGCTACTTTTGCTACTGACCAACTTCCTCCACATTAATATGCTTCATTATGCAACACTTGCTCGTACCTTTGTCTCCTCCCTCGGGTCGCTCAAGGTCTATTTCTGCTTCTGTCCCCGCAGTCAAATGTCAACTCTGGATGTATCTCATTTTCAAATGCTCAATAAGGTAGAATGTTATTGGTGAGCATCACCTCTACTCGAGCAGAGATTTTTGTACTAAGCATCTTATCAATGATTGGCTAGTTCTTGTGACAGATGACCTCCTCTTAGCTGACTAGCCATGGAGAAGAGGACAGTTGTTTGGTGATTGGCAACTGAATAGTTCATTGATGAGAATATTAACTAGAGGAAGCCTAAACACTATAACAAATATTCCCAAAATATTAGTGGCTAAACACAACAGAACCTGGTTTCACATTGAAAAACAGTTCAATATTTCTGTCAGCCAGCTTTCCCCCTGAGGTTACGCAAAGATTTGGTGTCCTTATCTGGAGCTCTACCACCATCTAGGTATCAACATCTGGACCTTCTCTGGGGAGTGGAAAGGACAGCACAAGGATGAAGAGGTGATCCTAAAGAACTTTATCCTTCCCTTTATCCTAGAGCTTTACTTTTTAAAAAAGGACAATGTCCTCAGGTCATATATGTATAATTTTCTAAAGAAGCAGGTTAAAGTAGACCTGCTACCCATTCAGAGACCCCTACCCTGCACACACAGTCTTCTCGGGATATGTCACACCCACAGCACCTGCTAGAAACGTTCATTCGCTGTTCAGTGCATATTCCATAAGCACCTGCTGTGTACTAAGCCTTGTTCAGTCTAGGCAGTGGGGGTACAGCCGTGATCAACACTCCACGCTCTTCTCTACAGGCTCTTTTTGTTCATTCATGATTCCTGCCCTCCCCCTTATGTCTCCTGCACTTTGACTTGTAGTTTTAGCCTGCCACAGAACCACCTCCAGCACTAACACTTTGAAGGCAGTGCCATGAAGTGGCTATGAGTATAGGCTCTAGAGTCAGACTGCCTCGGTTAGATACTAGCTCCATGACATCCTTTGGCAATTTCTGCAAGTTATTTTACTTTTCAGTTCCTCAGTTTTTTCATCTGCAAAATGGGGATGACACTAATCCATAGCATATCACTGTGAGGAAAAATGAGTTAGAACGTGAAAACCGCTTAGGACCATAGTTTAGGGCTCTAAGCTCCTGGCAAGTATTAGACGTTATCAATATTTCAGCAGACATACTGAACATATGTCATATATCATACAAACTAACTGGTGTCTCAGGTCACATTTTTGAGAGAGAATCCAATCGACTCAGTTCAGTTGAGGGTTTATGCCTCTTGATCACTTATGGCCACTGGGTCAGCCCTTATCACGTTCTCAAGGTCTCAAATGATCGAGCTTTGACTGACCTCAGGTGACCTCCTCAAGTTCACCTTGGACCATGTATTAAAAGTAACTTATATATGAAAAAGAGACAGAAAATAGCACTCTGACACTTATTATAAGACCTGGCTATTGTGCCTGTATTTTATACACATGAGATTCTGTTCTTTTTAAAAACCCCTTTTTTCATGAACCATTTGAATGGGTTCCTGTAGATTGTAACCAAAGAACTTAGAATAGAACAATTCCTTCAGGAAAATGGGTCAAGCCCAAAATATCTCCCTGCTCACTGCTTATGCACAAGTATTGTGCAGATGACATATTATGCATAGTCATGATGCTAAAGAGAAGGGAAAAGCAAAAGGCCAAGGTCCTTTTCAGGGTTTAGGAAGGAGAAAAGATGCTCTGGGTGATAGCAACAGAGTGTTATTCAAATGCAAAATCCCAGCACCTTTGTGTGAGAATCTGTTTTATTACCTTTTCAAATTCTATTCTCTATCCATTAAATTGAGCCCTGAAGGGACTTCGATTTTGCAATATTTTGTTAGTTACAGTGTTAACCTGAAAGTCAAAATGATACTTTGTTTTGAAGTATTCTATAATACTAATTTCTCAAAAATTTAAACTGCTTCCTTACAGTCTGATAAAGCGAAACTTCTGTCTGTTTTCTACAACCATAGGTATGGTTTGGGCATCCCCGACCTGTTCAGACATCCACATAGTCAACAGCAACTTGGCCCATATTGAAGATATAAAAATCTTTCTCCCTGGAGTCAGCGATTGGCAGCTTTTCTGCCTCAAGGACATTGTCTGTTTCTTTCTTAACTCAATCAGCTCAGCACCACGACAGTGCCCTGCACAGACAGAAGCCTCATAAATGCTTTTGAATCGACTGAGGTTGCCAGAAAATGCAATGTCTTCCCTCCCCACTTCACCTGCTGCCTTAAGCAAGGAAAATCAGTAGGTACACATTGGGAGAGAGGGGAAGATTAAAGTAGACCTTAGATGCAGAGCCTAGCATTTAAAGTAATAATGAAATTTTCTGAGAAGAAGCTTACTAAAATCCACATGTATTCAGATAATCCCACTAGGAAATATTACAGGTGATAAATTAAGCACAATAGCATTTTCCAGATTCCCAGGCATAACACATCTGTCTCAGTGTGGTAGCCAGAAATCAAAAAGAGGGTGTAGAATTAATAACTGCACATTTTTAAGGATTTAATGAAACATTTATAGACTATTTCAGGCTTGTAATAAAAGTTATTACCATTTGGTTGGCAAGTGTGACCTCCAGGGAACAATATCATTCTATTACATCCCCAAATTCTATAAAGTTATTAGTTATCTCCTACAGGAAACCATCTTCTATTGACAAGAGATAGGATGAATAGTCTAATCACTGAAATGATTCCATAAATTTCAACTTGAAAGCTCTGTTGGAGTCCGTTACCCAAATCAGAATTTTAAAGTTTGTTATTAAAGGACTGTCAAAATTATAGCTAGGAATTGCTGAGTTCCATGGGCACATCAAAACCGGCTTCACTCTCATCTTGCAGAATATGTGATTATGAATTGCAGAGGGAAGCTGATGAAAAAGAAGCGGTGTACTTCTTGCCATAATGAACATTCTCCTCTCCGGTATTCCTGTCACACATGTCTAAAGCAAATTAAAAAATGCAAGTCCAGATTAAGACCCTCACGGACGAATGCTGCTTTTCTAAAATGAAATCGATTACGTGTAATATATTGTTTCCAAATATGCGAAGAAAAGTTTTGAAACACACAGTTAAGTTTGAATAGATAGATAAATAGACAAAGAGTCAAATACCTGTTTATGTGAGTTGGAGTATAAATAAAGTAAATTGCTCCACCTGCTGGTTGTATTTGGAAACAACGCTAATTCTAAACTCCAAAGAAAGATGGTGGTAATCGAGAGCTCAGAAAGCTCTGGAAATCTCAGAAAGAAGTTTCATCCAGCACTCAGCAAAAAATGTCAGCCAACCCCCGTTCAAAACCTTGACGGTCCACTAGAAAGCAGTCGATGCTGTAGTGCTAATGGAGCTCGAATGAGTCACTTGAACAGGTGTTTCTCCGCCCTGCTACTGCCATAATGAGAGAAAACAGCAAAACCCATCCTCTGGACACCACACAAATACTGAAATTTGACATTGGAAAATCTAAAGGTTATTCACACAGACTCGCTGTACTCACAACACTCTCAGTTCATGTTTTGGTAGAAGAAGTTCACAAGTCAGCAAATTTATAAATATTTTCAGCAACTTGATGCTGAATAACATATAGTAAAATTAAATACACTTTTTAATAGAGTCTCCAGATTAGGAATTGGAGGCTTCTATAGTTCTTTATCTACAATCTGGGTTTTGCAGTTATTTTTCCTAAAGCTTCAATCCAGCAGTCTTCACCAAAAGAAGCAAAAAAAAGAAAAAAATTAGATACATACTTAACAACTTTCAGCAATATCATTCGCTTTTTTTCATTTAAAATGTAAAGTTTGTCCCATCTCCTCTATGCTGGCTAGTCCTTTTCCCCAAGCTGGTACTATACATTTTTCACTGTTGAATTCAATGACTGAGGAGTTTTGCTATCTCAAGATGCTTGAAAACTACTCTCTACTAATATTTAATCTCTATGAATTTTTCTTGTTCAAAAGCTGAAATTTATTTGAAAGATTTTATCCTGGTTTCCTTTCCCACATTAAATTGCATCCTGAAAAGTTCAATTACAAATTCATGGGAATGACTTGAACCTGGGTTTTGTTGTTTATGATACCACTGAAACTCCTCAGCCACGCTACACTCAGTCCAAGCAGCACATTACTCTTTACCCAGCAATAGTGTCTTGTGAGCCTCTGGCTTGGTGGAGGATTGTGCTTTATCTGTAAAATCTTTTTCTCTCCTAGCGTATTTTTCATGTAGCAAACTTGAATCATTCTTCTATTCTATTATGAAGTACTAAAGTAACTTGTATCTTGTTGCAAAGAAGAAAATCAACTTATCCTTGAAGGAGTTCAAGTTTTGTATTGAATATAAACTATTAGGTGCAGTTTTCCAACTGGATGTGATAATGGAGGGCAAATGTTCTTGTCAATTATTCTTTTCAAGATGATTTCATCTTTCCCAAAAAGCAAGTTATATTTAGTGATTATTTGGGGGGGGGGGGGGGCGGGGAAGGTCATTTTTTCGCTCAACATTTCCCTCAAACCTTTTTTTACTTTTTTCTTACTTTTTGGTATTTGTTATGTGAAATCTCTCCATTATTTCAGCATCTTTCTGTTGAAATAATGGAGAGACCATCACACAACTCAGCCCAACGATTTAATAAATGTTATTATCTGCTGATGGGCATCTAGGTTGCTTCCATGTCCTGGATATTATGAACAGTGCTGCATTGAACATTGGGGTTCAAGTGTCTCTTTCAGATCTGGTTTCCTCGGTGTGTATGCCCAGAAGTGGGATTGCTGGGTCATATGGCAGTTCTATTTCCAGTTTTTTAAGAAATCTCCACACTGTTCTCCATAGTGGCTGTACTAGTTTGCATTCCCACCAACAGTGTAAGAGGGTTCCCTTTTCTCCACACCCTCTCCAGCATTTATTGCTTGTAGACTTTTGGATAGCAGCCATCCTGACTGGCGTGTAATGGTACCTCATTGTGGTTTTGATTTGCATTTCTCTAATAATGAGTGGTGTTGAGCATCTTTTCATGTGTTTGTTAGCTATCTGTATGTCTTCTTTGGAAAAATGTCTGTTTAGTTCTTTGGCCCATTTTTTGATTGGGTCATTTATTTTTCTGGAATTGAGCTGCAGGTGTTGCTTGTATATTTTTGAGATTAATCCTTTGTCTGTTGCTTCGTTCGCTATTATTTTCTCCCAATCTGAGGGCTGTCTTTTCACCTTGCTTATAGTTTCCTTTGTTGTGCAAAAGCTTTTAAGTTTCATTAGGTCCCATTCATTTATTTTTGCTTTTATTTCCAATATTCTGGGAGGTGGGTCATAGAGGATCCTGCTGTGATTCATGTCGGAGAGTGTTTTGCCTGTGTTCTCCTCTAGGAGTTTTATAGTTTCTGGTCTTACATTTAGATCTTTAATCCATTTTGAGTTTATTTTTGTGTATGGTGTTAGATGGTACATATACACCATGGAATATTACTCAGCCGCTAAAAAGAATTCATTTGAATCAGTTCTAATGAGATGGATGAAACTGGAGCCTATTACACAGAGTGAAGTAAGCCAGAAAGATAAAGAACATTACAGCATACTAACACATATATATGGAATTTTAAAAGATGGTAATGATAACCCTATATGCAAAACAGAAAAAGAGACACAGATGTACAGAACAGACTTCTGGACTCTGTGGGAGAAGGCGAGGGTGGGATGTTTCAAGAGAATAGCATTGAAACATGTATATTATCTATAGTGAAACAGATCACCAGCCCAGGTTGGATGCATGAGACAAGTGCTTGGGCCTGGTGCACTGGGAAGACTCAGAGGGATCGGGTAGAGAGGGAGGTGGGAGGGGGGGATCAGGATGGGGAATACATGTAAATCCATGGCTGATTCATGTCAATGTATGACAAAACCCACTACAATATTGTAAAGTAATTAGCCTCCAACTAATAAAAATAAATGAAAAAAATAAAAAATAAAAAAATAAATAAATGTTATTATCTGCTGTCCACAAGCTTATAATCTAATAGGAAAATGCAAAATTTTCAACGAGGTAAGGACAACAGTGACATATGCTCTTACAGTGAGGTAAGAACAGCAGTAGAGAGGCCTTTCTGGTGGCTCAGTGGGAAAGAATCCCCCCGCCAATGCAAGAGACACGCAGGATCGGTCCCTGGCCTGGGAGGACCCCACGTGCAGGGGAGCGACTGACCCAGCGCGCCGCAGCTACTGAGGCTGCGCCCTGGAGCCCCGCTCCACAACCGGACACTCGCCCCGTTCTCCACGGCGCAGCCGCGAAAGCCCAGCACGGCCAAAAAATAACTAACTAGCGATTTTAAAAATTAGTAACCTTTAAAAAAAAAAAATAATAACAATAGCAGAGATATGCTGAGTGAGAAGCCATCATTGTGTGGGGATGATATAAAAAAGCAGATCAGAACCGAGCTAACCCTCGAAAAAGGAACAAAAATTCCTCCCCTGGCCAAGGAGAGGTGAGGACGGGGCTTCAGACAAACAAAAAGCAAGTGAAAAACCCAAGATGTAAAGAATATAAAAAGTTTCCTCTTTACAATTCCCAATTCCTATGATATTTCAGATGAAAAGGTCTACTTGGAAAATCTATCTCCTAATAAATGTTAAATATGAAACAAAACCTGATAAACTAAGGAAAGTTTAAAGCTTTATAAATGAAATACCTTTTGGTAAACATGTCTTCAAATATAAAACTTTTACAAGTAGAAAAAATAAAATAAACTTCATATATCATATATTCAACTGCATTATATAAATGTTTGTAGTTCTGTACATGGTCAGTCTAGGGGTCCCTGAGAGAATCATTGGGTGATATGGAGTAAACTCTAGTGTAATTAAAAGCAGCATCAAAAACAGCAATATGGGCAACCTCCTGTGGAGTTAGGTGGGGGGGGACCTAGCTTTGCTTTGTACGTAAATAATCTGTAGGCATGTTGGACAGCAGGCTATAACCCTGTCAGTGACGTTACTTCCTAAAAGAAAATAAGTAATTAAATGTTCCCTTTGCTTTTATTAGAATAGACACAACTGGGAATTTCTGCATTTATTTTCACAGGAAGCTTCACCTGATTCTCAGCTTGTGGCACCCGGTGCTGTTGCAATTGAGATTTAATGATGAGGAAATGAATAGAAACATGTGCTAAACACTCCTGGAAGTAAATGCATGCACTTTAGTGCCACTAAGTGATTGGGAGCTATGACAACTTAGGGCATGCGGGCCCTGCATTTACACTGCATGACATATATTGGCAGCCTTCCATGACTGTGAGATTTGCATCACATTTCCACCAGTTTTCCCTGTGGGTGTGGGAGTGGAGGGTAGAAAGACATGTATTTACAATTATACATATTTAACTTTTATTAGGAAATTTTCAAACATATATAGAGGAAAAGAGATTATTAGCAACACGGCCATGTATGTGTGTCTCATGTATAACCCCTCTGGTTATCCTGTATTCCCAGTCATTTTTGAAGTCAGTTCTATACATCAGATCATTTTCTATATATACATTTTAGTATCCATCTCTAAGGTGTAGCTGTTTTCAAAATAAAGCTTAATATTATTAGAAGATATTTTTAATGTATTAAAATATAACATTTCACATGACTTCTATATCAAACGCATGTCTTGTATAATCAATAAATAATTCTCGAACATAAAAAAACTCATTAGCTAAGCAGACCTTCAAAGACAAATTATTTTCAGTGTATATACATAGAGGGTATATATAAAGGGAGAAAAAGAGCATAGTATCGTTGTGTGTGTGTGTGTGTGTGTGTGTGTGTGTGTAGTTATTAACTTCTTACAATATATCCTGAATGATAAATAGTAACATGTACTTCTTTTTCTCCAATGGGCCTTAGGAGAGACTGAGTTTTATGGATTACTGTAGAGTAGAAACCAGAACCCCACTCCCACAGAGTGCCGGGAGAATTGGTAAGGTCTCAAATGAAAGAGACCAAGAATCCCAGCCCCCAGTATTCCCATTCTGAGCTTGGCGCAAAGTGTGTAGAGCCACTGTCTTCAAGGAACCAAATGGGACTGAGCCGAAAGAGCAGGACTTTTCCCCACAAGTCTTGAGCTTCATTCACTCAGGTTCCTGAGTCATACCTGCCCCATGCTTATTTGATTAAAGCTGGAATAACTGCAAATGACAGAAGGAAACTCCCTCCTCCCTCTCCTGTGCCCTGCAAGTTCATACAGCACACAAAAAAAAGAGTTCAGAAATAACTGCCCTAAGACATAAATTCTCCTTCCTAAAAGAGTTGTAATTACATACAGACGATAAATTTATGCACTAGATCATATGTATAATGTATTAAGTTGTACTTTGACAGTTTTAATCCAATAGTAAGTTGACTATTTAGAAAAGTATAGGGTTGTCACCTTGTAAATTAATATTTAGAGCATATAACTGGCTGAGAGTTAAAATAATAGAACTCTCAGTCCTGCTTTGCAGATGCCAGTGAGCTATGATGGAACACTTATCAGTCTGTGAATTGCTTTGTATGTAAATACAGCTTTGTACCCGCAGATCATTTAGTAGGTCTATAAATGAAACCACTGTAATTGTTCAGTTGTCCTGCAGATTAAGATCTTGGCAAATGGGAAAAGAAAATATGAGACACCATTAAAAATATCCATTTATAATAAGCAGTTTTTCAAACAACTGCTAGAGACAAGCAGAAGCCATAAATCGCAGAAGTGAGTTAAATGAATCTTGATGTGACGGGAGTCAGTGATCGCCAAGAGAAGGCTCACAGAAACAGGGAACGGAGCTCTGTGTGCAATCCATCTCCCAACCAGATGTCTTTGTCTCCTTGGGAAACAGATAATGTGGCCTGGTTTCTTTTTAATCAAGATATTATGTAGTTCTTTCTCTGCTTCTATCATGAGCTATAAAGATAAAATGAAAAATCCATGGCTGATTCATGTCAATGTATGACAAAAACCACTACAATATTGTAAAGCAATTAGCCTCCAACTAATAAACATAAATGGGGGGGAAAAAAAGGAAAATACCAAAACTAAAATTTTGAAAAGCCAACCAAAAAGGCATTGCAGTTTTGTGGAATGAATGCGAGATGAACCGAGGTCTGAGCTCAGGCTTGAAACTGATTCTTCCCCTATGACAGTACATTTTCCCTGATGGATTGCTTTTCAGGCAGCGGTCGGTGATGATACAGAAACCTCGCTCTTAGGCCTGCCCTCCTTGCTCCACTGAGTCTCCTGCTGGGCCTTTCTACCTGCTTTTTCTATCAGCAGGGCTATAACCAGAGTAGCCAGTTTTATATGTACCTGAATCTCCTTCTTGCAAAGAACCAGGTGAGCCCATTAAGGGTGCTGTCTGTTTGGATCTTCATTTACTCATTCATCAATATTTACTCAATTGAGCATCTACTATGTGCCAGGAACTCTGTTAGGTGCTGGGAATGCAGTAGTAAACAAGACAGACACAGTCTCTGCTTTAATATGGATTGCAGTTTAACAACGGAGGCAGTTTCATTGTGATCTCTCCTACAAAGGAAATTACAAAATATAATAGGGGAGCCAATTATAATTATAATAAGGGTTACAAAGGGAAGCAATATAAAGAAAAATACAGACCGGTGCTTTTGAAACTAAAGCTACAACTCATTAGTGGAACATGAAATCAATCTTGTGAGACAAGAGCAGCATGTCTTTATTTAATGGGATGAACTGGGATGGAAAGAAACCAAAAAGGAAATACTTGAGTATATCACCTATAATTAGAAGTATTGCTTCAAAAATCAACACACAGAAGAATGCTGGGATGAAATGGGGGGAAAATGTACTGTGGGTCACGGTGGAAAAGTTTTCAGGTCACTGATTTAGCATACAGACTAGAAATGTGTTAGTCACTAAGTCATGTCAACTCTTTTGCAACCCCACAGACTGTAGCCCTCCAGGCTCTTCTGTCCATGGGATTCTCCAGGCAGGGATACTGGAGTGGGTAGCCATTCCCTTCTCCAGGGGATCTTCCTGACCCAGGGACTGAACCTCAATCTCCCACATTGCAGGCATATTTTTTATCGTCTGAACCACCAAGGAAGTCCCTGTAGGCTTAGCAGGATGCTTATTATTGCCTGTTCCAATCACAGCCAGCACACTCAAGTCTCCATGACCATCGTTCATCATTCTTGAATGTGTCTGACTAGTCAGGAAGGGGACCCTGAGCTAAGTCAAGCCAGCGTATTACTAATTATCGATCAGATTCATCTGTATGGATTTTGGAATTGCGGCACTGGAACTCAATCAAGCCTGCCTGATATAGGCACTGGAGCTAACAGATCATGTAAAATCATAGCTGAGATGCCATATGGGTCCCTGTGCAAGATGAGTAAGCACAGAAAGTCAACTCAGAGGGAAGAGAAAAAACACGCAGAGAGAAGGAAAGACAGAACAAGGAAGCTCATCTCTCGGCCTCAGGTTTAGAAACTCAATTCAGCTTATTTACGCTTCTCAGATTCCACAAGCTCTTAGTATTTTTCAGTGAATAATTTTCACTTGAGTTATTCGAATCAGTTAGTTTTTTTACAGCTAAGAGTCTTCCCTGGAAAAAAAGTTATTTATGTTAACTTTTGATTCTTATTGATGTCAATTATAATATATTCACCCAAAAATGGGTAGCCTATCATTTATTTAAAAAGAGACCAGAGGGAAAAAACTAGTCATTCAATCAAAGAAACTTTGCAAACAAGTCCTCAATGATTTTTTTGCTCTAATATCTAGATTGAGGATTTCAGCCTTTAGAACTGTATCCTTCCATAATAAATGATTTTCTACATTGGTTTCACAGTATTCTCAGCAGGACAGTGATCCATTTTTAGATACAGAACAGAGAAATTGGCTCATTTCCAGGCCACTCCTATGTTAATGACATATCCACAATAACCTGAATGAACTAAACTGAGATACGCAGTGTTTGGTTACCACAGAGTCTGTCTGTTGGCTTTAGTGTGAATGGCACAATAGCTCAAAAATGAAGATGCCACTGATAGATGACACCCTTGTGTTCATTCACTTTGAGCTTTGTTTGCTACTTGAACTTGATTACAACTGACAGCCATTGAGGAATATAAACACATCCATTCTCCCTTTAGTCATTCAGACACATAACGAGCTTCAACAAAACACAGAGGAATTGAAGAATCTGCCTTACCCAGAGAGTGCCCTTGAAATGAAGCCTTACCTTTTATTAGAACAAAATGTTATCCACATTAAGAGGACAGTCATAAATGTGTTCACTGCAGTTGAGACTTCATTTAGACTTATCCTATTTTCCCTGTGCTTATGAAATGTAAACTCAAAGACATCAAATCTGTTAAGTAAAACACACACAAAAAAAAATGCTTTCTCTTAAGGTGAGGGGTTGGGCGGAGTGGAGTGTTGGTTAGCCCCACATTAGAAAAGACAAATTTTTCAAGGTGACTTCTGAAAATAGCTTCTTATCAACCAAAAAGAAAGCAAGGAATATAAGGGCACAAAATAAAGAATACAAAACTGTAAGAAAGAAAAAAAGTCAATCTGGACGAAAAGTTGCATCCTGACAGACTAAACAATTACATTAGAGTCTGACTAGATGGGCCCTGATGCTAATATGACTGAGGCTGGTCGTCTCTCCCTCAGGTCAGTCAATTCCCTCCACATCCTGAGACTAGATTCCAACCCCTATCAACAATCTTACTAACCCATGTGGGACGCTAAAAGAAAGTAAAGCCCAATGCTGCCATCAAAAAGTAACTAAATTCCATTGCTGCCCTGTAAATAAATTCTTCAGAACCATTTTTCTAGATTCCATATATGTGCGTTAGAATATGATATTTATCTTTCTCTTTCTGACCCACTTCACTCTGTATTAGAGGCTCTAGGTTCATCCACCTCATCAGAACTGACTCAAATGTGTTCCTTTTTATGCTGAGTAATATTCCATTGTGTATATGTACCACAACTCCTTTATCCATTCATCTGTCAATGGGCATCTAGGTTGCTTCCATGTTCTAGCTATTGTAAATAGTGCTGCAATGAACAATGGGATACATGTGTCTTTTTCAACCCTGGTTTCCTCAGGGTATACGCCTAGAAGTGGGATTGCTGGGTCATATGGTGGTTTTATTCCTAGTTTTTTAAGGAATCTCCATACCGTCTTCCATAGTGGCTGTATCAATAGACTTATGGCCATGGGGAGAGGGGAAGAGAGGGTTAGATGTATGGAAAGAGTAAAATTTAAATTTACATTACCATATGTAAAATAGACAGCCAACAGGAATTTGCTGTCTGGCTCAGGAAACTCAAACACGGTCTCTATATCAACCCGGAGGGGTGGGATGGGGAGGGAGATGGGGGGCGTCAAAAGGGAGGGGATATATGTGTACCTATGGCTGATCCATGTTGAGGTTTGACAGAAAACAACAAAATTCTGTAAAACAATTATTCTTCAATAAAAAAATTAATTAAAAAAAAAAGTAACTAAACTTAGCCCTCATCAACATCCAAAAAGAGCATCTTAGTGTGTAAATAACAACTTATTCTTGTTGGAGTAAAACATTTTTTTTTTTTTTTAAAAACTTTTTATTTTATATTGGAGTATAGCCAATTAACAATCTTGTGATTAAAAAAAAAAAAAAAAAAAACAATCTTGTGATAGTTTCAGGTGGAGAGAAAAGGGACTCAGCCATACATATACATGTATCCATTCTCCTGCAAAACTCTCTTCCCAAAATAAACCTTTATAATCTTATTCATCATTTACCAACCATCAAGAAGCATCTGGGAAATATACAAAATCATTTATTATTTTGACACCTTTTTTTTCCTACTTAGAAGATTCTAAAGAAACAATGGAGAATGTGAGTGCCTAATTGCCCTGGCAAAGGACCAACAACTCAGCTAGACAACATGGTCCTACAGAGCTTAAGTTTGAAGTGAGAGGAGAGATATTATTAGTCCGGAGCCTCTTCCTCCCAATCACATTTTTCTCTTACTCCCAGTATTCAGTCTAGACCTGGTCTGAATTCCATACTACATGTGAGAAGAATTAAAGGTGTCTGAATTCCTGGGTCATTAGAATGAACTCAGCATCCAGGACTAATCCCATCTGACCCTGAGTAGGAACAAACTAAAGGCCATTTAACTAAGTTAGGGAGGATCTACAAAACCCAGGCCAGAGCTTTGCTTTCCAGTCATAGATCTGCTACATTAGGACTGCAAGACAAATAAAAGCATGAGAAACATCCAATGTCAACCAGATGTCATTTTAATATTCCTGAGCAGCTAAAAATAGGAAAAATGAAGATTCTAAGCTTTTATCTGATTTAAATCTAAGTTTACTCAGAAAAGATACTTTATACCTTAGAATCTCATTAAGTTCAAAAGTGAGTTAGAAGGGAAAGATATGTACTTATCACAGAAGATAAAGAAATGTAAAATCTATCAAGTGATTATACTGATGAAGGAAAACTTGTAGACTTCTCTGAACACACCAAAGAATTAAGCAACCTGTAAAACTCAAATCCACGGACATGAGCTATATGAGCATCCTGCTTGAGTCACTGAGTTATTGATTTAGCAACTACCAACAGGGCTTCTCTTGTGGCTCAGATGGTAAAGAATCTGTCTGCAATGCAACAGCCCCAGATTCAATCCCTAGGTAAGGAAGATCCCCTGGAGAAGGGAATGGCTACTCACTCCAGTATTCTTGCCTGGAGAATTCCATGGTGGAATTTGGTGTAGCTTGGTGTAGTTTGGTGGGCTACAGTCCATTGGGCCACAAAGAATGGGCCTGACTGACCACCTAACACTTTCACTTTCAAAGTGGCTCAGTGGCTCCCATTTCTCCACTGAAATCTGAACAGTGAGTAGACACAAATGTCTGGTCAAGGTAACCTCAGTTAACTGTGATGGTAACTCATTTAAGGAGTTCACATTTTTCAAACCCAAGAAAATTTAAAATTAAGTATGGAAATGTTTTGTTGTTTGTTGTTTAGTCACTAAGTCCTATCTGACTCTTTGCAACCCCATAGACTACAGCACACCAGATTCCCTGTCCTTCACTATCTCCTGGAGCTTTCTTAAACTCATATCTATTGAATCAGTGATGTCATTCAACCATCTCATCCTTTGTTGCCTGCTTCTCCACCTGCCTTCAATCTTTCCCAACAATACGGTCTTTTCCAATGAGTTGGCTCTTCACATCAGGTAGCCAAAGTATTGGAGCTTCAGCTTCAGCATCAGTCCTTCCAATGAATATGCAGGGTTTATCTCCTTTAGGACTAACTGGTTTGATCTCCTTTCTGTCCAAGGGACTCACAAAAGTCTTCTCCATCAACACAATCCAAATGTTTAAGAAAATCAAAAGTATGATGTTAAATTCTTGTGTTAGAAAGGAGTCTGTCCATATTTGTATTTTCTGTACTTGCAATATTTAGAAGAATTAGAATTATTAGAGTGACAGCCTTGTGATTCCAATTTAAAATATATAATTGGATGATTGGTTTAGACTAATTTTTTAAGTTGCTATATAACTAACTTTATAAAAAACATTGAACATCTATGTTCACCATATTTCTAAATTTAACTTTCTAGAGTTACTAAAAAACTGGTCAGTATTTGGGAAGATTTATTAGGTCAAGGAACATATATAAAGTTATAAAGTATGTTAAATATATAGAGGACTTTATAATATCTGAATGTGCTTAACTAAATTAGGACAAATATTAACCAAAGGCTCTTTACATGTGATTAACATCTTCTAAGCTTATAAACCAAATGGATAAGATATGCAAGCTAAACTTAAAAGTCTAACAAAGAACGAAGTTTTGCTAATTTTTTGGAGTAGGAAATGGCAACCCACTCCACTATTCTTGCCTGGGAAATTCCATGAACAGAGGAGCCTGGCGGGCTCCTGTCCAGGAGATGCAAAGAGTAAGATACAACTGAGCACATACATACATTGTAAATTTCTAAGTCAAGCTTAAAATTCTGAATAATAGCCTCTGCATACAAAAATCACACTGAATAATACCAAGTTTCATAGAAAGAATCTTGGACTTCCGAACTCTAAAGTGTGGAAATAGAGAGATTCCTCCTAGGGAATTATAAACTTTCGTCTTGATTACTATTTGTATCAGAGGTTAAGAATGAATCTTTCGTAGTACAGAATGGGCAGGGCGATTCTCACATCTGACACAAATGCTCTATTTTCATGGAATTTCAACCTAATATCCAAAAACAGGAGAGATGGAGCAAAACTGAAATCGCACAGATCGTGGTGACTTCTGGGAGCTCTAAGTAGCCCAGTACAGCAGACCACAGGGTACAAAGGAGGACGACCTTAACTCTGTAATATATTTAAACACAGAGGTCGGAAACACAGGAACAAAAGATTATTTTAGAGTTATAAGCAACTCAAGTTGTTGTTGTTGTTTCTGTTGTTGTTTAGTTGCTAAGTCATGTCTGACTCTCTTGCGACCCCATGGACTATGGCCTGCCAGTCCATAGGATTTCCCAGGCAAGAATATTTGAGTGGGTTGCCATTCCCTTCTCCAGGG
The DNA here is from genome assembly GCF_033118175.1 of Dama dama. NCBI lineage: Eukaryota > Metazoa > Chordata > Mammalia > Artiodactyla > Cervidae > Dama > Dama dama. Next base: position 16,899,617 of record NC_083713.1, read on the forward strand.
GATCTTCCTGATCCAGGGACAGAACCCAAGTCTTCTGTGTTGGCAAGCAGATTCCTTACCACCATGCCACCAGGGAAGCCCCAAAAAAGATCATCTATTTCATTTTATCAATAGCAGAACTCCCTGTCTCCAGTCTCATAGCTAATTATGCAGAGCCTGAATTAGAATCTATGGCTATAAAAATATTGCTAAATATTTTCAACTACTATAATGACACAGCTTTCCCATAGAACACTTGACAATTCTTGATGGAAATACAAAAGCAATTACAATGTCATAATTAACAACAACAACAACAACAACAACAAAACACCAGAGAACAGCAAATGGTGCTTGATAAGATGTTGATGATAACTGATGTTCTCAGAGGATATTGGAAAACATCCTTTCAGATCTGCTCAAAAGCAGTAAGAGAGTAACCAGGAATGCAAAGAACAATTTTAATCTGAAATAATACACATACAGGTAGTAAGCATCTCCTCTCATGTGAAAGGAAGTAGCCAAGACAGTAGGAAAAGTATTCATACCCTTGCCTGATCCAGGAAATCTGGCTGAGTTGTTTCCAAACATTTGTCATTCTGTTTCAACCTTCACAATTTTTACCATATCCTCATAACTCTTGTGTCTTATTATTTACTTAACATTTTTCCTGAAGTTGAATTTAGCTTTTTTCTAAGTGATAAGATGCTTGGAATCACAAGGTTGATGTTTGAGTTATATGTTTACTAGTACACATTAAAATATATTTCCACCGAAATTATTTTTTTCCATGCCTCTGCTTAAATCACCACACACACCTCTAGTGATATGTATAAAAGTACTACATACAGGAAAACTCCAGAAAGTACAGAAATGCTGCCTTTGATCAGGAATTACCAAATGCACAGAAGTTTCCTCTAGTCTCCAGCAAGAAAGACAATTCTGCATTTGGCCCTCCTCTAAAAGAACCATTTACTCTAAAAGTGTAGTTCAGCAAACACAAGCACTTACTTCAAGTCCAATACTGTGCCCCAGTGGTACCCAAGATTCATTCTTGCTCTCTAGGAACCTAGAGTGCCATGGCAAATGAATAGATTCTCTGGGGTGGAAAGTACCCACCATATCTTAATAAATGTTCCTATTATGACCAAACTTCAGCATCCATTTACTCCAGAGACCCATTAGAGTACCATTAAGGACAAAGCTGATCCCTGACAAAGCAGACTGAGAAGTATAGAATTAAACCAAACCAAAAATGAGTCAAGTGGGAGCAATCCATATGATATATTATGTTCTGAAACAGATAATGAAATAATGTGTAGAATGGGACCATAATTACACAAATATATGTATATTTATGCATAAAGTAAAGATTTGAAGGAAGTACACCAAAATATCAGAATATTAACAGTAATTATCTCTGCATGTTGGAATTACATGTGTTTTATTTTCTCCCTTAAATTTTTTGTGTTGTACAAATTTTCTTCAGTGACCTTCTTTTTGCATATCAGAAATAAAATCTTTTTACTTTAATCTTTGGTTCTTATTTACTTGGGACTTTTTATTAGAGAAGTTTTGTTGTATTTGTTTAGCCCTTTTTTATAAAGAAGAGAAAAGGGAGCTCACTATCAGAAAAACAAACAATTCACTCAAAAAAAAATGGGCAGAAGACCTAAACAGACATTTCTCCAAATACAGGACATGTCCAAATACAAGACATACAGATGGCCAATAAACATATGAAAAGATGATCAACATCACTCATTATTAGAGAAAGGCAAATCAAAACTACAATGAGGTTATCACCTCATACCGATCAGAATGGCCATCATCAAAAAGTCTACAAACAATACATGCTGGAGAGGATGTGGAGGAAAGGGAACCCTCCTGCACAGCTGGTTAGAAGGTAAATTGATACAGTCACTATGGAGAACAGTAGGGAGATTCCTTTAAAAATTAGGAATAAAACTTCCATATGACCCAGCAATCCCACTACTAGACACACACCCTGAGAAAAACACAATTAAAAAATACACATGTACCCCAATGTTCTTTGCAGCAGTTACAATAGCCGGGACATGGAGGCAACCTAGATGTCCATCAATAGATGAAGAGAGAAAGAAGATGTGGTACATACATACAATAAAATATTACTCAGTCATAAAAGAGAATGAATTTGAGTCAGTTGCAGTGAGATCAATGAACCTAGAGCCTGTTTTACAGAGCGAAGTAAGTCAGAAAGAGAAAAACAGGTATCGTACATTAATGCATATATATGGAATCTAGAAAAACAGTACTAATGAACCTATTTGAAGGGAAAGAATGGAGATGCAGATGTAGGAATAGACTTTTGGACACAGCAGGGCCAGGAGATGGTAGGACAAATTGAGAAAGTAGGTAGCATTGACATATATACAATCTTGAGTAAAATAGCTGGCCAGTGGGAAGCTGCGATATAACACAGGAAGCCCAGCCTGGAGCTGCGACAACCTGGAGGGGGAGGGGTGGGACTGGAAGGGGGAGGGAGACCTACAAGGGAAAGGAGAGATATATATATAATTATAACTGATTAGCATTTCCGTATGGCTGAACACCATAAAGAAATTTTTTCCAATTCAAAAAAAAAGAAATACAGGAAACTCAAACCAAAAAAAAAGAAAAAGGGATGAATCTTTTAAAAAGTTTAACCACTGTTCTCTATAATGGCTTCACCATTTTCTGCTTCCTGTCTTTGCCATTCTCTCTGACCCAAAGGCATTTTTTCACTTACATATGAAAATATATCTATAGGTTTTTCCATGAAATATGAAGTTAGAAGCAATTTCCTCTTGTGAAATTTCACAGTACCTTGTTTGTAACTTATTTATGACAATCACTTTCCAACACTTTGAACATGAAAATAAAATCAAAGTTTTAGAGTCCAAAGCAATCCTGAAGAACACTTCATTCAATTTACTTTGCAGACAGGGAAACTGAGGCTCAATTAAATTATGTGATATACCCCAATTTGCACAGAGTAGATGTAGCATCAAGATCCTAGGTTCATCTAGGATTCATCTAGGTTCATCTAGATGGGCCTTAGGAAGCATCACGTTGAACAAAGCTAGTGGAGGTGATGGAATTCCAGTTGAGCTATTTCAAATCCTAAAAGATAATGCTGTGAAAGTGCTGCACTCAATATACCAGCATTTTTGGAAAACTCAGGAGTGGCCACAGGACTGCGAAGGTCAGTTTTCATTCCAATCCCAAAGAAAGGCAATGCCAAAGACTGTTCAAACTACTGCACAATTGCACTCATTTCACATGCTAGTAAAGTAATGCTCAAAATTCTCCAAGCCAGGCATCAACAGTATGTGAACCATGAACTTCCAGATGTTCAAGCTGGATTTAGAAAAGGCAAAGGAACCAGAAATCAAATTGCCAACATTCGTTGGATCATCGAAAAAGAAAGAGAGTTCTGGAAAAACATCTACTTCTGCTTTATTGACTACGCCAAAGCCTGTGACTGTGTGGATCACAACAAACTGAGGAAAATTCTGAAAAAGATGGGAGTACCAGACCACCTGACCTGCCTGCCAAGAAATCTGTATGCAGGTCGAGTAGAAACAGTTAGAACTGGACATGGAACAACAGACTGGTTCCAAATTGGGAAAGGAGTATGTCAACGCTGTATATTGTCATCCTGCTTATTTAACTTATATGCAGAGTATAACATGCAATATGCATGATGAAGCACAAGCTGGAATCAAGATTGTGGGGAGAAATATCAATAACCTCAGATACACATATGACACCACCCTTATGGCAGAAATCAAAGAAGAACTAAACAGCCTCTTGATGAAAGTGAAGGAGGAGAGTGCAAAAGTTGACTTAAAAGTCAACATTCAGAAAACTAAGATCATGGCATCTGGTCCCATCACTTCATGACAAATAGATGGGGAAACAATGGAAACAGTGACAGACTTTATTTGGGGGGGGGGGGGGGCACCAAAATCACTGCAGATGGTGACTGCAGCCATGAAATTAAAAGATGCTTGCTCCTTGGAAGAAAAGCTATAACAAACCTAAATAGTGTATTAAAAACTAGACATTACTTTGCCGACAAAAGTCCATCTAGTCAAAGCTATGGTTTTTCTAGTGGTCATGTATGGATGTGAAAAGTGAACTCACTCAGTCATGTCCGACTCTTTGCAACCCTGTGGACTGTAGCCCACCAGGCTCCTCCATCCACAGAATTTTCCAGGTGAGAGTACTGGGGTGGGTTGCCATTTCCTTCTCCAGGGGATCTCCCTGACCCAGAGATCAAACCCAGGTCTCCCACACTGAAGGCAGACTCTTTACCGTCTGAGCCAACAGGAAAGCCTCATGGATGTGAGAGTTGGACTATAAAGAAAACTGAGCACCAAAGAATTAATGCTTTTGAACTGTGGTATTGGAGAAGACTCTTGAGAATCCCTTGGACTGCAAAGAGATCAAACCAGTCAATCCTAAATGAAAACAGTCCTGAATATTCATTGGAAGGACTGATGCTGAAGCTGAAGCTCAAATACTTTGGCCACCTGATGCAAAGACCTGAATCATTTGAAAAGACCCTGATGCTGGGAAAGATTGAAGGAAGGAGGAAAAGGGGATGACAGAGGATGAGATGGTTCGGTGACATCACCTACTAAACAGACAGTAGTTTGAGCAAGCTCTGGGAGTTGGTGATGGACAGGGAAGCCTGGTGTGCTGCAGTCCATAGGGTCACAAAGAGTCGGACACGACTGAACTGAGCAACTAAACTGAACTGAACTGAGGTTCATCTAGGCTCCATCTAGGATCCTAGGTTCCTATTCTTCCTCCTTATAGAGTTGTGCCTATTTGGAACTAGTGGTTATTAAGTTGAATGGCAAGTTTTGTCAACGAAGAGTTTTAAGTTACTCTTCCCCAATGAGTTAACCAAATGTTTAATGACTGTGCTTGGTACAGCATGAGGTAGCCATGAATTGACTGAGTTTCTCTTTCTTTTTCTTTTTGCTCCAGCATAGCCTCCGTTCTGGCCACAAAGAGAAGAAAAAAAATAGTCCATAAAGCTAGTGACTTAAATTTGAGTACCAAATAGATGGGTACTCCATCTTGAGAAAAAAAAAAAAAAGAGGACATTCTAAAGGCTGATATTTTCAGCATTGTCTTTCCTAGTTTCCTAGTAAAAAAGACTTAAATCTCATCTCTAACCCCCCTTTCCCAATCATTTCACTTAAATGTTGTATAATGGAAATATCTCATATTATTGACAACTGAATGATATTGATTTCCAAATCTAGCAAACAATTCACTGAAGTATTTTTATAGGAAAAGGGTTTTACATTAGGGATCCACTAAAGGGATTCTTCAACTTTCATGCAACCTATACTTCCCTACTTTATACTCTGATCCCTTTAAAATACCTTTCCCCATAGAATCCAGGTTTCTAACAAATATTCCAGTGAACATTTCATGTTAGTTAATGGCAATGTAGCTTTTCAAACAATGGTTTTATTTCTTTGTAATTGAGTATTATTAATGTAATTGAGGGAAGAAACAGTAAGTTCAAGGCTTCCTGAAAACAATACATCTTTAGCTTCGGTCAGATACTCATTGGGCTTAGAAAGACCCATATATTTATAATTTTGAAGGAAAAGATGGAAATTAAAGAATATGTTCAAAAGCCTGAAAATATATTATCAAATATTTTCTTAAAGGCAACATTTTATAACATCATTTCAACTATCTGGGAAAGGAAATCTCTTTATGTAAGCCTATCTCAGATGCCACTCAGGCTCCAGTAAATCGTCTATTAATTCGTTTTGACTTTTTGTTCCTGGATAAAGGAGCTGACTTATGCGTCAGCTCCCTGGGCTTTCTTCCCTTTATAAAATATTGGTTCTTCCCCCTTTTGTTCAGAAGCCAAATGATTAGCTTCAGACTCAGGACTGATTTCCCATTGTTCCCTTCCCTTTAACCTCTTTCATTGTGCCAACACTCCAGACCCCAGAGGGATTTGTCACAGTTCTCCAATTCTCTTTCTCTCTTGGCAGCAAATTTTTTTTTTATTTTTCTTTTCCTTTGCTTTTATAAAAAGAAAAATTCTCATGTTAACACTTCCCTTTGAATTGTCCTTTGGTTATGAGAGAAAGAAAAGGCCTTAACTTCTTGGAACTCATACAATATTGACAGGGAAACCTTCTGCTCATTTCTCTGGGTTACAACCCCGACACTCTTAAAAATGGTACTGCCTTTCAATCTATATTTGAATCTGTTCATCATAATGACAAACTTTGGTTTGATTCTATCATGGAAGTTACTTTTTTAATCACCTACCAATGTAAAAATAATCAACAATTACTTTTAAAAAATTATCTGGAAAAGAAGGAAAAATGATATTTTGATCTCAAAGAAATGGTGTGGCTTTCAGGTACCAAAGAACATTCCATGATAATACAAACACAGCTGCTGAAATCATTCTGAATGGGGAAATTTATTGTCATCAGTGGTAATAGTAGCAAGAATGAAATAACAAAAGCTACCATTTGTTGAAAAGTCTCCATGATCCAGGCAGTATACATCTGGAGAATGTATTTAATCTTCGCGACACTTGGTGAAGTATAAAGTTTTTAATCTCCTCTTTTATACATTAGGACACAGTCTCAGATAGGTTGCTTAAGCCCAATGTTACAAAGCAGAGATAAAATGAAACCTCACAGGTGCAAGAAGTAAGGCCTGGATCCTGTATCAGATTCTATTCTACTATCTTTGTGATTTTACCAAAAACAAGAGACTGAATGAAAAGATCTCATTTAGTTGAAATGACACCATCTCTTCTGGTGCAATTTTTGAGCATATATTTTTGTAAGACAATATAGTAAGTGAAAATATTTATACCTAACACCCATTTTCCTGAATTTTCAATAAAATCATACAGAGAAACTATTCCAGGGGATAAAAAACAAAATTCAAAGGTTTCACAAGAGTCATCTGATAAAGAATTATCAACACTATTAAGAACTTTATCTTCATATTTGAAAATATTAGATTATATCTTTTTTACTATAATCCAATCTGTTTAAAATAATTTTTGTTCCATATCACTCATTCATATATAGTATATCACTTGAAAGAATTTTAAAATATTTATGCAAAGAAAACTATCAAGAGTATACTCAACTTACAGTGAAGTGAAGTGAAAGTCACTCAGTCATGTCTGACTCTTTCGACCCCATGGGCTATACAGTCCATGGAATTCTCCAGGCCAGAATACTGGAGTGGGTAGCCTTTTCCTTCTCCAGGGGATCTTCAAAACCCAGGGATTGAACCCAGGTCTCCCGCATTGCAGGAGGATTCTTTACCAACTGAGCTATGAGGGAACAGTAGAAATTTGAAAACAGACCACGAGTTTTCTGAAATTCTAATATTTATTTTCTTTATTTGTATTGGCAATAAGATGCAATGGATATGACAGAATCCTTTTAGAAGCATCCCAATGACCATAGGATAACTTTCATCTACAATTCACCTCTTATTTGACACCAAACAACACAATAATGGGGAGTGGCCATTCAAATTATTACAAATCAGTTTTGAATTACACAATATGCAAACTAATGTTGATTTTACCATGAATTGTTAAAGGTCTTTTTAACATTGTTTCCACTCATGAAATAAGATTCTCTAACTTCAATAAGAGCTGCTTCCCTACAGATTGAAGAATTCAGTTCTTAATCTTAGAAAAAATGGAAAATTGTTTTTCTATTTTATTTCTCCTTTCCCCTTAAGATTCTTAAGTCAAAACAGTGACCCTCTGTCTCTTCTTACATGGCTATAATAGCATTGAACAATTTTTAATAATAATATAAAATGGATCTGTGTCTTAAATCCCTTGATTTGGGAATGATTAAAAACAACTAACTGTTGAGGAATGGAGGACTTAGAATAGAGACAGAGCCAAAATACAATTTGGGCCAAAATTGCCAAAATACAATTTCCTACTACACAATTAAATGAGGAGACTTTAAAAGACTTAACTGACATCCTGGGCACTTCTGAGCTTAACAGCGAAACATTTTGACAAGGAAAGTTATAAACAGACAAGATACATATGGAATGTCTCCCTTGAAATTCTCAGGGTTTTAAAATCTAACAGGTAATGTGCTTTGACCTTTCATTTAATTCTCCATTCTTAAGAAATTCAATGATCCTGAACATAGAGGCTCTCTCCCTCACCTAGGATTATGAATCAGTCTGGAAACAGTAATCACATATCAGAGCTGATCACTGACCTGGGCACATAAAAAGATCCAATGCACCAAATCCATGCTGAATATTCAGATGTGTAATCCAAGCCCAAGAGACACATTAGAAAGTACAAGGGAATAGAAAAAGAAGTAAAAGAGGCAAATGAAACAAAAATGTCACAAGAGTATTATTGTAAGGACATTATTGCATTAACTGTGCATCGACAAGCCTCAATCTTGCAAGATCCCAGCACATTAAAGCAATATGAATCAAATCTATCAGCCTAAGAAACAATACTCAAGTAGAGCATTTTTCCTTATGTTCATTGGTCACAAAAAATACATTTAATCAGCTGAAAGGGATGTATCTGTACAAGGGAAAAAAACACTTGAACATATTCTATTTAATACTGTCTTGCAGCAACCAATCTCAGAACTTTTATTAACTTTTTTAATATAAGTGAATCCTTAGAAGAGGAATTTCACAAACTAGTAATGTGAAAATAAGCCAGTAGCTTAGGGACCTATACACAAAAACATTTCTGGCAAGAGATGAATGGGCATTGCCATCCACTATAACAGCATAACTATGCTGAGGGCATAGTTGCCTAAGGCCTAAAAATGCTACAGAACTTAGCACTAGACTAATAAACTTTTTTCAGAGAGTCTTCTATCCTGAAAGCTCAGTGATGAGTATCATCATGGTCATCATCTTTAATGCATCAATAAAGGGTTCAGGCCTCAAAGAGGTCAGACCAGATCACAGCTAACTCTCAAGATGGTTTTAAGGATTAAGTAACATCATATACAATGTTTCTATATAAATCACACTTAGAGATACAAACATAATAGCTTAAAATTGTATAGTTTACACCTAGTTCAACATACCACAATGAAGTGAAAGTCACTCAGTGAGTCTGACTTTTTGCAACCCCATGGACTATGCCCACCAGGCTCCTCTGCCCTTAGGATTTTCCAGGTGAGAATACTGGAATGGGTAGCCATTCCCTTCTCCAGGGGATCTTCTCTACCCAAGGATCGGTCCCAGGTCTCCCGCACTGTGGGCACATTCTTTACCATCGAAGCCACCAGGGAAACTCAATATGCCATAAGAAACACAAATATTCTTCTTTTCTCCCGAATTCTCCTTGAAATAACCAGTAAAAGTAGATTTTTTAAAAGAAATCCATGGCACCATAAAGTCAAGAAAGGATGCCTTCTACAGACATGATATACTGATGTACTAATGTTATCACAAATTTCTGGAAGGTGGAAAGAGAAAGGAATTATATTTACAAACCCAGCCTTACAAAGCCGAAACAGTTGTGCTTATCTACAGGAGAAGGCTGAATGGGGATGTTGTCTTTCCGTTGAAACTGATACACATTCAGGAGGGCTGTAGCGTTCATCTCCAGCTGCAGCCCCAAGAAATTTTCAAGGAAAACAGTGTAAGATTTGTTTGGGAAGGATTATTAGCGTTAGTGTTTGGGCTGGGAGTACAGGCAGAGCACCCCTACAAGAACTCCAAAATAACTCAATGAAGCCGAAGAGTAAAACAGGAATGACAGTTCCTCCAATAAGTAAAACTCACTAAAGATCGGTATTATGGGCTGAATTACATCTTCCTCAAATTCATATGTTGGATTTCTAATTCCAATACTTCAGAACGCAACTGTACTTGGAGGCAGGGTTTTTTCAGATCTAATTAAGTAACAGAGAGGACGTTAGGGTGGCCCTTCATCCAACATGATTGGTATCCTTATAAGAGGATATTAGGACACATCCATAGAAGGCAAAACCATGTGAAGACAAAGGGGAAAGAATTCCATTCACCAGCCAAGAGGAGAAGCCTCAGAAGAAATCAGCCTGGCTGACACCTTGATCTCAGAGCCTCCAGGAATGTGAGAAAATAGGTTTTTGTTGTTGAAGTCACCCAGTCTGTGGTACTTAGTTATGGTAGCTATAGCAGACTAACACAGCCACCCCCAGTAAAACTGCCCCCGATAAAATCTCCCCTACTTTGAAAATTGTGAGGTGTCCAAGCATTAGCCTGTGAAATGACACCAATGGAACCGAAAGTCTGTGGACAATGACTCCACTCAAGAGAGACCTTTTGTAAAGAAGATTCCATACTAGGTATTTCTATGAATCAGTAAACTCCCTGTTTCAAAAATATGATTGCTCAACCAAAACTCAACAGGTATCTAATGAAAACTGACAGAGTGACATGGAAAGACTTACCCTGAACAGACAAAAAATAATACGTGGCAGAGACGCAATCTTAAAAAAAAAAAACAATTCCAATTAGTATCCTCAAAGTGTTTCAAGCTATTATGGAAATAAAGAGTCGGTCTCAGAATGGAGAGCTATCTCATTTGAAATTCCCTTTTCATACCCAGCACACCATCTAAGGCAGCCACCTGTTTCTTTAAACTCTAGACAGTGAGGCACAATTAGTAATTAAGAGAGGAAAATACAATGATAAAAATAACTAGGTGGACAGCTTTGTCTTTGCTACATCATTCCAGAATTTCAAAATACCTGGTGAGAAGGATTTAGCTAGTACCAGAACTACAGTATATTCTAATAACAGATAATAGTTGAATATCTGTAAATGAGTCACAAATTTTAAATCTCACTGTAAGGCTAAAGTACAGAGAAAAAGCAATTTCTTTATTTCATCTGTATTGACTGGCCTGTTTTTACCCGTTGGTAAGCAAAAAATATGTACATGAATAATGATGACAGATAGATAGACTTGCTAAATGGCCAGTCTTATATAAGTTTAGTCTCATTTTAATATATTAAAACAGTCTCTTGGCAGTCAATTCATATGACAGCATCAAACCACTCTGACACAGCAGTGCGTGGCTGGCGATCTCAGATCTGGATCCTCCTTAATGGCTGTGTGTCTCCTCATCCCTGGCTGACTACGGGCCCCAAACCCTCTGACTCATCTTCCATCAGGCTCCCAGTCCATGGAGCCACCCCACCACTGGCAGGCCGGCTGGAATTCCAGAGTCCACATCACATGGGAAATCTATATTTCAAATACCCACTCTATTTTAACCCACTTTTTTAAATCAAGTTTACGTTCATGTGGCTGTGTCTCAAGTGTTTTGTGGGGGAATTTCAGAGATAGCCTTCCCGTAGAGCCCTAACAAAGAAGGGGAAAGGCAGTGTATTTCTAAGAGCCCCTCTGCCCTTGCTGTTACCGCATAGATTTAAGCCCCTCCCTCCCTAGGACATCTGAGTTCAGCCATCACTACCTCTTGCCTGAACCTTCCTTTCTTACCAGGGTGTGAAAGGACAAGCTCTGTCCACTTCCTCTTCCTACCTAAACTTCTTGCATATAACATCACCTAGAGCAATCCACCAAGCCTAGACCTTGATAAGCTAAAAGGAAAGATAATGGATTTAGAGAATCCTTTCTGAAGACACTAGTCCTGCAAAGTCTTCCTTTTGAACATGAACAGTTAAGTATTATCTTTGCTCTTCTTGCATCTATTCCTATTCTTCGAAAGCCAAACCCAGGGCTACAGATGCTCAAGAACAACCAAATTTATGCACTCAAAAAAACAAAGACAAATGAGACCTGCCTGGTGGTCAGTGGTTAAGAATCCACCTTCCAATGCAAGGGATGTGGGTTTGATCCCTGGTCAGGAAACTAAGATCTCACATACTGCAGGGCAACGAAGCCCAGCAGACCACTGCCGTTGGTGGCATGCTGATACCACTTGCCATTCCCCTGTGCTGCAACTGAGACCCGATGTAGCCAAATAAATGAAAATTTTTTAAAAGAAAGAAAAACACATAAAATTTTTTTAAATGACCCCAATTGCTTACAGTTTTTTAAACTTTAGTCATATTTTATAGCAGAGACTTATTTAGTATGGTCCTCACATGCCAACCAGGGTTTCTGTATATCTACGGATGTAGATCAATACCACTGGAACTCTTGTTCATGGCCTGTGGAATTTTTAATGCCCTTCCTAAGAATTCTATGAAATCTGAGGAGCTTAGTTTTCCTCGAATCATTCCTTTCCTTTCCTCTGAATCATTTCTTGCCTCTGAATTTTTGTTCTCTTGTCTGCTTTTTGTGACTGCCTTCAGTCTTTTTCACTAGCATCAACCCAAGCGAAAGTCATGGCCCCTCTCTTTGATTCCCTTACTCCTGCTCTCAACACAACTCAGAAGAGACAGTCAGTGGCTTTCAGCGGACATTTGGGAGTAACCATGACAGTGCCACAACTGTGGCACATTAACATCATGGAAATTTTTAAATTAAGCATTAAACATCAGTTTTCTAAAAATTTTCTTTTTCCTTTTCACAAGCTCAGATTCCCACATTTCTACTCTTTTGTTCAACCATTTCACTCTCTATACAAACTGCAGCACAACAACTCTAAAAATTTTATTACAGGAAGAATGCATCCTTGTCCAGAACTTACATCCAAATTCATCAACTGATGAATAGATACATAAAATGTGATCTATCCACACAATAGAATACTATTTGGCAATAAAAAGGAATGGACTACTAATTCATGCTGCAACATATATGACCTTTGAAAACATAAGTTAAAGAAGCCAGTCCTGAGAAGATGACATATTATATGATTTCACTATATGGAACTTCCAGAACAGGCCATCTATAAAGACAGAAGATGCTGAGTAGCTGCCTGGGGCTGGGGAATTAGGAGGAAATGGGGAATGACTGTGGGTACATGGGTAAAGAGTTTCTTTTAAAAGGTAATGAAAATGTTCTAAAATTGTCTGTGCACAACCCTATAAATAAACTAACAACTGTTAAATTTTACACTTTAAAAGGATAAATTTATGGCATGTAAATTATATCGGAGTAAAGCTGTTGTGAAACAAAGACAAAAGGACTTGTACACAGCATTCCCTATTGACAATTATAGTCAATATTTTTTAATGGTAGACCTTTTAATTTTTTTAATTGGAAGATAACTACTTTACAATATTGTGATAGTTTCTGCATGCATCAACATGAATCAGCCATAGATATACATATGCCCCCTCCCTCTGAAACCTCCCTCAGCATCTCACCCCTCTAGGTTAACATAGGGCACGGCTTTGAGTTCCCTGTGCCACACAGAAAATTCCCATGAGGTCAATATCTTGTGTCCATAGTGTGTGCAGCAAGTAAGCAGCACCTCCTACAGAAGGGTTTGTCCTCTTCAGGAGTATGATGTGCTATCGTGGCTCCCGCGTTGATTGATAGCTGTGATTTAGTAACATCATCAACCTTCATTTGGCGTACTGATTACACCATCCAGTGCCACCTGTTCCCCACTTGTCTCTTGCTGTGATTCCTATTGTTCTGTTCATCTTATTATTAAATAAATCTGTTTCATTTCAAAAAGCTGTGTTTTGGCTCCCACCACACAACAACAAGCCCTTGGAAACTTGGCTCTTCACACATGTTCCTGATATCATTTTAATGGACTTTGGCACACACAGGCAAAGTTCAGGTAGGTTATTTCCTAAAAGATTCTTTCTTTGGAATTGATGTAGAGACATTAAAATCTCAGAGAAGACGTTTTACAGAGATTAACTTTCTCTTTAAGCTCTTAGAAACTGTAAGATAATGAATACAAAAAAAAAAAAAAAAAACACAAAGCTGGTAAAGCCAAAATTCTTCATCAGAGCATTAATGTCAATTGTTGAAGTAATACTTGAACAAATCTATTTTTTCTTAGCCATGAAAATTATATAATAAATAGCTTTTCAAATTTATGTCCATCTATGGAGGCTTATTTTGGGCTAATATGGGCCCATGAGGACAAGGAGGATGCTTGGGTCTCTGTTCCAGACCAGGGTTGCCAGAAAAGTAGAAATCTGAGTTCATGTGAGCTCAGGAAATAAGGGACAATTCTAAATTGCAGAAAGGGAAAGAACTGCACCTGAAGCAAAAGGTCTGCAAAGGACAGGCAAAGTGGATGACCAGGTCCCCGAGGCAGAGCCTGAAGAGATCTCTTATGGGAATGAGATACAGAAGGTGAGACACAGCGGGAAAGAGCTGTATAGGAACTGCTCCTAGAACCAGCCTGTAAACAAGAGAAAATGTGAAGGATACTAGCATTCTGGGTTTTTTAAGCCTTATTTTCTCTTGAGTATTTAAAAATGCAGTAGATTCTATGCTCCTGCATATTTTTCAAAATCTTACATGAGAATTGGAAATGCAGCTCCAAAATCTTCAAACCTTCAAAAGTATTTGATCTCAAAACCCATATTCATTCCATATACAATAACTTTTACCAGTTTCTTCCTGTGACCTTCATACCACCCGGAGTTAGGAGCAGAAGAGAGACTCGAGTATCCCACTCAGACACAACTTACCACAAGTTTCCACATGAACACTTTACAAATTCACTAAAATAAAACCTAGACAGGAGAAATAAGAGGGCCAGGTTTAGTAGAGATGAGTATCGGTGCTCAGTAAGTGTTTGGTGATTAAATATAGACGACTAAGTATATGCCCAAACTGAGGACTCATAAGCACTCTCAAACTCATGTAAAATAGAGATTTTTAGACCCATTGGCAAAAGACTGCTGAATACTGTGCAAAGACACTACTACAGAAACATTCATATTAATCCTTTCAACCCTCCAGAACAAAGGCCCCAGCTGAAAGTCAGACACTATAACTATGCTCATCCTGATTTTCAATAAACTCCAAAGCACTATAATGGATCACTTTAACCATTTACTTCATACACTTACTCTGAAGCTTCCAGAGTAGATGGGAAACCAGTCATGACAATTCCATGAACACTCTACAATATTCCATGAAAGTTAAAACTGAGGACTATTTAACTATGTTAAAGAATATTTGTGTCCTTCCCATTTTCTACATAGAAATATTCAATATGTTCATAACTATGCATGAAATTACAGAATATTTAGAAAAGAGAGTTTCAGGTACATTAAAAGAAAGGATTTATAAAATGAATGTGAGATGAAAATGCCCTGAAGAAATAGCTAAAATGTTAATCCTATTGACAGGATTGAATACTTTACACTATTAATTATTCTCACACAACATTCATTTGCAACATTGTTCCAAATTTTAAGTAAATATAAGAAATCTTTGATGGAGGTCAAATTTATTGTGAGATTGTCAGTAAAACCTACTACTTTTCTAATAAGTAATTGTCAGTCATGACCAACCTAGACAGCATATTAAAAAAAAAAGAGACATCACTTTGCCTCAAAGGTCTGTCTAGTCAAGGCTATGGTTTTTCCAGTAGTCATGCATGGATGTGAGAGTTGGACTATAAAGAAAGCTGAGTGCTGAAGAATTGATGCTTTTGATGTGTGGTGTTGGAGAAGACTCTTGAGAGTCCCTTGGACTGCAAGGAGATCCAACCAGTCCATCCTAAAGGATATCAGTCCTGGGTGTTCACTGGAAGGACTGATGTTGAAGCTGAAACTCCAATCCTTTGGCCACCTGATGCGAATAGCTGACTCATTTGAAAAGACCCTGATGCTGGAAAAGATTGAGGGCAGGAGGAGAAGGGGACGACAGAGGATGAGATGGTTGGACAGCATCACCAACTCAATCGACATGAGTTTGGGCAAACTCTGGGAGTTGGTGATGGACAGGGAGGCCTGGCGTGCTGAGGTTCATGGGGTTGCAAAGAGTCGGACACGACTGAGCAACTAAGCTGAACTGAACTGAAAAAGAGACATCTAAACTACTATAGACCCAAGTTCAATCCTTGGGTCAGGAAGATCCCCTGAAGAATGGAATGGTTACCCACTCCAGTACTCTTGCCTGGAGAACTCCATGGACAGAGGATCCTGGCAGGCTACAGTCCATGGGGTAACAAAGAATCAGACACAACTGAGTGGCTAAAAAAAAAAAAAAAAAAAAATCACATATTCTAATAAACAATCACGTACTTTATAAGTTCAGTGAATGGGAACAAGATAGTGAAAAACAAGGTGGAAAACCTTTTAAGCACATGAGAAAATAGAAATATGTAATTCTGAAGTGATTAATTCAAAATCAAGTCAGCAGTAACAAGAAGAGTAATCCTAATCACAAACACAGTGGGAAATTTTTTAAATCACAGACAAAGTTCAAAGTTTATAAGGAAAGATAACTGAAACTCTTGGAGACACGAATTTTTTAAACTATAGGCAATACAATTGACCTACAAGAGCTATTTGAACACTTTGAGAAACTTAAAAAAAAAAATCTAATTTTATTAGCTGCTGCTGCCAAGGAATGCATCAAGTTAAAATAAAAATGTCAAACGATGTGTCCTTCAGCATAAAATCACCAAAGTGTTCTATGTTATTAACAACAAGCACCTTTATTATTCATAGAGAACTTCATCTCAGTGCCTTTGAATTCACAGGGGTTAACTTAGTGAACAGTGTCTTCCATTTATTGCATAGTTTCTCTAAAGCCCTGGACATTTCCAGCTGACAAATACAGACACAGTTTTCATTTTCAGGAACAACATTAGTTTGCTGCACCATTGGGTGAAATCCAAGCATTTAGTCAGGCTTGTTCCCCTTGCTGCCTGGCTTAGCACATATAATGAGAATTATGTCTTTCACTTCCACGCCAACTTGAATACATTAGATGCAAGAATAACAGAGTCAGCACTATATCAAGATAGACATGACTGCAGAAAATAATCTAATATGTCCTTACCCAGGTGGCATTCAGCTTCTAAGCATTATAACTAATGAACCACAAAAAACTAATGACAGGCTACAATTTTATATTAGTCTCATAAAATTTCACAATTTAAACCATTCAACCCACTTGTTCTTTTAAGCAGAATTATCTTGAGACTTACCAATAATCTACTCAAGTATTTTTGCCCATTTTGAAAATAAGTATACAAGGAACACGAAAATATGACCAGCTTTTTGTTGAGAGGTTAAAAAGGCCTATATATCACACCAAAAGGAATATTATTTTCTAAAGAATAGTTAAAAGCACAAAAAGTAAATCTGAATAACTCTTGGTTTGGTTTTTCACTTATTTTTATTTGTACATTTTGGAACTTTTTTCCAGTAAAGTGCCAGATGCTAGACTATATCATTTTACATTTTACATATATTTTCTAGTTGAAGCTTTATACTCATAAATGGGGTTTCCCAGGTGGCGCTAGTGGTAAAGAACCCACCTGCCAATGCAAGAGACGTAAGAGGGTTTGATCCATGGTTTGGGAAGATCCCCTGGAGTAGGAAATGGCAATCCACTCTAGCATTCTTGCCTGGAGAATTCCGTGGACTGGTGGGCTACAGTCCATCAGGTCACAAAGGGTTGGACATGACTGAGCACGCACACAGGACAAGGCATGGACTCAGTGAACTTTCTGCCTGTTGTGGTAGAGACTATTAGCTAACTATCCCAATGGCCACTCCCAAGACCCTTCTATACTGCTTA
The DNA here is from genome assembly GCF_033118175.1 of Dama dama. Taxonomy (NCBI): domain Eukaryota; kingdom Metazoa; phylum Chordata; class Mammalia; order Artiodactyla; family Cervidae; genus Dama; species Dama dama. Next base: position 16,917,284 of record NC_083713.1, read on the forward strand.
CCTCTGCTATAGCATTTGGATACTTTGAGTATTCACTTTTCAGACTCCCTTTCAGCTAAGAGTGGCCATCTGACATGGTTCTATTCAATAAGATATAAGCAAAAGTCACCTGGGGAACTTATGAAAACAACTCTACTGCCTCAAGAAAGTGACAAATGTTGTTAGCATCACCCTTTTCCTCTTCATTCAGCCTAGACTCAAAACATAATGCATGGAACTGAGTCTTCCATCTTATGTCCAAGAGTCAAAAAATATAAGGACAAAAGAATAACACACCAAAGATGGCAGCATAGTTATGGAAAAAAAGTTCTGAGAGGCCACTCCCCTCCATGATGGTCACACTTGGGCTTCTTTTAACATATCAGTATATATCCTTAAGGACTGTACAAAAAAAGATCTTCATGACCCAGATAATCACAATGGTGTGATCACTCACCTAGAGCCAGACATCCTGGAATGTGAAGTCAAGTGGGCCTTAGAAAGCATCACTACTAACAAAGCTAGTGGATGTGATGGAATTCCAGTTGAGCTATTTCAAATCCTGAAAGATGATGCTGTGAAAGTGCTGCACTCAATATGCCAGCAAATTTGGAAAACTCAGCAGTGGCCACAGGATTGGAAAAGGTCTGTTTTCATTCCAATCCCTAAGAAAGGCAATCCCAAAGAATGCTCAAACTACCGCACAATTGCACTCATCTCACACACTAGTAAAGTAATGCTCAAAATTCTCCAAGCCAGGCTTCAGCAATATATGAACCGAGAACTTCCAGATGTTCAAGCTGGTTTTAGAAAAGGCAGAGGAACCAGAGATCAAATTGCCAATATCCACTGGATCATAGAAAAAGCAAGATAGTTCCAGAAAAACATCTATTTCTGCTTTATTGACTACACCAAAGCCTTCGACTGTGTGGATCACAATAAACTGTGGAAAATTCTGAAGGAGATGGGAATACCAGACCACCTGACCTGTCTCTTGAGAAACCTGTATGCAGATCAGGAAGCAACAGTTAGAACTGGACATGGAACAACAGATTGGTTCCAAATAGGAAAAGGAGTATGTCAAGGCTATATATTGTCACCCTATATGCAGAGTACATCATGAGAAATGCTGGGCTGGAAGAAGCACAAGCCGGAATCAAGATTGCCAGGAGAAATATCAATAACCTCAGATGCAGATGACACCACCCTTATGGCAGAGAGTGAAGAGGAACTAAAAAGCCTCTTGATGAAAGTGAAAGAGGAGAGTGAAAAAGTTGGCTTAAAGCTCAACATTCAGAAAACTAAGATCATGGCATCTGGTCCCATCACCTCATGGGAAATAGTGGAAACAGTGTCAGACTTTATTTTTCTTGGGGCTCCAAAATCACTACAGATGGTGACTGCAGCCATGAAATTAAAAGACGCTTACTCCTTGGAAGGAAAGTTATGACCAACCTAGATAGCATATTAAAAAGCAGAGACATTACTTTGCCAACAAAGGTCCGTCTGGTCAAGGCAATGCTTTTTCCAGTGGTCATGTATGGATGTGAGAGTTGGACTATAAAGAAAGCTGAGCGCTGAAGAATTGATGCTTTTGAACAGTGGTGTTGGAGAAAACTCTTGAGAGTCCCTTGGACTGCAAGGAGATCCAACCAGTCCATCCTAAAGGATATCAGTCCTGGGTGTTCACCGGAAGGACTGATGCTGAAGCTGAAACTCCAATCCTTTGGCCACCTCATGCGAAGAGTTGACTCATTGGAAAAGACCCTGATGCTGGGAGGGATTGGGGACAGGAGGAGAAGGGGACGACAGAGGATGAGATGCTAGATGGCATCATCGACTTGATGGGCATGAGTTTGAGTAAACTCTGGGAGTTTGTGATGGACAGGGAGGCCTGGCGTGCTGCAATTCATGAGGTCACAAAGAGTCGGACACGACTAAGCGACTGAACTGACAGAACTGATATATCCTTAGAGTTGAGGCTCTCTTGACTGCTTTTTCTCTAACTCAGAACCAAAACACAATTCAGCCTGGCTAGGTTCCAGGTCTTGGAATACAGCACATTTTTGTGGAACTCACATTCTCATAGAAAAGGCATTTGATAAACAAGAATTTCAAGAGCTGGGAAGAATAGTAAAGCAGGGTAATGGTAAAGACCATGACAAGATGCAGGGAAAGTTTCTCTAAAGAGCTAACACTTAACCTGAGTAGAATTTGGAACAAAATTATGTTTTGGAAAAAGAATCATTGCAAGTTCAGAAAATAAAGGCCAAGACAAGAAAATGCCTGACATACTCAGAAATCCACAAATGGCTGGTGTTGCTGAGCCTGAATTGGTAAGAACAGAACATTGCCTCAAAAGTAAGAAATTCTGTTAATAGCCATGAACTTTCATTTTAAAGCCTTTTATACATCTGCTAGCATTTAACTTCTTAAATGCCATTCACTTGACTTTCGGCAATTAGCTGCCCAGCATTTAAAAGTTTTTGTAAGACAGTGTGTGTGTGTGTGTGTGTGAGAGAGTCGCTCAGTCATGTCTAACTCTGCAATCTCATGGAATGTAGCCTGCCAGGCTCCTCTGTCCATGGAATTCTCCAGGCAAGAATACTGAAGTGGGTGGCCATTCTCTCTTCCAGGGAATCTTCCCAACCCAGGGATCAAACCCAAGTCTCCTGCCATTTTTAGGCAGATTTTTTATCATCTGAGCCCCCAGGGATGCCCATGTAAAACATTATCCTATCTCAAATATCATTTATCCAAGGCAGTCTTGGAATGATTTCAAACACATACATTCACCTGTGTTTTTTTTTATTTTAAATCTATTTTTATTATTTTATTCAAGTTTTTACTTGTTATTTGTAATATTTTCAAACTTACTGATAAGGTGCAAGAATAGTACAAAGAATTTTCTTATATCCCTAATCAAGAAACCTCACTGGAATTTTATCAGCTGTCCAGTTATACAAAAGGATTCAATCCTGAATCATTGCACTTAGCTGTCATTTCTCTTCGGCATCCCTTACTTTGGAATAGTTCTTTTGACTTTCCTTGATCTTCATGAATTTAACAATTTTAAAAATTATAGGCCAATTACTTTGTAGAATTTCCTCAATTTGGATTAGTCTGTTTCCCCAAGAATAATTTCAGGTTCTGCATTTTCTGCCATTCACCTGTTTTTAAGGATATTGGTGACACCAAGGAATGGGGAAGGTTCTTCAAAACTTAACAGTAGACATGGAAGGGATGAATAATAGCACTTGCTGGGATCATAAAATCAGGTCTCTGAACAGAGGTCTGACATATTTTTCACACTTCTTTCCCTCAGATGTCCTTAATACTATCTTACAATGCTTTTTTTTTTTAACTGAGATAGCACCTAAGAATAGAAAAAATTAAATAATTTCCTCCCAAGATGTTCAGAAGTTTTTGACATCAACATTTAATGATGAACTCTGAGTTTCCCTTCAAGTCACCATCTGTTAACAGAGGTGCTTTAGGAGCAGCAGTGCTTTAAAGATGCTGGATAGTTGGCTCCCAAGGAGACAGCTGGTAAGCAACAGAAAGATGACAGATGCTCATCTAACCCATATATCTGATTTTCCTATCCCTTTGTATAAGCGTTATGGCAATCAGCTAAGAATAACTGCTTTTTACCTTGCATCTTAGAGGGCAAAAGCAATGGATTTGCAAAAAGTTAGAACAATTCTAAAATCAGCATTAGAGGAAAATGCCATGTGGCAAGACTGGGTAGCATTTTAACACATATTCCTAATTCTAATGTTAACGTGTAACTGAGTACATGATAAAGTAAGTCTCCAGGACTCCATCATGAGTCTAAATATTGAATCAGAAGATAAATATAGACATTGACGTAAACATCCATATAAATAAAAAGTATTAAATTATGATTTCTTCTATACTGGATTGAAATATTCATGAATGGTTCTACTCAGTCAGAAGAGAAAGTTTGTTTTTATAGAAGAATTCCAGCTAATACCTGTCAAATAATGATAACATTAGAATATCACCATTTTGTAACCCAAATGAAGTCACTGATGTAGACAATTTTCATCAATGATTGACACCTTTAAACAACAAGGTGATGGTAAGCTTTTCAGTGGGCGGCATCAGGCTGTCACTACAGACACTTCGAAAAAAACTCAGTCTTACAGCCTGTACGGGGCTACCTGACATCATGCCTCCAGATGTGGTGTGATAACATCACATAGATCACCTAGAAATAGTCTCGCCAAAAACAGCTGAATGCGAACTTACTTAAACACTAGAACTAACTTGCACTTACAGGGAATACATGTAAGAAAGGAGGAACAATTGTAACATCAAAAACAAGTGAAGAGACAAATTCAGAATCTAGGTGATCAGTCAGGCTCTTAAGAGTCAAAGACATGGGAGAAAAAGCTAATGAAGGGATTGCTTTATATGAAAAAAGACTGAAAGTAAACAACCATCAAATTTTAAAATTTGTAAAGAGACCTTTAAAAGTTATAGAATTATAATTATGAACTGCACATTGGGTGAAATTAATTTTTTTAATTATTGTTGATTTTGAAAATGAAACTATAAGAAAATACCTCTTTTATTTAACAAGTGAATACGAAAGTTTATATGTCTTAATTGATATTATATTTGGAATCTGCCTTAAAGTAAATCAATAAAGAAGTAAGGAAAAGAGAGGAAACAAATGAAATATGGCAAAATTCTGGAAATCAAATAGGTATAGGATTTTATTGAACTATTTTTCCTATTTTTTCATATTTGAAAGTTTTATTAATTTTTAGTATTTATTAATTAGATCATTAAGCAATTTATTTGAAAATGTCTCTTCTAGGACAAATAATAATAGCAAAGGCATTTAAAAAGAAAATATGTGATTACTGAAAGTAATAACAGATACAAGCTCTCATATATCCATGGTGTGCCACGTAAAAATAATTTAATTTATAATAGCCTATTTTCATTATTTCTGAAATCTCTGCTCAGTAGGAAAAATATAAGAAAATTATGGAAAGGGGTTCCAAAACTGATCCTGTTCTTATCACTCTTTAAGAAAAAGTCACATCAGAGCCTGTATATACAAATACATTTACCAATCTAGGATTTCTCAGAGCCAGGTAGCCAATAACATTTGGACATCTGCAGATTTTAATATCAGTACATTTTTGTACAGCTCTTAAATTTTGCTTATTTAAAAAGGATCACTGCAAATCACTGCAGTCTTCTTTGCGAGTAATCAGACAGTTAATGGCTGTCTTATTCACTTCGGACTGCTAAACAAACTACCATAAATTAAACAAGCATTTACTTCTCTGGAGGCCCTGAATTCTGAAGTCCAAGATCAACGTGCCAACAGAACTGGTGTCCAGTGAAGGCACTCGTCCTGGTTTGCAGGAGACCGTCTTTTCGTACAGCGCCCTCGTGTGGTAGAGAGAGGGAGCGAGCTCTCAACGTACTTAACAATAGAAAAGCTGGGCAAAGAGATAAATCCACATTACCTACGGACACCTCATCTTCGACAAAGGAGGCAAGAATATACAATGGAAAAAAGACAACCTCTTTAACAAGTGGTGCTGGGAAAACTGGTCAACCACTTGTAAAAGAATGAAACTAGAACACTTTCTAACACCATACACAAAAATAAACTCAAAATGGATTAAAGATCTAAATGTAAGACCAGAAACTATAAAACTCCTAGAGGAAAACATAGGCAAAACACTCTCCGACATAAATCACAGCAAGATCCTCTATGACCCACCTCCCAGAATATTGGAAATAAAAGCAAAAATAAACAAATGGGACCTAATGAAACTTAAAAGCTTTTGCACAACAAAGAAAACTATAAGCAAGGTGAAAAGACAGCCTTCAGATTGGGAGAAAATAATAGCAAATGAAGAAACAAAGGATTAATCTTAAAAATATACAAGCAACACCTGCAGCTCAATTCCAGAAAAATAAATGACCCAATCAAAAAATGGGCCAAAGAACTAAACAGACATTTATCCAAAGAAGACATACAGATGGCTAACAAACACATGAAAATATGCTCAACATCACTCATTATCAGAGAAATGCAAATCAAAACCACAATGAGGTACCATTACACGCCAGTCAGGATGGCTGCTATCCAAGTCTACAAGCAATAAATGCTGGAGAGGGTGTGGAGAAAAGGGAACCCTCTTACACTGTTGGTGGGAATGCAAACTAGTACAGCCACTATGGAGAACAGTGTGGAGATTTCTTAAAAAACTGGAAATAGAACTGCCATATGACCCAGCAATACCGCTCCTGGGCATACACACCAAGGAAACCAGATCTGAAAGAGACACGTGCACCCCAATGTTCATTGCAGCACTGTTTATAATAGCCAGGACATGGAAGCAACCTAGATGCCCATCAGCAGACGAATGGATAAGGAAGCTGTGGTACATATACACCATGGAATATTACTCAGCCATTAAAAAGAATTCATTTGAATCAGTTCTAATGAGATGGATGAAACTGGAACCCATTATACAGAGTGAAGTAAGCCAGAAAGATAAACACCAATACAGTATACTAACACATATATATGGAATTTTAAAAGATGGTAACGATAACCCTATATGCAAAACAGAAAAAGAGACACAGATGTACAGAACAGACTTTTAGGCTCTGTGGGGGAAGGCGCGGGTGGGATGTTCTGAGAGAACAGCATTGAAACAAGTCAACTATCAAGGGTGAAACAGATCACCAGCCCAGGTTGGATGCATGAGACGGGTGCTCAGGGCTGGTGCACTGGGAAGACCCAGAGGGATGGGATTGAGAGGAAGGCGGGAAGGGGGATAGGGATGGGGAACACATGTAAATCCATGGCTGATTCATGTCAATGTATGGCAAAAACCACTACATATTGTAAAGTAATTAGCCTCCAACGAATAAAAATAAATGGAAAATAAATGCTGTCTTGTGTGTAGAGGTCGTCATTACTGTCTTTCTAAATTCCATATATAAGCATTAATATCCTGTATTGGTGTTTCTCTTTCTGGCTCACTTCACTCTGTATAATAGGCTCCAGTTTCGTCCACCTCATTAGAACTCACTCAAATGCATTCTTTCTTATAGCTGAGTAACAGTGCATTGTGTGTATGTACCACACCTTCCTTATCCATCATCAGTCGATGGACTTCTAGGCTGCTTCCATGTCCCAGCTGCTGCAGACAGTGCTGCAGGGAACGCTGGGGTACATGTGTCTCTTTCAATCCCGGTTCCCTTCCCTGAGGGCTTTTTCACTGTCTGATAACCCTATAGCTATGTTCTGCTTTTGGTCCTAGAATTACTTAAGCCTTCTCTCTGTTTTCTCAGTTTTGTGATGCTACAGCTTGTGGCATAATGGTTCAGTTATACATATATGTGTGTGTGTGCATATCCTTTCTCAGATTCTTTTCTCTTGTAGATTATTACAAAACATTAAGTAGAGTTTCCTGCGCCATACAGTAGGTTCTTGTTGGATACCTATTTTATAGTAGTATTTATGTTAATCCCAAACTCTTAATATAGCCCTCCCCCACCTTCCCCTTTGGTAACCATAGATTGTTTTCTTTGTGAGTCAATTTCTATTTTGTAAATAAGTTCATTTGTATCCTTTTTTTTAATTCCATCTAAAAGTGATATCATATGATACTTGTCTTTGACTTATTTCACTCAGTATGACAATTTCCATCCATATTGCTGCAAATGGCATTATTTCATTCTTTTTAATGGCTGAGTAATATTCCAACACATATTCAAACTGCATCTTCTTTATCAAATCCTCTGTCAACAGACATTTAGCTGGCTTCCATGTCTTGGCTGTTTACAATGAACACTGCAATGCATGTATCTTTAAGAATTATGGTTTTCTTTAGATACTTGCCCAGGAATGGTATTGAAATATCATATACTAACTCTATTTCTAGCTTTTTAAGGAAACTCCATACTGTTTTCCATAGTGGCTGCACCAGTTTACATCCCCACCAATAGGGTAAAAGGATTCCCTTTTCCTCAAACTCTCCAGCATTTATAATTTGTAAATTTTTTAATGATGGCCATTATGACTGGTGTGAGGTGATACCTCATGGTAGTTTTGATTTGTATTTCTCTAATAATTAGCAATGTTGAGCATTTTTTTCATGTACCATTTGGCCATCTGTATGTCTTCTTTAGAGAAATGTCTGTTTATATCTTCTGCCCATTCTTTGTTTAGGTTGTTTGTTTTTTTGATATTGAGTTGTAGGAACTATTTGTATATTTTTGGAAATTAATCCCTTGTCAGTTGTATCAGTAGCAAATATTTTCCCCCATTTTGTAGGTTATCTTTTCATTTTGTCTGTAGTTTCCTTTGCTGTCCAAAACCTTATGAGTTTAAATAGGTCCCATTTGTTTATTTTTATTTTTATTTCCATTACTCTAGGAGATGGATCCCAAAAGATATTTCTGTGATTCATGTCAGAGTGTCCTGCCTGTTTCCCTCTAAGAGTTTTATAGTGTCCAGCCTTACATTTAGGCCTTTAATACATTTTGAGTTTATTGTTGTGTGTTAGATTTGTTCTAATTTCATTCTTTTACCTGGAGCTGTCCAGTTTCCCCAGAACCACTTTTTGAAGAGACTCTCTTTTCTCTATTGTACATTCTTGCCTCTTTTGTCATAGATTAACTGACCATCAGAGTATGGGTTTATTTCTGGGCTTTCTGTCCTTTCCATTGATATGAATATCTGCTTTTGTGCTGGGGATACATTTTTATGTTAATTTCTCAGGTTAGAATTTTCTAAACAATCAGGGTACTATAATTTAAATTCCAAATCCATTTGAAGGCTAGTCCCAGGTTTAAATTTCTCATGGGAACTTTCTCTCCCAACCAAATAAAGAAGAGGAAATGTTCATTTTTATTTCCTTCAGCCTCCATCCTAATGGTTGGATGTTTTTAGTCCTTTCTGTTGCAATACAACTTGTCAATAGTCAGCGCATTATGCATGGGTCCTACCTCCAACTCTCTAGCGCCAGAGCCCAAAGCCTACCCTCACATTCATGTGCAGGTTTTCACGCCCAAGCCTCTAGCCGCTCCCTGGCCCAAGACCTCCTCCAGACTCTCACTGTCCATGTCTCTACCTTTCTCCCCAATGCTTATACTCCTGTTTCCTCTGGCACCTGAGGATTTCCTCCTTACACTCTTCTAAGTCCATCCAAGCATATTTTTTAAATATTCTGCTCTATTTTCTCAAGCATTTCTAGGTATTTGTAGTGGGAAAATTTTCACCAACATTCTAGAAGCAGAAACAGCAATACTTAACATTTAATGAGTTGATGTCTGGCTGCCATAAAGTTGGCAAGTCTTCATGTGAGAATGAAATTATCCCACTTTTAACTCTGCATTGAATTAAATTATTTTACTAGTTACAAAGTCAAATTTTTATTTTTGTAATGATAATTCACAATTGAAAGAATTTTATACAATTAGAAGATAAAGTATTTGATAAAATGACAGGATTTTGATGTGAAAATCAGGCAGAAAATTTATAGCTTTATTTGTTATACACCAAAACTATAGGAACACAAGTGAACACGATATTAAATTGATGCCAAGTGAAGACAAATGGAGTCACAAAGTTATTTTATAAATGAAGTTTCTCAGTACATAGAAAAGAAATAATAGAAGTGAGTCATCAACTATATATGACACTATTGCCATCATTACCAAAATTCTTCTTATAAAATATGATTCAATTTCAGATAAACATCACCCTCTATCATATTAAATAGTTTTGCTAATTTGAATCTTATTTGCTTTTATAGATTGATTGATATTTAATGTATAAATTTGTTATGATTTTGAAGTTGGGTTACTGCTACAAGAATTGAGTTTGTCTACTATTATATATAGAGTACATATTTTTGTAACATTATACAAATGTAAGTAAAAACTAGAAGCCAGATACTTTTTTCTTTTAAAAGACTGAGAAACATAAATGCAAGTACATAAAGTTATTCTACTCAGCTCCATTTTCAGTTGCAAAATATTGAAAACATCCCATATGTCCATACATAGAACATAACTATAATAAACTGTGGAACATTGACACAAAGGAGTCTTACACAGCTATGAAAATTGGGAAGAGTCTCCATGTGTTGATACAAATGATTTCCCAGATATGTTGTCAAGCGAAAAATGGCACAGTACAAAAGACTATATCGTATGCTACTTTCTTGTAAGATGAAGAAATAGAAACACACATATATATCTACCCAACTGTGCAAAATAAAACACAGGAAGCTAAACCAGAGTCTAACGAGGCAGGCCGCACACAAGGAGTAAATGGAATTGGGGTAAAATGCGTTTAAAAATAGAAACAGAATGTGTAAGAAAAATGATACTTTCCTAAGTTTATCTATTTTACAGTTTGACTTTTAGAATCACTTCAAATGTTTACATTTCCCAATTAATAAATAATTAAAATCAAGTACTAATAAATAATTAAAAGTGAATGCAGAAAGAAACAGATGATCTTAACTGTATTACCAATGAATAGCATAACCATATGAAAGCAGAACAGAAAAAACTAACATGTAACTTTGGAAAAACAGTGACCATAAACTCTGAAAACAATAGTCCAATATCACTCTCAAATAAGTTGCCTTGTTTACACAGGGGTATGGATTAGCAATTCAGAAACTACTTTTAAGTATTCCAGTATTGAGCAAATCCATAAATATATTATGAATAAGGAAGGCCATGTTCCTTCCTGAGTAGAGAACAGAGCTACAAATAAGGAAAGAGGGACGGCTAGAATGATCAAATGGTATTATACCGGATCTGGAGGTATCAATATAAATTTATGATTTTTAAGGTAGAAGGGGGCAACAGAGGATGAGATGGTTGGATGGCATCATCGACTCAATGGAGATGAGTTTGCACAAACTCCAGCAGGAAGCCTGGCATGCCGCAGTCCATGGGGTTGCCAAGAGTTGCATATGACTTAGCAACTGAACAACAACCAGAGATAGGTGGATAGATAAACAGATAGAGATAGACAGATAAACAAACTTAGGTGTGTTGTATACATTCATATATTTCCTAACTCTGTCCATTTAGAAGGTCTAAAAGCAATGATATTCCAGTACCAATACACATACCTAGTGCCCAGATCTTGGTTTTTATAAAGTTGACTAAAAATTTCATTTGGGTTTTTATCTAGGATGAAAATGAAAAACCTGAGTGAACTTTTTGGCCAACCCAAATAAATGCTATTCTTCAGAAAAAAGAACCTGGACTCTGGAGAAATAGCTGATTCCAGGGCTGGGTTAGTGAAAGCACTGGCCTAGAACATCTTGAAGTTCCAGAAAGTAAGGAACTATATGCACGCGCACACGCATGCAAAAGCAGAAAGGACAACATGTCAAGATCTAGGAACCAACTCCCCATGGGTAACGGGCAATGGGCAAATTTTAACAACCTAAATATGATTATAACCTAAATGGATTATAATCAACAGAATAAAATAAGAATCCACAAGTACAGACATATATAAATAAGTAATGAATAAATAGAATACAAGAGAAAGCCCTTCTTTAAAGTAGAATTCCAGTTACTCCAAGTACAAAGAAAACGGAAAATCACCATCTGTAAAATACCACAGTAAAATTTTTTTCAGTCAAGAATTACCAACTGATACTAAAATTGTGGGCAAAAATGTGTGAAAAAGAAGATATTTACCTAGTCTCAAAATATCTTTTCAAAAATGGAAACAAAATAGCTACTTTGTGAAGGAGAAAGCTGGCAGACACCACCTTAATTAGGCGATAAAATTTGAGTTCAGGCATAATTGGACAAATTGTCATCATTTGCCTCCTGATGTGATGCACTAAGAACACAAAAATGTTTCTGTGATACTCTTGCCAAAAATGCATCACCGATTATAATCACGAGGAAGATCCGGCAACCCAACTTGAGTGACAATCTATAAAATAACTCGTCAATGCTTAAAAATTGTCAAGACCATAATAATACTATTATCTAGTTGATGAAACTTTTCAGAGGCCCTTAGATTATATATTAATTAATATTATATTAATGTTAATTGTCAGGTTTTATAATCATATGGCAGTATATAAAATGCTAACATTTGGAGTGCCTGAAAAGATATATGGGAATGTTGAGTTCTATTTTTGAAACTTTTCAAAAGTATGAAAGTATTTCAAAATGGTTTTTTAAATTAAACAGACAAGAATGTGAACATTCTTCAAACTTGAGAAACATGACGAGTTAGGTACAGCTAGCCAAGGTAGAAATAAAAATGTGCAATACCAAAACTCAGGTGAGAAAGAAAAGACATCTTTTCATATTCTTTGTAAAATATATCAAATGTAAAATGTAGCTATTTAAAATACTGAAATAGTTTTATATCATTTGAATCATTGGTTTGAATCTCCAGGTGTCCCCCTTAAATCCTCCAACCATTCAACCCCTCTCATGGGACCCCAAGAACCTCCTATGATGGGAGAATAATGGGTTGATGCTTTGGGCCATATTTGTCCTGACTGCCCACTGTCCATGCCATAGCAGTTGTTAAATATTTCGACTAGCGTCACTTATAAATGTTCTTTGAACCAGATATTCAAACATTACAAATAATATAATAACCATCAATTTCTGAGTTGTTTTTTCTATGTGTTAGGGTGTTTCACAGTGCTTTACACTGACTATCTCGTTTGACATTTGCAACAAACACATCAGTTTAATTTAACTAAAAATGAAAATCATACTGACATAATGCAATAACTGGTATCAAAAAATCAATAGCATAAAATATGGATTACATTATGGTAATGGTTAATGAAATGTGTGAACCTGTAGAGCTAGCCATCCAAGAGTCCTATTAGCCTAATTGCATACATGGAAATCTTCTAATCTCAGGATTCTTTGGCACCACCTTGTAGGTAGGGGTAAACTCATGCTAAATTATGAACAGGGATAACTCTGACTATCTGGAATTTCCAAAACAGTGGCAGGGATTCAACGAATCTTCTAGTAAGTTCATGCCCATTCTATCAGTCTATTATGGGGAGAAAACTGGGGACTTGTAAACATCCACTGCAATTTCACAGTCACATTTCCTACTTAGTTTCACCCTCCTCCCACCCACAGAAGATGAACTAGGGCCAGTCACCAACTGGATCTTATTCAAACTTGTATGACTGTGAAGTAGGCGATTGTGAACTTTTACTTTGTTGAGAGTTCAAGAAACCTGAGACTACCAAACTGCTATTCCTAATGGTTGTACCAGGGTCTTCTGCACTGCAGGCAGATTCTTTACCATCTGAGCTACCAGGGAAGCATAGTACTATTTGTTGTTGTTGCTTTTCAGTTGATCAGTCATGTCCGACTCTGCAACCCCACGGACTGCAGCACACCAGGCCTCCCTGTCCATGACCATCTCTCAGAGTTTACTCAAACTCACGTCCATTGAGTCGGTGATGCCATCCAACCATCTCATCCTCTGTCGTCCCCTTCTCCTCCTGCCTTCAATCTTTCCCAGCATCAGGCTCTTTTCCAGTGAGTCAGCTCTTTGTATCAGGTGGCCAAAATGTTGGAGTTTCAGCTTCAGCATCAGTCCTTCCAATAAATATTTGGGGTTGATTTCCTTTAGGATTGACTGGTACTGTTTATTAGTACTGTTAATACTATGTATTGGACATCAAACCACAAAGTACCTTGTGATATTCCTTCTATTAATATTAGTTCCCAGAATTATTATTTTGTCTTTAATTCATTTTTAAGATGTTTACACTTACTTTTGACAGATTTTAATTAATCTGAGACAAAAACTATGTTGTTGTACCCCAAATCTCTCTCATTGCCTTGCATAGAACTGACAGTATACAGAAAATTATTGACTGAAACGTGAGTTTCTGAGTGTAGCATGTTGAATTCAGACAGAGGGAACAGAATGTGCAAAATTTCTTGATAGCACATGAGGAGTTTAAGAACTAGAAGATGGTGAAAAAATCAGGGGCTAGAAAATAGACTTGGAGGACCTGGTAAGGATTTTGTTCATAGCCGTACGACCAACAGAAAGCTATTAAGCATTTCTCAGAGCACTGTCAAAATGAAATCTGGTTTTAGGTTGTCCTTTGTTAGTCATCCACCTCCTTTTAACTTTCTCAGGTGGTTTTTGGAAAAGTACCCTCACTGACTTTGCTTAAATGAAAAACAGTTGAAGATTCATTCAGTTCCCTTATCATTATTTTAGATTGCTTGATTAACGAGACTATAAAAGCAAGTGCAGCAATATTTTAAATTAATCTCCTTAGTCCTTCTACAACTCTTCAATCCAATCACACTATTAAAATCCTCACTTGCTAAAAAGAATCTCAGGTCTCTATGGCTAAATTCTAAGGATCTTAAAATTGCACATAATTGGATTCTCTCATCAAATTTAGGAGGGTGTATATAAAGGCTCTTGGCTAACTCAGACCTCTGAGAAGTTCTTGGAAAGGTTAGGGCTAGAATAGGAGGTAGAATAAATATGTAAATAACTTCAAAAAACAAAAACCAAGAAGAGACATCTTCAAAATAAAGACACAATCCTGGCATTATATAGATTTAAGGGGACCATGTCCAGTTGGTGCCATTAGAAATAGCTTGCTAAAGAAGGAATATTTGAGAAGGAGGAATACACAAGATTAAAAATAGAGTATGTTTCATGATTAAAAATAGAGTACTGTTATAGAAAAACATCTATTTCTGCTTTATATAGATTATGCCAATGCCTTTGTGTAGATCATGACAAACCATAGAAAATTCTTTAACAGATGGGAATATCAGACCACCTTACCTGCCTCCTGAGAAATCTGTATGCAGGTCAAGAAGCAACAGTTAGAACTGGACATGGAACAACAGGCTGGTTCCAAATAGGAAAAGGAGTACGTCAAAGCTGTATACTGTCACCCTGCTTATTTAAGTTATATGCAGAGTACATCATTGCAAATGCTGGATGAAACACAAGCTGGAATCAAGATTACCAGGAGAAGTATCAATAACAGATATACATATGATACCACCCTTAAGGCAGAAAGTGAAGAAGAACTAAAGAGCCTCTTGATGAAAGTGAAAGAGGAGAGTGAAAAAGCTGGCTTAAAACTCAACATTCAAAAAACTAAGATCATGGCATCCTGTCTCATCACTTCATGGCAAATAGATGGGGAAACAATGGAAACAGTGAGAGATTTTATTTTCTTGGCCTCAAAATCACTGCAGTTGGTGAATGCAGCCATGAAATTAAAAGATGCTTGCTCCTCGGAAGAAAAGCTATAACCAACCTAGACAGCATATTAAAAAGCAGAGACATTACTTTGCCTACAAAGGTCCAAACAGTCAAAGCTATGGTTTTCCAGTAATTATGTATGGATGTGAGAGTTGGACTATAAAGAAATGTGAGCGCTGAGGAATTGATGCTTTTGAACTGTTGTATTGGAGGAGACTCTTGAGTCCCCCTTGGACAGCAAGGAGATCCAACCAGTCCATCCTAAAGGAAATCAGTCCTGAATATTCATTGACTGATGCTGAAGCTGAAGCTCCAAAACTTTGGCCACCTGATGCAAAGAACTGACTCATTGGAAAAGACCCTGATGCTGGGAAAGACTGAAAGAAGGAGGAGAAGTGGGTGACAGAGGATGAGGTGGTTGGATGGCATCACCAACTCGATGGACAGGAGTTTGAGCAAGCTCCGGGAGTTTGTGATGGACAGGGAAGGCTGGTGTGCTGCAGTCCATGGGGTTGCAAAGAATCAGACATGACTGAGCGACTGAACTGAACTGACTGATGTTTCATGATTACTTGCAAGAATTTTAGAGTCATAGTTTTTTATTCAAAACTTAGCTCTTCCAGTTGTATGACGTTTCCTACTGTCTAAATGACTAAATTTCTTCATTTCCAACATAGGGAAATTCACAGATTGTTGTTAAGATTAAATGAGAAATAATGACAGAAGATATTAAGTATTCTGATGAGCTCAATAAATTCTAATTTCTAGTAGTAGTAGTAGTATTGTCTTATTCAACAGATAAACAAAATGAGTTCCATTAAATCATCCAGACCTTGTTTCAGATTTTACATTGCATAGGATCTGTTTAATTCTCCAAATGTCTTCACTGAAGTGTGGTGAGAAAAGCCTTTGCTAGTGATAGAGACAGAATAAAAGAGTCCAAATAAGTGATTAAGTAGCTAATCCCACTAGGGGATTGTAAGAAGAAGAAATCTGGGAAACTCCTGTAAGTTAAAGATTACTCGAGAAAGCAGCTTTGCTTAACACAAAACCAAGCAAGCTTGCTTAGCAACAAAGCCACGCACAGGAGCACTGGACATGCCCCAAAATGATGAAACAGTGGTGGCATAAGACCCACATCCTGCGCGATGAATTCAGTAAGTCAGCAACCCCCGAAACAGGCTCTGTGCACACCAAAAACCTTATGGAGAGGTGACTTTTCAAAGTGAAAGACCCTCAATTGTACTGAAACTTGAAAATATTTTTCCGAAGTGCTATATGACAGTCCTGGCCTGACCATATGGGGCCAAGTAAACTTCCCTGCCCTACCTGGAGGAGCAGACGATAGAAATGGGACTGCTACTTGAGAAAAAGAAAGATCTTCCCACGCTCCCCACCCCTCTTCCTCTGATTATAAAACTGTAGCCCACTCAGTTCTCCGGGTGCTGGCATTTCTCACCCACTTCTAAGCCTCACACGCATCCTATTCTAATAAATCACTTCTTGTTTACCACTCTGCTCTCACTGAATTCCTCACGTTGAGACAGAAAGGACTGCGGTGCCAGGGCTCCTTGGAGGCCCCCTGAAATGACACCAATCGCTTTCAGTAGCACAGACAAAGGACGCCAACTAAAGTTCCAGTTTGTCTGCACATACCTTGGGCAAGCCCCTTTTTTCACCCTCCATTTCCCAGTGTCTAACCACAGGGCTGTGCTGAAGCTTGTAAGAGAACATAGGGTGAAACTGGGTGGATCAAACAAGTAACTCTGGAAACCTGAGGCCAGCCTCTCCAGGCAGTCTGCAATCAGTGCTTAAAAGTGAATTCTTCATTACGTGAAACTGAAATGACATTCTCTATTGTGAAAAGCTAATATCAAGATCCCTTTTCAATAATTAAGGAATGAAGGTAACAGGGTGTCAAAAAGGAAAAATTTTTTATCTATCCTTCTAGGTTCTTCTGGCTGGTCTAAGGATTAAGTTGACAAGAAACAGATTAACAGGAAGAAATCAAACAAAAGTTAAAAAATCACATATACATACAAGAGACCCAGGAAAACTGAGTAACTCACCAAAATGGCCAAAACTCTTACCTTAAATACCATCTTCACCTAAAGACAAAAGATGATAATGAGGGTAGTTAGTCTGATACTTCAAAAGGGAAGAAAGTAATTCACACAGAGATGGAAAAGCAAATGTTTGGTAAACAAATGTTTTCTGGACGTGCAGGAACTATGAAGAGAAATTTCTCACAGAGAGAAATGTTTAAAAATAGACTGCTGGTTCCTCCTGGTCTACCATGCCTCACATGTGTGTCTGCACTTGGTAGGGTGTGACTCTTTGTGACCATGGACTATAGCCCACCAGGCTCCTCTGTCCATGGAATTTTCTAGGCAAGAATTGAACCAAAGTCTCTCTCTTGCATCTCCTGCATTGGCAGGTGGATTCTTTACCAGCTGGGCAACCAGGGAAGCCCCTACCACACCTAGTTGATAATACACTTATCGAAGGTGATAGGCCCTTCCTGAAACAGGTCCTCCATCTACATTCTTTTAGGCAGTTGGGGGGGAAGGTTAAAAGTTTTTCCTGAGTCTTTGCGTCTTAAAAATAATCAAACTAAATTAGTCCTCAGTGCCAAAGAGACACTTCAGGGTGGCAAATTTTGCTCCCCTACAGTATAAAAAATTGGTATGAGATATACCATACTGATTTCACCATTTACTAACTGTGTGACTTTAAGCAAATTAATTAACTACACTGAACTTCAGTTTTCTCCTGTGTAAAGTGAAGACAATAAATACCTCAAAGGGCTGTTGAGGTTCATTTTTTAAAGCACAGTGACTAACACATAATCCATCTTAACTCAAAGTCAAATCCCCACTCCCATTTTTACTTTATTCTATAGATGACAGGCAATAGACTCCTGATTTTTTTAACCCTTAAAGAAGATATTCATATGCTGTAAAACTCTTTATGATACATCATGGTAATTCAAATGTTTTTAAGGAAACAGCAATGGAAATGAAATAATCCTATTTTTAAAATATCAGATTATATCGAGTATTCAATAAGCGGTGAATTTTCTATTTGTTTGGATAATAATATATTTTATACTTCATTATGGGCTCCCCTGGTAGTCAGTTGGTAAAGAATCTGCCTGCAATGCAGGAAACCCTGGTTCAATTCCTGGGTCAGGAAGATCCCCTGGAGAAAGGATAGGCTACCCACTCCAGTATTCTTGGGGTTCCCCGGTGGCTCAACTGGTAAAGAATCCACCTGCAACACAGGAGACCTGGGTTTGATCCCTGGGTTGGGAAGATTCCCCTGGAGAAGGGCATGGCAACCCACTCCAGTATTCTTGCCTGGAGAATTCTCATGGACAGAGGAGCCTGGTGGACTACAGTCCATGGAGTCGCAAACAGTCAGACATGACTGAGTGACTAAGAACACACAGACTTCATTGTAAATATTTAATTTATGACATATAGATTTGAGTAAATATTTTATCCAAATAAAATATTTTCCTTAGCATATAATTGCACTGGAGTTAATTATAATGATTTATTAAGAGTTGTTATTGAACTTGAATTTTTAAAGGAGCTAATTCAGAAAAATTATAATTCACAAATTTAAGAAATATTAGAGATTTTACACAGGATTAATCAGACAGTTAATAGTTTTCTGAACACACAATATAATGACAATAAATGAATGAATGTAGAAACTAAACAGACAATTCAGCCAATGTAAGCCCTAAAAACAGGGGAGAGAAGAAAGTTTAGGTTGAAAAAACTTTTCCCTACTAATGGATGTGTTTGGTCTAAAGTTATCCAGATATAAACCAAAGTATTTTTCATTCTTGCTTGAGTAGTTAGCTCATGTAGGCATGGCCTAAATACTTAAAAATCCAAGCTGTTATACTTTAAAATGCTAATAAATAAAAGTTAATATCAAAAGTAAATCTGTTTAAACTACTTTAAGACACATGTTTGGTACCTAAACAATGATATTTATGGTAATATGATACAGGATATTCACAACTTAGTTTTAATAGCAATGTCTTTCACATTATGTACATAAATTTAATAAATAAAATGCTTATTAAAGTAGATAATACATGTGCTATGCTGTGCTTAGCCGCTCAGTCATGTCCGACTCTGTGTGACCCCATGGACTGTAGCCCACCAGGCTCCTCTGTCAATGCAAGAATACTGAAGTAGGTTTCCATGCCCTTCTCCAGGGAATCTTCTCAATCCAGGGATCAAACCCAGGTCTCCCACATTGTAGGTGGATTCTTTTACTGTCTGAGCCACCAGAGAAACCCAAAAATACTAGAGTGGGTAGTCTATCCCTTCTCCAGGGGATCTTCCCAACCCAGGAATCAAACTGGGGTCTCCTGCATTACAGGCAGATTCTTTACCAGCTGAGTTACCAGGCAAGCCCAAATAATATATTTTTGTACAAATCAATGTTAATATTTATTAAAGGTTTATTTTGTCCAATGATACAATCACTGATCAAAATCATCTATGATGAGATTAATAATGTCTCACATTTTAAACCTAAAAATTGCTATTCAATAATCTATGACCAGGAAGCCATGTATATCTTATTAGTCATTAAATTTAACTTTCTTCCTCCATCAAATAAGTAACTGAATGAGACAATTTGATATTCTCTTTACCTTCCTCTCCCTGAGACTATTTAGAGGTACAAATACATGACCACAATAAAATGACCACTAGTCCTGACTAATAAAAGATTTTTCCATTGCACACAAGAAGAGTTACTTATGAAGGAAGCATAGCACATTTCATATCCACCTACAATAAAAGCTTATCAAGTTATTTAGCCCTCAAAACTTAGCTCAGGAAACCAGATTTACTGAGATATATTCACATAAACCAGAAGCACTACACGGGATTTTTTAGTGCAGTATTAAAAATATGGCCCAAACATTTTAGAAAGAAAAAATATACATATATGGTTACAGCTATGTTGTTCTTGTTGTTGTTCAGTCGCTAAGTCTTGTCCCACTCTGCAACTCTATGGACTGTAGCCCACCAGGCTCCCTCTGTCCATGGAATTTCCAGGTAAGAATACTGGAGGGGGTTGCCATTTCCTACTCCAGGGGATCTTCCTAATCCAGGATCAAACCCACATCTCTTATGTTTCCTGCATTGGCAGGATTCTTTTTATCATGCACAACTTGGAGGAAAGTTATATATAATTTCATACTATCTAAATTGCCCTGTGTAATTCCAAGAAATAAGATGTTAAAAAAAAATGAGATGAGGAATAGCTAAGGGTTTTTCAAAAGTATTTTGGTGCTTTATTAAAGATTTCTTGAGAAAGAAAACAGCTTAAAGCAAAACTTTTTATGAATAAATAACATAAAGCAAAGATTTGTGGTAAACGATTTTAAATGTGGGGGGAAAAATAGAATCTCAGCCATCTGAATTATTTCATAAATGCTAGTGAATTGCAGCGAGAATAATGTTAATTTAGCAAAGGCTGGTGATATTGCTAGCTCTTGTGGAGCCCATACAAAGAGGCAGATAGAAAAGCAGAGTGGAAAGTTTGACAGCTTTATGGCAAAAGAATCCAACCTAGATAAATATTAGGCAGAAATGATAACAAAACTGTCCAGACTTCTCGTTTACAGTGTGGCACCTCTAACTGCAGGATCATCTAGAGGGCTTAGCAGGCATTACGTGTCCCAGTCAAAGCGCTGCTTTTCAAGTACACCTATCCCCTGCTTAGTGATGTTCATTAGTGCTTGAAAACCCTGCCGTTAAGAGCTTTTAAACTTTTTTAAATGTGTTCCCATTAAATTTAATGGGAAAATTGTGATGTGTTTCATCTCAACACAAGATACTCAATTTTCACAGCTAGAAAAATACATCAGTTGAATGAAAACAAGTTTATATTAGTAATAAACAGCAACTTGAAAGTAAACAAATACAACTTGTATATAAAATGCAGTACTACTGTACTTGTCCTTTTCTCTTATTTCTAAAATATTTTCTTCATCAATTTTTCAGATCCAGAGGCTGATTATTTTGCACTTAAACTGCACTAAAAACCATATGCAAAAAAAAAAAAAAAAAACACCTTTCGGGCAAAACATAGGCTATGGTTGGGAGGGCATAACAGACTGAAGATGCATAGAAGATACTACATCTTCATCTCCCTCCTTACAGAGGCACACGATGGAATTCAGAACACATTACCCCAAAATCAGTGCCTTGGTAAGTTGTTTTAAACTAAAGGAATCTGAGAAATGGCAAGTGCAGAAAGGACTCTCAGATCTTCTTTTCTCTCCTGAACCAGCTCTTGTAACCCTCATGTGAGAGGTGTCCCCCCAAAACCCTGAGGAAAGAATCACCATTATCACTAAATATGGAAGGACCTAGAGAGGAATGTGAATGGACAGGCCTTGCTAATTTCCCCCAGTTTATAGCCTTAGCTCACCCCACTGTCCTGACACATTTTTCATAACTTTCCACTCTTCAGCTAACCTAGTATGTGTGTGTAGTCGCTAAGTCATGTCCAACTCCTTGTGACCCCATGGACTGTAGCACACCAGGCTCCTCTGTCCATGAGATTCTCCTGGCAAGAATACTGGAGTGGATTGCCATTTTCTTCTTCAAATCTAGTATAAAAATATTCAGATTTAACCATTTCTTTAGGTCTTCGTATCCTTATGAAACTTCCCGTATCACATAAAACATGAGTTCTACATGACATGGGAGGCTTTATAAGGAAATTAAACAAACTTGTATGCTTTTCTCTTATTAATCTGTCTTTTGCCAGTCAGGACCCCAACCAGAGAGGACCTAGGAGGTTAGAGGGGAAAGATATTTTCCCCTCCCCTACACACACAAAGCAAAATGTTTTGGACTCATCCATTATTGGCAGGCAATTGAAATATGTTTTGTATGATAACCTCTACCCAGAAATTATGTCAAGTAAATTGCTGAATGTGTCTTTGCCTGATACTATAATGTTGAAATGTCACTCTTTATAGTTTTAATGGGCTTCCCTTGGGGTTCAGCTGGTAAAGAATGCGCCTGCATTGTGGGAGACCTGGGTTCGATCCCTGGGTTGGGAAGATTGCCTGGAGAAGGGAACAGCTACCCACTCCAGTATTCTGGCCTGGAGAATTCCATGGACTGTATAGTCCACGAAGTCACAAAGGTACTATAATGTTGAAATGTCACTCTTCACAGTAGGTTTATTTAATGTATCTTTTGGTGAACAAGTCATTTTAGCTGGAAAAAAGAAGATTCATTTGATCAAAACGGTATCACTTTTCAAGAGTCATCATAGTGGGTGAAAAGTCATTGACTGAACACTCATTATGGGGGCAAATCTGAATAGAGTAATAAATGTAAAATAGATTATTCATTTAACAAGAATTGCTTAAATGCTTACTTAAAGCAGATTGGACTGCTCATGTAATCTAACCCTTAGGTTAGATTTTGATAAGATAAAATCTTAAGATAACCCTAATTTATCTTTTCTTGAGATTTTGCTAGAGGAAATAGAAATACCATAGACTTAACCTCTCTAATCTCAACTATGACTTTTCTTTAAGAAAGTTCTACAAAACAAAAGATATATAATTTTTGCTACATTTAGCCTCATCTATTAGTAATTTCAACTAGCACTATCAACCACACAATTCACAGATCAATCTCATATCCTGAGCAACTATTATTATTTCATCTCGGAAATCTCTTTCACTGGGGAGGTAAGGAATGGCATGGGAGGAAAAGCACAGTTACCCGGCCAGGCAGGGTCAGCCAACTCAACCCCAGCATGACATCACTGCAGCTGACTTCCCTTTCCTCTGAACACTATACTAACATCATCTCCTCTTTCTTCATAGCTAAGCCAAGTAGCTCCTGTTCCTTGGTGCTTTATACAGGTAGTTAACACTTCACCATTTTCATTATCTTTCAAAAGTCAAAGACAATTAAATATGGATTATTGCTCCATTAGCTGAGCCTATTTGACTGTAAATTTCATATAGATGTCAAGAAAGCAATATAGCCAACGGAACACAAGGCTGAGAGGTGATGCTGTTATGTCTCCTCACAGTTCAAGTCCTTTAGCAACAAACTAAGGCAGTGCTAGTCAAAAGAACTTTCTGCAGTGACGGATGTGTTCAATATCTGGACTGTCCAATAGGATAGCGACTAGCCAACTTCAATTAATTTAGATTTAAATAGCCATATGTTCCTGTTAGGCAAAGGAGAGAAGCAAACAGTGAAAGGCTAGAAAGTCCTAGCAAAAGAGTCCGTGTAGCATAGCACAGAAATTCAATGCAATGCAAACTGACATCTCAAATGAATGGTTTCAAGCAAGAGGCCAGAGCTGGCCAGCCCTCATCTCTTCATCAAAGAAGCAAGAGCCATAATTCTGCTTGTTCATGCAGCTAGAGCTCATCTAACATGATTGCAGGGAAGAAAAAAAATTTCCCTCCACCCTCTTAGGTCCAGTATCTGAGGCCTGTGAATTAAAGTGACAAAAGACACAAAATTACCCATACATATAGCTAATTCATTTTGTTGTACAGCAGAAACTAATGCAGCGTTGTAAAACAACTATAATAATTTTCAAAAATGACTACAAACAGTGGCTCCTACAACAGTGTATAAATAGCTTTTGTGTAAGAGGGCTTCCCGGTGACTCAGATGGTCAGGAATCTGCCTGCAATGCAGGAGACCCAGGCTTGATCTCTGGGTTGGGAAGATCCCTGGAGAAGGAAATAGCAACCCACTCCAGTATTCTTGCCTGGAGAATTCCATGGACAGAGGAGCCTGGTGGGCTACAGTCCATGGGGTCACAAAGAATCAAACAAACCATTTTTTGAAACCCAGAACTAGGTTAATAGGCAAAGAGGATGGGTACTAAAATTTTATCACAAATCCTCTCAAGTCCTCAGAATGATGCCTGAGATTTACTAAACTATTAGACCATAATATGACGGTTATTCAGGTGTAGATAGCAAGAGCCCCAGAAAGGTGAAGATAGAACAAATCTGAAGAAATAATAAAATTATAGTACTTGGTGACAGAAGGAGTACAAGGGATGAGAAGAAATCATGAGATACTCTCAATAGGTGACATGACTCCAACCCAAGACCACACAGTTGCCAAGTGGTGTTTGTTCATCTGGAGCTCTAGATTTTACTTCGCTCATCTAGAAGATGGGTATAGCCAGAGTTTCCAAATCAAGGTGGTGCTGTGAGGATTAAAGGGCTAGTAAATATGAGCATTTGGAATGGTGTCTCAAAAAGTGTAGCTGGTTCAGGACACACACAAACTCTGTTGAAATAAATTTAAGTAAAATGTCAGATATCTCACATGTTTTGTTTTGACTTCAAATAATAGCAATTCCATATTGCAATCTAGGAAAATTGAAGTTAATATTTACAAGGTCTTTTCAATATAAATTTTGTTGACTTATATGGTTTAGCTGCCCCGTTTTATTAACTTTAATTTTTTGGTTAGTTATTTTATATACACTCAGGTACCTCCTTTAGAAATAAATCTTGTTTATTCACTTTCTGACTCCCTATTGAGTTTAATAAGATATTTACTCTTAATAATGTAATAATTCTAGGTAAAACAGCATGAGTAGTTTGAAATTTATTTTCTAAGTTAATAATATATCTAAATCTCTAGATAGAACTCTTTGGCAAGGCTAGGATCAACTAAGAAAATAATCACCTTCAAAATGATGAATAAAGGTCTGGGGACATCAGACCAAAAAAAGTGGCATTTTGTACTTTGAAACATCTTTGGGAAAGGTCAAAAAAGGAAGTATTTTTATTTGAAAGATGATTCATACTGCTCTTGCAGTGATTACAAACACAGTAGAAACTATTTCATTATATTTCAATACTTAAACTGTAAATCAAATAGCTATTTGGGGCCATAAGTATTTACAACATATAATAAAGTTTTCAGTCACAAGTGCTGATAAGAATCAAAAGTAACATTTCTATTCCTTTCTTTGTAAAATGATTAAATGATGAACATAGCTATCACAAAGGAACTAAGGGACTGAAATTGCTCTGCTGCTAATTGTTACTAAATCCTACATCCTGTTCTGAACTTGAATTTCTTCTTCTTTTAAATTTTAAAGCAGTAGCAGTTTGAACTTCGTCTCCTTCTTATATAAATGCCATTTATTTCTAGCAACTTTCTTTTAATAATTGTTTTAAGTTATTTAAATAAATGCAGACTTCTTACTGGGTGCTGAAACTGTGTACCAGCACCTAAGGGTAAAATTAAACAACTCATTTCTTTTATAATCAAAGCTGCAAAACTTTTCTTGTTATTGTGTTGTGAATTCCAGCAAGTAACTCCATTTATTGTAATTTTTTCTTTCAGATATTCACATTCCAAGATATTGTGTAGTAAGTGAACTGGTGATTTTTTACAATGTACCTCAAAATTTCATTTTAAATGCCCTACATCAAAGACAATACTAGCTATTACCTAGCAGTGGAGTGAGCCAGTTTAGCCTTTCCAGATTTTGACGTTTAAAAGAAGTCTACAATCATAGATAAAGTACCCCTTAAATTAATGCTGTAGATCAACATCCAGTAAATAACACAGTTGCCATTAACTATTTCTGAACACATTTCCTCCTCTAAAGAAAAAAAAAAAAAAAAAAAAAAACCTTCTTTCCTAAACAAGGTATCCTCTTGTGAGTAACTTTGAAATATTAAATAAATAAATTTCCAAAGTCACAAAGCATATTTGCTCTTTTTCTACAAATATAACAACTCTTATACCTCCTCTTATATCACAGCATCATCCTACTGAGAAAGAAAAAGAATCAGAAACTCTACATCACTAAAACCTGGCAATGGCTAAATGGTCAGTCTCAAGACTCAAGAACAAAACATCAGTATTAAATGTTAAGAATCTTGGTAATTGTTTTTTAAAAAAATCTGTGGAATCTTGATATGACTATCTGATGGTGGTTCATCAAGGTAGCTTTCTAACCTCCTTTAAAATAAACTTTCAAAAAAAATAAATAAAATAAACTTTCTTTCCTCCTTTAAAATCTTACTCAAGATCAGTTTGCCTGTAGATGGAGAAATATTTTAACTCATCAGTCACCAATAAAAACGTGATCTTCATATGTCAAGCAAATTGCATTTCTGGTCTTGATGAAGACAACAGCAAGACATCAATCGGTTGACATGCCATTCCAAAAGATCTCTTATGAGATGAATTGGGGCAATGTTACGTGCCATGTGACTATTAAAAATTATAAGGGCACAGTACAGTTTGGTAGGTATCTTTCACTCTCTTCCTTTTTCTTCTACATCCGTCTGTCACCAATACAGTCATTCTCTCATTGTCATCTTCCTTTCCTTCACTTGTTCTTTCTACTCCTTTCCCAGTTCTCATCATCTTATGCCTAAATAATTATGATATTCTCCTAGCTCAGTAAATCTCAGCCATCAATCTGAGGAGACATGCAAGTATATGACAAAGTTTCACTGGCGAAAGAGGAAATGAGAAAATAAGGACAATGCAGTAAGTCTTTAATAACACCAAGATTATTCATTTTTAATGTTCTGTCCTTTACTCTGGAAGGACACTCTTGCCCTTCCTACCTATAATTTGAGGTTAAAATTCAATTCTTTTCTGAAATAGTGAAGATAAAATATGGTGATTTTTTTAAACATCCTTCCATAGATAAATAAATATTTGACAACTATATGCTAGTCCTCAAGAATTCTTTTAGGAAAAAAAAAAAAGAATTCTTTTAGTAACTTCACTAGTCTATGAAACCAAAACTTTGTAAAAACAGTAAAAGCTAAGCTTCTTGAGTCTGGTTACTTCCTTCCAAATTCCAAAACTCAAAATCAGGCCCAACAGGTGTAATATACAACATGATGACTATAATTAACAATATTGAATCCTTTTTTGACAGATGCTAAGAGAATAGATCTCAACAGTTCTCATCACAAGATAAAAAACTGTGTAACTATGTGAGGTGATGGATGTTATCTAAGCTTATTGTGGCAAACATTTTGTTTTATACAACAATGCACATATAAATATCAATGTATCAATACATATACTGATATATCAATGATATTATAATATCACTAGTTCTATATGTCAATTACATCTAAATAAAACAGAGGAAGAAAGAAATGTCTTGAACAGAAACAGTTCTCTGCATTCAACACGCATTCTAACACCGAGAGCAGCCCCTACAACCTGGCCTTCCTGTCCCTGTCGACCTCCTGCAGACAGGCAGCTGCCTCACTGTTTTCCACATAATATGCTTCTAGCTCCAGGTTTTTGATCATGCTCGTAGCTCCTGGAAGTAAACCTCTGTCATTCTCAATTTAAATATGCCTGAACTAAACAATTCTATTTCTTCCAGCAAACGATTGCTCATCCTGTTTGTTTGTTCTGCTTCCCTTCTAGAACCAAATTCCCTGAATTTCTTTTCTTGCTGAGCCAGCGATAAATGTTAATCTTATTGTCTTGAGTGTTTCCAGTAGAGTGGGCATATTCTCAAGGAGGCTGCCTTTGAGGCTTTTATTTATATAAATTTGAAGTGAGAAAAGCAAAGCCAGGTTTTTGAATCTAGTGTTCACAGATCTATTCCTTTAATTTTTAAAATTATCTAGAGAGCCTAGATATTAATCATATACATATCTGCCTTACAGAATATTGTTTTGAAGATTCATAGACACTGATAAATGAGCCAAAGATGCTGACGGAACTTTGTCATGAATATTTTAGGACAAACCAAAACTTAAATCAACAGTCTGGTGGCTATATTTAAGAAAACAATCATATCCAATTACTCTTCCTACTAGTCCTACCCAAACTTCTTTAACCTCTTCTCATTGCTGAAGAGTATCAAACAAAAATAAACAAAAAAGAGTATCAAAAGACCCATTTCTATGTTAAAGATAGTGTAACCATGTCTGTTTAGAGAAGAATGATACAAAGGAATATCTACTAAAGTGCAGAATAGTTCACCACCACCAACCTAAACTCATCTAATATCTAAACTCATTCAACATATAAGATCTTGACAAAATAATCTAAATTAGCAGAAATGTATGGTCTTGCAATCTTTGAACAAAACTGTCCATTTAAAAACTTACTTTCCTTTGAAGTGTTACTGTATCTATGTTGTTAATTATGTACTGGTACTGCATCTAACCAGCTGAGGATAGTAAAAACAGCTCTAAACTCAGAACCAGAAAACCCAGACTTGAGCAAACACACACTCATAAGCTGTGGCAATGTAAATATGGTAATTTATCTTCCTGTTTGAGTTTTCATTTCTTCATCTGTAAATAGGGGGAAAATAAAAAACACTTCAAAAAAGTTGATTGAGGATTAAATGAAGAAAATCTTTGTAATGTTATTGCATTACTAGAGAGAAGTCTCAAACTGAATAAGGCTTCTCATTATATGTGTGCTCAAGTATCATGACTGTAAGGCAGGAGGAAAAAAAAATTAAAGCAAGCTGCCTGCAATCAAAATCCCAACTAAAATAAATAAGAACAGAAAATACCTTGAATACTTTCAAAACTTGCAACCGAAGGTAATATTTCAAGTGACACAAAAATACTTTTATTGTACAAGTTTCTGTTTACTGCTAATAAAAATGTTATTTCTTATTCCATACAGTTTGACTGACAGTTTCAATTTTCTCTTTGGCTAAGAGGAAGTGAACTACTCAGCAAATAATTGTGTACTGTGTCATAATATAAAATTAAAGAGATTTATGCAGAAAGTTTAAAAGCTAATTATATATGATTTTTATGAAAAATTTCCTTGCCATGAGCCATTTCACTAAATCAATGAGGTCAAAAGTCAATTTGCAATAGGCTGAAGAGGTGAAAAAGTATGAATTAAAATTATATGCTTCCCTTGTAAGAAGTTCTACTAAGAAAGAATGGAGGAAGTTATCACAGAATCTAAAGGGCCCCAACAAAGACAGGGTAACAGTAAGGAGAAACTGGTAGACTCATAAGCAATTACTGATGTTTGCAAAGTAAATGAGAGGCAAGGAAATGGCAATAGTAAGAGCCTTGCTCTTTCTCCAGTCCAGATCTGGATTTTTTTCCCTTTGGTTGTCATTTGAAAGGCACTGTTTTTATCACATTGCATAACTTACTAAAATTGCAAATGACCTCCTAAATGCCAAATCAAATGAACACTTTTCAATCTCTATCTTGCAATGAAGCATTTGATGTCTTTATCTTCTTGAAACTTCTTCCTCATTTTTCTTCTTGAATTGCCTTGAAAATCTCTTTTTCTTAAGGCTCTCTCTGAATCATTAGGATAGAAAAGGTTATGAGTTGTAAGGAACAAAACACTGGTGCAACCCAACAAAAGTGTCTCCCTCAATTACGCTGCAAGTCTGGGACCACTCTTAAGGGACTTTGATACTGATAATCACTCAGGGAATCAGGGTGACAGAGGCTTCAGCTCAACACATTTTATAATCATCAGGACAAGGAAAAAGGAACCAGCTGACTCCTGTATTGCCTCTTACAGCTCCTCCCCAGAAGTGATACACATCATTTCTGCTCACGCTCCAGTGACCAAAGCAATAATTTCACAGTCACCTGAGAAGCACAATACTACCCTATGTCCAAAAGGAAAAGAAACATTCCCTATAATTATATTCTTTCCCTCCCATTATAAATGTTTTACAAAATTAGACTCAATCTCCTTTTTCCACATTCTTCCTGAGTGACCTTATTCACTTCCTATGTAACAATAACACAAAACCTCTCTCATAAACTCCAGACCCATTTATCCCAAAAGCACCTTTAATTTAACATGTCTAAATCCAAACTAATTACCCACCCTATGCCATCTCTCATAGTGAAGAGAGATGTTTTCTGTCTTTTTCTTTCTATTCAACTGTAATTTTCTTTAGACTGCAACTATGTTTTATTTATGCTTGTATTCCCAGGACCAAGCAAAACGCCTGTCACTTAATATAAACTCAAGAAAGATATATTTGTCAAATGAATGAATGATGGAGGCCATGTTCATGAAGCTTGCATATATCCTTCAGAAAGTTCAAATTGGTTATACAAGTCTCAGGATTAAGTGCTTTAAATTAAGTGGATGCCTGGTAGTGAAGAAAGCACTTAAAAATAAGACTAAGAAAGAGGCTTCCCAGGTGGCACAGTGGTAACGAATCCATCTGCCAACGCAGGAGATGCCAGAGACGTAGGTTTGATCCCTGGATCGTGAGGAACCCCTGGAGAAGGAAAGAGCTATCCGGTCCAGTGTTCTTGCCTGGAAAACTACATAGACAGAGGAGCCTGGAGTCTACAGTCCGCAGGGTCGCAAACAGTACACATGACTGAGCAACCACCCTCCCCACCCCACTGCCACACACACACACACACACACACACACACACACACACACACACACACGAAAGAATAAAGGGTAGAAACAGGAGACTGGTTAGGAGACCACTGCAGTGAAAGATGACAGTGGGGTAGAACAAGGCAGAGCAATGGTAATAAAAGGATTCAGTGGGATTCTTGATATATTTTGAAAATAGAGTTAGCAGGATTTACTAAAAGATGAATAAAATGAGGACTGTAAGAGAATGAGGGAAGTCAAAAGTTGACTACAAGTCGCAACCAGAAGGATCGAGTTATCATTCATTAACATACAGAACTGCAGAGGGAACAACTTTGGGGGCTAGCATGAGCAGTTCAGTTTACACATTTTAAGCATGATATATCAAACATCTTGAGGACAGATGTCCATTAAGCTGTTGAATATTTGAATATGAAGTTCAGGAGAAAAGCTGGAGAGGAGATATAAATTTGAAAGTTGTCAGCAAAAATGATGTTTCAAAGCATGAGAATAGATGAGCTCACCTAAGGAACGAGAGTGGACACAGAGGAGATGGCCTAAGATTGAGCACTGGGCACTTCAGCATTAAGGAGACAGAGAGAAAAAGGGATTGAGAAGGAGTAACCGATAAGATAAAATGAAAATAAGAAAGTGTGCTGTCCTAGGGGAAAATAGAAACGTGTATCAAGGGGAGAGGAGTGACTGCTCTGTTGTATTAGCTGCTGTTAAATCAAGTAAACTGAAAGGACTGAGGTTGAAACTGAAGCTACAATACTTTGACCAGTGGATGCCAAGAGCTGACTCACTGGAAAAGACCCTGATGCTGAGAAAGACTGAAGGCAGGAAGAGAAGGTGGTGACAGAGGATGAGGTGGTTGGGTGGCATCACCAACTCAATGGCCATGAGTTTGAGCAAACTCTGGGAGATAGTAAAGGACAGGGAAGCCTGGTGTGCTGCGGTCCATGGGGTGGCAAAAAGTTGGACATGACCTGAGCAACTGAATAGCAACAATGAAATCAAGTAAGATGAGGACTGAGAATTGACTGTGGAATGGAGAAGGTGCCACACATTAGTAACCTTGTCTGATGTAGTTTCAGAGAAGCTGTGGGGACAAAAGCCTGAGAGGAGTGAGCTTAGAGAGAACAGAAGGGATAGAAAGATCCATCCTTCACATGAGGAACCAGGGCATGAGCACAACTGGAAGCTAACATATACTCGTCATTTTAACCAGTAGTTAAAACCACCTTTATGTAATAAAGAATACCAAGTTTCAGGGATTGCATACAACCTATTCAAACTGTGGGTTTGATGGGGATAATTTTCTTTCTCATTTGCCTTGCTTTGACCAATAATTATCATTAAATAAAAATTTATAATCTTATTCATGATTTTTACATAGGTCACGCTCAAAGGAAACTTTCCATTTCTAGCTTTTAAAATTTTAAGCAACCTGGGCTTCCCTGTGGCTCAGATGGTAAAGCGTCTGCCTGCAATGTGGGACACCCAGGTTCAACCCCTAGGTCGGGAAGATCCCCTGGAGAAGGAATGGCAACCCACTCCAGTACTCTTGCCTGAAAATGCCATGGACTGTCGCCTGAGGAGCCTGGTAGGCAACAGTCCATGGAGTCGCAAAGAGTCGGACACGACTAAGCGACTTCACTTTTACTCTCCTGTCTCTTTGTAAATTTTCTCTTCCTTCCCCCCACCCCCTGCCATTTTCTTCTTTCCTGAGCTTCACTTTCAAGTGAAGTGCTTAAAAAATAAAATTCCACTTTTTTCTATTTTTATCACCCTCTTGATGTACTGATTGATCCCCAGTGATTTAAAGAATTAAAAAGTAAATATAATTGTTTTCAAAGGATTCAATTGTGGATGAGTGAGTGAGTGAGTGAGTGAAAGTCACTCAGTCATGTCTGACTCTTTGTGACCCCACGGACTATACAGTCCCTGGAATTCTCCAGGCCAGAATATTCGAGTGGGTAGCCTTTCCCTTCTCCAGGGGATCTTCCCAACCCAGGGAGCAAACCCAGGTCTTCTGCACTGCAGGCAGATTCTTTACCAGCTGAGTCACAGGAGGAGCCCAAGAATACTGGAGTGGGTAGCCTATCCCTTCTCCAGTGGATCTTCCCAACCCAGGAATTGAACCGGGGTCTCCTGCATTGCAAGCAGATTCTTTACCAACTGAGCTATCAGGGAAGCCCCTCAAATGTGGATATATTTGTATAAAAATGTGAGTTAATGTCAGAGAACGTTTAATAGGAGGATTCCTACGTGCTGTTTCTCATAAATCCTCTGTTTCTCATCAGTCCCTGGCAACAGGAACGAGTGGAACGGCACGCTGCTCCCAGGACTGAGGTCATAGGATGAGACACATGCATGAATCTCCTTCAGTAAACATTCTCCTTACGGCAAAACTGCTTAGTCTCGATCCTCTTTCTTGAGATATGGACCGTCTCCTAACCCTATGACCATTGTTAATTGCTTGTTCCCTTGGTAACGGTTGCTGCACGCTTGGTTTTCTGATCTTTATCATTGTCGGAAGAAATTCCCTGTACAACGGCCTATATATACTCACAGAAATATCATTAAAGCACCTTTGCTCCAGCAGAGCTGGGGTCCCCGTGTCTCTCTCTCTCTCCTCCCCCCAGGCCCCTCCGACTAACTCTCTGGAGCTTAGAAACCTGCAGAGCTCATTCTCCTGCCCGGGTTTTCAAGAACCCCTCAAGAGGGCGTCCTGTGCCTTTGTGAGCGGTGCAAGCCCTGTTCTAGGGTTTTATTGGTTTTCTGCTTAAACCAGGGAGTATCAGCTTCTTTCTCTCTTTCACTTTCTTATCATTGACTCCAGACCACTAGATTCCCGTCCATTAAAGGACTGCAACAAGTTAAAGTAAATGTTAAAAAATTAAATTATTCCTCATATATCTTATAGTTTATTTTCATCTTAAAATATGCAAAACTATTTCTTAAAATTAAAAGGCATCCTGCATTGCAGGTGGATTCTTTACCAACTGAGCTATGAGGGAAGCCCACACTAGTGGGTTAATTTTAATATAAATGATTTAACGTCAATAGATTTAACTTTAAAAACATTTATTAATATTATTAAATACTTTAGAGCAAAAAAAACCATTCCCAATGTTAGCCTTCACTAGCCATCTAGTTGTCAATGTGGTAATAATACATGTTGTATCTAAACAAAGAAGCATACAAATTTAAGAATAAAACAAATTGTTTACCACTGCAAAATATTCCTCAGCCACCATATGCAACCACTGAGAATGCTAACTTATGAGTACTTCCAAACCCACATGCTGGAACACAAAGTGAAACAAGAAAATGGCACTACTGCATTCAAGCTCTCTGCTAGGAAGGATATGCTAAATCCATTCATTTTTCTTCTCTTAAGTGTTTCCTCTGTTCACATTCTCTCCATGCCTTGAAGCTGTGTTCTTTATAATGTGAACACCACCACAAGACACAATCTTCCCAGCATTTTGCTTCCAGGACTTTGGGCAAGAGAAGTAGGGAAGTTTTCCCAGAGGCCTGAACAGTGGGTCCTGAGAGAATGCTCTGTCACTGAATTTCCCCATTGGCACATCTCTCCCCTTTCCCACCAAGAAAAAGTTCAGAAAGGGTCAGAAACATTCCCACTTTGTTTCAACAGTAACCTTGTGTCCGCTATAAGGCCATGGGATGAAAATAAGACCCTCTATTATCTGCACACAATCACCAAAGAACAAATGAAAAGCTTTGAGACCCAAGACATGCTGGACAGTTGAAGACTGTCACTTTAAGGTAGAAGACTGAAAGTGGTGTGGCCAATCTCTGAATATTACTGGAAGCACCTCAAGTGATAAAGAATAAAGAACACCCAAACGTCTTTAAATGATATGCCTTCAGTTCAGTTCAGTCACTCAGTCATGTCTGATTCTTTGCGACCCCATGGACTGCAGCATGCCAGGCTTCCCTCTCCATCACCAACTCCTAGAGCTTACTTAAACTCCTGTCCATCAAGTGTGTGATGCCATCTAACCATCTCATCCTCTGTTGCTCCCTTCTCCTCCCACCTTCAATCTTTCCCAGCATCAGGGTCTTTTCCAATGAGTCAGTTCTTTGCATCAGGTGGCCAAAGTATTGGAGTTTCAGCTTTAGCATCAGTCCTTCCAATGAATATTCAGGCAGTCCTTCCAATGAATATTCAGGACTGATTTCCATTAGGATGGACTAGTTGGATCTCCTTGCAGTCCAAGGGTCTCTCAAGAGTCTTCTCCAACACCACAGTTCAAAAGTATCAATTCTTCAGCACTCAGCTTTCTTTATGGTCCAACATCTCACATCCATACATGGCTCCTGGAAAAACCATAGCTTTGACTATTCGGAACTTTGTCAGCAAAGTAATGTCTCTGCTTTTCATTATGCTGTCCAGGTTGGTCATAGCTTTTCTTCTAAAGGTAAGCGTCTTTTAATTTCATGGCTGCAGTCACCAACTGCAGTGATTTTGGAGCACAAGAAAATAGACTCTGTCACTATTTCCATTGTTTCCCCATCTATTTGCCATGAAGTGATGGGACTGGATGCCATGATCTTAGTTTTTTGAATGTTGAGTTTTAAGCCAGCTTTTTCACTCTCCTCTTTCACTTTCATCAAGAGGCTCTTCAGTTACTCTTTACTTTCTGCCACAAGGGTGGTGTCATCTGCATATCTGAGGTTACTGATATTTCTCCTGGCAATCTTGATTCCAGCGTGTGCTTCATCCAGCCCAGCGTTTCTCATGATGTACTCTGCATATAAGTTAAAAAAGCAGGGTGACAATATACAGCCTTGATGTACTCCTTTCCCAATTTGGAACCAGTCCACTGTTCCATGTCCAGTTCTAACTGTTGCTTCTTGACCTGCATACAAATTTCTCAGGAGGCAGTTAAGGTGGTCTGGTATTCCCATCTCTTGCAGAATTTTCCAGTTTGTTGTGATCCACACAGATTAAAAGATTTATTGAACATGTATTAAAGATTGACTGAGCATGGCCCCCACCCATCAGAACAAGACCCAGTTTTCCCCACAATCAGTCTCTCCCATCAGGAAGCTTCCATAAGCCTCTTATCCTTTTCCCTCAGAGGGCAGAGAGAATGAAGACCACAATCACAGAAAACTAATCAAACTGATCACATGGACCACAGCCTTGTCTAACTCAATGAAATTATGAGCCATGCCATATAGGGCCACCCAAGACGAAGAGGTCATGGTGGAGAGTTCTGACAAAACGTGGTCCACTGGAGAAGGGAATGGCAAACCACTTCATTATTCTTGCCTTGAGAACCCCGTGAACAGTATGAAAAGGCAAAAAGATAGGACACTGAAAGATGAACTCCCCAGGCCGGTAGGTGTCAATATGCTACTGGAGAAGAGTGGAGAAATAACTCCAGAAAGAATGAAGAGACAGAGTCAGAGTGAAAACAATGCCCAGTTGTGGATGTGACTGCTGATGGAAGTCAAGTCTGATGCATAGGAACCTGGGATGTGCCACGAATCAAGGTAAATCAGAAGTGTTCAAACAGGAGATGGCAAGAGCGAACATCAACATTTCAGAAATCAGTGAACTAAAATGGACTGGAATGGGTGAATTTAATTCAGATGACCATTATATCTACTACTGTGGGCAAGAATCTCTTAGAAGAAATGGAGTAGCCCTCATAGTCAACAAGAGAGTTCAAAATGCAGTACTTGGGTGCAATCTCAAAAACAACAGAATGATCTCTCTCTTAGCTTCCTAAAATTTCCAACTCATTACTATTAAAAATTTCCAAAGGAAGGTCTAGCCTAAGACAGAAAATCACCTCTAGTTTTGGCAGACAACTATTCTCTACTTGAAGATCCTTTTAAATTCTCTTATTTTCTTTAGTTTAAATTTTAGTTCCTATAAATGGGCTAATTTATGTAATTGTATCATATCAGTTTTCACTCATAGGAGAAAGTTCTATAGTTTCACATATAGTCTGATGTATGTGTATAGTTATGCAGAATTTTTTAAAACAATGAAGATTTAAATGTTAGCTTTTTTGGAAAAAAATTTCTTCCAAGAAGGTGGTGTACTTTTTTTAATAGTCACAGTGTTCCATACTTAATTCAATGAAAGGCTGTCTTCCATTGAGCACATGATAAAACTGATCCCAGATGCAGTTTTTTATTTCACTAAATGCAACCTGAAAATGAACATACTCGTTCATTTGGGAACAAAATTCAATTATAGAGAAACAGAAAAATGCAATCTGCGATCAATAGCCTATTATAGTGCCAGCATGAAGGATAATTTCAGCTCAGTTTAATCTACTGAAATATGTGGCTATATACTGTTCATTTGCTTGTTCATTCCTACATGCAAAGTGACATACATTTAGTTTAATTTTATTGAAATAAAAATGGTATATGTAGAATTGAGGAGTGTTCAAAAGCATAATAGAAAATTCAAACTCAACAACCTGAGGCCAAAAAATATGTATATATATGTATTTTGGTAAGGTATATAGTCCCTCCTTAAAAATACAATTGGAATTTTAATATCCAGTAGTCTCATTCTAAAGAACACTATATTTTTTTAAAAAAGTTAACTGACAAGAAAACAGAAACACTCTCCGAACTAGAAGTTAATTTTAAAGATGCATATTTTAATTTCATAAATTTGTTTTTAAGGTAGGAGTCTTGTATAGATCATGTAATTTACTTCTATGTTTTCATGGATAAGCAAACAAGATCCAGAGGGACTGACTTGTTAATTCAACCAGCTAGTTAGCTGGGATAAGAAGTGTGGTCTCCTAACTGGTTAAATGGGATAGAAAGCCTCCAGAGTTGAAATGTCTCTGACAGGGCTCAGTACATGCTACCCCCAAATATGGCAACTTGACATACTGGATATTTTAAGCTGAAGTTATTTGAGAAACAGCATGTTAAAATAAATATCAAATTAGTTGCCACGTTAGCAAACCAAAACTTAGGTAACTTTCACATCCCTGTAAATGTTTCACTTGACCAGAAAAGCAAGTTTCTGCCTATTTACTTAGTTATCTGTATATTCATTTAAATATTTTACTACAAAAGCATTACACGCTTGTTTTAAGAATGAACAAAAGCTACTTTCTTTTTTTTCTTTTGCTTTCTTACAAATTTATCAGCCTGGAAAAAAGAAGTCAGATATAGGTCTTTTCCACATGTTCTAGAACGAGAACAAACAGGCTTCCACTTTTAACCTTCTCCTTTCCTTTGGGGTACTAAATCTAATGCTCAGTCTGAATGGAAGAAGAGTTATTTTTGCTATTGTATGAAATAAAATGTTATATCAGTCCTCTTTGCACAATTCTAAGTAACAGAAGCCATGGATCAACTTGGAACTAGGGATTACTAAGGATAAAAACACCGTGGTGACCCAGTGGCTAAGACTCCATGAGGCCAGTGCAGGGGGCGCAGGGTCCCTCTCTGGTCAAGAAACTAACAGCCTGCATACTGCACAACACAGCCAAACAACTAAACTAAAATAAAAATATATTGGGTCAGTAACTCCACACCAACAACTATTTTCTACTTGCTCTGTGTAATTTGGAGCCGAGTTGAAAATACTTTGACTTTCCACGATGTCTTTAAAGGGTGACTTTTTCAAACCAGTATTTCATTCTGTGATTGTTTTAGTGATTCATATTTTGTTGTCATTACTGTCTTTTGCTTTAATTTTAAAATCTGAGGTGATTTCCCAAAGGGAAAACTTTTTTTAAATCAAATCAATAGATATGCTTTACTGCAACATAAACTGTGAACCCAAAATATTGCACCAAGTGATTATGGTGAGATTACTTATGCATTCCCTTTTAAAGGTCACTCCTCTAAATTGAAGGCTTTCTATCAAGCTGACATTTCCTTTGTTTTGCTGATCACTGTTTAACCTATGACAATCTATTTTCCTCTTAGGAGAAGAAAACCTCCTTAATTCACATTGATACACACAGGTTTGACAGCCAATGTTGTTAGGACTTCAATGCTTATTAATAGTTATGTACCACGATCTTACTGAGAACTTTTCTTCCTATCAAATAACACACTGAAAACATTATATGAAAATATAGCTTCACCAAAGAGGCTTGCTTGAGAGTTAATGTTGTACCTAATGATTCAAAAATATTTACTCCATTGATTGTTCCTCTTCAATTCAAAGTTTAATAGACTAATTCATTAATCATACAGAGTTGCTGTATGAAGGAAGCAATCAATTCATTTGCACTAGATGTGTTTTTGTGATGGGACAACATGGACTTTTCTGAGCTAAACTACAAATACATTGAAGGTTAGACAAATGGTATTGAATGGCAAGGTAGAAATATAAATTTTTATAATGAACAAACAAGTCTTAAATTGTATAGCAGGAGAAACTTAATATTGTGGCTATAACAACCCCAGATTTTATATTTTATTGTAGTTTTTTCATGTTATATCTCATTAGTGGAATTTTTCTATTAATACTCATGCTTCAAATCAACTACTAAGAGGAAATGTTTGCAGTCCAAAAATGGGTCATTTTCTCAAGCAGAAAAGGAAAAATGGAGAAAAGCAGAGAATCAAAGGAAAAGAAAAATCAAATAAGGAGACCTACCAGCAAATTAAGGACTGTAAACAAAACATATTGTCCAAATTGATTGGTGTTATATTTCTCTCTAAACCCTAGAGAAGAGCATTAAATAATTTCAGAGAAATAAGTTTGTGATGTGCTGAGGTACTAGAAGGTAAGTAATTCTCTGACAAGCTATAAGTAACACCCATTCATTCATTCAAAATCTACTCAACGCTATGTACTCTGTGAGGGACTGAGGATACAGTTAATAAAGTCCCTAAACTACTGAAGCTAATTTGAATGCTATTAATAGAGTCTGCCTATGAAGAAAACTGTCACTTTGTTCAAACTATGCTTGAATATTTCCTAATAGCTATACCTAGAAACGAGGGACAAGAGCAGCCCATATTTCTCATTCTTAGGTACACCTGCTTCAGAAAAGAAAAACACAATACCATTGTATTTGACTTGTCTATTCAGTTTAGCACTAGTGCTGAATGCCAACAAACAGTGAAAGTCCAACTGAAGTGAACTACTCAGCAACTGAAACAGCTATGGGTATGGAGGTTAAGGTGGAATCAGTGAGTATATGACTTAACACAAAATCACTATCTTACAATTCCAGAAGTCAGAAGTAGAAAATGGGTCTTACGGGGCTAAAATCAAGGTGTCAGCAGGACTGTGTTTATTCTGAAATTTCCGGGGGAGAATTAGTTTGTTTGCCTATTCCAGCTGCTAGAGACCACCTTGCATTACTCGGTTCAGGGCCCCTCCTTCCATCTTCAATGCCAGCTGAACCGCATCTTCAATCTCTGACTCTTCACATTCCTGCCTCCCCCTTTCACTTATTACTGACTTTGCAATCACATTGGGACCAACCAGATAATCCAGAATAATTGAAATCCTTAATTCTATCACATCTGCAAGGTCCCTTTTGCCAGGTAAGGTAGCATAATCATAGATTCTGGGGGTTAGGACATGGACATTTTGGGGGGCCATTTTTCTGCCCATCACACTCGAGTTTTATTTTATGACTACTTATCTATGAAACCTTTTCAGTTAAACTTCCCTGGTGGTCCAGTGGTTGAAAGTCCACCTGGACTAATTCAATCCCTGAGACACTAGTTCGATCCCTGGTCTGGGAGGATTCCACATGCCATAGGATAGCTGGGGCTGTGCACAACTACTGCGCCCACACACCTTAGAATCCACGTTCTGCAACAAGAGAAGCCAGCTCAATGGGAAGCTCATGCATTGCAATGAAGACTAACCCTCACTCACCACAACTAGAGAAAGCCACGTACAGCAACGAAGACCCAGCACACCCATAAACAAATATACTTTTTCACAAACACTTCCAGGGGATGGGGTTTTATTAGAAGTTTTCAGAAATTAGCTATGCATGGAGGATGCAATATTTAAAGACCTAGCCTATGAAAAAGTCAAGAAGAGAAAATTAACTGTTAAAACCACCAAGAGGAGTCTATTGTTTGCAGGAGACAGATATACAAGTAATTGTTGTATTTATACTCTTCCTACCAACAACATTTTCAACTGAGACAGGACTATTTTTTAGTAGTTACTAGGTGGTTAGTGAATATGTCAGTTAGCTAACTGACTGCCTGGAATGTTTTTGGTTGTCAAAATAATTGGGAGGGACACTAGTGGCATTTAGACATGCCAGATACACCACAATATGAGGACCAGGACTGCACAAATTATGAAGTGACAAAAAACACACAAGATTCTTGTAGGTAAAAACCTGTTAATAATTACTTGGACCTAGAAACTAATTCCATTTTTATATGTAAATACAAAGTATTTTTTGCATCCTTTCATCAAAGATCACACAGCAGGCACTAAGAAAATGAAGCAAAACATGTAGTATTTTTATCTAGCACTTAACCAGGAACTGCTTATCATTTTGGAAAATCATACTATCATCAGTCATGCTTTCTCAATTTATCAGTACATTACAATCTGCATCCTTAGCTATTGCATGCAGCATGCTTCTGTGCATGTGCAAGCCCCTCATGACATCATCATGCTTCCCGTGTACTTGTACTCATGGATTTACATACTGAAATACATGTTCTTTATATATTAATATTTATTTTTTGTTGGCTTCTATCCCATTTTTACAAGTAGGGCATTATGTTTATTTTGTAAAGTAAAAGTAAAGTGTTAGTTGTTCAGTCATGTCCTATTCTTTGTGACCCCATGAACTGTGGCCCTCCAGGTTCCTCTGTCCACAGAATTCCCCAGGAAGGAATACTGGAGTGGGTTGCCATTTCCTTCTCCAGGCAATCTTCCCGGCCCAGGGACTGAACCCATGTCTCCTGCATTGTTGGCAGGTTCTTGACTGTCTGAGCCAGCAGGGAAGCCAAACCCCTGTAAGGCAGGCATAATAAAACATGTTACAGAAAGGGAGCTGTAGGGCTGAGCTGGATTTTCAGGGCAATGACCGCCACTGATCCTTACTTTGGCAGGATTTTAGGTAGCCTTGAAAATTAAGTAAGTAAGAAAGATGCTTCTTACTGCAATTAGCAAATAACGATGAAGATTTTGCTTGCTACTTGTTATATTTCAGTTGGCTTCTGAAAGCTTTGTCATATACCATGACTAATAGTCTACAATATGCCTCTCTACTAGACCCCAGGAACTTTTTCTCCAATACTACTCAATCTACAACTGTGGATGGTGAGGGATATGAGAACATTACTGAACATATTTCACTACACTGGTAAATACAGGGTGATGAAATAGATCTCACTTTTTTAAAACAGAGAAGGTTATGACATCAGTTACCTAGAAAACTACAAGAAGAATCTGGCTTGTATAAAGTGTGTTTTATTTCAGTAACAAACAGTATGCCCATAAAAAGAAGTTAGATATTGAGTGTTAGGCAGTAGGTATCTATAAGAGACAATGATCTATTCTCTTTTAAAAAAAAAAAAAGATTTAATGTTGTATTCTTATCTCCAAATTTTGGATAAAAATTTTTCATTTCCTAGAGAATTTTTGATGTGCATGTTGAGTTTTTAGAGGAAAGAACAATTCCTTTAAAAGAAAATATTCTGGATAACCCTAGGTAAAAGGATATAGACACATAAAGCATAATGGAGCTTCCATGAAGCCATGCGTATCAACCAAGAAACAAACAAACAAACAAAAAAAAAACCAAGTATTGCGTGAGCCTCGAGAAATTATGTATTTACCGTGGTTTTCCTGAGTACCAGGTAAGTTTTACATAGTACATCACACACCATGTTGCCTAAAATTCTTCTTAACATTTCTCTCTCCTCCTAAAGTGCCACATACATGGCTATTATT
Source organism: Dama dama (assembly GCF_033118175.1). Taxonomy (NCBI): domain Eukaryota; kingdom Metazoa; phylum Chordata; class Mammalia; order Artiodactyla; family Cervidae; genus Dama; species Dama dama. Next base: position 16,959,879 of record NC_083713.1, read on the forward strand.
AAACTTTCTTTCCGGTGTCTGTATATTTTCAAATTCTGATCCTTCTTACCAAACTCTTAGGACTATGGATTTGTACTCCATGATGACTGCATTTCTTAAGAGTTCAGTCCCCAAGAATACTGCCAAACAAAATTCTTCTCAACCTTCCAAGTTAACGTTTATTAATCATACATCCCAACTGGTTATAAAGTTTCTGTTCCCCCTCTTAGGCTGTGTCTTACAGACTATCTCCGATGCTCTGAGCCCTCTGTACCTCATCAGTCTATACTACTACTTCCATCCTTACAAATCAGGAGCCAGACCAGAAGTCCCTCAATCTGTGATACTGTATGGTACACTGTGATACTATGTGGTAGCTGACTATCACTAGAGTCTACCTGCATATGTTTTCCTGTGCTTATTTTCTCCAACTTCAGGTGCTTTCTGTCGAGAATTCCAAAATCCTTCCTAGATGGACTTTCACTTCTTCAAGAACTAATCGCATTAAACAGATTAGGAAACAACCGTTACAACATTCTTTTTCCTACAAATTTATTTGCTTTTGATTTCTTAGGCGTGAGACCATTTAAACATTCATTTAAAAATTTTATAAAATATTTACTGTGAAATCATTTATATAGTCTTTATTGAAAGATAACAATTAAAAGCTTTTTGTGACTCAAGTCTAATTAAATAAATACCCTTTTTTTGCTTCAGTTTCTCAGCATATGGAGTTAATTAGTTTCTGTCCAGCACTGCCCTAAGGAGATTTTACATCTGGAAAACATCATCAGTGTTGTAACTAGAAATATGTACACTATACAGATGAGTTCTATACAATCTACATTAAGGAGACCACAAAATTCCTCAAGCCTTTTGCTCTAATTCTATTTCATCCCAAAGAGTAATCAATGAATTGGAGTTAACTGTATATCAGATAGATATATATTAATATATAACATGACATTATATCATATCTATTGACGACTTTCTAGTCCTGAAAGTTCTGCTTTGCTTCAACCTCCAAATGGGTCAGCAACTTCTTAGAATATATAGTCTCCTTAATATAAATTTGGCGATATCAACTTTTCTATAACATCTGATTTTCTACTCCATGCAAAAATATTCTTAAACAGAGAAGCAAAGAAAAAAGAAAGGAATGCATAAAGGGAAAAAACAATTTCTTTTTACATTCTTCAATTGGTGTTCCCTTTAAATAATTTTCATCCTGTAACATTGTATTTTTAGAAGTTACTTCAAATGCTTTTTGGAAAGGACCAAAGTACAAGTATAGACATGTATCTACAGAACATAGCTATACTATATTTCCTTCTGACCTTTGACAGTGTAATCCCTATAAAAATATTTTTCCACACTTTAGAAAAATCTCTTTAACACAAACTGTGATTTCAAAAAAATAAAAAAATTAAAGCAACATCTATCAAGCTTAATATAAATGTAAATAACTACTTTAGGAGCCTCAAATATTACTATTTTTAGCAGGAAGAAAAGGGCCTTACAGTTGAATGGTAATATAATTAGCATTATGTCCAGCAAAAAAAAAAAAAAAAAGGTTAAATTTTAAGAATGTTTTTAAAGCTGCAAGGAGTTCAGGGGCTTTTTTTTTTTCGTAGTCACAGAATTGCTAACCTCAAACTTTTATAGTCTAAAATCATTCAAGAAAGGCTTCTTTAGAATTTAACAGAACATACATTTGCTCTGTGAACTCACCTGTAAGTGCTATTACTTTTCTACTGCCTGCTCTGCACAACCAGCAAGTAAGTCTCAGTAGCATTTTGAGTGCTGTGACTGGTAATAGAATAAAATATTTCAAGCATATTAGATATATCAAACTTACTAATAAAATTACTCTTGAAGACTGACTTCTTTATGAAGTAATTTAAGTGCATAAGCTTTGTAATTTCCCAGTAATAGGATGTCTGCACTTAATGAAACTAAGAATAACTTGCTTAACATTTACTTTTATAATACAGTTGACCCTCAGGGTTAAGGGCACCAACCCTCCACGCAGTAGACGAGGTATAACTTTTCAGTGAACCCTCAATAGACACAGTTCCGCATCCACAGATTTAACCAACCTCAGATGGCATTCTGCTCTGGTATGCATTTAGTGGAAGAAAATTTGAGTATAAGTGGACCAACACATTATAAGTCCTTCGTGTTCAAGGGTCAACTCTATTTACTACTTGCCGTGCACTCTTCTAAGCACTTTATAAACATTAATTCATTTCACCCTTTCAACAGCTCCATGTGGCAGGCACTAGTATCATCTCTCAAGATCATATAGATCATGGGTGGAAGACTCTATCCCCAGAGTGCACACTGAATCATTAAGACTAAACAGTCTTTCATTTGTTTTTGTCTAAAAGCATTACTGAATAGGATTTTTTTTTTTTTTAATGGATGCAGGTAATCAAAGGTAGAAAGAGGGAGAGATGTGCCTTTGTGAAGAACTATGAACTTCTGTCACCACAAAAGTTGTAATACTGTACTTTGAATTTAATTACCTGTGTCTGTAACTCTTTTTTTACGTGTTTCCATGTAAACATGCTTTGAGTAACTAAGTTTAGACCTGGGCCATGTGTCAATTATCAATTATCACATGTATTTTAATAAACTATCCCCCAAACTTAAAATCTTAAACAACAACCATTACTGTTTCTCCTGTCAGTCAGCTGGGCAGTCAGGTCTTAGCCCTCTTCACTCAGATCTCTGTCATCAGCTAGGGTTAGCCAGGCAGCTCTGCTGATCTGGGCCAAACTCAAGTGGATTCAAAATACCTGGGAGGTCTCAACTTTGTTCTACCTACTGTCTCATGCTCCACTAGGCTAACCTAGGCTTGCTTTTATGGTGATGGCAGGATTATTGCAGGAGAGAGAAAGAAGAGTGCAAGGGCTGGCCTAGACTTAGGACTTTTACACTATCAGTTCCACTGATTCCATTAGTCAAAGCAACTCACTAAACCACCCCAGATTCAAAGAGTGGAGAAATGGACCTCACTCTGTGATGCAACAAACTGCAAAGTCACATTCCAAAGGGGATATAAGGTGAATAATTGGGTTTTGTGATCTACCACTGCATACGCTGTTTTTTCTGTATTATTCTGAAACATTCTAATATATGGTCTATTCCCAATTATTTCCAATGTATATGAAACATTCAAGAAGACAGGTCATCTTCAAGGCCATAAAACAAATAAGATCTAATCTTAAGAATAGAAATCATAAAATTGCATTTTCAAATCATAACAGAACTATCTAGATATCAATAGGAAGGAGTTTGGAAAATCCTGAAATATATGGTAAATAAACAACACAGTTCTAAATAAATAAGTCAAAGAAGAAATCTTGAGAGAAATTTTTAAATATTTTGAACCATATGAAAATTAAAATCCAACACTTTTAAATGCATAGAAAGAATACCGTTAAAGCAATTCTTAAAGAAAAATGTATGACATTAAGTGCCTAAATTAGAAAAGAAGAAATATCTGAAACCAACGACTTAGGGTCTATCTTAAGAAACCAGCGGGGTGGGGGGGCGACTAAACAAAAGGAATAAAAAACTAAATATTAGGGCAGAAATCAGTACAATTAAAAATACAACTGAGAAAAATCTATTAAATCAAAGGTAGCTCACTCTAAATGAAGTTGAAATGAGAACTTCCTTGAAAGATTATAGTGCATTGGTTCTCACACTTTTTAGTCTCAGGACCTCTTTACACTCTTAGGAAACACCGAGAACTCCCCTGTCACCAAATTTAGAACACAAGAATACACCACCACATATTCCATTTAGCCATCATAGAGATATTATCATCACATATTATTTAGCCTCTGAAAAACTCTACTTAGGAGTACTCACGTAAGAATGTCTTATTATTATGAAAAAAGTTTTTTGAGCTAAACAAGGCTCTCAGCAACCCCAAAGGGTCCCCAGATAATACTCTGGAAAATCTGGAAGAGGAAGATACCAAAGGCTTAGATAAATTGGATGCTGGAAGAATTCATCATGTAGACTTGCTCAGCTACCCCCCAACGCTGTGTCTCCTGAAGAGTCCAAAGGACACTCCTTTCACCAAGACCATGAAGTAAACATTCATGAGGGGTACCCCAGCATCTTCAAAGCTCTGAGGTGGCTGTTCTTTGCAGGCCAGAAAAGACAGAGGAACTGCTGCCATTGAACTGGGCTCCTTGAATTCAATAGGGATCGTAGCAGAGTGACAGTGACCAAGTCGCAATACTTAATTAAAAACAGGTTGATGTGGTTACCATAAAGGGTAGTAAAGTCAAAGCATTAATCAGAATAACTTGAAATAAATATATACCTTTGGCACGGGTAATTGATCAGTGTTCTTAGGATTGAATTAGAAGGGGAACCTAAAGTCTTAATTTGCAGAAGTGCAATGTTCTAAGTCTGACAAGAGTTTGGTTCCCCCAAAAATCTCAGAATGCAGCTTCTTAACTCATTCTGAATAAGTTTACATTAAATTTTACATTAAAGCCCTCAGTCTCCTTGGTTTTCAGTAATGCAAAGTACTAACTCCTCTTTCCAAATGAGTCATAATACTGATCATTAATATTTCAAACGTTTTAACTTAAATCTGACAAGGTTACATTGGAGTTAGGGTTTCAGTAGGAGCAGAAACTGGCTTTCAGGAGAAATTGTATTATGCTAAAGATTCAGTGTGACCAGGCTTTATTGACCCTTACGAGAACCAATTGCCTAATATTTGGTTCAATTTACAATGCATAAACGAAACTTAGTAAAGTAACTTCATATATTTTATTTTATAAAGCTGTGGAAGCAGTAATACCCATTGTGCCCAGCACTTTACCACAAAGAAAGAGGATTAAGTTCTTTCTTCTCCAAAGAGATGGGAATTTGTCCCTAAGAATGTTTACTCATTATGGCTCTACCACTTCAAAATGGTGTTTTTTTTTTTTTTTTTTCAAAATGGTTTTTTAAAGCTAGTGTCCTCCTAGTGCAGAGCTGTTCAATTATTTTGAAACACAAAAGCACAATAGAGGACTAGCTTCCATCAATATGTATACTATTAATATACTGAATACAGATGACTTTGAGGAAATCTCTTTGTAAGAACATTCTGTGAGTAACTGCTGAGTCCCATTTTGGGCCTTTCTGCATGTTGGCCTAGAGGTTTTCCTTAGAACCTCAAATTCTTATCCATAGCTGATGGAGAAGCTCTGTGGTCCCGAGCTGAAATGTGATGCCTCAGATGAATTAGGCTTTAGTAAGCTATTATTCTACACAAACTTAGAAGAGTTATTTACTGAGAATTGACTCAAAAAACACAGATGCTGCTTCTGCTTGAGACAGCCAAAGTGAAATGCTATGGAAAATACATCTAAATTTTAAGAAATATTGAGACAGCAGTTTAAAGACAATCTTAATAGCTTTTTATTCCTTTCTTACTCTTTAGTAACTTCAGTTTTATTAAGGACTTACCTTATGGGAAGAAAAAACTGCAAAAAAGGGGCTAAAAAGGAAGCGGTAAAGACTGGCTTCAGAGACAATTCAAGCCTGACTTTGCTACAGATAGTGTTATTTTTCCCAAAGAGAATTAAGTAACTTTAAATTATTTAAATTGTTCCAAATCATATTAATCTGGACTTCTTGGAAAAGAAATATATATTAAAGCTGAAATTAAGAAAATGTAAAAAGGCTTTTCAAACTGTCAAAAACAGTATCTGCTATTCAGGGTATAAATTACTCAGTTTTCAACTACCAAAGTCAGAAAGTGATTAACTTTAGTGAGAGATTAATTGTAAAAAACCACTTGTATTGTCAAGAGAGCACAGAAATTTGCATAATTAGTAAAAAGGACGCAAGTCCTATCATGATACTCCTCTACTAGAAAGTATTCAATTGCTGTCACTCAGTGTGTGTTTTTTGTTACTGCCAAATCAAATTATCACAAATTTAGCAGCTTAAAACAGTGTCAATTTATTACCTCACGGTTCCAACAGGTCAGAAGTCCAAGAGCTTAAACCAGTCTGAGTCTCAGAAGGCCAAAATCCAGAAGTTAGCAGAGATGTGTTCCTTTTCCAAGGTTTTAGGAGAGAATGTTTTCTTACCCATTCTGGCTGATTCCAGAATTCAGCACTTGTAGGACTATCTCCAATTGCTTGCTATCAGCTGAGAACTCTTCTCAGAAGCTCTATTTCTGACTTGGGAGGAGGAGGGGATCCTCTGAGCGGTCTAAGGGCTGATTGATTAAATTGGGTCCACCTGAGTAACCAATATACTCTTCCCAACTCAAGGTCCATACAGTTTTGTTCGTTTGCTTATTTTTTTTTAATTGAGATATAAGATGTAACGGGGATGAGATAGTTGGATGGCATCACCAACTCGATGGACATGAGTTTGAGCAAGCTCTGGGAGTTGGTGATCGACAGGGAAGCCTGGCATACTGCATTCCATGGGGTCACAAGGAGTCAAACATGACTAAGCAACTGAACTGATGATTAAAGGGGAAAAGGGGAGGGAGGGATATATTAGGAGTTTGGGATCCCCTGACGAAGGGAATGGCAACTCACACTTCTTGCCTGGAGAATTTCATGGACAGAGGAGCCTGGCATGCTGTAATCCATGGGGTTGCACTGAGTCGGACCAACTGAACAACCAAGACACAGACACACTACTATATACACAAAACAGATAACCAACAAGGACCTATTGTCCAGCACAGGGAACTATACTCAGTATTTTATAATAACCTACAAGAATCTGAAAAAGAATATATCAATGTCTCTCTCTCTATATATATATCTGAATCGCTTTGTTGTACACCTGGAACTAACACGTTATAAACACATTGTAAATCAACTATACTTCAATTACATATTTTTTTTAATTGAAGAATGACATATAACATTTTATTAGTTTCATGTGTATAACAATGATTTGATATCTGTATGTAACAGCAAAGGATCACAATAATAAGCCAAGGTAACATCCATCACTACAACATGGCTAAAATCATTTTTCTTGAGGTAATATTTAAGATCTACTCTCTCAGCAACTTTCATATATGTGATACAGTATTATTAACTCCATGCTGTGCATTACACTCCATCACTTATAACTGGAAGTTCGTACAATATCTTGTGACTCCTCTCACTCATTTTGTCCTCCCACACCCCACCTTTGGCAGCCACCAACCTGTTCTCTCAGACTGTGAGCTTGGTTGTTTTGCTTAACATTCCACACGTAAGTGAGATTATACATTACTTGTCTTCCCCATCCAACTTCTTTCATTTAGCATACTGCCCTCAAGTTCTATCCATGGTGCCACAAATGGCAAGATTTCACTTTTCATGAAAAGAAAGTCACTCAGTCGTGTCCGACTCTTTGCGACCCCACGGACTATACAGTCCATGGAATTCTCCAGGCCAGAATACTGGAGTGGGTAGCCTTTCCCTTCTCCAGGGGATCTTCCCAACCCAGGGAAGAAACCCAGGCCTGCTGCATTGCAGGCAGATTCTTTACCAGCTGAGCTACATGGCTGAATAATATTCCATTTTATATATATATATATATATATGTATATATATATCCCCATCATTTCTTGACCCATTCATGTCAATGGACACTTAAGATGTTTCTGCATCATGGCTATTATAAATAATGCTGCAATAAATAGAGGTGCATATATTTCAGGTTAGTGTTTTTGTTGTCTTCAAATAAATAACCATAAGTAGGACTGCTGGATCATATGGCAGTTCTGTGTTTAATTTGGGGGGAACTCCATACCGTTTTCCACGATGGCTGCACCCATTTCCAAGCTTCCCAAGGATGCACAAGGATTTCCTTTAATCCACACCCTTGCCAATGCTTGACACTTTTTGTCTTCTTCATAAAAGCCATTCTAACAGGTGGGAGGTGGTATCTCACTGTGGTTTTGATTTGCTTTTGATTAGTGATGTCCAGTATCTTTTCATGTTTACCTACTGTCAAGGTCCATATCCTTCATCGCATCTGCACAGTTCCCTTGCCATGTAAGTAGCATACTCCCAGGACCCTGGGGACCATGTCTTTGGGGAGCACTATAGTGCCTACCACAAAGGGTAAAAGGGGAAGCCCTTATCAAGTTCTATAAGATGCTATTTGATCTCAGTCTCCACTACCTCTGTTCGCTCTTCCTACTAGTCTTCCCCCTGCTCATCCAACCCTAGCTTCCTTGAACACACAACTCCTGCCTTTGTCCTTTTTGTTTCCTCTGGCTGAAGCTCTTCCCCAGATTCATCTGAAAATCTCATCCTTGTCAAGTCTTTGCTCAAATCTCACCTTCTTAATGAGGTCTACCATGAGTGCCAGTGTTTGGTTTTTTTTACCCCATATAACACCTATTACCCTTTAGGAGTACATGAAGGTTGTATATTGCCATCCTGATTATTTAACTTATATCGAGAGTACATTATGAGAAAGGCTGGGCTGGATGAAGCACAAGCTGGAATCAAGATTGCCAGGAGAAATATCAATAACCTCTGATATGCAGATGACATCACCCTTATGGCAGAAAGTCAAGAGGAACTAAAGAGCCTCTTGATGAAAGTGAAAGAGGGGAGTGAAAATGTTAGCTTAAGACTCAACATTAAGAAAACTAAGATCATGGCATCCCGTCCCATCACTTCAAGGCAGATAGATGGGGAAACAATGGAAACAGTGACAGACTATCTTTCTGGGGGCTCCAAAATCACTGCAGATGGTGACTACAGCCATGAAATTAAAAAAGACGCTTGCTCCTTGGAAGAAAAGTTATGACCAACCTAGACAGCATAGTAAAAAGCAGAGACATTACTTTACCAACAAATGAACGTCTAGTCAAAGCTATGGTTTTTCCAGTAGTCATGTATGGACATGAGAGTTGGACTATAAAGAAAGTTGAGCTCCAAAGAATTGATGCTTTTGAACTGTGGTGTTGGAGAAGACTCTTGAGAGTCCCCTTGGACTGCAAGAAGATCCAACCAGTCCATCCTAAAGGAAATCATTGCTAAGATTGATGCTGAAGCTGAAACTCCAATACTTTGCCCACATGATGCAAAGAACTGACTCCTTGGAAAAGAGCCTGATGCTGGGAAAGACTGAAGGCAGGAGAAGGGGACGACCAAGGATGAGATGGTTGGATGGCATCACCGACTTGATGGACAGGAGTTTGAATAAACTCTGGGTGTTGGTGATGGACAGAGAAGCCTGGCGTGCTGCACTCCATGGGGGCACAGAGTCAGACACGACTGACTCTGTAACTTATTTACTATGATTATTTCCTGCTGTCTCTTTCTGCTGGAGTATTAGTTCCACAAGAGCATCTTTATCCCTCTGATGTAACCCAAGGCTACTGCTGACTAAACACATTGTTTAGTTGCTGAGATGTGTCCAGCTCTTTTTGCGACCCCTGGACTGTAGCCCACCAAGTTCCTCTGTCCATGGGATTTCCCAGGCAAGAATGCTGGAATGGGTTGCCATTTCCTACTCCAGGAGATCTTCCCCATCCAGGGATAAACCCTGCAACTCCTGTGCCACCGGGGAAGCCTTGGAGTAGACACTGGGAGCTCAATAAGTATTACTTGAATTGGTAGTTTAAAGAAGTTTTCCAAATACTGACGGATGGATGGGATTACATGTGTATGTTCTATGTTCTTTTTGTAGGTCATGCGAACTGCAATAGAGCTGCCTGAAATACTGAATTATCTCCTTGATCCTTACCAATTTATCCTTTTTAAACCAATGACATTACTCAGTGTTTTCATATTTTAATTCCTTAAGATCAATACTTCTTTTATTCTGGCTCAAAAGAAAATTCTGGGAAAAAAATGACTTATTTATAACTGTTCATTCCCTTAAAAAATACTTTTGATCTTTTATGATAAAAGATGTACAGTAAAACTAACAAGTACACAAAAAACAAAGAAACAAAAAAAGGCAAAAAGAAACAAAGATGTAAAAAAGAAGTTGTCATCAGTTCCGAAGGCCTGAATACAGCACTGCCTTTTTATCTCAGGTTTACTCTGAAACTTTTTCACTTTGGACACTTCAGACAAGTCACCACAAGAGGGAGGCACATCTGCAGTTTGAGTTAAAACACTTTTCTGAAGTAACAGGAACACGAATGGCTGTTTTCAGCAATAAAGTCTAACCAGTTAAATTCCACTTGAAATTACACTTCAAAAACTACTTCTGCAAGACTTAGCTACTTACAAGAAACAGCCAGTAAGAGACAGATGGCTTAAATTTATAAAAGATTCTTTACTGATTATAATCAATAACCTGATCATTTAAGATATGACCCAAAGGCTCCAAAGACACCTGTTTCACTGACACATCTCAGAAAAAGGTTTTGAGTCTCCTCCCAGTGTCAGTCTCTACTCCAGCATACACTGACCTGAGAGTTCTCACAGACTGCAGAAACTTGGAGCTAAACCACCCACGTGTCCTCTGGGCCAGAGATGCCTTTGTGTCTCCCAAATTTCCCTCTGCCTTAATGAATGGATGAATGAATGAATGAAAGTTGCTCAGTCGTGTCTGACTCTTTGCGACCCCATGGACTATATAGAGTCCATGGAATTCTCCAGGACAGAATACCAGAGTAGGTAGCCTTTCCCTTCTCCAGGGGATCTTCCCAACCCAGGGATCAAACCCAGGTCTTCCGTACTGCAGGCGGATTCTTTACCAGCTGAGCCACAAGGGAAGCCTAACCCTAGATAATAAGTGCTGGCACAAAGAGAATGTAGAATATTTAAATGAATAATTTATCAAACTTTAATGATGTTTATATATTCACAATTAAATGTGTGCAATGATTTATGTTGAGTTGATGCTTTATATATTGTAAATTAAGAAACTTTATAAGACCAAAAGTAACTCATGTATAGTTTTTAACACTTTCTTTTTAAATATTCTATTACATAATAGCTACTTTTACAGCCACAACTGGAACCCAGGACATTCGTTAAAACACTCCAATTCGTTAAAACTCCAATTCGTTAAAACAACTCCAATGCATCTTAATTAAATGACTTAAAATTCAAATAATCTTAAGTTTTAAAGAAAATATACTGTAATTCCACAACACTGAGCTCTACAGAATCTGGGTTTCTGTCCAGTTGCTATCACTATATATCTATATGATTTTAGGCAAGACATGTGTAATGTGTTCTTACCTTCTGTTTCAACTGCTCCATAACCTACCTCCCTTAAGCTTAGTAGCTTGAAACAACCACCATTTCCTCTTATATCTCACGATCTTGTGAACCAGTAACTCATACAAGTCTTGGCTGGGTAATTCTCCTGTTCCATGATATGAATGGGCTCCTGGTGATGCCGAGCTGGCAGCTAGGCTAGGCTGAGTCTGTGACAGCCTCACTGACATACTTGGTGCCTTGTTAACAGGAGGCTTTGCTGAGAACTAAGTCCCTGGCCCATTCCACGCAGTCTCAGAAGGCTTTGTTGAGAGCTAAGTCCCTCTCCCATTCCATGCAGTCTAAGGCCCTTTCCATCTCTCTCCCACAGGATGATGGGTCTTCCCACCCGGGAGATCAGGAGTTCAAGAGACCAAGGTAGAAGCTGCTGATCTTCTAATAGGCTAGTTCTGGGCCTAGCATACCAATTATATCAGTTAAACACATACACACACAGATACATAGGAAGGAGAAATCGATCCTGTGGCTCAATAGGGAGGAATGTCAAAAATTCGCAGCCATCTTTAATCCATCACATACTCATTTTTTTAATGAGACTAACTAGCAAGCATATTAACTATTAATAGTTAATGTTTAATGGATGCATAGTGCATGCCAGTGGAGAAGGCAATGGCACCCCACTCCAGTGTCCTTGCCTGGACAACCCCAGGGGCGGGGGAGCCTGGTGGGCTGCCGTCTATGGGGTCACACAGAGTCGGACACGACTGAGTGACTTAGCAACAGCACATGCCAGATGCTATACTAAGTGATTTACATGTAAATCACATTTAATCTTAACAACCCAATGACAAATATACTATCATCATTTTATACATAATGAGGCTGAGGCACAAAAAATGTTAACTTATCCAAGGTTATATAGTTATCAGACAGGAGTTATAAATAGTCTCACTCCAAAATCTATGCTTTTAGTCATTATAAAAAGCAAATTCCAGTAACTTTAAACACTACCTTTTAATTAACCAGCTAGTATTATAGTAATTTGAACTGTATAGGTTATCAGCATGTTTATTGAAATTAACATAAGAACACTGAGTCAAGAAAATGAGTATTAGACCAAGATAGTCAGATACCCATTTTGGAAAGCTATTTAAAAATTACATCATTACATTACCTTTTAACAACCTAGTTAAAAATTTTAAGCTAAAATAATTTTGGTTCAACTTATTTACTAACGTGAGGTGAACTTCCAAAGCTGAATCTCTGAGTCACAATACCTACATCTTTGCTTCATTAAATCCAGAAGTCTTACAAGCTTACTAAGAACTTTAACTTCAATCAGATTTCTACTTCACATAGAAATCTCAACCCTTTTCAAGCCTGACTGAACCTACAATATACTAGTGTATTTTACTCTTAGTCTATTCCTACATATTGAGATTTTTAAAAACTGTCTGGAAAGTACTTGAGTACTTTAAAAGAGTACTTACATTTAAGGTTAACTGTGTATATCACAGAAGTGTCTTCATGCCCTAAATCACATAGCCATTGCCAACCAACTCACAGGAAATCGGAGAAACGGAGACTCACCTTCTCCCTAGTGTCATAACATGCGAGTGTCTAAACTATGAATAGAAGGAAAGAAGTATGTGGATCATTTGCCATTTAAGTTACTCGGGACATCAGAGACACAGATGAGCTAGAAAACACAAAACTGAAAAGGGAAAAAAAAAATCAAAACACAAAGTCATCTAGCCCAAGATTTGTCAAGGCCATAACCTTTCCTTTATGTGCAAGTTAGAAGATAATAAAGCTGTACATCAAACTTAAACTTTGATTTAAAAATCACAATGCAACACAACAGTCTGTTTGTCTTTTTCTAGTATTCTATTTTTTCTATTATTCTTTCTTCATAGTGTGGGGAAAGATGAGGGGGGCTGGAGAACCGATACAGGTAGTGAGACTAAAGAAGGGTAAACAAGGTAAATTCTGGGTACGTGTGTGCGTGCTCAGTCGAGTCTGACTCTTTGCAACTCTATGGACTGCAGCCCGCAAGTCTCCTCTGCCCATGGAATTTTCCAGGCAAGAATACTGGAGTGGGTTGCCATTTCCTACTCCAGGGGATCTTCTGGTCCAGCGATGAAACTGCGTCTCTTGCTCATGCACTGGCAAAAGGATTCTTTACCACTGCACCACCTGGGAAGCCCAAACTTTGGGTAAACAAGAGTGAAAATGGCAAGGGAGTGGAGGGAACACTAAATAAATTAATCATCTTTAATCTCAGGGGAAAAGATCAAAGTCCCACGCCTCAATCTCCAGCAACTAGCACAATGAATAAGACAAACACTCAGCAAACATTTGACAAATGAATGATGAGAACATTAAAAGAGTTAAGATCAGGTAGCAACAGGAGAGATGGAAGGGGAAGTGCTCCTTAGTTTTACAACACTTTATGAAACTTAATTAACATTTTGGGGGAAAAGGCAAAAACATTTCAGAAAGGAATGAGTGGATTTAACTGCAAACTTCAAAGCTACAGATTACTATCTTTTTAACTAAGATTGGTTTCTTTGCAGAACTTAAGCTCCTAAACACATTTCTACATTTCTTCACTCTTATTGTCAAAAAATAGTAATAACACCATTCCCTTTATGGATCACTGCCTTGTTGTGGCAAAGGGGGGATTTGTGGAACTCAATGAAGCTATGAGCCATGTCATGCAGTCAGCCAAGACAGACAGATCATAGTGGAGAGTTCTCACACAGAAGAACTGTACAAACAAGGTCTTGATGACCCAGATAACCATGATGGTGTGCTCACTCACCTAGAGCCAGACATCCTGGAGTGTGAAGTCAAGTGGACCTTAGGAAGCATCACTACCAGTAAAGCTAGTGGAGGTGATGGAATTCCAGCTGAGTTATTTAAAACACTAAAAGATGATGCTATTAAAGTGCTGCACTAAATATGTGAGCAAATTTGGAAAACACAGCAGTGATCACAGGGTTGGAAAAGGTCAGTTTTCATTCCAATTCCAAAAAAGGGCAGGACTAAAGAATGTTCAAACTACCAGACAACTGCACTCACTTCCCATGGTAAGGTTATGCTCAAAATCCTTCAAGCTAGGCTTCAACAGTACTTGAATCAAGAATGTCCAGGTGTATAAGCTGGGTTTAGAAAAAGGCCAGAGGAGCCAGAGATCAAATTTTCAACATTTGCTGGATCACAGAGAAAGCAAGGGTTCCAGAAAAACATCTGCTTTATTGTCTATACGAAAGCCTTTGACTGTGTGGATCACAACAAACTGTGTAAAATTCTTAAAGAGATGGGAATACCAGACCATCTTACCTGTCTCCAGAGAAACCTGTATGCAGGTCAAGTAGCAAAGTGAGAACCTTACATGCAACAACTGACTGGTTCAAAACTGGGAGGGGAGTATGACAAGGCTGTATACTGTCACCTGTTTATTTAACTTATATGCAGAGTACGTCACTCGAAATGCTGGGCTGGATGAGTTACAAGCTGGAATCAAGACTGCCGGGAGAAATATCAATAACCTCAGATATGCAAATGATACCACTCTAATGGCAAAGTGAAGAAGAATTAAAGAGCCTCTTGATGAGGGTGAAGGAGAGTGAAAAAATTGGCTTAAAACTCAACATTCAAAAAACTAAAGTCATGGCATCTGGTTCCTTCACTTCATGGCAAACAGATGGGGAAAAAGTGGAAGCAGTGACAGCTTTCTCTTCTAGGGCTCCAAAATCACTGTGGATGGTGACTGCAGTCATGAAATTAGAAGACGCTTGCTTTTTGGAAGGAAGACTATGACAAATCTAGACAGCGTATTAAAAAGCAAAGACACCACTCTATTGACAAAGGTCAGTACAGTCAAAGCTATGATTTTTCCAGCAGTCACGTACAGATGTGAGAGTTGGACCATGAAGAAGGCTGACCACCGAAGAATTGATGCTTTCGAATTGTGGTGTGGGTGAAGACTCTGGAGAGTCACTTGGACAGCAATTGGATCAAACCAGTCAATCCTAAAGGAAATCAACCCTGAATACTAATTGGAAGGCCTGAGGCTGAAGCTCCAACACTTTGGCCACCTGATTCGAACAGCCAACTCACTGGAAAAGACCCTGATGCTGGAAAAGACTAAAGGCAAAAGAAGATGAGATGGCTGGATAGCATTACTGATTCAATGGACATGAACTCAGGCAAACTCTGGGATACAGTGAGGGAGAGGAAAGACTGGCGTGCTGCAGTCAATGGGGTCACAAGAAGTTGGACACAACTTAGCAACTAAACAACAATAAAACCACAGTTCATCTGTGAAAACATCCAACAATTCTGCACACACACATACTCAAATATGTCATCTATTTCCTGGTTCTCTTTAAATAAATGATACGATATATACGAAGATAGGTCAGAGACAATACTGGGTAAAAAGAACATACTCAAACACAGCAAACAAATATTTTTAGTTAGAAAGCAAACTTCATGCTCCACAGAGGTCTAAGAAAATAAAATGCCCTCTCAAAACAAAAATCCACAGCCCTTTTACAAAACTGCAACTCAAATATAAATCCAACAGTTTTAATGGGAGAAGTATCCAGTTCTACCTTGAATAACTGAGTTCTGTATGTAATGAAACAGGATATAAAATACAATCCTACTTTAAAAGTTGGAAAAGATTTTTAAAGTTTCAGATAAAAAGTACTTTATAAATGTAATGATAAATAGATTTTCATCCATCCCAGTACACTCTTTAGTATCACTTCATCTCAGAGAACTAAACAAGTCTTCACAGTAGTTTACTGCAATTTAAAAAGGGTATCAAAACCTTCCACACTATGTGTTATTTTAGTTATTCTTTATATAAAGAAAGATGCAGACTACCTAGAGACATGTTCTGTGGTGAAATATTATGTCAATTAAAACTTCCTTTTCACACAAGTGCCAGCTTGAGGAGGTTTTCACTGGCCAAGGAGGATAATTTGAGTAAGACAATGTCTGCAAGCAACTGAAACAGTGAATTTAAAAAAAAAAAAAACTTAAAGCCGTAAGTACATATGAAACAAAAGGATAAAAAAAAAATTTGTTTTTTAAACTCAGAACAGCAGTGGAGGTTGCCAAGGCACCAAAAATTACTCTAAAAATTGATAAAGGAAACAAATTAAATATTTATCCTGGCATCCTGGCATGAATGTATTCCATGATAACCAAACAGCCCTAGTGGATGGCCCGAAGTTCTTCTATATGAAAAGAATTACAGCTAATAAATGCAACGGGAATAAAAGAAAAGCATCATTTTACAAACCTTAATGAAATAACTGATTCATGCAAACTTTAAAAATGTTATATAAAAAGTTAATGGGGACCTTTCCAATGATAGTGTCTGGCTTTTGCCAAATGACCAACCTCAGGATTATTAAAAGTGGGACAACCAGAACTAAATGTCCCCTGGTTTAACATAAAGTCTCCCATACTACCATGAAGTATTCTTGCTCAAACAAATGAGATCAGAATCTAATTAACCTTCTCTAGATATAACATCTAGGATACGGGACAAATGACAGAATAAGTAAAACAAAAAAACTACTGATCAAATTCTGTCCATGGGACACTACAGAGGCAACTCACATGATACTTTCAACAAGTCAAGGTGCACTGAACAGTGGAGAAGAGCAGGGAAACTTTAATTTAAACTTCAAGACACTCCAAAGACAAAACCAAACACACTGTGTAGATGTGGTCTCAATAGTGACTCAAACCAACCAACTGTAAAATTGAAACAAATTTTGGAAACAACTGGAAAACGTTTTTACAGGACTAGATATTAGAACTTAAGAAATTCTTCTTCTTTCAGGTGAGATACTGCCATTGTAATTACATATGGAAATATTCTTTCTTTGATATAACCTCAAGTATTTAAAATCACATCTCAGATATACTTTAAACGAAAGAATGAGAGATTAAACTAGCATGGCAAAATAGTAATGGTTACACGGTTATGAAAGCTGGATTATAGGCAGATGAAGGTTCATGACATAGTTTCTCTATTTCTGCAGACTTCAAACTTTTTGTACTAATTAAGAAATCACTTTCAAAAACGGCTCAATACATATAATTGACAAGTTTATTATCAAGAAACTTCGGTTTTTTAAAATATTGCATTGGCTTTACAAGACTGAAAGATGATCATTCAGGACAAATATAAACAAGGATAATTAAAATATTAAATACTATCTAAATTAAAAGACCCTAATTCAAATTGTTAATTATAATCTTTGTGTCTTGTTAGAAGCAGCTATAGCTACCCTTCATGAAATTCACCTCACCAACTTATGAAGACTACAAAGCCTCACTACAAACTCAATTATATAATTTACAGTAATCAATCAGTTTTTGCAGTTAATCATGAACTATCACAGGAAGCCCAAAATCTTCTTTACAGGGATTTGTTTCTTTAAAATGTATCTCAAGCATCTTTTAAAGTGCGAGCTACAAGTATGCTATATTCTTAAAGAAAAAAGCTTCCAAAGGAAGTATGAGACAGCTATATGACACTGTCAAGAGTGGTTATATAACTAACCGAAGAATCCCAGCAGCACCCTGCTAACTCTGCTTTAGTGTGGCAGTCTTCTCCTCTGTACTTGACGTCTCAGCTCTTCCTACACTACCAGCCGAACATGTATTCCATCGCTTTGGATACAAGACTTTCATCTTTTTTTGGTGTTTGTCTGTCAGAAATCACCTATCAAAAAAACACACATACATAAAATTGTATGGTTATGGTTTTAGTGTCAGAGTCCATTCTAGAGTTAACAGCTAATTTTAAAGTACCAGACACTAAAATGGATTTGTAGCACTAAATTGTATATTTAAAGATTAAAACACAGGCTTAGCTAGAAGATCTATATGCTTTTAAGAATGGCAGAATTTATATTCCTTCAGCAAAGCAAAGTGCATCTACTGCCCAATTAGTAAAATGACAAACACTAAAGCTACAGGAGATGAGGACTTTACAATGATGATTAAAAGAAAAAAAACAACTGAAAGGAAAAATTAAGCCAGTTCTAGAATGATCCCCAAATTTCAAGGGGAAGTCCAACTGCTCTACTAAAGTGTCTTATTTGCTGTCTTAGGACTTGTGTCTGTAGCTGGGCAAGTTTAGAACTCCTGGCTAATTAAGCAAGAGACAATTATATACTGAGTGAGAGTCACAGTATTTCTAGTATTCTTCAATAAACATAATGAACTTTTCCTTTAAGCTTTTTTGAAATGGTAAGTTTTGAAATGGGAGCTGGGCAACGTTTTCTTTTGATCACCAAAATTGCTTCCAATCTAAGGTTCTTCATTTGTGATACCATCAGATTTAGTTATCAACTAATATAGTTTTAGCATTCTCTCACGCCAGAGATGCCCACAAGAAACTTTTTATATATGCAAACATAACTTAGAAAAAACTAAAATAACAACTCTCAAAATGTTTTTTAAAATGACAACGATTTTTTTTGAAAATTCAAGATAAATTTCCACTGGCCAAAATTGTAATTTGTAAAATAGAAAATTTAAAAACACAAAGTGTATTGGTTTCATCGAGGTAATCAATTTCAATAGGAAATATTTAATGGCATTTAATGGCATACAAATCAACCCAATGAAAAAGTTAAACACACACACTACGCACTGCAGCCTTTAAAGTATGTTCTTTCATCCAATCCTTAAAATACCTGATAGTCACTAGTAGAAGCTTTGTATGCTGTAGCAAGAGGTCTCATGGTAGAAATCCGAGGAGTGCTTCCAGGCTGGGTTGGTGTACCTAAGGTTTTGATCGGTGGTGTGAAGGCAAGAGATGGAGATGATAAAGCACACCTGTCACTGTTTTCCATGACGCTCTGGAGAAATAAAGAACACAAAACATCTTATCCACTATTACGTCCAAAGAAAACATCATTAAAAGAAGCATACTTTATTTGATCTAATTCACCTTTCACTAATTTTAGACTTGATAGAACAGTACCTGCTTCTTAGCTAGCATATGAGACCTAATGCTCAAACAGAAATCTCACTTGAATGACCTCAAATATCTACTATCAACTCTCAAGAGTAAGACTCTCCTAACAAACACAATGGAAAATCAGTAAGAAAGACAAGAGAATTTTGGGGGAAGCTGAGGTGGGTAGTAAGTCCATGCTATTTTATACCCAGTAACCCCAAATTTTCCTCTAGCCTCTATGATGATCTGTTACAGCACAATGTAATAATTACACAACTACTCAGCAATCTAAGATTATGATAACAGGAGCCATGTCTAATTCATGCACTAATATATATATATTATATATATATAATGTATATAAGTACCAAGCACAATGCCTGGTAGGTGAAAGTTCACATATATTAAAGAACGATCATGATTTTACAAGCCACAAAGAAAAGTTTAAAGTGTACTCAGTTTATTTAAAAGTATATAGATGTATGTCTCTGTGTGTATATATGAGTCACTCAGTCGCGTCCAACTCAGTGCAACGCCATGGACTGTAGCCCACCAAGCTCCTCTGTCCATGGAATTCTCCAGGCAAGAATACAAGAGTGGGTAGCCTTTCCCTTCTCCAGGGGGATCTTCCTGACCCAGAGATCGAACCCAGATCTCTTGCACTGCAGATTCTTTACTATCTGAGCTATCAGGGAAGCCCCATATAAACATATAGTATTATTTAAATATTTTAAAACAGAAATGACTAATAAAAAAGCTTCACCTTACAACAGCCAAGACATGGAAGCAACCTAAACGTCCATCAACAGAGGAATGGATAGAGATGTGGCACATATACACAATGGAGTATTACTCAGCCATTAAAAATGATGAAATAATGCCATTTGCAGCAACACAGACAGCCCTTGAGATTGTCATACTAAGTCAGTCACACAGAGAAAGATAAATATCATATGGTATCATATGGTATCCACCTATAAATGAAATTTTAAAAGACACAAATGAACCTAGATAACAGAAAGATGCTCACAGACTTAAAAGAATCAACTTATGGTTGCCGGGATAAGGATAGGCAGAAGGGATAGTTACAGGGACATGAACACACTGATATCTTTAAAATGGACAATCAACACAGACGGACCTACTACATAACATAGGGAACTCTGTTCAGTATTATGTAACAATTTAAATGTGGAAAGAATTTGAAAAAGAACACACACATGCGTCTGTATAACTGAATCACTCTGCAGTATACCTGAAACTATCACAATATTGTTAATCAACTATATTTCAACATAAAACAAAAAGTCAGGAACTTCCCTGGTGGTTCAGTGGCTACACTCTGCACTGCCAAGGCATAAGACTCAGGTTCAATCTCTGGTCAGGGAACTAGATCCCACATGCTGCAACTAAGATTTGGCACAGCCAAATAAATAAATACAGTTTTCAGGAAGTTTTAAAGAATATATATAAATAAATCTATTTGATACTACATTTTAAAAAAAAGCTTCAGTCTTTCTAAAGAAACCCTCAGTTACCATTCATATGGAATATTTCATTCTGAAATAGCACCACTCCTTTAAAGTACTTAAAGAATCTGATGTTGCTTTGTGCAAAAAAGGGAATGGGTTAAAAGTTAAAAGACCTAGAATGTAGGCCTCACCTTAACAACCCTGGGTAAGTTACCTAAGACCTCTTGACCTCTTTACCTGTAGAGTGAAGGGGTTAGGATATATTATATCTAGAGTATTGTGACTAAATATCTTTGACTTATCATAAAAGAATGCTATAACATCATCCATCACATTTTTAAAAACTAAGCAACAGCAGCACAGTGAAGCAAAGTGACACGCCACCAATGTTAGTACTTAGTTCTGTGTTCTTCATATAAATTAAGCTGTTTTCCTTACATCAGCAATAACTTACTTTATCTATACATGGTTTTACACCAATCATGATAGATTCTCCAAAAATTCTTCCATCTTTGCTTAAGGCTTTTCGGGCCTGCAATTTAGATTGATAACGAATATGCATCCAATTTCCTGTGTTAGACATCTGCAAAAAATGAAGTTTTTTCTTAAATTAAAATATAAAGTATATAAAATTCAAATTTTCTATTAGAAAATAGAAACATACAAAATAAATCCGCTTCTAGTTTTTATCTGATGCCCTGTAAAAGCTGTATACTAGAATTCAACAAAAATTCTATTTAAACAATTTCAGTATCTCTAATTCTTAAATCTCTTATATAAAGAATATGTGGCAAATATTCTCTAAAAGCAAAGTAATTTTCAAAAGATAATTGTTTCTTACAAAAAGGTCTTATCCACACTTGCTATGAAATTTTTTTAAAACTGTATTCATCGATCTGATTTTTTTGTAGGAGTTAAACAAGTCAATCTCTAGCAATAAAAAAAAGATTTGTTATTTATAATTTATTGTGCAAGGTAATTTAAAGAGAAAAAAAAAAAAGCTCTCTGCAAAACTAAAGAAACTCTACGAACTCTAAGTAAGAAATATCCTTTTTGTTTTCATTTACCCCAATAAAACAAGCTCAAATTGGAAAACTTTCACAATCTTTTTTAAGAGACTGTGAACTATTTTTAAAAGGGGGGAAGCCTGAAACTCTCACTTACTTATCTTCTCCTTTTTTATCAAATACTATGCAACTTCCAGCCTGTCAGACTCCAACAGATATATTCTTTGAAAATTTTAAAAAAGAAAGAAAAACTTTTAAGACATTCAGCAGCAAATTCACAGATTATCTTTCCTCAGCTTAAATCTTGAACTGAAAAGAATTAAGACTTACCACATGTTTTAAGATATTCCCATATTGTGCAAATTGCAATAATATATAGGAAGCAGATGCCTGAGGAAACCTGGGGAAAAAAAACTTGCCCAATCAACTTCAATAATGATGAATGCAAATTAACTTACAAGCATTTCAAGATAAACACTCCCCAGTTGTCTAGTACATTAATAAGAGACCCTTGATCATTCTGCTTTCCTCTATTATTAGTTAAATCTATTCATTTGCCCATCACCCAAAAGCAAATTATGTTAAAATTAGTTCTGACTCAGCCACTTTTTTCCATCTCCAAATTCCTTCCCTGAAATTTCTAAAATTCAAGTCACAGTTCTGCATATAACTTATTTTACGTGGGTATGTGTATGTGCATACATGCTTGTGAGGGGGGTGGAGAAACACTGAGATATACTACTACGGTTATTAAAGAGCAAAGAACTTTACATTATACAGAGTCATATCAATATATACTGAGCACCACCTGAAAATTCAAAAATGTGTTCCTGAAACAAAAACTCAGAACCAGAATCAATGGTAAACAATCAATTAAAAAGATGGCTACCAAAACTTTAAATGGCCTTATTTCTGTATGGAAAATTCTAAGTGATTTTTACTTTCTTCTTCATAAAGCGCTGAATGTCTTGACTATCACAATGAGATATAAGTTTGATAATTCAAATAATAAAGCTATTTTCAACTTGAAAATCTGGAGTTTCCTTAACCAATAACTTCAGTTATCTGGAGCTTGAATTAGAAATTTAAAGGAAAAAAATGTGAGTCACAAAAATAAATAAGAAACTCCACATATTAAAATCTATGTGACTAAAATACTGCATTCAAGATTGGAAAATTTTATGTTATGTAAGTTTGGATATAAGGTTTCTAACTCCAAAGAAAACAACAAAAAAGTCGGGGTGACTGCAAAGCAGTACTAAAAAATACCAAAACCAGAGAGAGAAATAATGTTTGCACTTGAGGGAGGCACTTGAGAAATAAAACGTAAGAGTCTAGGACCACTCTGAGGAGAAACATTCCAATATATCCTGTCAAAGAATCACCCTACTCAAGAGGGAGGGATATATGTATACTTATGGCTGATTCACCTTGTTGTGCAGCAGAAACAAACATAACACTGTTAAGAAACTGTCCTACAATTAAAATTTTTTTAAAAATCATTACCCTAAAAAAATAAATGTTATTTCATGACCCTGAGTCAGAAGGAAGAAGTCAAATCATCAAAGGAAGAACATATATAATGTATTTTAACTGTACTTTTTAGCTGTACTTCCCTATAAATAATCAAAAGATGATATTTTATCCCTTAGAAGAAAATGTTTCCGTTCTTGCAATTAAACTCATAAGCAGGGCTACTAAAATATAAAACCAACAGAAAATATATGGGTGGGAAAGGATAAGTCTTAACAATGAAGGACTAACAGAAGTATAATACTTCAATTAATTTATGCAACTATTGAGGAAGCTTAAAAGTGATACCATTACTACTCAACTTGAAAAACACACTTGAGTGGACAGATACATTCAAAAACATACCAACAAGCACTTCATGAGAGAATACAAAAATTTAAACACAAACACCGAAAAAAAAAAAAGCAGCAGCAGTCAGCCCAATGGCTGTGGACACAGGGCTGAGGGTGGGCTTTCTGGAGAGCAAGGAAAAGCAAGGACCCTGCTTTTTACCTAAACACAATCAGCACCAACGACTCTCTCTGGAAGGTGACACAAAAAGCAGGTGGCAGTAACTACCTAACGAGGAGAGAAACTGTAGCTGCTGGGGAAAAGGTAAGAAGGAAAACTTCACTGTGATCTTACACACCCCTCTGAGCTTAAATAAATTGAATAAAGTACACTAACACCCACCCGTGCATTGCTCTCTCCTTCAAGCTCACGTGTTCTTGTATTTTTCACCCCAAAACTAGGTACAGTGAGGTCCAGCAACAGCATGACATCACACTGTCAAATGCATCTAGGACTGCCGTGCAGTTTCTATTAATGTTCGATATTCTACAGCTAGTAGGTACCAATCCTGTGGCACAGTATGCATATATACACAAATACAATTCAACTCGTTAGTTCAAAACTGGTGAAGTCCAATATAAGCATAGACACAGTTCCAACAAAGGAAGGGGCTTCCTAAGTCTAGTGGGGCAACCCTCTTCCAATATTCAGCAAATATGCTGAAAAGAAAATAATTTAAGAAAAGGCAAACAGAAAAATGATGGAAAAACTATTAAAAATCAAAAAGTAATATACATGCTGAAATGTCAAGGGCTTCCCTTGTGGCTCAGCTGGTAAAGAATCTGCCTGCAATGCGGGAGGCTTGGGTTCGATCCCTGGGTTGGGAAGATCCCCCGGAGAAGAGAAAGAAATGTCAAGAGAAGAGAAGAAGAAATGCCAAGGTGATATATACTGAAGTCTGCAACGTACCCTGAAATGTACCAACAATAACAAGAAAGATGAATTTAGGTGAATCTAGGTGGATAAATGAGTGTCTGCTATGCAACTATTTTAGTTTTTAAAATATATTTGATAATATTCATTAGAAAACATTGTTGCTTTAAAGGTAAATTATCTAGAAACCTTACCCGAACACAGTCACCCAAGTGTCATCAAGGTGATCTTCAGATGTCAGAGAATCTCCTTGAGTATAAAAAGGATCCAACTGGGCAGGAGATAATGTTGTCTTTCGGGGTTGACCAATGTTTGCTGGACTAAACATACTTTGCCCTATATTAGTATATTTAGTAAGTTAGTTACCAATATAAACATCTTGGTTTATTTTAAATGAAAGCTTTAGTTTTAAATGGAAAAGTATATTAAAAGTTGGCAATTCCATAAATAATTCAGAATATACACTGTAACCAAATCATAATTATATACTACTATACAGTTTGAGAGGAAACCATTAAAATTTGAGTGTAACTTATGACTTTGCAAATTTATTTTTATTACAAATTTCTAAATGTTTTATTAATTTCCAGTTAAACCTACACCAGAAGGATCTCCAGTCAACCTCAAGGACTTCTGTTGGACTCATCTTCCAAACCCACCACTTTCATTATGGCACCTCTGCCTTAAAAATAGTCAATTACTTCTCATTAGACACTACAAAATACAACTGCCTTGGTCTCCACAATATCAGTTCAGTTCAGTTGCTCAGTCGTGTCCGACTCTTTGCGACCCCATGAACCGCAGCACGCCAGGGCACCCTGTCCATCACCAACTCCTGGAGTCCACCCAAACCCATGTCCATTGAGTCAGTGATGCAATCCAACCATCTCATCCTCTGTTGTCCCGTTCTCCTCCTGCCCTCAATCTTTCCCAGGATCAGGGTCTTTTCAAATGAGTCAGCTCTTCGCATCAGGTGGCCAAAGGATTGGAGTTTCAGATTCAACATCAGTCCTTCCAATGAACACCCAGGAATGGTCTCCTTTATGATGGACTGGTTGGATCTCCGTGCAGTCCAAGGGACTCTCAAGAGTCTTCTCCAACACCACAGTTCAAAAGCATCAATATACTTCCAACCTTATTTTTCCCGTGTGCCCCTCAACAGTACTACCCTAGTCCCTAAGATGTGAATGTAGTTTTCTCTTATTCAGGTTATTTCTATCTGAAATGTCTGATTCTACTTTTTCTTTTCTTATCCTTCAACAACTACAATTAATGAGTACCTCATGTCCAACATGTCAAGCTAAATACTTTACATGGTCATTTTATCTCAGAAGCTCTGTCCTACTGAGACTACATATTTCTGAGAAACAGAGACTTTAAATGTACACTAAGGATCATTCCGGGTATCAAAGATACAAAAAGTGACCAAGTCAGACCAAAGGGAGAAAAAAAAATCTCTAACAGAGCTTAAATTCTCATGGAAGAGAGACAAGCAAATACCTAGTATGTTAGAAAACAAAATCCTGTAAGAAAAAAAATCATAATGCAGAAGAGTGATAAGGAATACATATGCAGATAGGAGTTAATACCCAAAATACATAAGGAACTCATACAACTCAACAGCAAAAAACAAACAAAACAAAACCAATCCAATGTAAAAAAAAGAAAAATGGAAAGAGGAACTCAATCAACATTTTCCCAAAGACACACAAATGTCCACAGGTACAAAGAAAGGTGCTCAATATCAATAATCATTGGGAAAATGCAAATCAAAACCAGAATGAGATATCTCATGGCTATTCATCAATGACTATCATTTAAAAAAAACCAAGAGATAAGGGTTGGTAAGGATTTGGAAAAAAGGGAATCCTTATACACTGCTGGTGGGAATGTAAGTTAGTACACACGCTATGAAAAACAGTATAGAGGGTACTCAAAAAAATTAAAAATAGAGTGACATATGATCCAGCAATCCCTCTTCTGAGCACATAGCCCAAGAAAATAAAAACAGGATCTCAGATATCTACACTCACATGTTCACTGAAGCACTATTCACAACAGCCAAGATATGGATACAGTAAATAGATGGATAAAGAAGATGTGCTACGTGAGTCCAACGAAATGTCATTCAGCCATTTAAACGAACGAAGTCCTGCCATTTGTGACAATATGGATGGACCTTGAGCGCATGATATTCAAGATGGTAAGTGAAAGAAGTCAGACCAATACTGTATCACCTCATTTATATGTGGAGTGTAAAAAAGCAGAACTCGCAGCAGTGGTTACCAGGGACTTGGGGAGAGGGGACATGGGGAGTTGTTCTGGTCAAAGGGTATAGTTGAATAAGCTCTGGGGATTTAAGTACAGCATGCTGATTATCACTAATAATACCAGATTACATACCTAAAAGCTGCTAAGAGAGTAGAGTTTTCTCACCACAAAAAAAAAAAAAAGAAAAGAAATGGTAATTCAGTAATATGATGAAAGGTGTCAGTTAACACTAGGATCATTTTGTGATATATCAGTGTAGCAAATCAGCACACAGTATACAATTTAAACCTGACTGTCAATCACAGCTCAGTAACTCTGTAATGTTAGTTTCCCTCTATTATATCCATAAGTTAACCTGCAACAGTAGACTTATACGTTACTTCAAGAATCAAATAAGAACTCACACAAGTTAACTATTTTAACGAGATAGAACTTCAATACTACGAATGACGCACTTGGTACAATTATTATTTTGCATCAACAGCACAAATATATTCAGAGTCAAATCTAAAATAAAAGACTTCCAAGAATGATCTCCATTCTCTTGCCTCCAAGCAGTATCAAACCAAAACTACAGCCTCAACAGAATTAAAAGTCAAAGGCATCAATAAAGTAAAAACTGAAATGTAACAATGTGATTCTAACTAAAGAGGAAAAATATGATCATTTACAAATTTCAAAATTCTTAATTCTTTATGCCACACAACTTGAATTCCCTTACATCATCTGGACTCAAGTTTAGAAATCAGAATTAATCTAATTTAACACATTAATATAGCCTTTCCTTAAGAAAATAAATAAATAATTTCAGATCACCTCAGATCTGTTAGGCTAATTAAGAAATCTATTTAATTCAGAACACTATCCTAGCCCCTACTAGAAAATAAGAGAAGATGCTCAAAACTGATTTTTTTATGTTGGGTCGTCAAGAAATCGGGCTAAAAACGATTTAGCAACCAGAATCTTGACAAACAAATATTTAAATATTTTTATAACAGTAATCGAGCACAAGAAGGTATGGAACAGTTACAAACTCTAGAGAAAACAAAAGGATATCCAAGGAGGACATGGAATTCTAGTATACTACATGGTTCAGTCTATAGATGCACCTAATTTTAAAATTAAATTCATGCTTAAGAGAGACAATACAAAGTAAAAAACTTAAAGAATGTTAAACTGCACAGGATGCTAGAATACATTTGGCCACTTTTCTTTTCCCTAGCAATTATTCTTTTCTTCATCATCACAGAGGCATTTAATAGGTATAAAATATTTCTAAAATAAGCCTGATTTAAAATGAAACACCCTACTTTAATAAGTGAGCTAATCAACTTACCAACTTTCCTGCTAGGAAATACAGAGAAGCACACAAAAGATAACCTTAAGTAAGTTTAGTTCTTACTACAAAGACATGCCTTTAACACAATAAAAGAGATGGTAAAAAGGCATTTTAGTATAAAATCTAAAGCCAATTCAAAAATTTTATGTCCTGTATTACCATTAAGAAGGTACAACTTAGCTTTGCTATTTCATGTAATAATCTTCAAGGAAGAAATTAAATGAAGGATCAAAATAAGACAACCATTATGACCTTTAAAAATAAAACAAATCAAAATTAACTCTCAAATAAATAAGCAATCTAATTTTTGCCCCATCAACTACTCTGAAAAACATAATGACTTATACTAATCTAAAACTATTTACATAACTTTAGCATAATTGTCCCCCCACTTTGTTAATGTTTCATTGGTCCAGTAATTTTACTTCCTTTCAATCAGACTTCTGGTACCTGCAAGCAATGCTTTGTAAAATGAAAAAGTGTGCCTATCAAACCACATCAAATTGTGTCTCCCTTGGTAAACCATTACTCAAACAGTCTTAAGATCAGACTGGAAGTGGAGGGCAAAAGAACTTATTACCTTTTATGAAAATGTCTTCAATTAAAGAGCAGATTCAATTATTTCAAAATAGACCACTAACCTAAATGAAAATAAGAGACAGAAGGAGTGGGAAATTTTAAAGAGATACATGGCATATGAAACTTGGGAGAAAAAGAGGTTCCTGGCAGTGCTGCTACCTTCTTATCATGAAACAACATATAAAAAAGAATTTGGTCTCAGTCCAAAGAGATGTTTGGCCTTTTCAGGTTCCTGGGAGATAACCCCTACACCCTAGGAATTTCCTCAGCCAGGAGAGTGTCTTTGTTATTTGTGGCAGACCCCTCAACCTCAAGTGAACCTAACAAGGTGACTCCTAGTGAAGCAGGTCATGACATAATGACCACCCATAAAGACCGTTCATGTTATTAAAAAAGGTCACCTCTGGGCAGAAGAAGGGATGGAGACCGAGTCTGGCCACTTGACCAATGATGCAATCATTTTTATGTAATGAAACTCCAATGAGACCTCAAGGCATGGAGGCCCCCTGAGCTTCCCTACTCGCCAGTACTCTGAGCACTGTGCCATCTGTCCATGCCAGGAGGATAACATGTCACAGTTCTTGTTTGGAACAGTCCCGGACTTCAGCCCACGTATCTCTTTCTTTAGAAGGTTCTAATCTGTATCTTTTCTACAATAAAACTAACTGTAAGCATTGCACTTTCAGTGGATCCTCAATCTGTCTGGTGAATTATCAGACCTTAGAGTGGGCTTGGGAAAGCCTGAATTTGCAGCCAGCAAGTCTGAAATGAAAGTGGCCCTGGGGACCCTTAAACTTACAGTCGGCACCTGAAGATAGAGCAGTCTTGCAGGGACTGTATGCTCAGACTTGCAGTTTGACAAACGCATGGTACCCGGATGAATGTAACAATATCCAAAATAGTACAATGAACTGAACACCAGTGTTCATCTCCAGCCCTTGTCAGGTGACTAATGACAATCATTCTGGAAAGTCCAAGGTTTTGGAGACCAAAGAAGGTGTGAGACAGACCCCTGGTTGAAAGCAAGGAAAACCAGTTTGAGAGAGGATATGATAAGGGGTGAAAAGGCAAGCCCCTCCCCATCCTGTGCAACTACCCCACCCCCGTTCGAGAGAGGATATAGTAAGGGAGGGAAAGGCAAGCCCCTCCCCATCCTGTGCAGCTACTCCACCCCCGAAAAACCAAGGTGTCCCCTTGGAAAAGAAACGCCAATAGCTCAGGACTCAGCAGGTCCCGGTCACAGAGGAGAATAACTATGTAAGAGTGAAAATCTGCATACTGAAAAGAAGACTTCTCCCGTTCTACATTCAGAACAGCAGCTTAGACATTAATACTGAACATTAAAGAACTTTTCTTTGGGAAATTTAAGAGAAAGGACCTATATATGCTGAAATCAGAGATTTTTCCAACAAAAATTTGTCTAACTGTCTAATGCTCCTACAGCAAAGCCCAAAAAGAGACAGAATAACCTCTCTCCACTAATTTCCCCTTTCCTACCATTGTCAACACACATACACACACACACACACACACACACAGACTCCAAGTAGCTATTTAGTGCTTCATTCAAATACATATGCCTTCACTAAGAAAAGGCATAAGAGATTTAAAAAAGAGACACAGAGAGAGGGGAAAAAAAAGATCTAGAAGAAAACAGACGGTATAAACAGGAATAAAAGTCCAACCTGAAGTTCACTGGTAAGTTATTTTAACCATGAAACAAGACAGGATGCTACATTTTAAATACTTTAAGAGAACAGCAGCAAAAAAGATCATTGAATATTAAAATATCAAAATAAATTATTAGATGCACTGGAAATTGATATTATGGACATCTTTCAGAAAGTAGAATACAGATATAAAAGACACTCTAACACAGAAAAAGTAGAAATTTAGAAATCTCTGCAGCACTCACACACAGAATAAATTCCAGAGAGATAGAGAACACAGAAAACAGTGGGAAAGCTATTATCCAATACAAGGAAGCTTGCCAAAACCCAGGGTAAGTGTCTTGATTTAAAGGATCCATCAATTCCCCCAGAAAAAGAAAGTCCCAGAGCAAGGCAGATTTGTGGAAATGAAAACACTAACCCTACAGAGATCTTAAATTTTTTGAAACCAAGCCCCTACAGCAACTTAGGAACCATCACTGCGTATGACATCTGCAGAACACTGGAAGCCAGAAGACAAAGGAATGATGCCCCCAAAATTCCGATCTAGAACTCTATACGTGGCCAAACAAACAACCCACTATAAGGAAGATAAAAGGCATTTCAAACTCAAGGTCTTAAATTTTATTTCCCATGTAAGTTTTCCTAGAAAGGTACTCAAATATGACCTTCACCAAAATGAGAAAATAAACTAAGAAAACATGTTAACTAGGAAAAATAGATCAACTCTAGAAACTTGCTAAGGCAAATCCTGAGGTAGGAGTTGTACATCGTGCTGATACAGGAAACAGCCAGGAGAGAGGCTGAGAAGGAGAGGTTCTCAGTTTAAAACGAAACAAACAAAAATGAAACTGTGAGCATTTTTAAAAAGACATAGCAGCAGAACATTTGCTTAAAGGAAGCAAATGGCACATAGAAAATTAGACAAATGGAAACTAGAAACAATTATTAACTAAAGAAAAATTAAAATTTTACAGGAAGAATAAATTATACTACTCGATGAAACACTGAACAGCACTTACATAATCTTAGTAATATAAAACACTGACAAAGGAATAAAGTTTGATATATTTCAATTCTATTCAGATAATGCAGGGGACATAAGACAATTTTCTTCAATTACCTTAAGATATAGCAACTTTAAAAATGAAAATCAAGAATCAGCAATATAATTACATACAGCCGACTAAGAAATGGCCCTCCAAGATGGCTACATCCTAATCCCCAAAACCTGTGAATGTTACTTTAGACAGCAAAAGAGATTATGCGTTTATGATTAAGGATCCTGAGATGAGAAGACTATGGAGGATTATTCAGGTGGACCCCCAATAAATCCATTAGTGTCCTCACAAGAGATGTGATGTGATGATGCAAAGAGATTGGAGTGATACAGTACACTTTTAAGTTGAAAGAAGGGACCACAAACCAAAGAATACAGGTAACCACTAGAATCTGGAAAACACAAAACCAAAGAGCAGGGGAATGGATCCTCTCTAGGGCCTCCAGAAGGTAACCAGTCTTACCAACACCTTGACTGTAGCTCAATGAAACTGATTTTGGACTTCTGACTTCTAGAACTATAAGAAAATAAATCCAAGCTGTTTTAAATCACTGAACTTGTGGTAATATGTCATAGTGACAACAGAAAGCTAATACAGCAACTCGTTCAGGTAAGGGAAGCTAAATTCCAAAAGGAATAGCTCTAAGGTCTGGACTGGCTAGTTCTGGAGGAATAAAGCTAAAGACTGCAGCATTTCATTATGGTACTGCATTTAAGTACTATGTGCTATTTTTAAACAATTTGGAATTATTACTTTGACTAAAACATAACATATTATTATCCCACTAAAATTAGAGACCAATCAATGGTACTATGGCTAGTTTGGCATGAAACTAAATAAATTTTGGTGATTAATTTTAAAAAGTTAATGCCACAGGCAGAAAAATGGTCCCCCAAAGATGTCTATGTCCTAATATCCAGGAGTTGTGAATATGTTACATTACATGGTAAAGAGAAATTAAGGATGCTATGGAATTAAGATTGCTCATCATCTCATCTTACACAAGAAGATTATGCTGGACTAATAGAGTGAACCCAACAGAATCACAAAGGTCTTTAAATGGTGAGGGGAAACAAATGATGTTAAATAAAGGCTCAACTAACCATGGCAGGCTTTGAAGTTGGTAAGAATGTATGACCCAAGAAATATGGGCAGTTCTAAAAGCTGGAAAAGAGGAGAAGAAAGCAAGATTCTCCTCTAGAACCTCCACAAAAGAACGGAGTCCTAATAACACTCTGATTTTAGCCCACTGAGACCCATTCCAGACTTCTGACTTCCAGAATTTTAAAATAATAAATGAGTTGTTTGAAACCACTGTAATCTGTGATAATCTGTGTCAGCAGCAATAAGAAACTAATATAATCTAGATTAAGGCTAATGTTTACTCAATATATTAAAGAAAAACTATGCCACGCCAAGTTGAACACAAATATTCCAATCATCATTTGGTGTTGGGATGTCACTGCCTCAAAACACTATATACATATAGGAGTTTCCTCTGTCTGCTCTAACAAACTACTACAAACTGAGTGGCTTAAAACAGCAGAAATTTATTCTCCCACAGTTCTGGAAACCAGAAGGCTAAGAACAAGTTTTCAGCAGAGTCTAACACCTGCTGAAGGCCAGCAATCAAAGAATTCCTTGCTTGCTGGCTCCTGTAGCTTCCAGAGACCCTGGTGACTTTTAGTATTCATTGATCTATGGCTACAACACTTCAATGTTTCCCTCACTTCATATCACCTTCTCTTCTGTATATCTCTCCTGTCTGTGCCAAATTTCTCTGTGCCTCTAGGAACACTTGTGATTGGATTTAGGGCACACTTGCATCCAGGTAATTACCAGGATTATCTTGCCCTCTTTTCCTCTCTCCTTAACTGTCCACTCTCCTTGAGAGACATGCCTCTCAAGATCCTTAGATTAATATGCTTTGGCCACAAAAAGCAGTACTCAGGATTCCAAGAGTTACAACGTCAACAAGTCATTTTGGGGGCCACCATTCAACTCACTACAACTCACATCCATCAATTCACTCAGTCAAGCAACATTTACTGACATCCCTTTATACCCAGCTCTGTGACAAGTAAACAATGAAGATATATGGAAGGAATCTCTGTCCTAAAGATCATAACCCAGTAATGGAGAAACATAAAAGCCTAGCAGAGAGAGTTCCATAGGCGCACATACAAGGAACAGCTAAGCCAGATCAGAAAAAGAAGTGTCAGGGAAAAGTTGCTCACAGAAAAGTCAGTCCTTTATCTGCTCTTCTGAGAACACTATTAGAATTATGAGTTCCTGGCATCAACAAAAGCAGCCAGAAATGGCTATAATCTAAACATCCTACTTAACCTGTTAACAATATGCTAACACAAATAAGGATTCTAGCTCAGTACATGTAAATGCTATACTATTTGCGAGAGGTGACAAGTAAATGAAAGAACTTCTCAAGGAAAAAAAAAAACCTAATTAAAAATAGGATGAAAAATAGAGGAATACTTAAATACCAGCAGCAGAAAACTGATCAGTGAGGATGGGGAAAGATAGGGCAAACATTCAGTATTCTTTACCAGAGGCAATAATGGTTAAAAAGTTTCTGAAATTCTTTAATCTCAACTACCTACTTTGTTATATGACCAACATTTTCCTGCACCAGAAATAAGATTTTAAGAGAGATTTTTAACCTCAGTTACAGAATTAAAAACTAATCAGAATCTCCTTATTGGATACAAGTTCAGTTCAGTTGCTCAGACCTATCCGACTCTTTGCAGACCTCCTGGACTGCAGCACGCCAAAGCGTCCCTGTCCATCACCAACTCCCGGAGCTTGCTCAAACTCATGGATACAAAGACCTCAGCATAAAACAGCAATTCATACCATTAAGTCCTGTGATGTCTCTTTATAAAAGCTGTCAACCTCCGAAAGTTAAAAATTTACGTATTATAGAAGTTTTCGTTTATTTAACATTAAATGTAAGACTTTAAAAAATTAAAAGTCTACACATTCTCCTTCAATTTTCTCAACTCTTTTTTTCATTTTCCTGTTTAGTATCGACCATGCATCATAGTCCTCATGCCAACAACATGTTTTCAAAAGTATTCTTTTTCACTTATGTCCCATTAAGACTCTCTATACATAAATTCTTAAACTCAAAGGAGCAGCAGCAGTGACTCCCAGTGGCCAACTTTATGACAGGGATGTTTTCCTATCACAGTTTTTATATTTTCACGTATGGTTTCTAAAGTTGCAAGAACTTCATAGAAGTTACAGTATTAGAAAAAATAGATTAACAAAAGGAAGTTTAATTAGCTTTAACCCTGTACTCTTCTACTTGACAGCAATAAGAATATTATAATGTATGCTTTTTAGACAACTAAGAAATGCTTTAAAACATATAACACATTACTTAAATTACATGCTTTTGCATTTCCAATGTCTCTGGAGTCACTGACTGACTCACCCAGTCACTATTAGAGCAAACAGTCAAGCAGCAAGGTATTATCACACAACGGAGCATGTCACCCACCTATTTGTTTGATCAGATTAAGATGGCTAAAACCTGAACTAATTCCCCTAGAAAATTTCACCTCAAGTAAGTAACTGAAACAGAAGTGACATCCTAGATTTTTCACCATGATATGTGGTAGACAGAAATCTAAAGACATCACCCCAAAGTTTCTGTCCCTGGGTTTGATTGATTGGTAATTCAACCAAACTCTAATCCAAGTATTGCTGTGAAGGGATTTTACAGATAGAATTAGGTTACTTATCAGTTGATCTTAAAATAAAGAACTACCCTGGACTACTGCAGTGAGCCAAGGAATCAAATGATCCCTTAACAGCAGCAGATGGCAGAAAAGTCAAATCAGAACTATGAGAACAGATAAGTCAGAGAGACTCAAAGCATGTGAAAAGACTTGATCTGCCACTGCTGCTTTTGAAGACAGAAAGAAAACCAGAAGCCAAACAATGAGGGCAGCCTGTAGACACTGAAAACAACCTATGGCAACAGCCAGTAAAGAAACAGAGACCTCAGTCCTACAACTGAATGCAACTGAATTTGGCCAATGACCTGGATGCAGATTCATGCAGAGTTTCCAGAAAAGAACAGAGCCCTGCTAACACCTGAGCTATAAAGAACCAAGCTCTGCCCAAGACATCTGACCACAGAAACTATGAGATAATAAATGTGTGTTGTTTTAGGCCATTAAGTTTGTGATAATTTGTTACAGCAAAAATTTTTTTAAAATACTGATTTTGGTACCAAGTAGAATGCTGCTGTAACACCTGTAAGTGTGGGCATACTGTTAGAATAGGGCAGTGGGTAGATGCTGAAAGAAATGTGAGGAACATGACAGAAATAGCATTGAACAAACCAGTAGTAGAAATCTATACTTTAAAGAACATTGCCAGTGATGGCTCACACACTGCTTGAAGAAATCAAGATCTGGAGGATAAAAAGATCTGTTTGTCATTGGGTATTATTTTTGTCACCCATTTTGCCTTTAAACACGAGTGTTTAGCACAGTTCGTTTATATAATTGTCCATTCGATTCATTTAAATCTACTGTCTTGCTATCGCTTCTCTCATTTCATCTGCTTTTGCTGTCGCTTCTCTTTTCCTACTTTGCTGTCTTGTTTTATGTCTAAACCACCACCATCTCTCACCTGTGTTAAGGTAGTAGCCAACTATCTGATCTCCTTGCTTCCACCCTGCCCCTTACTCCAAAGTCTATTCACATCACAGGGGCAGTCTCATCCTATTTTTTTCTACCTTTTCTGGGTAAAGACCAAGTGCTATTAATACAATAACCCCCATTCCCTCTCTGGCCTCATCTCCTATTATTCACCCCCTCCCTCACTCCATTTCACACGTTAGTCCAACTTCTTCAAACACTCCAGACACAATCCCACCTCAGTGCCTCTGTACTTGCTTCTTCCTCTGTTTAGAAAACCTTCCCTCAACATTTTTGAGCAAATGTTAGTTTTCCATAACTATTTGTAGTAAGCAGAATAAACGCCCTCCCACCCCAGATGTCCGTGTCCTTAACCCTAAAACCTAGGAATCTTACATTACATGGTAAAGGAAAATTAAGACTGCAGATGTTAATATTACTAATCAGATGACATTAAAATAAGGAGATTATCCTGACTATCCAGAAGGGCTGGAAGCATTCACCACGGTCCTTAAAAGAGAAAGAGCAAGACTTGACATGAAGCAGAATGATCAGAAAGATACAATGCTGCTAGCTTTAAAGATGGAGGAAAAGGACCAGAAAGAAATGCAGGCAGCCTCTAGAAGATGCAAAAGGCAGAAAACAGATTCTTCCCCAGAGCCTCCATAAATTAACATGGGCTACCAATGCCTTGATTTTAGCCCATTGAGACCCATTTCAGATTTCTTACCTCCAGAACTGTAAAAATAACACACTGAATTATTTAAATCACTTTTAAGTTTATGGTAATATGTTATGGCAGCAAAAGAAAACTAATACACTTACCTTAGTTATACAAGCCCTTATTTCCTACTTCCCTTTGCTGCTTAATTTTCCTCCACAAAATATATTACCTTCTAACAAACTATTTACTTTACTTATAAATGTAAATTTCATAAGTAAATGTAAGCTCCATAAAGGCAAAGATTATATTTTTTTTCAGTTTCCCACGGCCTGGTACATAGTTATGCCAAGTATTTGCTGAATGAACATCTGATAGATTATAAATACATAAATATGTTGGAAAAGCTATGCTTATGATGATGCTAACAGTGACAGAAACACCATTAATCTTAAAGAAAAACGAGATATAATCAATGGCTGTTTGTAGTCAATGACATTCAGATTTACAGCTATGCATTAATATCCCTCAAAACATCTTTATTATTCAGTCTCTGCATTCCTTTTCTTCTCAATTGCAACTTTTTTTTTAATTACAGTTGTAACAATTCAGGAGACACAAATATATAATTTTTTAAATTCTTAACACTTTTCAGTAGAATATCATAACCTTATCTGTAAGTTCAGAAAAGAACCAATATACAAATATTTCCTTCCTAAAGAAAGTTACTGACATTCGAGAAAGTCTCCAAGTTTGAAAAATAAAAGACAAAATTTTGGGAATTACCAACAAAGGTCTTACTATCTTCATTCAAAGAGTAAAAAACTGTCACTGGTATTGAAAGGCATTGCTTACCTATTCCAGGAGTAGTTGTTACAACTCCAACGAGAGGACTCTGCATTACTGAAATGTTTGCCTACGCGAAAACAGAAGAAAGTGTTCAGGTCAAATGCAAAGTTCTAACCATAAAATAACCACAATATATGTTGAAGAACTTCATTCAACAGACAACTGAATGTCTACCAGGTACTGGAAATGCCCTTTATTAGCTCACAATTGAAGAGTACTTTCTAAGCTTGCTTGTTTTGTTGTTGTTGTTGTTGTTTTTAAGTTGAATACTACTAATCTAAAAAGGCAGACTCGTTAGCATATTATAATGTTTAAAATAAGAAAAGCTACACTAGGTAAAAAGACACTGTTTTTATTAACACTGCTATTTGTTTTTAGTACCTAAACTACAGTATTTGAAACAAGAGATATAATGGTGATTCTTCAAATCATCAAAGTTCACACTGAAAAACAGAAAGTTGGCAAAATTGTATTTCTATATTGACATTTACAAACCATGAAATAGTATAGATTCAAATCAGTCTACACAGTAAACAACAGCATATCTCTGCCTCTACCAGTAAAAAGTAACAAAAACTAGTTCCTTTAAATCTGAGAAAAAGATTCAAGTAGTTAAAAAAATCTTTTTTTTCCCCCAATTATTTTTATTAGTTGGAGGCTAATTACTCAAGTAGTTAAAAAATCTTTCTATAAACAAAACAGAAAACAGTAATAGCTAACCAAGAATGAGAAAGACTCTTTCTCTAGAAGTAAACAGAAATTTTTTTTTAACAGATTCTGATTAAACTAAGAAAATCTAAAATCTGGTTATTACCCAGCAACCAGATCAAATGTCAAGAGATTATTAAAGGGGGATACAAATTCACTGTTCAATTCTTAATGAGAACTTATGAGTAGAGAGAGGCTGACCAAAGTCTTAGGCGGTAAGACTAATTTGGACTTTAATAATATTCTTAGCAACTTTCAAGTCAAAAGCTTTCTCTACAATTTCTGGCTCACAAGATTTTTAAACATTTGAACATAGCAGTAACTATAAACTCCCTTTCTTTTCAGGTATTATCAGAGGAGTAATGAAAGGTGGTATAAACTTATAAGCCAGAGGTCCTCATACCAAATTAAACATCAGATTTACCTATCAACCTTTAGAAAAATACAACAGGATATTCTGGACTTAGTTAAGTTTATCACAATACTGTCCAAACATAACATAAGCCACACAGGTAATTGTTTTAGAGTAGGCATGTATATCTGTTAGGGAAATTATAAATAAAATTGAGGGAGTCTTGTTCAGACTTCAGAAGCAGAAGAGCAGGGCTCTGACTGATTTCTGACCATGCCAAATTATGTGCTTGCCAGCAAACACACCAACTGTTACCAGCAAATCAAGTGGCACTTTAGATAAGAAAGGGAGTGGTTTTTGTAATTTTTGAGCCCCTGGAGGCCTGGCCAGCCTTCCAAGGTCTAAGTCGTCTTATGACTCACAAGGTAAAAGAAACAGCAATGTAAAACTTAAAAACCGGAGCTGCATTTTTGCACACAAACTGATGATGGTATTATTTTGCAGCTTGGAACTGTAAGCAGGAGTCCCCAAATCCTTACCCCTGGAGTGGACACACTGCCCAGGACTCTCTTCCCTAAGAGGGACTCCAGACTGCTGTTACTCTGGACTTCCCAGCACTATTCAAGTCTGGATGTAGGTTTCGGCCCAATTTAGTGATGTGTATACAGTTACTTTTCTCTATTGTTTCTATTTCTTTTCTCTTAGTGGCAGTATATTGAAATTAATCAAATAAGCCTTTATTAAGTATCAAAACTGTTTATTGTGTGTGTAATGAAGGGCTTCTTTTGTTAACCAATCCTTCTAACCTAAAATGAAGGATTTAAAACTTTCCACAAAACAACATCTCAGTTAACTGTAGGACTAGCCACATTTCAAGTGTCGACAGCCACACTGGGCTAGTAGCTACTAAACCGGACGGGAGGGCAGGTGCACAAGTGTTGGTAAGAGAAGGATTCTGTTTGACACGATGGATTGATTTTGCTTTGCTTGACAAATAGGCCCAGAAGGCCAGGTGTATCAAGCCTATAATCAAAATTTTCCGAAAGATTTTTCTACTTTTCTTAAACTTGCCAATAAATATACTATATTTGATTTAAAGAAAGGCCTTTAATATTCCTCCAAGTCAAACAGCAGAAGTATCTTTATACAACTAACTTAGCAGTTTAGCTGAAACACTTTGTTTCTGTATCCTACTAAGCATAACAGTAATAGTAGAGAAAACTTTTGACTATAAAAAGCTCCTCAACTTGCCACTTAAAAGAAAAATCCATACTACCTTTCAACTGACAATCAAGACTAATCATGGTAGTATTAGCACAACACTGTTCTTATAAACACTGGCTCTAGAGTCAATATTCCCTGGGTTTAAAATCTGGCTCAACTAGACTAGCTGCCTTGGGCTTTTGGTGTCCTAGTTTCCTCAGTGATAAGATAAAGCTCCTAAGAGATTCATTCATCCCAGAGTCACTGTGAGAATTAAATGAAATAATACATGAGATCAGGGCATGTACACTTCAGGCACTTCATAAGTATTGGACACTTTTTGTGCTATCAGTCCCATCAGAACACAGAATCTCTACCTTGCAATCCATAACCGAAAGTAACACTAGCAGGACACCTACATCCACACCAGCCAAGATTTAGCGTCACCAGCAGAACACCTACACCAGGAACGTACTAAGCCATCACTCATAAACCGCAGAAGGAAGCATTTTTAGTAAAATAAGTAAACAGTAAACAGCTCTAAAAGGGCATTGGTCTTATACTAATAAAACCATCCCTAAAAATAATCACCTCAAATCATCACAAGGTACCTGAGATCTGGATAAAACCCTGGATCTTCATTTGTTCTGTCACAAAACTATGTATATGGAACTTTTAAACAATCACTGACTTAAACAATAATCATTTCTACATGTTTATTAAAGAGGCTGAGGGTATGGACAGGTGTAATAAGTACCTCTTTAAAAATCACTGAATTAAAAAAAAATTAAAAAAAAAAATTAAAAAAATTAAAAAAAAAATCACTGAATTACCTACACAAGGAAATTACCTGAACTCTATTATATTTTTAAGCACATTTCATAATAAGCACAATTTAAGTAGACTCTATGGTAACTGTCCCTAATGCTTATTTCTATGCAACAGAGTTATACTAAAATAGACTTCAGGGAAATATTTCAAATTACTGACCCTCACTGTATAACCACATGAAAACATGAAATGAGTACATATGGTCATAAATGTGGATATGTATATCACCTGTCTTCTTGAAGTTAAAGGTGTTGATCCAAGTCCTGGGCTGGAAATGTCATCATAAATACTTCTAACTGGCGGAGCTCCACTTTTATCTTTATGAGCTGGTACAACAGGCTGTGGTGGTGATCCACCTAACAATGTACAAAAGACACAGTCAGGTGAGAAAACAAAGAAATCTCCCACCTAGTTGGTAAGATCCTTTAATATTTTTAAAATAATGGCTTAAACTCCTGTCTCCCAATGTTTCTCAAACCTTAATACACAGAGTCACTTGGGCATCTTGTTAAAATTCGGGTTCTGTCTCAGACCGTGGGGAATGGAGCCTGAGATTATGAATTTCTAACAAGTTGCCAGTGATGCCAATGTTGGTGATCCATAGAGTGCCCTTCCAGAACAAAGCTTCCAGAACAAGGACTATATAGAAATTTTAGTTTTTAGTGAATGCATACAAGTTTTGTTTTCTCTACAAAATACTTAACAATTCCATACCAAATTTAATCCTATTTCTCACTAGAAATAGAATTTTAAACAGCTCCAGTTTGTATATGCTTGAAAAAATATAATATTTTAATATGGAATTTGACAGTCAAGTTCCTATGTTTCTCACAGTAAAAATTTATTAAAGTATATAATAAACATACAGGAAAAGGACCAACTTTGGGGGATACAAAGAGGCCTTCTTAAGTCAGAGAATCATCAATGCCAACTAGTAGAGCAGCCCACACCTTCTGTAAGACTCATGTCTGAGTCAAGACAGTACAGCGAAAGCCATTCACATTGGAGCACAGGCTACAGAACAAGACCAGCCCAGTCTTTAACTGCCTGAGGTCACTGACCAGCGAGCTCCAGCAAGTTCTACACTGCACTTAGCCTCAGTTCACTCCTCTAAGAGGCCTGACCAACTACTCTTTCTTCTCTTTTTCTTTTTTTTTTAAAAATATGGAACGCTTCACGAATTTGCGTGTCATCCTTGCGCAGGGGCCATGCTAATCTTCTCTGTATCGTTCCAATTTTAGTATATATGCTGCCGAAGCGAGCACCCAACTACTCTTTAAGATTGATAAAAGAATAGGATAACATATAAAATGCTTAAGATACTCCCTGGCTCATAAATACTTAATATATGGTAGCTACAACAATAAAATAATACACTTGAAATATGTAAAAATAAATAATCTGTCCGAGATAATGTTTCTAACTGAATCGCTTCAGTTATAACTTTGATAATTCTCCCTGATAAAACTTTTTAAAAGAAAATTATAAACCACTTTAACACAAATAACACCTCACAGGCATGCATGCTAAGTTCTTGAGTCGTGTCCAACTCGTTGCCACCCCGTGGACTGTAGCCCACCAGGCTCCTCTGTCCATGGGATTCTCCAGGCAAGAATACTGGAGTGGGTTGCCATGCCCTCCTCCAGGGGATCTTCCCGACCCAGGGATCAAACCCAAGTCTCTTACATCTCCTGCATTGGCAGGTGGGTTCTTTACCACTAGCGCCAATTGGGAGGCCCAATAATACCTTAGGACAATTAAAGAAAGAAGAATTTCCATTTAAACATCTATTAAACCACTTATTAGCTCACATTTGGAATTCAACCATTTCTGTAGCTCTCAATACTCGTGGTCAAAACTTCCAAATTATCTTTTAAAATATTTGTTTGCTAAGAGTCTGTATTAGATGTTTCATTTACGTAACAATATTTTGTGCTGGCAACTGCAAGGCATAGTTTGTGAAGTAAGTCCTTTCACTAAACACAGTGAGTGAGAATCTTAACTCATTAAGACTAGAAGTCAAATTCATATCTACAAATTTACAAATTATACTTCTTTTGACTGAATATTTGCTGTTATTATATTAAGATGAATTTTTTAAACTGAAGCCTGCTGAAGTTGAATGACCATATTCCCCTCTCCCCACCCAAACACACTTAACATCTCTGAAATAGGAATAATTTACAAAAAATGGCAA
This sequence comes from Dama dama, assembly GCF_033118175.1. Classification (NCBI taxonomy): domain Eukaryota; kingdom Metazoa; phylum Chordata; class Mammalia; order Artiodactyla; family Cervidae; genus Dama; species Dama dama. The sequence continues at coordinate 17,002,646 of NC_083713.1, forward strand.
ATGGTGTATCATATTTAGTGTTTTTCTCTCCTAGTGGTGCTTAATGGTGAGTGTTACAATCAATGCTAGATTGAAAAATGCAGTATGCATATTTTTAGGGAGTGATTGTTAGAATTAAAGTAAATTACATTGCTTACACCTGTTTCAATAATTTTAGTTGATGAAGGTGAAAGCTGCATCACTACTCTTTTTAAAATTCTAGTACATGTACTGATGGTACTTAAAACTACACTAAGCAATTCACCTTTGTTGTTGTCAAGTTACTAAGTCATGTCCCAACTCTTTTGAGACCCCATGGACTGTAGGCTGCCAGACTCCTCTGTCCATGGGATTTCCGAGGCAAGAATACTGGAGTGGGTTGCCACTTCTTTCTCCAGGGGATCTTCACAACCCAGAGATCCAACCCGCATCTCCTACATTGGCAGGGAGTTTCTTCATAGCTGAGCCACCAGGGAAGCCCAAGCATTTACCTACCTGCAAGCAAAGGTGATCTCATTTCCATTACTCCTATAGAAGGGCCACTAATCGATCGAGGCTGTGGAGTCACTGGAGCTGGCAAATCCCCCATTAAAAATCCAGGTAAGAACTGGGCATTAACCCCTGGCTTTGGAGACGTGGGTGAACCCAGCATCATTGGTTCAGATCCTAAATGAATCAGAAAATAAAATACAGAGAAAGGACTTCAATGTAATAACAGGTAACAAAAAGATACAAGGACCAGTATACACAATTTTGAGAATTTAATAAAATTGTTAAATATTACAGAACCACAGTTAAATTATTTTAAAAACCATAAAATTTTTCCAGAAAAATATGAAAATATTTGGAACAAAATAATATTTGACAGCGGTTTACATTATTTCATAGATTTAAGAACCAACAATTATTTTTAAATTTTAGCTTATTGACTAAAAAAAAAAAAAATCCCTAATACATACAGAACAACTTCTTTCCATTTTTGGCAGTTTCTACTATGTAACAACCAAAAACAAGGACAGGATGAACTAGCAACATAAAGTCCAAGCAAATTAGACACAACAGGTTTAGCTGCATATCCCATTTTTCTTTCCCCATACACAAAAACCGTGTCATTTCTGTAGTAAAAGTGTAATTATGCACACATTAAAGCACATATGAAATAACAGTGATGACAGCATACCAACTAAGAAATATGCTTTGGGTAATTTTTTAAAACCATTCATTTTAAAGTTAGGAATAATTACTAAGTTTCCCTAACAGAAAACCAATTAAGAGGAGAACTGATACTTCATGATGATCCATTCAAAACTATTTTTCACAATTTATAGGATAGATAATATTATTATTCCAACTATGAAAATAAGGAAGCTATTCAGTTCAGTTCAGTCGCTCACTCGTGTCCGACTCTTTGCGACCCCATGAATCGCAGCATGCCAGGCCTCCCTGTCCATCACCAACTCCCGGAGTTTACTCAAACTCATGTCCATAGAGTCAGTGATGCCATCCAGGCATCTCATCCTCTGTCATCCCCTTCTCCTCCTGCCCCCAATCCCTCCCAGCATCAGGGTCTTTTCCAATGAGTCAACTCTTCACATGAGGTGGCCAAAGTATTGGGGTTTCAGCTTCAGCATCAGTCCTTCCAATGAACACCCAGAACTGATCTCCCTTAGGACGGACTGGTTGGATCTCCTTGGAGTCCAAGGGACTCTCAAGAGTCTTCTCCAACACCATAGTTCAAAAGCATCAATTTTTCAGCACTCAGCTTTCCTCACAGTCCAACTCTCACATCCATACATGACCAGTGGAAAAACCACAGCCTTGACCAGAGGGACCTTTGTTGGCAAAGTAATGTCTCTGCTTTTTAATATGCTATCTAGGTTGGTCATAACTTTCCTTCGAAGGAGTAAGCGTCTTTTAATTTCATGGCTGCAATCACCATCTGCAGTGATTTTGGAGCCCAAAAAAGGAAGCTATAACTTCTCCTAATTTCAAAACAAAATAGCACAGTAAGGAAAACATGAGCTCTGGAGTCAAGAGACCCGGTTTCAAGTCTTTCAGAAAGATGGACATAATCAGAGCACTCAGCTTTGATTAGAAAGATAGCTAATAAAGCACTTAACTCAAGTGCCTATCAGTACTCACAAGTGTTAGTTATTATTATTATTATTCTAATAGTACCTTACAATAGCCAAAACTCACTACTGTGTACATGTAGAATTTGCAATTTCTGCTTATGAAAATTTAATTTTTCAATTATCTAACAAGCCTGGTTTGTGATTTATGGCACTCAGAAAGTTCAAACACTTGATACTTTATATGGCCTTCATTAACTACACCGGTTGGTGATGGACAGGGAGGCCTGGAGTGCTGCAATTCATGGGGTCGCAAAGAGTCAGACACGACTGAGCGACTGAACTGAACTGAACTTTTAACAGCCTCAAAATTGTGTTTAGTGCTATCCAAATGCTGTCAGTATTTACTCCTCCTCTTATTTCTCATTATAGCAGACCTTGATAGTAACAATGCAAGCACATGAAAAAGGAAAAGAAAGCAAATACTGAAACAGGTGTGAAGAGCTACATTACACTGTAATTACTTCAGAGTGCTAGTTACCATGTTACCACAGCACTACTACATATTTCCAAAGAACATAATACTAAAATCAAATCAAAAGTCTAAACAAAAGTATATTATGAACATACATTTATAAACCCAAAGTACAAAGTTTTAGGTACCATCTCCCAGCCCCAAAAGAAAAAAAACAAAACATATATGGGCTTCCTAGGTGGCAAAGTGTTAAAGAATTGCCTGCCAATGCAGGAGACACAGGAAATGGCGACCCACTCCAGGATTCTTGCCTGGGAAATCCCATGGATAGAAGAACCTTCCATGGGGTCAAAAAAGAATCAGGCATGACTTAGCTACTAAACAAGAATAACACCAAGTATAGTAAAAATTAAGTCAAAAAAATTTTGGCTCATCCAAATATATATTGTGATACAAGAGAAATAACCAGAATGAGGAGGGCCAAAGGATTCTTACCTAAACTGTCACTAACCACCAGGCCCTCAGATAATGTTCCTTAGAGAGTTACACTGGTGGATCCTCAAGCCTTAAATTTCCATTTCCGAGTCTCTACTCCTAAAATGTTAAGTGGTGTGTCTTACTCAGGTAGCATTGTTTGTTGAAGTAACCATTAGTTTTAGTGTTCCATTACGTGCTAGGAATGCTCAACTACTGCACAACTGCACTCATCTCACACGCTAGCAAAGTAATGCTCAAGTCTCCAAGCCAGGCTTCAACAGTACATGAACCGTGAACTTCCAAATGTTCAAGCTGGATTTAGAAAAGGCAGAGGAACCAGAGATCAAATTGGCAACATCCGTTGGATTATCGAAAAAGCAAGAGAGTTCCAGGAAAACATCTACTTCTGCTTTATTGACTACGCCAAAGTCTTTGACTGTGTGAATCACAACTGTGGAAAATTCTTAGAGACGGGACTACCAGACCACCTGACCTGCCTCCTGAGAAATCTGTATGCAAACAGTTAGACCTGGACATGGAAAAACAAGGCTGTACCAAATCGGGAAAGGAGTATGTCAAGGCTGTATACTGTCACCCTGATTAACTTATATGCAGAGTACATCATGCAAAATGCTGGGCTGGATGAAGCACAAGCTGGAATCAAGATTGCTGGGAGAGATATCAATAACCTCAGATATGTAGATGACACCACGCTTATGGTAGAAAGTGAAGAACAACTAAACAGCCTCTTGATGAAAGTGAAAGAGGAGAGTGAAAAAGTTGGCTTAAAGCTCAACATTCAGAAAACTAAGATCATGGCATCTGGCCCCATCACTTCACGGCAAATAGATGGAGAGACAGTGGAAACAGTGACAGACTTTATTTTTGGGGGGTCCAAAATCACTGCAGATGGTGACTGCAGCCATGAAAATAAAAGACATTTGCTCCTTGGAAGAAAAGTTATGACCAACCTAGACAGCATATTAAAAGGCAGAGACATTACTTTGCCTACAAAGGGCCATCTAGTTAAGGCTATGGTTTTTCCAGTAGTCATGTATGGATGTCAGAGTAGGACCATAAAGAAAGCTGAGCGCTGAAGAATTGATGCTTTTGAACTGTGATGTTGGAGAAGACTCTTCAGAGTCCCACGGACAGCAAGGAGGTCCAACCAGTCAATCCTAAAGGAAATCAGTTCTGAATATTCATTGGAAGGACTGATGCTGAAGCTGAAACTCCAATACTTTGGTCACCTGATGCAAGGAATTGACTCATCTGAAAAGACCCTGATGCCGGGAAAGATTGAAGGCAGGAGAAGGGGACGACAGAGGATGAGATGGTTGGACGGTATCACGGACTCAATGGACATGAGTTTGAGTAAACTCCAGAGTTGGTGATGGACAGGCAGGCCTGACATGCTGCAGTCCATGGGGTCGCAAAGAGTCTGACATAACTGACTGAACTGAACTAAGGTGCTGGAAAAATGTTTATAGCTCGTCTGGAATAAGGATTTAAACAAAATCAGCTAATGTCAGATTTCGACCAGGGGTTTATTCATAATTGTAACCCCAAGAAATATATACTCGACAATGCTTTTGTTAAGCAGAACACTTTCATACTGGAAATGAAAAGTTTTCTGACCTCTAAAATAATACAAGACATAAATACCTAGCCATCAGCTGAGTATCTCCCCTGATATTACACATTTAGATTTTTATAACTAATAGTAAAACAGTTCAAGTTACTCTATTGTCAAAAGAAACTGATTTTGTACAAAACATGGCCAACATCATATAGCCTTCAATTCTAATAAAACTCATTCTACACAGACATACGTGCTTGCTCTCCTTTCCAAAGTCAGAAAGTTATAAGCGAATTTTCAAATACATCTCTATGATAATAGATGGTTTATTTTCTGGGTTTTTTTTTTTTGGCGGGGGGGGGTTCTGTTTTAAGCTATTCCACGGTTCTCACAAAACCCACAACTCAACCGACACACACACACAATAATCGACATCCAAGATTGACATGCAATATTTTTTTCAACAACATATATCAGCAATGCCCCCATTATAAAACGGAAATGATTTTTTAAAATCATTCTGCTGCTGCTGCTAAGTCTCTTCAGTCGTGTCTTGACTCTGTGCGACCCCATAGACGACAGCCCACCAGGCTCCCCCGTCCCTGGGATTCTCCAGGCAAGAACACTGGAGTGGGTTGCCATTTCTTGCTTCAATGCATGGATGTGAAAACTGAAAGTGAAGTCGCTCAGTCGTGTCGGACTCTTCGCAACCCCAGGGACTGCAGCCTACCAGGCTCCTCCGTCCATGGGATTTTCCAGGCAAGAGTACTGGAGTGGGTACCGTAAATGTAGAGGAATGTAATGTAGAGAAAAAGATCCTCTACAATAGAGGCATTTTCCCAAGATAAAGAAAACAAAGCGAACTCATGGCTTCCTATTAAAGGAATATCTCAATGGTTGCCATCACCTGGTTAATTAAATAGCGAACTCAAGTTTCCATTCAGAACACATTCCTTTAGCGAATCCCGGGAGGAGTTGGAATCAAGCAGTAACGAGAAGCCTAGGAGACCGAACAGCGGTGAAAGGTGACCACATTCCAGGGAACCGCCCACCCACGTGTTCACAGGTGAGGACCTTCCCACCGCCGCTTCACAGGATCCGGGAACCCAGCACAGCGTCCGCCGCGCCGGCGGAGAGAGTCTCAGGTATGGACAGGTCTGGCTCTGGCTTGCGGGGAGGATACAAAGCGGCTTAGTCACCACAAGACCGCCGTTTCTTCGACTTCCTCGGAGCCCGCAGCGTCCCGGAGCCCCCTTAGTAGCTACAGGGTGGCGACGCCTAGAGAAAGCGGTGGACTTGGAACCTGGGGGCGTGCCAAAGGGCTAGCTCTTTGCGGCTTGAAATTAGACGAGACCCTACGATTACTCTCAGCGTGCCCGCTTCCAAGCTTACAGTGTGCATCGCAGTGCTAGCGGAGGAAAAGCAGTTTTTCACTCACCCAACGTGGGCGCCTGGGGTTCCACGGCAAAGGCTGCCATCACAGCAACAGCAGCACTCACCCGCGGACCTTCCTGATTTTCAAAAATGGCGGAAACTCGCCCCACGGGTGTGGGCGCGCTACCTTATGGGATTGCGCAACTTCCGGACATGCGCTGTAGCTGTTGTGGCGCCGGCGCTGTCATTTTGGCTTAGGGCGACAGTCCGCTCAGACTACTTGTGCGGGAGGAATTTCTCTGGTAAAGTGATGAAACAACGTGGAAGTTGTGATCTCGGGACTTCATTGCTCACCTGTGAGCCTCCTGATTTGTTGGTGCTTTAGTCGTATAGGAATACAAGTTACAGTAACGCTTTCATAGTTAGCGAGAGTTTACCCAACGCTCTTAAGTACGGCCTGGAAAAGTTGCCTTGGAGAAACAGATGATGCCGCTTTCCAGTGTCAATTTCTGGGCCTAGCTGCATGAAACCATTCTCAAAGCATATTTTCTACAATCTCTATGCCTTTTTTTTTTTTTTTAATTTTAGGTTATATAGGCACAGTTTTACTTAAGTGAAAGTGAAAATCGCTCAGTCGTGTCCTACTCTTTGCGACCCCATGGACTATACAAATTCTCCAGGCCAGAATACTGGAGTGGGTAGCCTTTCCCGTCTCCAGCGGAATTTCCCAGCCCAGGAACCGAACTGGGGTCTCCTGCATTGCAGGCTGATTCTTTACCAGCTGAGCTATCAGGGAAGCCCATTTTACTTAAAGCATAACTTATACTTGCTGTTTTATTATATATTAATATAAACAAAAGATTAAATAATGAAGGCTAATGATACCCGTGAACTCACCACATTGCAGAATCGTGTGTGTTCCTCCCTATGCCATCCCTGCTGTCTGCCTTTCCCTACTGTGCTGCTTTTCTTTAGATATTATTTGAAGAGCGCGCACACACACACACATTGTATTTATCAATATGTGTGTGTGAAAATAAGTTGTCTAGCCATTTGCAGCAACATGAATGGACCTGGAGATTATCATAGTGAGTGAAGTAAATCAGACCAAGAAAGACAAATATAATATCGCTTATATGCAGAATCAAAAAAATGATACAAATGAACTCATTTACAAAACAAAAATAGAGAAAGAACTTATGATTAACAAGGGGAGAGGATAGGGAGGACGGATAAATTGGGAAATTAGGACTACAACAGATAACCAACAAGGACCTACCGTATAACACAGGGACTTCTGCTCAACACTGTAATAACAGAAATGGGAAAAGAATTTTAAAAAGAATTCATATATGTACCTGTATAACTGAATCACTTGGCTGTACATCTGAAATTAACACAACATTGTTAATCAACTGTAGTGTAAAATAAAAATTAAAAAATAAAAGGAAAAAATATGTTGTTTAGTTTTGCTCACTTTGTTTTATTAAAGTGATGTGCTACATGTGTGTATTCTGAGATGCTCTCTGATCTATACCAAACTCACTATCCTCCAAATACTCACCATCCTCCCTATTTCCTCTGGGGTTTTCCTGAAATCCCAAATCCAGCCAGGATTTTTCTAATCTGGTTGAGGTAATAACAATTCCAGCATTAAATGACAAGTTTCCAGAAATCAAAGCTTAAAACCACTTACAGATGAAGTGACTTTTTCTTAACAGATGTTATGTATAGGTTGAACTCTCTCCCCCAAGATAAATGTTAAGATCCTAACCTCCAGTACATATGAATGTGACCTTATTTGGAAATACAGTCTTTGCAGATGTAATCATGTTCAGATGCAGTCATACTGAATTACTACAAACTTCGGGGCTTAAACCAACACAGATTTATATTTTATAGCTCTAGTGGCCAGAGATCCAAAATGTTTGTTATAGGACTAAAACCAAAGTGTCAACAAAACTGGTTTCTTCAAGAGGCTCCAAGGGAGAATCTGTTTCCTTGCTTTTCTAACTTCTGAAGGCTAACCATATATTATGTACTTAGCTTTTGGCCCTGTCTTCCTGCTTCAAAGCCAGTGGCAGAGCATCTTCTATCTCTGACACTGTTTCTCTCTGCTTCTGTCGTCACATGGTCTTTTTCTTGTATAGTAAAATCCCCCTCTGAGTCAATTTTATAAGGAGCTTTGTAATCACATTTAGGGCCTACTCAGACAATCCAGGATAATCTTCCCGCGGTGGTAATCAGTTGTGGTGATTAAGTTAATAATCATGTCTATAAAGTAACATTCATAGATTCCAGAGATTAAAATGTGAATATCTTTGGAGGCTCCATTCAGTCCCCCACACCCAGCGATTCCCTTTCTAGAAACCAGGTACCAAGAAAAGTTCATCAATGAAGGGATTTCAATATAAATTATGACCTAGCCAAATAAGAGAACATCATGCACCTGTTAAAAAGAATTAAATGGATGGGATATGTGACTGTATGTATTGATCTAGAAAAATCTCCATGATTGGTGTGAAAGAAGCAATTTGAAAACATTATATAGCATCATTTCATTTTAACTTAACAAAAAGTATAGATTTGAGAACAGATGCAAAGAGACAGAGAGACAGAGATGCTTATTTAAATAAAGGAAAAATCTAGAAAGCATTCCTTCCAAACTATTAACAGGGAAGGCAGAATGGGAGAGGGGTTCGTAAATCAGGGGGCTTAAGAAAGGCCCTTATTTTACCTTATATAACTTTTAGTAGTTGATTATAGGCATTATTTACTATTTTTAGTATTCTTCGAATTAACACACTCTAAGAAAGCCATTTTCTTTCAGTTGCTTTTCATTCTTCTACCCTTTAAAATTGTCTCTTTCCTTACCAAGTTATAAAGATGCCTAGTTGTCCCTCTCACAGAAACTTTGCTATATCTTGTTCTTTTTCCTAACTACCATGCACGAATTTCTCTCACATTTTCTCTCCTTTTCTCAAGATCTCAAAGTAAGAGCCTACAGATTTTCATAGATGATCTATTTCCCTAACTTCACCATCTTATTGTTCAATTCATTACGTACTGGCTACTATGTAAATCTTATGAAATTACTGATCCCCATCTATTTTTCTCCTTGTGGCCAGATTAAGCCTGTCTTCTTGATATCTGCAGTAGTCAATAGCTTTGACCATCTTTTCGTCTAGACCATGTTTTCCATGTTTTTGGTGAGGCTACACTTCCTATTTTATCCCATAACTTTCTTTTTCTGGTTTTTCTATACCTGATCCTACTTTATTCCAACCTGGACATACTATTAATAGTCAAGACTTTGTCCTCTCTCTTCTTAAATTCTTTACGTTCTTTCTGGGAGTCCTCGTGAATTGTCATGTCTATGCCAAAAGAAAAAAAAAAAAAAATTCCAATACTGTAAGCCCCAGCTCTCTCTAAAGCCAACTGATACTTTCCCAGATGCTTGATGAGCACATCAAGCCTCAAGAATAAACTCATGTTACCCCTAAAACCAGCCCCATTCCAGTTGTCCCTTTTTCTATTGACCTCTTAGAGATTCAAAATCACAGTATGTTAGAGTAGACTACTAAAAATGTCTAAAATAAATAGACATTTATTCAAAGTTCAACTCATACACTTAAACCCTGTATTACTTCGATTTGTATTAAATCTCTTTAGATTGGAAAATAGAAACAACACCTACTTTGGAAGGTGGTTATGCTTAGTGAACTGAACTGAATGCTTAATGCAGGCTTCCCTGTTGGCTCAATGGTAAAGACTCTGCCTGCCAAGGCAAGAGACATAAGAGAGGTGGGTTTAATTCGTGGGTCAGGAAGATCTCCTGGAGAAGGAAATGGCAACCCACTCCAGTATCCTTGCCTGGGAAATCCCATGGACAGAGGAGCCCGGCAGGCTACAGTCCATGGGAGTGCAAAAAATCTGAACACGACTTAGTGACTTAACAATAACAATATGCTTAGTCCAGCGCCTGGTCCGTTTCGCTTTTTCTGGCTTCCATTTTCCCTTCCATCAAACACTCTGATACCAAGTCCTATTCTTTCTCCTCAATGCCTAGACAATTGCAGTCAACTCTTAACAACGCCATGCCTTCATTCTCTGCCACCAAACACCACTATCCAATGCTCCCTTCCTTGGACACACGAGTCAGCTGTCCAAAACTCGCACTGACTTCCTACTCCCTACAGTAGCCTCATTTGCTCCATCTTCACAAGCTTCACATGTGCAGCACATGCCAACCACTAGTGTCTCCCATTACACTGTATATATTCTCACCCAGGCAACAAGAGAAGAGGAAAATCAGAATCCTTTGTGGGTGGAAGTTGCTATAGACTGAATATTTGTGTCCCCATAGTTCATTTGTTGGAAATCCTAACACCCAGTATGATGGTATTTGGGAGCTGGGAACTTTGGGAAGTGGTTAGGCCATGAGAGTTAAGTCCTCATGAATGAGATCAGTGCTCTTATATAGGAAACCATCCAGAGAGCTCCCCAATCCCTTTGGTCATGTGAGCGTAGAGCAACAAGATGCTGTCTGTAAGCCAGGAAGCAGGCTCTCACTTGACACCAAATCTGCCATATCTTGATCTTGGACTTCCCAGCCTCCAGAACTTTGAAGAAATAAACTTCTGTTGTTAACACGCCCCCCGAGTCTATGATATGCTGTTGTGTGTGTGGTCAGTCACTTCAGTCATGTCTGACTCTTCACAGCCCCATGGACTGTAGCCTGCCAGGCTCCTCTGTCCTTGGAAGTTTTCAGACAAGAATACTGAAGTGGGTTGCATGCCCTCCTCCAGGGGAACTTCCCAGCCCAAGGATCAAACCCATGCCTCCCGCACTGCAGGCAGATTCTTTACCATTGGGCCACCAGGGGAGCAAATAGCCCAGACAAACTGAGACAGGTCAGCAGGAGCATCTCTTTTGCTGATTCAGCGGGCACCCTAAAAGGAATATATATTGTCACCCTGCCTTCACCAGGGGTGGTTGAGAACCTCAGTTTCAAAACAGTCTCTTCACGCTCTCACCCTAGTTTTCTGCTCCAATCAATTCTCCCATTATTCCCCTTTGCAAGTGTTTCAACATTTTGTGAAAGATCTTCACATTATACTCCTTGCTCACAGCAGTACCCCTGTTTAGCATCTCTTTGCTTTCCACCCCAATTTACAAATTCCTGTTATTGCAAGTGGCAGCTCTCTTCCACCGGAAACGTGCTTCAGCCCTGCCAGCCTTCAATAATCATTTCTCTCAAAATGCACAACCCATCATTTCTGCAACTCCTTTGCTAGAAGATACTTGTTTTTTTTTTTAAGTTTTCTTTTCAGCCCTACTAGATGAATGTTCTTGAGGACAGGATTGTAATATTTTCTATTCTGCTTTTCTATCACTTTTCAAGAAAACTATGTTGAAAAAGTAAATGAATGAACAAATTTTAATAACAAACTCTATATAAACAATGAATAAGTGTAATTATCTGATATAACTTATTTGATGCAATTTTCATGTTTTAAAATGCTTAAAATAATAATTTTACATGTTAATTCTATTAGAAGTGCTTATTATGCATATTATAAATTGAAGACCTATTTGTAGTTCTGCTTATCCTTTTTTGGTAAAATGAAGTTTGTATAAAATTAAATAAAATGGGTTATCTTGAATGAGTAACATTGTATAGCACAATTTTACTTTTTATGCTTCTTGTTAAACTACAACCTTTAGAAATACTGCATGTTCATCATAGTCTTCTGCACATGGATATTATTATCTTAATTGAAATATTTGCTTTCCTACGTTCTTTTCTGAACATGGTTAATAAAATGTCAAAGTGGAACACCTGTTCCTCATTTCTATTCTGGGTTTGTGGTTCTCTGAATGCTGCCTTCCAGTGACATATGATTCCATCAGTGTTATTTTTGATCAATGATCAGTAGATCATTGATTTTCAGACTTATATGGAATACTCTTTCATTTAACAAGGTATTGTGCAGATACTTAATACATACAACAGAGCCACTCTGGTTGAGGGGAAAAAAAAAGACAGGAAAAGAGCAAGCCCCACTAACTCAGGATTCTTGCCCCCTCAGCTATCAATTATCACCTTGAAATGACCCCTGAAGCACTTGGGTGAAATCCCTAGGGCTACAGAGAGTCCAATCTGAAGATTAGTTTCCGGCTAATATACATTTCAACTTTCTTCTAAACACAAAATTTTAAAAAGTCAGAAATGTATTTGAGACATGAAGTCTCAAAATGTATTAATTTTCAATATATTGCAGCCAAACTACCGTGTATCTATCATAGACACTGAATACTCATTGACATATTTATAAATGTCTATTAATATGCAATGTATATACATCTAAATTATTAAACCCCACTCCTAGCCTATTTTAAAAATAAAAACAAAGAATTTTTTAACTGACGCAAAGAAAAATGATATCCACCTTTGGTAAGAATTTAGGGAAAGAATAGATTTTGTCACCTTTGAAAAGAGAGCCGAGAGAGGCAACATTGTCGCACTCATGTTCCCATCATCTGAGCTTTTGGCAGCTGGTGTAGCATGGGCAGGCCATGGCGTAGATTGTGATGTCACATAAAGCATATGGAGAGACTATGATTTCATAGGGCCCAGGGACAAGTGATCTCCAAAAGAGCTTTGTGGTGTTTAAGATGTAGGGATTTTGTCCAGAAAAAATGCAAATCAATTAGTTGTTATTTGCATTGTCTGATCACTATAAATAGTAATGGCCAAAGCTACATCATTAAAAATTAAAATCAATATTATATTTGGACACTTGCCAGTATTTTTCTGATTTCATTATAGTAAACAACTGGCAGAAGCAGGGTAGCCAAACATCAAAAGATATATCAGTGTAGCTGACTCACTTGTCTTTTAACCAATTAGATGGTTCTTAACACCTGTTGGGACTTCCCTCCTGGCTCAGCTGGTAAAGAATCCACCTGCAATGTGGGAAACCTAGGTTCGATCCCTGGGTCGGGAAGATCCCAGAGAAGGGATAAGCTACCCACTCCAGTATTCTGGCCTGGAGAATGCCATGGATTGTATAGTCCATGCGGTCACAAAGAGTTGGACACCACTAAGAGACTTTCACTCACTCACTCACTAACCACCTGTTGGAAGTAAAAAGATAACATCAAAACATACATATAACTATAGGAGAGAGTGGTGAATAAGCAGAATACAGGATTTTTAGTGCAATGAGACTATTTTGTATGATATTATCATGGTGGATACATGTTATTATAAATTTGTCAAACCCAAAGAATGTAGAACACCAAACGTGAATCCAAAGTAATGTAAACTATGGATCTGGGGGGTGATAATGATGTTTCAATGTAGTTTCACCACTTACAACAAATGTACCACTCTGTTGGGAGATGTTGATAAAAGAGGAGGCTAAACATGTGTGAGGGCAGAAGGTAGAGGGACATCTCCAAACCTATTGTTCAGTTTTGCTATGAATGTAAAACTGTTCTAAAAAACGTAACTTTCAGGTGTTATAAATTATTTTTTATAAATATAAACATATTATAAATAAGATTTCATTTCCTGCTTTTATATTTGAACTATTAGATAGGTTTAATCAGATACTTGAAAGCCCCATGGAAGTTTTAGCAGGAAAAATGGACAATACTGAAAAAAATAGGATTTACTTTAGAAAAAGCTTTGTCTGGGATTTTCCTTGAAATAATCCTCTGTAATAAGCGAGGGCAGAAGCAGTGGAAGAAGAGGATAGTTGAGCATATCCTTTAAACAAGAAAAGCCATGAGTTGATCATTGTTGATGGCTAATTGATTATAGTATTCTCTAATTTTGTGTATGTTGACATTTTCCCAAGTTAGATTCTTTTTTTAAAGCAATAATGAGAAGGGATAGGCTACCCACTCCAGTATTCTTGGGCTTCCCTGGTAGTTCAGACAGTAAAGAATTCGCCTGCAATGCAGGAGACCCCAGTTCGATTCCTGGGTTGGGAAGATCCACTGGAGAAGGGAAAAGCTACCGACACCAGTATTCTGGCCTGGAGAATCCCCATGGACAGAGAAGCCTGGTGGGCTACAGTCCATGGGGTTACAAAGAGCTGGACACAACTGAGCGACTAAGCGCAAGCACAGTACTAGGGTGTTCAAAGATCATACATTCTCGCCCAGTTTGTATGAACAAATGAGAGTGAAAAATCAGTGAAAAAGTTACTCTTTTCCTACTTGATAATGTCTTCACTTAGAGAAGTGGCGTTTTGTTGAGGAGAGGGGCAAATCTTGACTTAATAAAAATACTTAGTAGTTATATGACATTAACAACTCTAGGACTTAATTTTTTATTCTGAATAGTGGAAATTATAGTAGCTACAATGTATTGACTTACTCACTCAGTGATATATAATATTCAATATTCAATATATATTCAATAACTGAAATTTATCCTAATGCTCTTGTATGTCACTCAGCCTACTACATAGCTTTTAATAAGCTTATTTGGCTTCTTCCCCCATTAATTCACCAAACAATTCTTGCCAACATCACCAAAGACCTACATAAGGCTAAATCCAAGATATTGTCATTTTATATCTCATGTAACTCTTAGCAGCATTAGTTCACAGTAAACATTCTTTGAAATTCTCCCTAATTTCTTTGACTCTCTTGCTTTCTCTCCTACCTCTCTGACCATGTGGCTAAGTCTCTTTTCTTAGCTTATCCTTCCCTATCTACCCCAGAAATGTTCCCAAGGCTCAATCTTATGGTCTTGTCTTACTCTAAACTCTTTCTCTGTATAATAGTATTCACATCAATTGTCCTAATGACTCTCAACTCATATCACCAACCCAAATCATTCTCTGACATCCAAAATTACATATAAAATTGCCTATAGGACATCTACACTTCAATATCTCAAAGGCATTTCAAAATCAAATATAAAAAGCCAAACTTACTATCTTTTTTGTAAAATTTATTTATCTCAGAGAATGGCCCCACCAACTATCTAGTTGTTAAAGAATGAAATCTTGACATGGTCTTTAAACACCAATCCTTTCAACACCAATCCAATCCTGTGAATAATACCTCCTAAATACCTTTCAAGTGCATCCACTTCTTTGCATTTTTACTGCCTTCACCAAATCCCAGCTTGACCATCTGATTTAGCTTCCTGGTTAGTCTTACCCTCCCTAATCCACACTCCACAGCACAGCTGAAGTGAGCTTTTAAAAATAACATTCTGAGCAAGTTGCTCTCCTGCTCAAAATCTTTCCATCCTACTGCTCTAAAAGACCAAAATTCTTCTTCCCATCATTCCCGTGTGTCATACTCTTTCTTATCCCTGGGTCTTTACATGCCTTCTTCTCTCAGTTCTGGAAGATCCTCAACACCCTACTTATCTTTCAGCACTTATCTCAAACTGCACTCATCTCAAACATCGCTCGGGATAGCGTTCCCTTATAACTTGACAAATTATGATTTGAAATATATACTTCTATAATTCTAAAATTATCTATTCCCCCCAGCTAAGTTGTAAGCTTCATGAAGTCGGGTACTTGGAGGTTTTTGTCAATGGTTTTATTAAACTTTGTTATATTGAGATGTTTGTGGGTTCACAGGAAGTAAAAAATAATGTAGACGGATGCTCTGTACCCTTCACCTGGTTTCCCCCAGTGGTAACATCTTGCCAAACTATAGTACAATGCCACAACCAGGATACTCAATGTTGATACATTTACACCTTTACCAGGATCTTTCCTTTGCCTTTTTATAACCACACCTACTTCCCTAGGCTGCAACCACTTTCTTAACCCCTGGAAAACACTAATCTGTTTTTCCTTTCTATAATTTTGTAAATACACATGTAATACTGACACGCCCTGAACTATGGACTAGGAGAGGGCTAGTATTCTCTTTGCTACAGAATCAGGGAAGGCTATGTTATAGAGGAGGATCAACATATCCTGTACTGCCAACAAATATTTTACAGAAAAAGCACAGCGGCGTCTGAAGAATGTCCAGGATGACTAAAAAAATTTTCCTAATTCAAAATAACAAAACAATAATTCTAGTAGTATAGCACTTTACAGTTTTAGAAAACATATTTTCATACAATTCAATTGTAGAGCCATTGATTAGGGGAGATGATATCAGGTTACCAGGTAATAAAAGGGAATATCTTGCCTCTCAGTTTGCTCCAGGCTCGTTTGACCACAGTTTTGCAAGGGAAGACCAACTGTTAGCTGATCTGAGTGGGGTTAAGCCTCAACAGCACCAGGAATGTGAAATGTCAAGGAGCCACCGTAGCATTTGGTTAGCTTGTTGTATCACTTGTGAACAAGGTCCACAGCTGTTCATTCTCGCCGAATAGGAAAAGACCGCAGAATTGAATTCTATTGATTTCCCAATTTCTTAACTCTACTGAAAAGAAAATGTACTTCTTAAACAAAGTTTTAACAAATGCTTCTTTTGTCTGGAATTAATGAGAATTGTAGAAAATATTAGTACTTACTGAAAAAGAAAATCTTCTCGAGATACAAATAAGTGCTTAATCTATCCTAAGGATATGGACCATATAGTGAGAAAATTTTATTTCTAGGCTACTCATCATTTGGAAATCTACTTCAATTTTTTATTTAAATTGAATACTTACTATTAAGCTAGGTGCTATTACTGCAACTTCTTTAGTATCTGCAACTTAATCCTATTGTAATAATAATTGCAATATCTTCCAAAGAAACAAAAAAAATTTATAAACATTAAATTGCTAATTCTTTCAACTTTCTTGTGAGGACGGTTAATTAACAGTTTACCCATACAGACACGGTCAGTCAAGGACTCCATACCTTGACAGAACAGAAAAAGAGTATCAACTCTTATTTCTGTAATTATCAGCTTGATTAATATTTTAAAAGATTATAGGTGTTTTGAAAGTCAGTTATAAAACACATTCACTGCCTACAAAGGAATATGTGTGTATGTGTCTGTAGCTTCATCAAAACTGCACATTGGGGAAGGAAGTTTTTAAAATATTTTAGGGCTCTTTTCTGTAATAGGATATATAATTGATATCTGTAGACAAATTTTTCTGGTGATTACTAGGAAATTGCTCTCTTTAAACTTTGGTAATTATTATTAATTAATTGTAGGTAGATGTTGGTGAGGAGGAGTTTTTGTGTTTCTTCTTAAGGCTACTATTTACTTCAGCAGAACCAGGAGTGGTTGTGTTGGGAGATCCTTAGAAAATTCTGCCCTTGGTCATTTGCCCACCTCTCCTTAGTAAAGAAACACCTCCATGGTTCAGAAATGTCAAAACAGAGGAAAATCTAATCAGGAGAAGGCTGAATGATCAATGTAGATGTATCTGGTTATTATACAGTGGTGTTACTTTGAATGCAAGCTCCATGGGGGCAAGGATTTTTGACTGTTTTGCTAATCATATCCCTAGCACCTAGCACAGTATTTGACATGCAGGGGAGTCCCTGAATGTGAAAAAAAAAAAAAAAAATCATTTTTTATATTGAAAAATACTAGGAAAATCTGCTAGTGATATTCCCAAAGCAAGATCAGTTATATTTAAGACATGCTGTGACAGTGTCATAAAATTGAAGATAGGCAATTATTATACCAGATTTTTTTTTTTAAGAGGAACGGGAGAATGCTCTAACTTACACATAGTAAAGCTATAACTTATACATAGTAAGCTGTATGCCAATTCTAGAAAAAATGTAGGGAACTTTTTGTTTGTGAGCACTTATAAAAGCATTTGCTATTACAAAAAATAAATATACATGTGTGTGTGTATAAACATCACACACACACACACACACCACTAGTAGTGAGACGTTAGCTGTCTTCATTTACCCCGAGTTCACAAAGTTGCATTATCAGTAATTACAACTATTAGTAAGTGGATTCACAAATTTAGTAGTACAACTGGACTAAGCAAAGAGGGCAGTGAGAATTCAGTTCAAGCACTGAAAGCAATTTCCTCCCCTCCTGGTATGATATACAAATGGGAGGAGTGGGTGAAAACACAAGAGCAATAGCAAAGTACACTATATGTGTTTTCATTTTTTTTTAACTTTGAAGAATTCACCACTCTGTAGACAAGAAGCATTAGCAAAATCAGGTCATTGTGTTTATACCCTTAAACAGAACACTGTTAATATTCATACAATTATTCTCTCAAAAAATAGTCCTACAACATTAATTACTATTTGAGCCTTTATTATCATAAGTTGCATGGTTGTAACATAGCTTGACCTGCTACCAGAAACACTCCACAAGGATAATTATTAAAATAATTGACTGTAAATTATAGGCTAGACAGCCTAGGTCCATCTGGAGATAAACCACACAATAAAAGTGGCAAAGTTTAATATAAAAGTTTATTAACTATAATAGGATTGGAGTAATGAGCGATCGGTTAGAAAGGAAGAAGGAAAGTGCTCTAAACAATAGCACAGGAAGAGCGGATATAAATAACAGTCACCACCACTGGGGAAGTGTTTAAGGAAAAAGTCTCCCAGGGTTGAAACCTGGATCTTGTTGCAGAGTGAAGCCATGGCTCACAGAATGGCAGAGATATGGAAGAACTTTCTGGAAATGCACCCTCTAGGATGCCAGGCAAAGCTGTCGACAAGGAGGTATTTCACATCATTCAGTCGTGTCCGACCCTTTGCAGCCCCATGGACTACATAGTCCATGGAACTCTCCAGGCCAGAACACTGGAGTGGGTAGCCTTTCCCTTCTCCAGGGGATCTTCCCAACCCAGGGATCAAACCCAGGTCTCCCACATTGCAGGCGCATTCTTTACCAGCTGGGCCACAAGGGAAGCCCTGCTATAAAACCACCCCAGGGAATTCCCTGGGAAAGCTGCTGCCGCGGGGTGCTCAAGAAGCCTGGCTCCCAGGACTAACTAGGTGGTGGAGAAGCTGTGGGCACTGTTGGAGTCTATCTGAACTGCAGCAGCCTGCCTTGAAAGCACACCAAGCCCAGTAGAAATGACCCTTCCTCCTGAAAGGGCTCTCCCACACATAGCTCCTTCTACTGACAAAGCTCAACGTCACAGCCACTGTCAAGAGAGAGGTATGTAAATTGCCCATCCTCCTTTTCATAGACACAATTATGAGTGGATTTGGAGCTGAGACAGTAAATGGATAATTGGCACATAAGCCACTTTTCTTTCATATCTTGCTTGAAAGCAAAATACCATATCCTGGATACTCTTGCTGGATGTTTGATCAAATTTTTAATTTCTAAATAACTTTGGTAGAAAATTATTGAGGGAATTTCCTGGCGGTCCAGTGGTCAGGACTCCAGTCTTCTACTGCAGGGGGCGCGGGTTCAATCCCTGATCAGGGAACTAAGATCCTGTAAGCTGTGGGCATGGCCAAAAAGGAGAAAGAAAATTGTTCAGAACTTAAAAAGGACACTCATGCTTTCTGTTGTGTAGGGTGCTATGTGGTCCTGTATCAGACCTGTTACTCACGTTCCCCGCTGTCGCCCTCATGCACTGACACGGCCACAGATGTAACTTGCAGTTCACCGGCCAGAGCATGACTGATGACCTGCAGTGGGCACTGTGAAGCTGGCACAACAACATGCATCAGTTCTTTTCCTTCCTTCCCGCCTCCCTCTCTTCTTTCTAACAAGAAATGTCTGAGTGCCTGTTATGGGGTACACAATGGTACAGATAAACAACATAGTAAAAATCTCTGCCCCCACGGGGAGCCCAAGTTTTGATGGGAAAAGCAACAAAATAAAAATATATACAATTTTGGTGACAATTAGGGATATGCAGTAAATAAAACAGGGAAAGGTAGATATAAGTGTTAAGGATGGAAGCAGCTTGAAATAAGGTGGTCAGAGAAGGTTTTACTAAGAATGCAAATCTCAGCTTAATCTGAGAGTAATTTAGCATCATCTCTTGACTTAAAGTACTAGGATATGCAATTGAATTTTCACTGCCAATTTATCCACAGTAATGCCAATTACAAGAACTGACTTTAGCTTTTCACTTCTTGAGGTGGCTGGAGCATCAAATTCCCACAGACCTTTAAACTAATTTATATTCTAAAACATATAACTCAGTGTTTTGCCACCAAGATTTTTTAAAACCAGAATTTAATGGCAAGTCTTTTAAAACAAATAACCTCAAAGAAGTAAAGATACTAACGGAAGAAATAGTAAATTTATTATTTTTATTAAAGTATATCAATACCCAGAAACAATAAAGGGCACATTATAAATATGGATACAAAACAGTAAGCCAAAGTTTCACTTGAAGTAGAAAAGTTGAAACTGTTTTAAGTATGTCAATGAAGACAAACCAAAAATGTGTTCATTGTAAATACCATTGCATGTAACATATGAATATAAAACCTTAAAATATTCTGCTTTAAAGTGTTAAATAAAAAAAAAAAAATTAAGTGTTAAATAACTATAGGTAACTAAATATGTTCAGGAGGCTTTGGGCAGAAAAATCAACTACTTAGGGTCAGCTGGAAAAAATCAAATAATTCATTGTGCCACATTTCTGGTTTTTGTGTTTTTTTTTTAATGTATTGTGGGTTTGCTTGTAAAGGTGTTAACTCACCCAGTTTACTGTGTAAGGTAAAAGGACAATACTATGATTTATACTTGCTACATTCCAGAATCTTTGGAGAATTTACCTTTGAAGGAGACTTTCTAAAATAGGGAAATCTGTTTTAAAATAGAGGCACAAAGGCCTTGAAATAGTTTTATCACTCCCTCAAAACAGATGTATATTTGAGATCTGTTCATAATATGTGAGGGCTTCCCTGGTGGCTCAGATGGTAAAGAATCTGCCTGCAGGAGACCCAAGTCTGATCCTTGTGTTGGGAAGATTCCCCGGAAAGGACATGGCTACCCACCCCAGTATTCTTGTCTGGAGAATTCCATGGGCAGAGGGGCCTAATGGGCTACAGTCCATGTGGTCACAAAGAGTCGGACACGACTGAGCAATTAACACTTTCACTTTTTCTATAATATGTGAAATAGAGAATCATAGTAATAAAGCTCCTTTTTGTAAATAACTAGGTGTGACAGAGTGACATACTCATGGGAAGCCAAATAAACATGTTACATGTATAACCTATCATTGCCTTACATAATACCCCTCATTTAAAAGACTGAATTCCCTTCACTGATTTATTTTGGATACAGCAAACTAGTGTCATTTAAGAGAAAACAAAATTGATGCTCAATGCCCTTCTGTAGATGTGCCAGAATATACATGTTTGCACTGTAACCATATCACTACCGGCAACAACATATAACTACAGACAAAAATAAACTATCCATAAGGAATACGTTCTATTTAAGGCTTCATGTTCACAACATTTAATGGCTGAAAACTAAATAACAATAACAAAGGAAAATGTATTTAAATAAATACTTACACATGACCAGACAAGGTTTACCCAGCAAATCCTCAGCAATATTAACTATAAAGACAATATTATACACCAGTCTCATATTTAAGAGGATTCTGTCTGCCTTGTTAGGCTTCAGACAGCTTACTGTAGGTTGATTATACTTATGCTGCTTCTTAACAGATGGAAAGTTCATAGCTTTGCACATGATGACATCTTGTCAGGCTATAAGCAATCTTAAAACATAATTTGCATTTATCGCTTCTACTTTTTGCTCCTGTCAGCATAAGAAAGCCTGCTTTTTCAAATGCACAGATGTGCTCAATGTGCATTTTCCAACTTATGTATAGGAAAATGCTTGCTCTCTATAATGTGTATCTAAGAAGAGCTCAAGATTTTCTTATTAAAACCTACAGGGCAATGTTATTTTCCAAGTCATGCAGGTCTACTTGAAAGCTCTTAAATTCTATCTTAATTATTATAATTAATTTTAAGTGCATTTTATTCTGAATAATTTAAAGCATACCTTTAAGCAAATTCATAACGAACAGAGTTTAGCCTTGCCAACATGGAGACGTACTAAAAAAAAGAAACCATTCAAAGCCTCTGGCCAGAAATAAAATTGTAAATGATTTTGGGCTTTCTAAAAATGTATTCAAAATTTCTTACAAAACCATAAGTGTTCTTTCCTTAAAAATATGTTCCCTAGTAGAATACCGAACTAGAAAACAGATCACATTTTAAAAATGATTCTTCAGTTAGAAACACTTTCCTACAGATTCAAGGAGATCAGAAAATTATGACATGGAATCCAAAAACAGAATGCTAGGAACCCAGAATAAAAAGTACACAATGGAAGAGACTAACACCTAATTAAAGAACCATATGCTCACAATAATGGAAGAGCTATACAAAAATGTTTAAAAATAAACACGGAATATAATTTAAAAAGCAAAATGAAAAGTGGGTGCATTTTCATAAAAGGACATAAAAATTTTGTGAATAATGTAACTACTAGGTAAGTATTGTGTAAAATTTTGGTTGCCTTTTTGGGGAGGTTTAAGGTATTGTTTTTTAACCTTAAATTCTTTACAAAGAAATTTGCCTTCTTCATAGCACTTCATGTTTTTTCTTTCATGGAAATAGTTGCTGGCATAGAAAACTACCAGAAGTTTTAATCAACTAATTTAATCTTTCATGCTTTAATACAGACTTGAAATGTGTAAAGCTTTGCTTTCTACAGAAATCAATTATTGGTAATACATTGTTATTTTCCCTTAGCAAATCAAAGAAGCATTTAATCCCACATTATAAAACATGATATAATTTAAAAATTTATTTATACCCTACTTTAGGACGATCAATTGACCTCTATTTCCGCTTGAAAAAAAAAGCATGAGAAAAGGAGGTTTCTACTAGTTTACTCTCCAAAAGAGGAGGGAAGGTGGCTCTAGAGACCAACTCAGAAATTACAGTTGTCCTTCATCGGCTAGAATGTAACTCAGGAACTGTTGCTTCTTCTAATTCCTGTGGTTTGTCACATTTATTGCTTTCTTTGCCCCCTTGATATGTACGAAGCTGCTCCAGAAAGCCAGCATTGGGACATATGGAAGGCCTTGCATTTTTCACCAAAGAAAAAGCACTGGTAAATGAGATTTCTTCAGAATTCATTAAGAAGCCTATTACAATTGCAGCAGCCCTGGAAACTCCTGCATTACAATGAACAAGAACCACTCCATCCTATAATAAAACCAAACAAAAATCTTCATTATTTACTTAAGAAAAGTTGTACTGAAATCTTATACTATTTAAAAACTATAAGATAAAAATATTCACTTCATCAATTTATTTGACTCAATTTATTCAATCATCAGAAACCAATGCACTGTAGGGAATGAATGGAAAAAAACAATCAATCAATTAATCAACACCTTTTCCCACTTCCCAGGTTTGAAATGCTTTGATGATATATTTGGAATTCTGAAATTATCTTTTATTACCCTGAAGTAATCTAGTAAAGTAAACATAAAAGCCTAGTAACTCAGTAGCCACAGGCCTATAAATAAGAGAAAAATCAGAGGAAGTATGTGTGGAAATATAAATAAAACCACAATCATAAACTACACAGAAAGCTTATATACTAGGTACATGTACTGTTCCCATAAAGAAAGTAGTGCCACTGGCTTAGAAATCTATCTATAAAATGATCAGTAAGGAAAAAAATGTTCTTCTTTTGGATCTATTTTATTCTGGAGGGAAATAACCTAAAAAAATAGCTAAACTTATGAGGCAGTAAAATGTTGACTCAAATAGCTCATGACAACATGAAGCGGAAAAGGTAATTAGACACCAGAATGAGGTCAATAAATGCAAAACGTTTCAGGTAACTTGCAAATGATACTTTACAAGCGAAAAGGGACACAGTGCAGGACGGATGCCAAGGGGGGTAATATTGCATTAATAATGAATGTGATATATCTGACGGATCAGCACTGATACAGGTTGGCTTATCTCAGGCCTGTTAAAAGTTAATGATCTTGATGAAATGTAGTGAATGGTGAGCACACCCTACAGAACCAGATATTGTAGTTACT
The DNA here is from genome assembly GCF_033118175.1 of Dama dama. Classification (NCBI taxonomy): domain Eukaryota; kingdom Metazoa; phylum Chordata; class Mammalia; order Artiodactyla; family Cervidae; genus Dama; species Dama dama. The sequence goes on from NC_083713.1 coordinate 17,026,597, forward strand.
TCATTTCTTGATTTTTTTTTTTTTTTTGTACAAACAACATGGGAACAGGGAAGGGGAGAAAAAACCTTAAAACTGAAAACTCTGCCCAAAGAATACATTAACAATGCTATGTTCATGGTTTATTAGATTATTTTACAAGGTAGTTCTTAGATGCATAAATTTGTTGCAAAATTCCTTTCCTTGGTCTATTATAACAAGCGTAGCAAATGTATCTCACTTCAAGAAAGAAAGATAATTCACAAGATTAGTTAATATTTTAAAAATTCTCATACCAAAAAGACAATTTCAATTGTTTATATTTATATATTTCAGAGTCATTTCCAGATATTAATTGTTTCTGCATTAGAAAACCAAAACAAAAATATTCACTCTGCATATACAGAACTTTTCTCACTTTGTACAATGGCTCTTTTTAATGAGACTTAAGACATTTTAAAATCATATTACAGTAACCAATGGACACTGCTAAGGAACTTCCTTTTTATTTATTTATTTTTTTTTTTGGGCTTATTATTCCATTTTCCTTTATTATTTTTATAATACATAAGTACAACATAAGGAACTTCCTTTTTAAAAATAATATTTATTTATTTATTTGGCTGGAGCATGTCTTATTTGCAGCTGGCAGTATCTTTAATCATTTCTTGTGGCACGTGGGATCCAGTTCCCTGACCAGGGATCAAACCAGGGACCCCTGCAGTGGGAGCTCAGAGTCTGAGCCTCTGGATCACCAGGGAAGTCCCACTATTAATGAACTTCTCTTAACGTGAAACAAATTAGATTTTCAAAAAAAACCTGGGCTCATAACATTAATAATTACCCTCCAGTGTAATTTTCAATGTTTCCTGACTATGTATCAGTTATCGCTATCTTATGATCTACACATATGCTTTTGAAAATGAAACTAGCTTTATTTTTAGTACAGTGTAATCAGTTTTAGCTATTATTTAATAATGTTAGTGTTTTCTTCTCTCTTACCTTCTTTATGTAACAGATACTTTTCTGTTAGTTTCTACAGCCTTTGAATTTATTTACCTCTTATTCCTTGGGTATCATACTGCCCTTGAAAGTATTTCCAAAGAAACTACTAGCTTCATATCCCCTTTCAAGAATTCAAAGTAATTACAATTAAATAATTTATAAAGCAATTTTTCTTTTGCATTTGCTGTTGTCCTATGCTTAAAAGGCTTTTTCCTCTCCTTGGTCCAGTTAACCATGGCTTCTAAGAAGCCTGTCTCTCTGCATGAGAGGAGGGCAGGAGGAATATGCAAGACATCTTTTTATGCCTAGTACTTAGTGCAATTTTTGGCACATAGTAGATATTCCATAAATGTCTGCTAAACAAAAAAATTTTGCTATGCATTTTGAGAAAACATTCTCTTACAAAATCATATCACCATTTTGCTATGGGCAGACAGGAATTATAGTATTTCCGTTCTATGTAGCCTGCTTTGTTCTCATGTTGTTATTAATAGCTTTTCAATTAGATGGCCAGCTCCTTAAAGGCAGCATCCTTTAGATACATGTATCCTAAAGATACATCCCTTCTATCTTCTCAGAATAGGTAACTCATATTTTTTGACAGATCAAGTTCAGATCTTTTTTAAAAAATGAGTCTTTTGATATATTGAAAAATACTACAAATGGTTATATGTATTGATGAAAATGGGTGATCTTAATTTTACTTATCTATATTTTTCCAATGTATAAACTACTTACATGTTTTAAAACTCACATCTTATAATTAATAAAGTAAATGTGGAATATCAAATACACATTTCATACTAACAAACAAAATCTTTTGCACATAAAAAAGGGGATCAAGTAAATACTCAAGTAAAAGAACTCTTGAACCTATGGAAGTTATCTCACTACTAGCATGTCATGTGTATTTCTGTCCCTTTGGGCATAAGCCTGGCAGATAACATATTGGGTGGAGATACAAGAAGGACAGAGAAACCAAACAAACAGGGTTTTATAACTACAGAGGAAAATGAGGAAAGACATGGGGAAATGAAAGACATTCTATTTGGCAGGTATATGTGAAAAGACGAAAACAACAAACTAGGGCCTAGAAAGGTAGTTTTGAAATAGGCAATTCACCGAGTAATCACATTTAATAATACCTGAATATACAACAGGCAAAATCATGAAGAGATTTCTTCTAGGGAAAAAAAACAAAAAACAGAATGAAGAAAATTCAAGAATTCTATTGCTAAAGTTAAATGTGCATTATCTAAACAATAAAGAGTTTCCAGGGTAAGGAAATAATGGCTGAGGCTAAGGTTCCAGTAAAACACATAAGGCTTGAGAAATTAGAACACAGTAGAGAATTCAAATGTATCTTACAGAAGAAACAGTTCAGGCATCTCCTCAGATTCCCTTGATGCCATCATCACATGGACCCTCAGCTGGTTCCACCTCGGCTGCCGCCTCTGTGGCTGACTGTTTCCCACAGGCCTATTGAGTTCTGCTTCCCTAAGAACCCCTGGCTCTTCCCCCATGTCAGTCTCTGCATGGGCCGGTACACCCTGAGTTCTGGATTCTCTTGCTGCTTCTGAACTTGGATGGCAAGTCACACCACAGGCCTTCAAGGTGGCTGCTGAAAAAGTGGGGTGCTGTAACCTGGAACTGTGGGGTTAGTTACCTCTCCATGTGTAAACTCTGACCAATGGGACACAGGAGCTGAAGAGAGCCAGGCAGGTAAATTCTCTCTCTTCTCTATCTCCCAAAATCTGTACTGAGGTGCAGTGTCTTTGGATTCCCTGCCTGGGGGTGTCTTGGGTACCACCTTGCCAAGGAACCAGCTATTTCGCTATCAGCTCATTGTGAAGCTGTCGCTCAGCAGGGTAAAAGCATCATCTTACATTGCTCCTCATCCTTTTCAGAATCACTTCCCTTTCTTCTCACTCTCACTGCCTAGGGACTGCACCTCTCAAATGAAGCATCAGCTCTAAATCCTTGCCTCAGGTTCTGTTTTCTGAGAAACCCAAACTAAGGACCACTTTAATTAACTCTTATCCCTTTCACTTTTTACTTGAAACATGTATATGTTTAATGTCTAATATGACATGTCTAATATGTCTAATATGAATATAAATATGAATAATGTTTACATTTTTCCATTACCATCTAAGGCATATTATATATCTCCTTAGAAAAGCAGCTAACACAGAAACATTATCACTTTTATTTCTAACACTATTAGCTGGTACACTGGCATGTGACAGTCTAGAATCTATATAATTTTTCACAAGCTAAAAGAGTGGCCAATATCAGGCTTTGAATTAGAAAACCTCTTCCTTTTTTTCTATCCAAATATCTAATATTAAATAAGGTTGAATAGTTTAATATTTTTCCAGCAATCTAGAGGAAGGTATCTAGAACAGTGTTGGGCATATAAGGCACTCAATAAATACTACTAAATGAAAGGAAGGAGAGAGGTAAGGAGATAAGGTAGAAAGAAAATCATTAGAACTTAATTAAGCTATAATGTTAACTATCATTTATTGCCAAGTGCTCCATGACAGTTAACTTTTCTCTATAAGTGCTTCTATATTTCCATCTATTTATCTCACATAAATTTTATAAGAGTTATATATTGACTAAAAATGATATAATTTCAAGGCATAATAATTGGTAAAGCCAACCTAGAAGCCCTGCCTGTCAGAGTGTTCCCTTGGATCTAGTACCAAGATTAAAGTATTGTATTTTCTGTGGGTTTTCTAAAGTCAGAGAACCAATGGACAGCTTTTGATCAGCATTTTCAAACAATCAGTAATATTCATCTTCATAAATACACTAAGGACCAGAGCAGTCTCTGTTCCATAGTTCACCTGATTACCTCGCAAAGTGGTCAAAGGGTAGATGGTTAGAGACGATCAAAAGGAACCTTAGCATTGGGTTGGCCAAAAAGGTCATTTGGATTTTTCTATAAGATGTTACAGAAAAACCCAAACAAACTTTTTGGCCAACCCAGTTGAGCAGAAAATTTTAAATCCTGACATTTCTTAGGAAGGCATAAGAAGATGAGAAATTAAAGTTAAAAAATAGGGACTTCCCTGGTGGTCCCCTGGTTAAGAATCTGCCTTTCAATGCAGGGGATGTAGGTTCAATCACTGGTTACAACAAAGATCCCACATGTTATGGGGCCACTGAGCCCAGATGCCACAACTACCGAGCCTGTGCTCCTCAACTAGAGAGTCTGAGTGCCGCAAAACACAGAGCATGCGCGCTCTGGAGTCTGCACACAACTGCAGAGCCCATGCACTCTGGAGCCCGAGTGCCCCAGCGACAGGGACGCCACGGGCTGCAAGGTGAGCCCGATGCCACAGTCACGGCCCAACGCAGTCAGAGCAGTAACAGTGAGTAAATGCAAGAAAATAAAGTTCAAAGTAAGGACCTCATGGGAAGACGAGCAACTGGAGGACTGAACAATTGTAGGAATTAACGAAATATTGTTGAAGGGGAAATTTCATAATAGCTCTTACACATTCACTACAGAAAGAAGCGGATAATGGACCAATATTTTAAAATTTCTGTTCTTTAGGAACTGTGAATCAACACCAAACTTACCTTCATTTTTGCCTGTTCTATAAATTCAAAACATTCTGGAAAATAAGATAGGATATCGGTCTCAGGCAGATCCAATATAGAAATATTCTTATATATAAAGTCATTGAGGAAAGCATTTTCAACTCCATATGCAACATTGAGAATATGAGTCACCTTAAAGAGAAAAAAAAGGTAATTTTTTAAAAAATTCACATGAATTAGGTTAATTAAACCTAAAAAATTAGGTTTAAATAAAATTAAACCTAATTAGGTCACTTAGGTTAATTAATTAGGTTAATTAAACTGAGATGTTGAGATCTGTAACAATAATACATAATTTAAGCATGACTCACTTGGGCTTCCCCGGTGGCTCAGTGGTAAAGAAACTGCCTGCAATGAAGGAAATGCCAGAGACGGAGGTTCAATCCCTGGGTCGGGAGGATTCCCTGGAGGAGGAAACGGCAACCCACTCCAGTATTTCTGCTTGGAAAATTCCATGGACAAAGGAGTCTGCTGGGCAACGATCTAAGGACTCACACAAAAGTGAGACACGACTGAACACATGCACACTTGAGTAACACTTCCTTCAGGGAGCCTTCTCTGCCTGCCTCATCCCTCACCAGAAGTGCTGGTTCTACACACTCATATTGGTTGTTACTGCTGTTTAGTCGCCATGTCATGTCGACTCTTCTGTGACCCCCATGGACTGTAGCCCTCCAGGCTCCTCTGTTCATGGGATGTACCAGACAAGAATACTGGAGTGGGTTGCCATTTCCTTCTCTAGGGGATCTTCCCAACCCAGGAATCAAACCCACATCTGCTTGGCAGGCAGGTTCTTTAACACTGAGCCTCCAGCGAAGCCCATATACTCCTATAGTACCCTCTATGTGCCCTACAATAGCCCTTATCACCAAGTTTGTCTCCCCCATTGTACTGGAAGCTCCACCAGGGTAGAGACCATATTTAGCCTACTCACTTTTATAAGTAAGCACTGTGAGTGAGCAGGAAACTTCCCACAGAAAGTACTTAAAATATCTGTTGAATAAATCAATTAATGTCCATAAAAAAATTAAAGTAAGGGACGTGCATTAGTAGCAATAACTTCCCTTTCAATACTTATTCCCCTACTTTCCTTTTGTATTCTTTTTAAGTACAGTCGTTCTCAAGTGTGGCTACACACTAGAACTACCCAGTGAGCTTTTTAAAAGTTCAATAGGTACACCCTGAGTTCTGGATTCTCCTGCTGCTTCTGAACTTGGACGGCAAGTCACACCACAGGGCGCTGGGTTTGGTTTCAGGGTGACTGCTCACCCAGGGAGGTTTTCAAAAGCACCAACGCCACAAGGTCTCAAACCCAGAAATTCTGATGAATTAGTCTGGTTGAAAGATGGGATGGTCGTGAAAGATATGCTTTCAGATGGCACATGTGAGCAACCTCCTCCTCCATCTACGCGTTCAACCTCCTTTCCTGGAGTCCCCCAAGCAAAAGGAAGAAGCCACGCGGGAAGTTCGTTAAGAGAATCCAAAGGCTAAATGGATCGGATTCTGCCTTTCCTGCCCCCACTAGCCTCACAGGTGTGGCTCTGGCAGCGCCTCGCTCCTTCCCCCAACACAGCTAATTGGATTCTGGTGGACACCTGACTTAAGCTAGACTGATTTAAGAAATTTAGAAAGAGGTGTATGAGACAGTTAGAATAATCCACACACTCAAGAGCTTTAAGACAGTCATTTTGTATTAAGTGTTCTGAGAAGCTGAAAGATCCCTGCTTCCAAATGAGAAGAAGAGCAGATGTGCAGAGAGGGGCCGTGTGCCAGTGGATGCCCTTCTGTTCTCTGGCACAGCCACTCTCCTCCCAGGTTCCAAAGCGCTGCCCCCGCCCTCGTCCGCCAGCCCTGAGATCATCGTGTGCATTCTCTTTCCTTGCTCAGGTTTCTGTGGTCCACAGCCACAAAAGTATTGATTAAGATATTCAGGGAACTAGACCTCATGAAGAGAGGGCCATAAGCTATTTACAAACCTAACTGCCTCGTGAAGGAAAACAACAGAAAAAAGCCTCTAATCTACTCAAGAGGGGGAGATGGGAGAATTCTAGACAGAAGGGAAGAATATTTTTAGAAGATAGTGTCTGAAATGTCCTTCTGCCTTCCCTGGTGACGGCTTCTCAGGCTACGTCAAGTTACCCTCCCACTCCTCTGGCCAGGGCTGGATGACTCTGCCTTTAATTACATAATAGATATTCCAATGTTGAATAATACTGATATGTTTGCCCTGTCTTTAGAACTATATTCTACATCCCCCAAAGACCAAAAATGAGGTCTGACCACTTACAGAATATATCTGTTATCTATCACGGGATTATGATGATGACAAAATGAGAATCTTGGAGAAATCTGCTGAAAGGTAAAAGTGCTTTACAAATATTGTGGGCTATTAAACTATCCAATGTCTAGGTAGTTTAGCTGCTTGGAAATGCAGTTTATATGTGTATTGATTCAATGATCCTGCTTGAAAAGAACTGTACTCAGTCACAGGTCATGGTGGTGGTGCTGGAAGTGTTAGTCACTCACTCATGTCCCAGTCTTTGCAACCCCAAGGACGGTAGGCTGCCAGACTCCACTGCTAGAATTCGACAGGCAAGAATACTGGAGTGGGTTGTCATGCCCTCCCCCACAGGATCTTCCAACCCAGGGATCAAACCCAGGTCTCCTGCAGTGCAGCAGATTCTTTGCCATCTGAGCCACCAGGGAAGCCCAAGATGGTAGTAGTGGTGACGTAGCCTAAAACCTTTCTAGTAATTCAAGCATACTTCCCAAATGCAGTTTCAGAGGTCCTTTCAATGGTTGACCTTGGGATGCCCTTTAAAGTAAGGATAATACAAACAGCCCCTTCACTGAGTACTTAGCATGTGCTAAGCACACAGGTTAACTCACTTAAACCTCACATTTAGGCAATATCAAAATTTTATTTTTTGAAGTCGTTCAAAAATCAAAACATTATTTAAAAAATTAAGAGGTCTTGCTCTTCAACCTGTTCTTTTCCACTCTATTATCGCCCACCTATATGGTAACTACCTTTATCCATTTCTCATATATTCTTTTAGGATATCTTTAAAAGATATTTATATCTTATAAGATAGATATTTATATCAAACATTTTATTTACTCTCTTACACAAAGGCAACACTGTGGGGATTTTTGGCCCCATTTAAAAATGGCCTTTCATATCAGTATTTAAAGACTTTTGTGTGTGTGTTTTAAAAACTATATAGCATTCTGTCATTGTTCATTTAACCAATTCCCTATTGATGGAAATGTGGGTTGCTTCCAATAATTTGCTATTATAAACAGGGCTGCAGTAATGCAGGGCTGCATTTCTTTTTACCTTGAGTCTTTTCAATGTATCCAGATCATGAGCAGCATCTTGTGACCCTATAAGAAATAAATCACATCACCTTGAACAGAAAAATAATTATCCTGACTTTTAATCTGAATTTTGTAACAATTTTGTTACTTATTCATTTATTTTAAGAAACACATCTTGGGAGGACCTGAATCCAACTCTTTGAAAGATAATTCAGAAATATTCATCAAAAAATATTCATCCTGTAAATACGTTTGGACTCTGAAATCCCACTTCTAGGAATTTTTCCTAGAAGCCATGGGCCTAGGGCCACGGATGGGGCACTGGGTTTGGGTGGATTTTTGTTTGTTTTGTTTTTGTGGGGTTTATTTTGTATTACCAACAATACTGTGAAGAACATCCTAATAGCTAATCTTTGCAATATCCAGAACTTTTAGGAAAAATCCCTAGAAGTGGGATTTCAGAGTCCAAAAGTATTTACAGGATGAATATTTTTGATGAATATCCCATGAAAATATATACAGCCCTTTGAAATGAGAAATGTAGAAGAATATTTATTGCATGGAAATATATTTTCAATATATTAGGTGATAAAAGCAGGTTACAAAACATCAATCATTTTTGTAAAAACAAATACGATGTATATGCTTAAAAATGGGCGGGAAGTACATAGAACAAAATGTTACAGTAAGATTATAGGTTGACTTTTTTCTTCATGCTCACGTGTACTTTTTATAGTAAGTATCTATTTCTTTTGTAACTGAAGAAAAGAATATTAAAAAGACACCCAGAAAATGATTTAGTGCCAGCTCGTCTGGGAACACTCAGTAGCTTAGAGCAAACACTGTTGGTCTACAGAGTTCCACCCACGTTCCATGCACAACTAGGGCTGTACCCTTTTTAGTTTCTCCCTGTGAAAGTTGGCTTTCCAGATCTCCTACATCTGAAAAATGACTCTAGTTAATAAGCAAGTTTATACAGGAGAATAACTAGTTAATATAAAGTGAGCTACACAACTGAAAAAAATAGAGCATTTATTATTTAAAGATTTCAAGTATTTTACTTTCCTGAATTAGGTTCCATTTCTATAGAAAACATTTTTTTCACCTTAACTGTCTGGGAAATCTGCCAGCTTCTACCATGTGATTTTAGGTAGCTGGAAGGTCAGCAATATGCTGGTTGGCCAATATTCTCTTGGTAATACAAAGCTCACAGGCTCCTTACTGAATCTACATTCAACTTTATTCTACTTAGAACTTAGCCTATCAAAATATTAACATTTGTTAATGGTAGATATGTAATTGCTATAGTCTGTAATTTTTTACACATTTGAAATATCTCATAATTTAAAAATAAAAATTCTCAGTTTTCTGTAGAAAGTCCTATTCATCTCCAGGAGGAGAAATGGGTTCAAGTAAGTTACCTGAAATTTGGTGGTTTTATATGCATGCTATCTTTTAAATAATAATTCCACTCTATTTCTTACAATAGAAAAAAGACAAGAAAACAAAGAAACATGCATGAATGAAACTTTTTTTTTCTACCCTCAACTGTCATTATTGTATTTCTCGAAGCTGGATATTTTCATTATTTCCATTAAATACATATACACCCCAAACAGAATGAGTTAGTCATTTTTCAGAGTTGGTTGCTACATTTTGAAAATGATTTCCAGGCTATGAATATATTAATTCAAATTTAGTGTTCTTGAGACCAATGCAACTGACTCTTCAAACACAAGGAGAGTGTTAATAGTGTGGCCGGATAATTTTAGTCAGTACAAATGGACTTTATGTAATTGTCCTATGTGTGTCATCTAATACTTGGTAGTATTCAGTTCATGTTACTTCTCTCTAAATTCTAGATATAAACATTAGCTTTTCTCCAATTTTAAATGGTTGCTTTGTGTTGCAGTCTTCTATTAAGCTTTTGTTGGAAAAACACTTATTATTAAAAGAAATACTCTAAATCATTATAACAATGTGTTATTTAAACCTTTGTTTTGAAAAAGTAGAATGTATCCTTTTATAAACTACCTTAATTAACATTTTAAAACAAATACCAATTTTAAGAATTTTACGATTTTAACAGTAGCAACATGAATCTATGATTGTGTTAAATTTAATAGAACTGAATAGCAAATCAATTTTAACTGTACGGTAATTTTAAATAACAGAAAAAGAAGTTGATGAATAGGACTACAACTAAAGAAATAAGTTTAATAATAATAATGTACAGTTATATTTTACATTGACATAACCCAATAATATTCATGACCCTGGCCAAAAATTATTATGGAAATATTATAGATGAAGTAACTGATTTAGAAAGCATATTACATGCTATTGGAGTTGGGACTTCTAACACGTTCAGTGTTTTGAAATCATATGTATCATAAAAAATAGGCTATGTAAGATCTCTAGAATTCTGTTTTTAATGAAAATACCAAATATTGCATAAATTCTGATGTAGCATGTCTTAATTTACAAATCTCTATTTTTATCATCACAGAAATAGACCAAAAAAATTATTAATGAAACTAACCAAAAAGATATTATTACATTACTGAAAAGGGAAATAAATAATATTCTAAAGAGAAACGTTTTGGGGAAATTTGTAGGAGTGAATGTTCATAAATGGATAGAAATAGGAGCATAAATTTCTATAATGATAAGGTAAAATAATATTAATGAATTTTACAAAATAAAGAGCTTTACAAATTTAATGTATTATCTGCCTCCTAAAAATACTGAGTTTCCTAGATATCAGAAATCCTCCATAACCTTAAGTGTTAGTCGCTCAGTTGTGTCCAACTCTTTGCAACCCCAAGGACTGCAGCCAAGAAAACTGGAGTGGATTGCTATTTCCTTCTCCAGGGGATCTTCCCGAATCGGGATCAAACCAAGTCTGTCTTAGGGCAGGTAGATTCTTCACCATCTGAGCCACCAGGGAACCCTTATAACCTTATAAAGGATTCCCAAATTTTCACCTAGAATTGAAGCAAAGATCTCAAAATGTCACTGATTGTGACTTTGTAACAAGATGGACATAACAAGAAGTAATGTACCTTTTAAAAACCACCCAAGATAAATGGAATTTTCCACTTTTACAAATCAAGTTGGATTTAAGAAAAGTCCTAGGTAAGATTTTTGAAATGCAGGAGCTTGGGTGAATTTATGAGCAAACTGAAAAAGATATAGCATATTTGTACAGCTTTCCACCTTCTTTATCCACTACCCAAAGTAATATTTAATTTCATGTAGTACTAGGTGAAAGCTGTGTTGCTTTGAAGAGATAAGGAAGCTTTTTGAAGCAACCTAGAAACAACCCCTGTATCATTCACCTGGAAAAACTTTAAATGTAACCATCCATAGGTCCCTCCGGAATAAGTTATTTGTAACCATCTCCCTCTCTTGTAACCATCTCCTTCTCCCAAGAAAGGAGGTTGTACCTGATGAAAATATCTCATGTCCTGATCCAAAGAGGAGACCATGTAAGGACTAGTTTCAGAAGTCCCTCCCACCACTCATTCAAGATCCTGGTAAGGTTCCAACGCCAGTCTTAGAAGACTACCTTGATCAGCCCACTTTGGATAAGTCTAGATTTAAAAAATAAGGAAAGTTCATGAAGACTCTGAGTGAATGATATTTTTAAATTCTACCATAATTATTTTAAACCATTGTTACTACAATAGGAGCCAAATAACCAAAAAATGTGCCTGGATATATTTCCTTCCCTAGAAATGGTGTGCAAATCCTGGGTGAAATTTTCAGACTAACTAAATGACCACTAAATTTTTCACTGGGCTGCAGAAACTAACTGGACATATTTATTTGGTGAATTTAAAGACAGGTCATGTAACAATGCACACAATACATGCTACAATAAATAACTCAAATGTATACTGCAACTGATATGTTTCAAAAAACTTTTGCAACAACTTTAGGACAACCCTATAAGATTAAGCAGATACCCTTACTTCAGTTTTACAGATGGTTTCTTGCAGCACCAGAAAGAATTAATGACTTGCACTAGCTCATCTACTGTAAGTAGAGTAGGAAGAGTGAGGCTCAAAGCCTGGACTTTGAGGCAGTATATGTTAATGATGGAGAGCAGGAGTGTTATCAGACTTGAGCTGTGCAAGTTATTTAACCAATTGTTAAGTTCAATTCCAATCTGGAAAATGGAGCTGATGATCTGTTTCACAAAGCTTTTAAAAGGAGTGTGCACATCACACAGCCATCTCACTGGCTATTTCTGACTCCCAATTCAGTGTTCTTTTTACACAAGAGGGGCTTGGCTATGTAAATATTGAAAAATCATTGATTTTTCCAAGTCTTAATTTCTTTATACATAAATGAAAAATTATTCAAACCTACTTAAAACACTGTTGACTATTTTTTAAGAACACTGCATCACATTTGTGCCAAGTTAACAAGTTTGCACATTCATATCTGTGCTTCATTTGCTATTTGTGAATTACGCGTTGTGCAGGGAATCTGTATTTATCATAATGCAAGAAATCATAAACCATCAGAGTCATAGCTACAAAATAACAATCCACCTTCCTAACAGTCCAAAAACAGACACCAAGAACAGATGTGGCCACAGGAGGCATGCACTCCATATAGTTGCAACCCCAGGGCAGGCGAACAAGCACTTGTCTTTTCAAGCATTAACTTTTCTACAACTTTAACCCTCATTACTAGTAGTCTTGCTTAATAAAAGCATTATTTTTAATTTGATCATCTTTTAAAGCTATATCGTTTCATAATCCAATAAAATACACCACCAATGTGTTGTCCTCCAGACAAGTTAGAAAAATAGGAAAAACGCTTTTCTAAAATTCAAATTCCAGGTGCTACGTTCTACTAGAATCTATGCCTCTTAGGTTCATAGTGTGGCAGAAACAGTCCTAGGCAGCTAGTGAAGTTCCATACCCAGAAAAGGAAACATTTCAATTTTCTGGAGCTTTTAGCTGACAGCACAGACTACTATATACGAGGGAGAAAAATGAGAAGTAATAAGGTTAAAAGAACTCAACGATTCAGCGGCAAATCAAATATACTCACCCAGGAGCAACCATGGCTTAATAACACCAACTTTCAGGTCCAAGCTAAGGTCCTGCACATAACCACAACCTCCCCCGCCGCTTGGCTCTATTTCTTCCACAACATGAATTCTGGCATCGTTCCATGTTTCTATAATTTTCTTTCCAGTTAGTGTTGTCACCCTGGTGCACTGCTTCCTGAGATTATTCCGGGAGAATGCCTTAATTTCCTGCTTAAGGGAGTGCATTACCTGAGCAGTGGCTAGGAACAAATACAAGCAAATCCAGCCAGCACAGTGAGGGACCGAACTGAGCGTCCCTTAGTGTTCAGGTCACAAAAACAACCTCGTGGGCACACGGGCCGGCAGGTAACTCTAGCTGACACTCGCCGGGGGACGAGACAGCCCGGCTCCGTTTTTCCCAGCGCCGCAATGTAAGCAGAAGTTTGATTGGCCGTTGAGAAAGGGACGCCGATTGGATGCTGTTTCTCCTTCCTGTTAGCGGGAGAGAACGCTCTCCCGGCAGAGGTCTTTCCTGTTGTTGCTGCTTAAAGCTATCTTTTTTATTCACGCCGATTGGTAAAATATAAGAGATAATTGCCGAGCTGGTATTTCCTCGCACCTTAAAAACAGTGGTTTTCCGGACATATTCGATCGGTGGCACTTGTGGTTGGTGACCTGGGTATCCCTCCTGCTCTAGTTAGGCTACCGCGCCTGCTCGCCTGCTTTTAGGCTAATCCGGGGGGCTACAGCAGACGTTAAAAGTTAGACTTCGCTTTCTGTGTTCACACCTTTTCTTTCTGCTGTTACTGCCAAGAGGAACATTTACTCGATTCAAAAAAATAAAACAACACTGTTATGTAGGCTAGTAACAATTTAAATAAAATTTGCAAAAGTAATTTCTTTCTTTTTAATTTTCTAATTGTATATAAACAAGATAAACAAGAGCTTAATATATTCCTCCCCCCCCCCGATTTCTCGCCTGCATTTTCATTATCAGTAAAACTGCTGAAAAAGACTTCATGCAATAAATATACAGTCTTTATAAAAGCATTGCAACAGTCTTTTCATACATAGTTTCAGAAATTGGTGATGCAAACATCCACGTTTACTAAACATCAATTATAGAATGATTCTTTAATTAGAATCATTATTCTAATAATATAGATTATTCTAATAATTGAATTAAATGTAGAACTAGAATTCTATATATTATATATATAATTAGAATATATTATATTCTAATAATATAGAATGTATTACAAAAGAATGATTTGTTTTTCTCAAGAAATCCCAATTCCTTTAAATAGAAACTTTTCTTAGCCCACCTAAAAGACAATGCAACTTTGAATGGACTTACACATAGCATATAAATTCATGTATAAAGTAACAAAGTTGCTCTTAAAGAACACTTATTCACAACACCACATAATGAAATTTTTGTTGTTGTTGAGATTGATTTAAACCAAATTTCTCCCTATTAACAAGAGTGAGCTATTAGCCCAAGCTAGCTACCCGGCACTCTAAAATGAAAAACTCAATAACTTTTTTGCATCACTTAAACAAGTATGTCTTCATCAAAAACTAGTCTGACCACATATTATTCCATGTATTTATCATGAAGTGATTAAAAAAAAAACAACTATTGAGCACACTAGATGCTAGGTCCTGTGCTTATAAGCAGTTTTTAAATTCTAAGTGTTATATGTCAGGTACTTTAAACACATTATCCCATTTGCCTCACCCCAAATTTATTATGAGGTCATTGTATTTTAATTACCTACATTTTACAGCTGAGGGAACTCAAATGCAGAGATTGCAAATAACATATCCTACATTTCACAGATCATAAGTTTGACCCACAAGTAAGATTTAGGTTTGTTTCAGTCCAAAGCCTTAGTTCTTGTTTACTATGGAATACTGTTCTGCCCCTTAAGTAACTGTGTTAACAAATATTTATTGAGCAGTTACAATGTGCCAGGCACTGTTGTAGTCCCTGGGGATATAAGCAATAAATAAAAACAAAGTCCCCTGTTTTATGGAACTCATTTCCAAATGGAGGGAGTAGATGGACAGATAATCAATGAATAAATTGTAACTATGTTAGGTCCTGAAATAAGAGCTAAAAAGAGAAACTAAGTGAAATAAGGTAACAGAGTGAAAGGGCAGTGTGCTATTTGCTACAGGTTGGTGAAAGAATTCTCCTCTGATAAAGTGATGTTTGAGTCAATACTTGAATGAAGTGCAGGAGCTAGCCGTGTAGATACCTAATTGAAGAGATCCGCAGGTAGAAGAACAACAGCTAAGACAGGAGTGTGCTGCTGAGAGGTAGGAGTTGGGGAGGTTTAAGGAATTGCCAGGTGGCAAGTGTGGCTTTAGAGAGGGATTGAAGAGAAGCACTGAAGGAGGAGAGGAGGGCAGAAAGAAATGGCGGAGACACTGGATCTGATTCTGAATGAGATGGAGAGCCACAAGACAGAACAGAGTGGTGGAACTTGTGTTGTGCTACCCAAATCCCCCTTCAGTGAGCGCCTGCTGTCTGGAAGTGCTACTGGCTGACTGGTAATGACCCCTTCAGGGCTGCCTCAGCTACAGAGGGCTGCCTTGCCTGAGCTTGTAGCCTTCATGGAACAGACCACAACCAAGACTGACTGATGAGGGGACATAAAGACCTGGCTATCTTAGCCCAACTTGAGACAACCTTGAAGAGCCATTCCAGCTTGAAAGACCAACATGTGGTTGGCCAAGACTATCACTGGGCCTGCATAACCTCTTGACTTCTGCTGCAGCCGGATCCTTCCACTCCCTTCTACAAATGTTGATCCCAAAAGCACTCCTTTAAAAAGGCCTGCATGCTAAACACTACCTCAGTCTGCTTCCAGGGATCCAGTCTGTGATAAGTGACATGCTAGCTTATGCTGTAAAAGGCTGATCTTTCTGGCCGGCTGTGAGGGGGAGTAGAGGCAATATGGAAGCAGGGAGATTTGTTAGGAGGCTGTTACAATGACTCAGATGGAAGACAACAGTTACTAGGGCTAGAATGGCTGTAGATGGGGAGGGAAGACACAGTCAGATGCTAGATATATATGAGAGCTGAGCCGAGAGACTTTATTAGTAGACTGATGTGGGAAAGATTAGGATAATTTTAAAGTTTTTTGGCCTAAGCAACTGAAAAGTAGATTTGCCATTTACCAAGAAAGGAATGGTGTGGCGATGAAAAGCTCAATTTGGGACATGTTAAGTTTAATGTGCCCATTAATCTACCAAATGGAAATGTCAAGCGGGAAGCCACACATGTGAATCTGGACTTCATAGAAGAGATCTCTGCTGGAGATGGAAATTTTGGAGTTATCAGCTTTAAGACGCCATTAAAACCCTAACACTGAATGAGATGATCCTAGTTATGAAGGTTGATAGAGAAGCCAGACTTGTGCCCTCATTTAAGGGTCAGGAAGATGAGAAGGAGTCAGCAAAGGAGACTAAGATGGAGAGATCTTGGAGGCAGGAGGAAAGGAAAGAGAGACAGTTTTGAGAGTACAAATAAAGCGTTTCAAGGAGGACAGTGTGATCAGCTATGTCACATGCTACTGACAGTGTTGAGGGACATGCAGACCAAGCTCTTACACTAGATTAAAGGCCTCCTCAATGAGAACACATGCCATTTCCCAGCACTATACAAACATTGCTTCCTGACAGCTCTGTGAGGGAAGTAATACAGACCACATTTTTACAGAGAAGGGCATTTAATGTGCAAGGTAGACACTAGCCTTTGGGCACAGTTTGGGTTTGTTTGTTACTAACAAGAATGGTTGAACACAGTTCCATCTTACTCAGAAACCCATATTCTTTGTACCACATCATTCTGTAACGGATGTGTTGAACTGTCAACTACACGCTGATAGCTGCAGCCCCTGCTGATAATACTGTAATACTCACATGTTAGTATCGCTGGATACTTAGACACTGTGCCACTCAGCTGTTCATTTTACAGAAGAGTAGCCCAAGAAGTAAACTTAATTGCCCAGTGTCACTACTCGTGGTCCCTGGTCCCTTAACGTAGTATCTAATGCTTGTTCTACTGTATTATATGGTTATCTAAAAAGTCCTTTAAGGGAAAGATTCCTTTTCATTAACCTAGCCTGTGGGCAGAGGAGTTGGAGTTCTGGCAGGAGAGAAAGAAGAGGCAAAAGGTTAGAAAACCCAGGCAAGAGGAAGAGGGCAGCGTTCCGCCCACAGGAGAGGCACTGCTTATGCTGAGATTTGAAAAGGATTGTTGGATAGAGGTTTGATAAAGGATTGTTCTGGAAGAGGGAGCTTGTTCTTATAAGAATTAAGGGGTATGGGGAAAGGGGGAAAGTGTGAATTGAATATATTCTGGAATTTGTTGCCATGTCCACCATATAATTTCTCTCCTAACAGAATTAAAATGTCTATGCCAAATGCTATGCATTTTTCTAGTATTATCTCTGGACATCACTAGAATCTCACTTTTGGATAAAGCACAGTTGACTGCTAAACAATACAGGGTTGAACTACATGAGCTCCGTTATACGCGGATCTTTGTTAATGATTGCTGGACCACAGTACTACACAATTCTAGGTTGGCTGAATTCCCAGATATAGAACTTATGAATATGGAGGGCTGACTGTAAAGTTACACTCAGATTCTTAGTGGTTCGTGGCTTAGTGCCCCTAACCACACATTGATCAAGGGACAACTATAATTGAAATGCAAAGAGCTAGTAAGCAATGGCTCTTGTACTCAATCTCAGGTCTATTGGATCCCAATAGACCTTCATCCCACTACATATACACCTTGTGACATATTTCATAATAAAATTGCTATGGAAATATCTACTTTTCATTAACTCAGATATGATTTATATGGGTAAAAATATTTATAAATAATCGAAAGTCCAGTTGGCATACAATTTTTGGCTTGAGTTAATAGTCTTAGTTCTGCGTTTCACTGAGAACAGAGACAGCCTGAAATGAAAACAGAAAAAAATCAGATTCATCTTATAAGACTGCTCACTTTGCAATCTTTTTAAAATTATTTCTTTATTTCTGGCTTTGCTGGGTCTTCATTGCTGCAAGTGGACTTTCTTTAGTTGTGGAGAGTGGGGGCTACTCTCTAGTTATGGTGTGCAGACTTTTCATTGCAATGGCTTCTCTTGTTGCAAAGAAAAGGCTCTAAGGGCACAAGCTTCCATAGTTGCAGCACATAGGCTCAATAGTTGTGGCTCATGGGTATCAGAGTTGCAGTGCATGGGTTTAGTTGCTCCTAGGCATGTGAAGGGAGAAGGCAATGGCACCCCACTCCAGTACACTTGCCCGGAAAACCCCATGGACCGAGGAGCCTGGTAGACTTCAGTACATGGGGTCGCTAAGAGTCAGACAAATGACTGAGCGACTTCACTTTCACGCGTTGGAGAAGGAAATGCCAACCCGCTCCAGTGTTCTTGCCTGGAGAATCCCAGGGATGGAGGAGCCTGGTGGGCTGCCATCTATGGGGTCACACAGAGTTGGACACGACTGAAGCGACTTAGCAGCAGCAGCAGCAGGCATGTGAAATCTTCCGGGACCAGGGATCTAACCTGCATTGGCAAGTGGATTCTTATCCACTCTACCACCAGGGAAGTCTCTGCAATCTTTATAAAGACTTTTTTTTTTTAATCAGTTCAATTAAAACAGGTTTGAATGCAAATTTTCTATATGAATACAATATCTCACATGAATTTGTTATTGAAGCTTTTGATTATAAAATATTGTTTGCTTATATATGCATGGTTATAGTAATAAAACAAAAGAAGCAACAAAACAGAAGCAGGAATTTTCTATATTTCCTTTCAGATATTAATTATTTGCATGTCTGTGGTAATATTTAAAGATCTCATGTAGCCCAAAACAAAGTGAGGTTTTTTTTTCAAAGCCTGAAACAAAAGGGCTTAGGGTATAATTCAGAAATTTAAAGTTCAATCTTTTGTGATATCCATTTTTTTTAAGTAGGTGCCACACAGTTTCTCATTCTTTTTTATATGTTCTACCTACCTTCACTCCAAAAAAATTTTTTTTGTTGTTATTTTTGAAATTACTAACAAGCTGGACATGTAAATTTTCTTTAGTGCAGCCACTTCTGTGGTTCAGAACTTTACAACCAGGAAATAAATTAACCAACAACCATTTATGGAGTATCTGCAATGAGCTTAATATTTCACCAAGGACTGTGAGGTCACCCCAAAATGGTATTTCATTAAATTTAAGATATCACTGATTATAAGACACACCATTATTTCATGTACCACCAGGAAAGAAATACTGCCACACATTGTTACAAGATTTATGACATTGTTGGTTTTTTTTTCCAATTATTTTTATTAGTTGGAGGCTAATTACTTCACAACATTGCAGTGGGTTTTGTCATACATTGACATGAATCAGCCACGGAGTTACATGTATTCCCCATCCCGATCCCCCCTCCCACCTCCCCCCCCCACCCGATTCCCCTGGGTCCTGATTTATGACATTGTTGATGTTAATTAAGATGTATCTTCATTTCAGAGAAGTTAATAATATGAAAGCATGTGTATTTCAGAATAGATAAAATTCAACAACAACTAAAAATAGGTCTTGATTTCTAAGAGCTTACAATTCCATTTTGGAGGGAAAAAACATCAGCAGAGAAAAATGAAATCACAGAATAAGAGAACTAGTATTAGCAAAAACATAGAAGTGATAAGGATACATGTTTCAGGGGGAACTTTCTAGCTGTTTAAGAAGGGGACTTCTTAGGAATAAAATTTACACAGTATGGTAGTTTTAGATTATGGAAGCCTCACAAACCAGCTGGAAATTTTGGGGCTTCTGGTGTTCATGAAGAGTAAGAGTGATATGATAAGACATTACTATATAGGCTGAAGAAAATTGTCAAATGACCAATTAAGAAGTAAAGATAATAACCCATTAGGGATGTGGTAACATGGATTATGTTGAAGTACATACAAAAAAAAGGATAACTCAAACGGTACTTTTTAAAAATAAATGAAAGTTACTGAAAGAATAAATTTAGGAATTGAAGTAAGAGGCTCATCAAAGATGACCTGACAGTTTCTAGCTAGTCTTGTGAGATTTGTGAATTGTATTTTTATAGAGTGTTGAGGATCATAATTTATTTACTTAGTGCCTTCCATAATGTAAGAATTTAATGAATATTTCATAGACAAATGAGTGAGTAAAGCTAGAATATTTGCATTGTGATGAGATCATTCATGTAGAAGTGATGGTTGAAAGACAAGAAATGAATTTATTAAAGGAGTCAGTATAAAGAAAGCCCAGCCAAGGACAAAATTCTGGGGGACAAATCTTGGGGACCTAAAAAGCAAATGAAACATGAAAAGGAAGCAGATAAGTTATAGAGGACTGTAGAAAACCTGAGCCATATTATCAAAGTTTAAACACAGTTTTTAAAGAAATGTTGTTCAATGATATAAAAAATTACAGAGAAGCTAGGACACAGAGAACCAAGAAGAGAAAACTTGACATGATAAAATGAAATCAAGTAATGATTTTATATAGAAGAGCTTCAATAAAGTGGTGGGGACAACTGTCAAATTAGATTAAAGGAATTTAATACACTGGAGGTGGAGGCAGACAGAGGTTGCATTTAGAAAATTGCTAGGTTGGCAATGACAGAAAATTCCATTCCATAGTGGAACCTCAAGAAATGTTGACCTCTTCACTTTCTGCCAAGAATTTATTCTCCTTTAAACATCTTTAATTACATTAATTACAAAAATGCATGCATGCATGCTAAGTCACTTCAGTTGTGTCCCACTCTTTGCGACCCTATGGCCTGTAGCCTGCCAGGCTCCCCTGTCCATGGGATATCCCAGGCAAGAATCCTGGAGGGTGTTGAGAATTTCTTCTCCAAGGGATCTTCCCTGCAGGTTCAATCCCTGGGTTGGGAAGATCCTCTGGAGAAGGAAAAGTCTACCCACTCCAGTATTCTTGCCTGGAGAATTCCATGGCCTGTATAGTTCTTGGGGTCACAAGGAGTTGGACACGACTGAGTGACTTTCCCTTTCAGATGGATGTATTAGAAAGCAATGGAAATTCACCCTCAAAATGTATCTCAGTGTCAGCATTTAGCTGGATAACTAATTGCGTACGTGCTCAGTTATGTCTAACACTTTTTAGATCCCGTGGACGATAGCCTAACAGGCTCCTCTGTCCATGGGATTCTTCAGGCAAGAATACTGGAGTGGGTTGCAATTTCCTCGTCCAGGGGATCTTCCTGACCCAGGGATCGAACCCATGTCTCCTGCATCTCCTGCATTCTAGGCGGATCCTGTGCCGCTGAGCCATAGGGGAAGGGATGACTAATTGGTCCAAAGCAAAATGACATGTCTTATATTTTTATCTTCAATCCTCTCTCAATTGAGTCAGGGGTTTCAAGTAACTTTTTCCCCCTAGAAATGCTCCTAAAGAATACGTATTTCTCTGGAAACATCTGTAGAGATAGATGGATCTAAGATGGCAACTGTGGAACTGGAAACCACCACTACTCCTTATCACTTCATGGCAAACAGATGGGGAAACAACGGAAACAGTGACAGACTTTATATTCTTCGGTTCCAAAATTACTGCAGATGGTGACTGCAGGTATGATTAAAAGATGCTTGCTCCTTGGAAGAAAAGCTAAGACAGATTTTGACAGCATATTAAAAAGCAGAGACATTACTTTCCCAAAAAAGGTCCATATAGTCAAAGCTATGGTTTTTCTAGTAGTCGTGTATGGATGTGAGAGTTGGACCATAAAGAAGGCTGAGCATCAAAGAATTTATGCTTTTGAATTGTGGTGTTGGAGAAGACTCTTGAGAGTCCCCTTGAACTGCAAGGAGATCAACCAGTCAATCTCATAGGAAATCAATTCTGAATATTCATTGGAAGGACTGATGCTGAAGCTGAAACTCCAATACTATGGCCACCTGATGTGAAGAACTAACTCATTAGAAAAGACCCTGATGCTGGGAAAGATTGAAGGCAGGAGGAGAAAGGGAGGACAGAGGGTGAAATGGTTGGATGGAATCACCGACTGAATGGACATGAATTTGAGCAAGCTCCAGGAGATGCTGCAGGACAGGGAAGCCTGGCACGATGCAGTCCATGGGGCAGAAAAGATTCGGACATGACTGAGCGGCTGAACAACAAATCCCTAGAGATATTCTATGATGATGAATAGTAGAAACTAAAATCACCACAGCCTGCAAATAGTAGAAAGTATTCATTTTTTGTAAACAGTGGGTATTCAAAACTATACGGCTTTGGGACGAGACTGCATAGGGTGAAAGAATATTTTTTTCTGATCTTGGATAGGTATCTCATTCTGTGATAGTTAAGTCTTAATACTTTCTGCTTTAAAAGACCAAGGTGTAAATAATTTAGATTTTTAAATACCTGAATTTCATATAAATACATCAGTTGAGTTCAGTCGCTCAGTCATGTCCAGCTCTTTGCAACCCCATGGACTACAGCATGCCAGGCTTCCCTGTCCATCAGCAACTCCTGGAGCTTGCTCAAACTCATGTCCATTGAGTCAGTGATGCCACCCAACCATCTCGTCCTCTGTCATCCCCTTCTCCTCCTGCCTTCAATCTTTCCCAGCATCAGGGTCTTTTCCAATGAGTCAGTTCTTCACAACAGGTGGCCAAAGTATTGCAGTTTCTTCAGCATCAATCCTTCCAATGAATATTCAGGACTGATTTCCTTTAGGATGGATTGGCTGGATCTCCTTGCAGTCCAAGGGACTCTCAAGAGTCTTCTCCAACACCACATTTCAAAAGCATCAATTCTTCAGTGCCCAGCTTTCCTTATAGTCCAACTCTCACATCCATATATGACTACTGGAAAAACCATAGCTTTGACTAGACAGACCTCTGTTGGCAAAGTAATATCTCTGCTTTTTAATATGCTGTCTAGATTGGTCATAACTTTGTGCAGACCAGGACCCAGGAGAAAGGAGCAGTCACCCCACAAGAGACTGACCCAGACTTGCCTGTGAGTGTCCAGGAGTCTCTGGCAGAGGCATGGGTCGGTGGTGGCCTGCTGAAGTGTTGCGGACACTGAGTGTAGCAGTACATGCATGGGGCCTTTTTAAGGAGGTCACCATTATCTTCATTAACAGCCCAGCCCATCAACAGAAAATGGGATTAAAGATTTACTGAGCATGGCCCAGTGAGCAGTGCAAAAAATCAATGCAAAGAAATGGAGGAAAACAATAGACTGGGAAAGACTAGAGATCTCTTCAAGAAAATTAGAGCTACCAAGGGAAATTTTCATGCAAAGATGGGCACAATAAAGGACAGAAATAGTATGGACCTAACAGAGGCAAAAGATATTAAGAAGAGGTGGCAAGACTACACAGAACTATACAAAAAAAGATCTTCTTGACCCAGATAATCACGATGGTGTGATCACTCACCAAAGCCAGACATCCTGGAATGTGAAGTCAAGTGGGCCTTAGGAAGCATCACTACAAACAAAACTAGTGGAGGTGATGGAATTCCAGTTGAGCTATTTCAAATCCTAAAAGATGATGCTGTGAAAGTGTTGCACTCAATATATGCCAGCAAATTTGGAAAACTCAGCAATGCCAACGAATGCTCAAACTATGGCACAATTGCACTCATCTCACAAGCTAGCAAAGTAATGCTCAAAATTCTCCAAGCCAGGCTTAATCAGTACACGAACTGTGAACTTCCAGATATTCAAGCTGGATTTAGAAAAGACAGAGGAACCAGAGATCAAATTGCCAACATCCATTGGATCATCAAAATAGTGAGAGAGTTCCAGAAAAACATATACTTCTGCTTTATAGATTATGCCAAAGCCTTTGACTGTGTGGATCACAGCAAACTGTGGAAAATTCTTTTTTTGGCGGGGGGGGGGGGGGGAGGAATTCTTAAAGAGATGGGAGTACCAGACCACCTGACTTGCCTCCCAAGAAATCTGTATGCAGGTCAAGAAGCAACAGTTAGAACTGGACATGAAACAACAGACTGCTTCCAATTAGGAAAAGGAGTACATCAAGGTGTATATTGTCACCCTGCTTATTTAACTTACATCCCAGAGTACATCATGAGAAATGCTGGACTGGATGAAGCACAAGCTGGAATCAAGATTTCCAGGAGAAATATCAGTAACCTCAGATATGCAGATAACACCACCCTTATACAGAAAGTAAAGAAGAACTGAAGAGCCTCTTGATGAAAGTGAAAGAGGAGAGTGAAAAAGTTGGCTTAAAGCTCAACATTCAGAAAACTAAGATCATGGCATCTGGGCCCATCACTTCATGGCAAATAGAATGAGAAACAGTGGAAAAAGTGAGATACTTTATTTTTTTGAGCTCCAAAATCACTGCAGATGGTAAATGCAGCCACGAAATTAAAAAAGACACTTGCTTCTTGGAAGAAGTTATGACAAACATAGCTGCTGCTGGTCCTAAGTCACTTAAGTCATGTCTGACTCTGTGTGACCCCATAGACGGCAGCCCACCAGGCTCCACCAAACCTAGACAGCATATTAAAAAGCAGAGACAGTACTTTGCCAAGAAAGGTCTGTCTCGTCAAGGCTATGGTTTTTCCAGTAGTCATGTATGGATGTGAGAGTTGGACTATAAAGAAAGCTGAGCCTCAAAGAATTGATGCTTTTTGAACTGTGATGTTGGAGAAGACCCTTAAGAGTCCCTTGGACAGCAAGGAGATCCAACTAGCCCTTCCTAAAGGAGATCAGTCCTGACTGTTCGTTGTAAAGACTGATGTTGAAGCTGAAACTCCAATACTTTGGCCACCTGATGCGAAGAGCTGAATCATTTGAAAAGACCCTGATGCTGGGAAAGATTGAAGGCGGAAGGAGAAGGGGATGACAGAGGATGAGATGGTTGGACGGCATCACTGACTCAGTGGATGTGAGTTTGAGTGAATTTCGGGAGTTGGTGATGGACAAGGAAGCCAGGTGTGCTGCAGTCCATGGGGTGGCACAGAGTCAGACACAACTGAGCGACTGGACAGAATCATAAAGTAAAATAATGTGGGAAGCTGGGTAATAAAGTTAATCATATAGTTTAAGTATCAAAATTGGTTGATGGATACATGGTGTAGGGGTTTTGAAAATGTCCACTATAAAAAGATTAAAAATAAAATAATTAAAAGAAATGTTAATCAAAATTTATTCCTTTGTAATCCTCTGAAAGTGGTCAATCTTTGAGCAATTTAAGCATCTCAAAAAAAAATATTTCCTGAAGAAAAGGTAAAGGAAAGGAAATAAAAGAAAAAAAATGACATAGCTCACAAGATAGAGGAAGACAGAGAAACACTAGGCAATTGCCTAACATTATTGAAAACTTTGGGAAAGTAACAAGAATCTTTTGTAATACACTCTATCTTTTTTAATATTCTCATTTTTATATTTCCGCTTTAAAGAGTAGTGACTTCTAAGAAGTATATCCTCACTATTTACTTGTTAAGTATGTTATTAGTCTTTAAGCTTGGTTTAGGCTACCTTACAATGTTTCTTAAAAGTAATTTTTATATAATTGGACAATATTCCTTTTTTAATACATATAGAATTTGCAAATTCTTCCATCACTAGAGATCAACAGTGCATGGAATTTTTTTTCTTGGCCACACACACGTGATTCTAGTTCCCTGATCAGGTATCAAACTCGAACTGCCTGCACTGGAAACATGGGGTCCTAACCACTGGACCACCAGTCAAGTTCCCTGTATGGATTTTTATTATTCAGTTCAGTTCAGTTCAGTCTCTCAGTCGTGTCCAACTCTTTGCGACCCCATGAATCACAGCACACCAGGCCTCCCTGTCCATCACCAACACCCAGAGTTTACTCAAACTCATCAGGTTGGTGCAAAAATAACTGCTGTTTTGCATTGCTGAACTTTGCTGAGTGATATTGGAACACATTCTTAAATAAATGTGGTTACGTTATACGTCATTTTAATGAGTATGGTCACTTTATATTTTTTTTTTTGCTATTTGCTGTTTATTTTGTATGAGTATCTCTCCCACTTTTATGCAACTTTTGTGCCATTCTGTTTATAATAGAGCACTGGGTTATATTTTAAACGTTTTATGTATGTATTTTAGACTACGGAAATGATGTTAGACAAACAGCAAATTCAAGTGATTTTTTTTTTTTAATCAGAGTTCAAAATGGGTCATAAAGCAGTGGAGACAACTGGCAATATCAACAATGCATTTGGTCCAGGAACTGCTAGGAACATACAGTGCAGTGGTGGTTCAAGAAGTTTTGCGAAGGAGACAAGAGTCTTGAAGATGAGGAACACAGTGGCTGGCCTTTGGAAGTTAACAATGACCAAATGAGAGGGTCATCGAAGCTGATCCTCTTACAAATACACAAGAAGTTGCCAAAGAACTCAATGTCGACCATTCTATGGTTATTCGGCATTTGAAGCAAATTGGAAAGGTGAAAAAGCTTGATAAGTGGGTGCCTCATGAACTGACTGCAAATCAAAAAAAAAAAAAAATCATCATTTTGAAGCATCACCTTTTCTTATTCTACACAACAACAATGAACCATTTCTTGATTGTGAACATGTGACGAAAAGTGGATTTTATGTGACAACCAGTGATTACCAAGTTATTGGACCAAGAAGAAGCTCCAAAGCACTTCCCAAGCCAAACTCGCACCAGAAAAAGGTCATGGTCACTGTTTTGTGGTCTGCTGCCCCTCTGATCCACTACAGCTTTCTGAATCCTGGCGAAACCATTACATCTGAGAAGTATGTTCAGCAAATCGTAAGATGCACCGAAATCTGCAACACCTGCAGCTGGCATTGGTCAACAGAAAGGGTCCAATTCTTCTCCATGACAATACCTTACCACATGTGGCACAGCCAACGCTTCAAAAGTTGAACAAAGGGGGCTATGAAGTTTCTTCTTATCTGCCATATCCACCCGACCTCTCATCAACTGATATCACTTTTTCAAGCATCTCAATAACTTTTTCCAGGGAAAATGCCTCCACTACCAGCAGGAAGCAGAAAATGCTTTCCAAGAGTGCATAGAATGAAGCACAGATTTTTATACTACAGGAAAAAACAAACATTTCTCACTGGCAAAAATGTGTTGACTGTAATAGTTCCTATTTTGATTAATAAAGATGTGTTTGAGCCTGATTATAATGATTTAAAATTCACAATCTGAAATTGCAAAAATACATTTGCACCAATCTAATATTATGTTAAAGAAAGAGAGGAACAATTAAATTCAGTGTGCATGTGTGCCTGGGCTCGTGTGCATCTATGTGTGTATACTGGCTATTTATGGCTTAGTAGCATAAAAGACTGCAACTGGAAAGCTATAGAGTCATACACCATGTGCTCATCTCCATGGTAACCATGTCTAAGTTAAATGCACTTCTGAACAATGGTCCCAAAATAGTCTATTACCCATTTTTGTAGATTTCCATTGTAGCAGCCAGAAATAATTTTGAAAAACTTTGTTCCATTCCTAACCAACAGAATGAGAGACAACAAACATATACCCAAAACAGCAGAGAAAATATGGTTAAAAGTGTAATGACGATTTCTATAATAAACTCCAGATTTCATCTGGTCTGATTTTCATTTTATGGATTATATATACTTATTGCTTCTCTCACTACTTTTTGGCTTCCTACATTTGAACCATTTATCCTTTCTGAAATTTCTCTGCCATAAAATGAAAAGGAATGAATGATCTCCCAGGCCTATTTAGCTCTAAAATGTTATGGTTTTCTGATTTTTCTACTCAATTTGAACCATTATGAGAACATGAGCCCAAGAAATGAAAACAGGTGAAACCTAATCAGGCCATCTTTTTCCCCTTACTAGGTTAGACAAAGGAGAATTTTTAAACTAACACAATGACTGCCCTTGCCATTCCTACAAAACTCAAAAACTTCAGGTTTTTTTCCTATAAAGTTGGCTACTTTTTATTAGCGTTAGAATATCTTAATTTTCTAAAATGGGGACAGATTTAAAGGGGTTCTTACTTTTGGGGAAATAATTTCTGTAGCTTTACAGATGCTCCTTTTATACTTACTCTTCCACACTTCCTCTGCTGGAGTTTCAGAGTCTTTCAAGGGATGGGGAGAGTCTATGATTCTCACATGGGCTGGGCCAGAGCCTGTGTTAATGGAAAGAACAGTAAAAAGTAGCAGCTGACACTACCTTTAGTTCCAGGGAAATGGAAAGCTGGCTCCAGGGGTTTTGGTATCTCTACTACCTCCCCTCCCATCACGACCTCCAGTGACATTAAATCTGTTCTCCAAGATTTAGAGGAAGAGAGAGGAAGCAGGTTTCCTA
The DNA here is from genome assembly GCF_033118175.1 of Dama dama. Taxonomy (NCBI): domain Eukaryota; kingdom Metazoa; phylum Chordata; class Mammalia; order Artiodactyla; family Cervidae; genus Dama; species Dama dama. The sequence continues at coordinate 17,054,944 of NC_083713.1, forward strand.
AACTGTTATCCAGAAAGCTTTAGGCAGAATTATGACACCATACATTTCCTTTGAGAGCAATTCTTACTTTAAGCCTAGTTCTATGAATAAGTGCCTTTTAAATTATTTCCTGCCTTTGGAGTCCCACATCTTCTCCCACAGCCCTCTTGAATGTTGACTCTCTTTAGTGAAGGGAAACTTCCTCTTTCTCTTATCTGGGAAGATATGTCCCTATAGCACACCCTGGCCAGACCACCAAGATTATCACTGTTTTCGCTCTAAAGATAGTATGTCCTTTTCTGTCTTACCCTCAGTATGAAGCTGCCTGCTGACCTTATCCATGCTAGCAAAGGAAAAAGAGGGACTATGAGTTTGTATTTACCTTTTGATATAAGTACATTTTAAAAGCAGCTCTTTGCAGTCACTGTCAGTACATTTTTTGGCTAAAGTAAAAGATGACGGAGATTTTAAAAGGGTAGATCAACACATGGAATGCATACAAAGGGGATGATTTTGACAATGGCCTTTTCAGTCTATGAAAGGAATAGCTTTGGCATTGGGCTTTGCGGGTACCACAGGAGATACAAAGACTCCGGAGGGCAAAGTTCATTTTGGTCCCCACAGGTTATTAGATTTTATGCCTTAAAAGTCCAGCTCTATCAGCCATTGTCCATGTCAGCCATTATGGGTCTGGAAACTGCTGTGCTTGCCTTGTCCTGACCCCTTGTCAGACCACTAAAGTTCCAGGTTTCACTATTTGAAGGTCTATTTGGCTGAAAAACTTAATCTTGTGTTATGACCTCTCAAGGGGCTTGAAAGATAGTTTAGTATTTCCCTCACTTTCTCTCTTCTGCTATAGAATCTGAGCTGAGGAAACGTATCACTCTAATACCTCGAGTGTTATATATAATTACTTACATGTAGAGTACATCATGTAAAATATCGGGCTGGATGAAGCACAAGCTGGAATCAAGATTGCCAGGAGAAATCTCAATAACCTCAGATACACACATGATACCACCCTTATGGCAGAAAGTGAAGAGGAACTAAAAAGCCTCTTGATGAAAGTGAAAGAGGAGAGTGAAAATGCTGGTTTAAAACTCAACATTCAGAAAACCAAGATCATGGCATCTGGGCCCATCACTTCATGGCAAATAGATGGGGAAACAAAGGAAACAGTGGCTGACTTTAATTTTAGGGGCTCCAAAATCACTGCAGATGGTGACTGCAGCCATGAAATTTAAAGATGCTTGCTCCTTGGAAGAAAAGCTATGGCAAACCTAGACAGCATATTAAAAAGCAGAGACGTTACTTTGCTGACAAAGGTCCATCTTGTCAAGACTATGGTTTTTCCAGTGGTCATGTTTGGATGTGAGAGTTGGACTATAAAGAAAGCTGAGCACCAAAAATTGATGCTTTTGAACTGTGGTGTTGGAGAAGACTCTTAAGAGTCCCCTTGGACTGCAAGGAGATCCAACCAGTCCATCCTAAAGAAATCAGTCCTGGGTGTTCATTGGAAGGTCTGACGTTGAAGCTGAAACTCCAATACTTTGGCCACCCAAAGCAAAGAGCTGACTCATTTGAAAAGACCCTGATGCTGGGAAAGATTGAGGGCAGGAGGAGAAGGGGTCAACAGAGGGTGAGATGGCTGGATGGCATCACCGACTCAATGGACATGGGTTTGGATAGGCTCCAAGAGTTGGTGTTGGACAGAGAGGCCTGGCGTGCTATGGTTCATGGGGTTGCAAAGAGTTGGACACGACTGAGCAACTGAACTGAACTGTACTGATGGGTTTGAACTGTGGTGTTGGAGAAGTTCTTGAGAATCCCTTGGACTGCAAGGAAATCCAACCAGTCATTCCTAAAGGAAATCAGTCCTAATATTCATTGGAATGACTGATGCTTAAGCTGAAACTCCAATACTCTGGCCATGTGATGTGAAGAACTGACTCGTTTGAAAAGACCCTTATGCTGGGCAGGATTGAAGACAGGAGGAGAAGGGAACGATAGTTGGATGGCATCACCAACTTGATGAGCAAACACCAGGAGCTGGTGATGGATAGGAAAGCCTGGCATGCTGCAGTCCATAGGGTCATAAAGAGTGGGACATGACTGAGCAACTGAACTGAACTGAACACCTTAAGTACCAAGAGCTTATGGTGTTACTCATATCTCATCAAGCTGTTGATCTACTTGTTTTCATTATAGGGCCTACTTTGCCTACAAAGGCCTACTTTGTAGTTCTCAAAAGCTAATAGAAGACTAAGAACTTTTGTCAAAAGCCCCAGCTAGCAAGACATACATAGGAGATTTTAGTTAAGACCTGTATATCCATGTTTTCTTTCATTGATATGGAATTGCTTAGAGTTTTCTTGATGTGGATGTTCTGTAACTCTTGTGACTATTTCCTACTATGAGAATTTAAGTTGTAGCTAATCTATTTTATAATAAGTAGTGTCGTTGTGCACAATATTGTTTTTAATTTAGGATTTTCTCCCTTAGGGAACATATCTGGGAGCAGAATATATGAGCGTGAGGAATAAATCTATCATAGGACACAGCAATCCCACTACTGGGCATATACCCTGCTCAGTTCAGTTCAGTTCAGTCACTCAGTCGTGTCCAACTCTTTGCAACCCATGAACCGCAGCACGCCAGGCCTCCCTGTCCATCAACAACTCCCAGAGTCCACCCAAACCCATGTGTCGGTGATGCCATCCAGCCATTCATCCTCTGTTGACTCCTTCCCCTCCTGCCTTCAATCTTTCCCATCATCAGGGTCTTTTCAAATGAGTCAGCTCTTTGCATTGGGTGGCCAAAGTACTGGAGTTTCAGCTTCAACGTCAGACCTTCCAATGAACACCCAGGACTGATTTCTTTAGGATGGACTGGTTGGATCTCCTTGCAGTCCAAGGGGACTCTTAAGAGTCTTCTCCAACACCACAGTTCAAAAGCATCAATTTTTGGTGCTCATCTTTCATTATAGTCCAACTCTCATATCCACACATGACCACTGGAAAAACCATAGCCTTAACTAGATAGCCCTTTGTTGGCAAAATAACGTCTCTGCTTTTTAATATGCTGTCTAGGTTGTTCATAACTTTCCTTCCAAGGAGCAAGCGTCTTTTAATTTCAAGGCTGCAATCACCATCCCCAGTGATTTTGGAGTCCAGAAAAATAAAGTCAGCCACTGTTTCCTTTGTTTCCCCATCTATTTGCCATGAAGTGATGGGACTGGATGCCATGATCTTAGTTTTCTGAATGTTGAGCTTTAAGCCAACTTTTTCACTCTCCTCCTTCACTTTCATCAAGAGGCTCTTTAGTTCTTCTTCACTTTCTGTATAAGGGTGGTGTCATCTGCACATGTGAGGTTACTGATATTTCTCCCAGCAATCTTGATTCCAGCTTGTGCTTCTTCCAGCCCAGCATTTCTCATGATGTACTCTGCATATAAGTTAAATAAGTACAGTGACAATATACAGCCTTGATGTTCTCCTTTTCCTATTTGGAACCAGTCTGTTGTTCCATGTCCAGTTCTAACTGTTGCTTCCTGACCTGCATATAGGTGTCTCAAGAGGCAGGTCAGGTGGTCTGGTATGTCCACCATCTCTTTCAGAATTTTCCACAGTTTATTGTGATCCACACAGTCAAAGGCTTTGGCATAGTCAATAAAGCAGAAATAGATGTTTTTCTGGAACTCTCTTGTTTTTTCGATGATCCAGCAAATGTTGGCAATTCAATCTCTGGTTTTTCTGCCTTTTCTAAAACCAGCTTGAACATCTGGAAGTTCACGGTTCACGTATTGAAGCCTGGCTTGGAGAATTTTGAGCATTACTTTGCTAGCGTGTGGGATGAGTGCAATTGTGTGGTAGTTTGAGAATTCTTTGGCATTGCCTTTCTTTGGGATTGGAATAAAAACTGACCCTTTCCAGTCCTGTGTCCACTGCTGAGTTTTCCAAATTTGCTGACATATTGAGTGCAGCACTTTCACAGCATCATCTTTTAGGATTTCAAATAGCTCAACTGGAATTCCATCACCTCCACCAGCTTTGTTTGTAGTGGTGCTTCCTAAGGCCCACCTGACTTCGCATTCCAGGATGTCCAGCTCTAGGTGAGTGTGAGTGATCACACCATCATAATTAATTGGGTCGTGAAGATCTTTTTTGTACAGTTCTTCTGTGTATTCTTGCCACCTCTTCTTGATATCTTCTGCTTCTATTATATATATATATATAATACGTTATATATATACATATATATAATATCTTAATATCTTCTGCTTCTGTTATATATATGTTATTTATATATACACCCTGAGAAAAAACACAATTCTGAAAGCCCCATGTACCCCAATGTTCACTGCAGCACTATGTACAATAGCCAGGACATGGAAGCAACCTGGATGCCCATCAACAGATGAATGCGTAATGAAGATGTGTTACATACATACAAGGGAATGTTAGCCATAAAAAGGAATGAATTTGAGTCAATTCTAGCGAGGTGGATGAACCTAGAGCCTGTTATACAGAAAGAGAAACAAATATTGTATATTAAAGCATGCATATGGAATCACAAAAAATGGTATTGATGAATCTATTTGCAGGGATGAAATGGAGACGCAGATGTACAGAATGGACTTGTGGACACAGTAGGGCAAGGGGAGAGTGAGTGGGTCGAATGGGGAAAGTAGCATCAACATATTAATATATACACTATGCATGTATGCTCAGTCATGTCTGACTCTTGACCACCCTAGAGACTGCAGCCCATCAGGCTCCTCTGTCATCATGTGTAAAATAGATAGCCAGTGAGTGGTTGCTATATAACACAGAGAATCCAACTTGGTGCTCTGTGATGACCTAGAGGGGTGGGATGGGGGGAGGCTCAGGAGGCTCAGGAGGGAGGGGATATATGTATAATTATAGCTGATTTGCATTGTTGTATGGCAGAAACCAACAAAACATTGTAAAGCAATTTTCCTTCAATGAAAAAATAAATAAAGGAATATACCAAGAAGTCTTTATTATATTTTTAAAAATCAGATAATGATCCTTGATATAGAAAAAAGAATATATGACTGTGTGTTCATATTTAGAAGGCATGGATATTTTGAATGTTCTTTATACATATGTCGAAATTAATCTTCAAAAGGGTTACAGCACTGCGTGAAGTGTGCTTTTTACTACAAGAGCAGTTTAAACTTATTTTTTCTTGTTTTCCAAAGTATGAAGTCTTGCTGCTCTAAATTTTAAAGACTTCTTTTTTCCCCCACATTGTAAATTCATGGGGAAAATACAGCTTGGATTTTGTATGTTATAGAGAGAAAAAGGCACTTGATATCACAAACAATATAAAATTATAAAGATTAATATTTCTTTATTTTATTACAGCATTTTTTCTTACAATAGATCTTAGGCTTAACCTAAAATTTAATAAACAAAAATTAAATGAAGAGTATATTTATCAAGCTTATCAATATAATAAGTTAATATCCCCAAAGTTATAGCCAGTACTGCCAGCAAAAATGCTCTTCTATGATTCTTTGGAAACAGAAAAAGAAGAAACGTTTCCTAGACTGAATTAATCAAAATGATTTTGTAATTTTTCTTGTAACTAGTGCAAATAACTAGCAAATATTTAAAACTAGCTGAAAAAAAGTTTTAATAAACATAGCACTATGATTCTGAAAATTATCTTTTTAAAATTGTTTTTGTAAAAAATAAAAGAAAAGAAAATTGTTTTTGTTTACACCTATAAGCCAGTTTGCTCAGTTGGTAAAGAATCTGCCTGCAATGCAGTACACCCCAGTTCAATTCCTGGGTCAGGATGATCTGCTGGAGAAGGGATAGGCTACTCACTCCAGTATTCTTGAGCTTCCCTTGTGGCTCAGCTGGTAAAGAATCTGCCTGCAATATGGGAGACCTGGGTTCAATCCCTGGGTTGGGAGGATCCCCTGGAGAAGGGAAAGGCTACCCACTCCAGTATCCTGGCCTGAAGAATTCCATGGACTGTGTAGTCCAGGGCATCGCAAAGAGTCAGACATGACTGAGCGACTTTCACTCGCTTTATTATAAGCCAATTAATCTTAAAGGAAATCAACCCTGAATACTCATTGGAAGGACTGATGCTGAAGCTGAATTTCCAGTACTTTGGCCACTTGATGCAAAAAGCCGACTCATTGGAAAAGACCCTGAGGCTGGGAAAGATTGAAGGCAGAAGAAGAAAAGGGTGACAGAGGATAAGATGGTTGGATGGCATCACCGATTCAGTGGAAATAAACTTGGGCAAACTCTGGGAGGTGGTGAGGGAAGTCTGAGGATCTCAGGGAAGCCTGGCACGCTGCAGTCTATGGTGTCACAAAGAGTTGGACACCATTTGGTGACTGAACGATGACGATGATACATAAGTTAGAGAGTTTTTTACATAATCAAATTCCCGTGGTCCAAGTTGCCCGAGATCAAAATACATGAAATGAGCACTGGATGAGTGCCAGCCTTCAAAGAATTGTGAATCACCTAGAAGAAAAAAATGTGATTGTTCAGTTGGTGGTTTATCTTTCTCTTTTTCAACCCAGTGACTCAGTACAATGAATGCACTGGCTGCACTCCTCATTTCTTTTCAAAGAAATGGATTTAGGAAGCCCGACTCATGCAACGGTGTATCACATGCTATTAGCTCAGCTTCAGTTTGATAGAGAGATATGTATTTAACTGAACTTAATAAGTTTGACCACTTGGTTTGGCTATTGCTAGGCATGTTACTTTGATACTTATTCTTACAGTCTCCTCTTTTAAAAATGTTTCTAAAAATTACCATCAAGCACCATGAAAATAAAATTAACTCCCATTAAGAATTCTGTCTATAAGCCCAATTCCTTTCTGAAAGAAGAATAGTTGTCTTTTAAAAATAATTCAAAATGATCTCTTTCAAGGATTTCCAATTTTTTATGGTTTATATTATTTATAATCTGATTACATATTATTTATTATGTAAATAAAATAATTCTAGTTTCAATTATAGATACATTAAAACCCTTTACAGTCAAGTTTGGGAAAATGTTAAGTGTCAAAGCTGGATAATGAATATATAGGAGGCCTTTATACTCTTTATTCTTTTTATGTTTGAAACAATTTGCTATATAAAGTTAAAATTTTAAAAAAATCTTCCAATAAAGGTAGGGACACAACTTGAAATAAAAGAGATATAGAAGAAAAAAAAACTTTTACATAAATTAAACTAACCCATCTCCCATGGAGATAAGAAAAAATCCCTCAATCCTAGTTTTTTATCTTTTTTGAAATGATCTCATTCCACAAAGAATTTGAGGCAGCTCACTTAACTCCGATAATTGTAGTCAAGTCGATTATTTTGTGTCAAACATTTAATGTTAAATGATGGTGGTAGTATTTACTATGTATTTACTTTTTGCCTACCTGAAAAAGCAATAGCAGTGTGGAACATAGGCATATTGTACACTGCAAAGAGCGAATTTGCCACTGGGCTTTGAGGTCAAGAGAGGGGACATTTCACTAGTAAGAGTATACTGTCAGCATTCAAAAACATATAAATGTCTAGGTATCTGAAAACTTAATTAATACTGGATTTTATTGGAATTTATTGCTTTCTCCATTTTTGTGATCCTTTCTTATGTTTTGTGTCCTTTTCTTAGTCATGTTAAATTTTACTTCTTATTAATCCAGTATGAATAGAGTTTACCAGCGACAGATTTCTAAATGTGCTGCTTTATACAAAGCAGCTTTGAAGGCTGAAAGTTGGCTGGGTCTGCTTTAGCAGCATGCTTCTGAGACTAAATTTACAATTTTTCTGCATTCATTCTGAGGCAGACTGACTACGGCTTATGTAATGTGCAGAAGCCACAGAATCTCTTTAAGATATTTATATATTTCATTAAGGAGGCAGCCAATGCTATATTACATACAGCAGTAAGAGAAAGGGCAAAAACTTAGAGCTAAATAGCAGTTTCCTTTGCACCAAGCTATTTAGTCAAGGTATTCAACTGAAAATAAAATAAAATCATTTGAGTTTCATGCGTTCAGTTCTTCTTCCTACTTTCTGTTGGAGGTGCCAAAGTCTGGCACCAGAAGGAGGCAGATAAAGAAGCAACTTGAGTAATCCAGCTACAGTGGGATATTTAGTCCTGATAAGGATGTTGATTACAAAGTCTACACTTTCACTCCTGTGGAAAGATTACTATAGAGTCAGTTGTTATGCATTGAACTCATCAGGAAAGAGACACTTTTTACACTCTGAATGCTGGTCTGAACATTTGTTTTTCAATATTTATGTCAGGTTAAACCTGGACATATAACACATGATTACTCTGGATATACAACTGCTCCTCCTGTAGCTTTTTGGATGGACTCGTTACAGTCCAGAATAGTTCTGAATCTTTGGTCTGTGGGCCTTATACAGGCTTTAGTGAGACTGTGAGCTCTTTAAAATTGCACTAAAATTTTGTATATTTTTATGGACAGGATGCCTAGTTTTATCAGATTTATATAGCATCCATGATCCAAAGCTAATTAGGAACATTAATTAGAAGCAAGAATTAAAAAAAAAAAAAGAAGCAAGAATTAATTTGGCCTATAAAGACCAAAATGTAAGGAAAAAATGATTACAGCTTTGTTTTTGTTCTGCTTCAACTCCTTGGGGGAAATGAGTAAAGACGAGTTGTTAGCTTCATTTCATTCTTCTGATTCAAGGCATGAGCTTTAAGTCTGTCACACCCTATCTTAAAACAAGAGAGTGAGCTAGACTAACTTTGTTATTTCCAGAACTGGTTGACTACCAATGTCCCCTTCTGGTGTTTGGAAGTACTATAGTTTGTAATCTAGAGGTTGCAGTTTTAACTAAAATATTAGATAACAGAATGACTACCATTTTTAAGCTAATATATTAGATAACATAAATATTTTCTATTTATAGCTATTTATAAATATTTTCAACTTACAAAGGTCAAACTATTCTATAATTAAAATCTTACACAAGAAAGTATTTACACATACATATGCATATGCTAAAGTTTGTTTTAACATTCTCCTAATATTGTAAATGTAGAATCTATGATGTGAAATAAGTAAAAAAAAATTTGATACTAGCTGTGAAACATGGCTTTCCTCTTTTCACAAACTGAAAGTTAATTGTTCATCATATTATTTCAAGTGTAGCATAAATAAAGACCACTGGGAATGGGAGAAATACAAAAAGTGTGGAAATTTTAAATAAATTCTGATTCTAAAGTTTTGTTGGGAAAAGAGGAATCAATTGAAGTAATTAGAAATAATGGAAGAAACGGGAAAAATGTACCATACAAATAATCTAGGTAGGACAATGAATGTTCATAGCTTTAAAGCAAGGAAACGGTAGCAGCTTAGTTTGTATGATGGTGGTTAAGTAACACCGGATTTGAATTTACGTGGGTATAGAAAGTTGAATTTAAGTGTCAGAGAACACTTGACTTATTGTAAACATTTAGACTTTCGTGATGTTTTAGTAGGGGAAAATCATCTTATAACGAGTTTATAATATTTAGCATAATGTATATTTTATAAGAAAAAATTTACTGTTCCTAACATTTGCACATAATCAACACTTAGAAGCTTAATTATTATGCTGTGTGTCTAACATGAAATAGAAGAACTGTCTTTTTCAGAAATTATTACTTTGAAATAGGAATTTGTCAAACAAAGCAACGCTAATACAATTAGACAAGTTTTAAAAATTTTTTGATTGAGTCTTAAAACACAGTTAGCTATATTATTCTCTAACCACCACTCTCAGTTCCGCTGCCACTTTTTCTCTCCATAGCACTCACCTGAAAACAGAACAATCTACAGCTGTTCCTCCCTTTTGTGCCACGTACCAATGTAGAAAATCACACAGCTGGGCAGGCTGGGACAATAATAATAATCACCACAGCAGTAGTAACAAGAAACATTCATATCACTGAATTACACAAGGTACAGTCCTAAAAATCATTCCATTCATTCCTCAAACAATCTAGTGACGTAAGTACAATAATCCTCATTTAAGGTGAAAGACTGAGGTTCAGAGTGCTTTAGTCACATGACGAAGATCCACTGTCAGTGGCAAAACCAGGATTCCAGCTCTGTCCGTCTGAACCCAGAACCTAGGCTTTTTTTCTGCTAAACATTCAATATTTGTGACACATGACCTCTCCTTTACGCTGATGAACTGCTTCTAATTATTGAGAAGATAGAAGATATGAGAAAACTTTCCTATCTTTCCCAAACCAATTCTGCTGACCTACATCAGTATTCTCATTAAGTGGTTAATAGCCTGAGCTTTGCCCCTTACCAGCAGTGGCCTTAGGAGCAACTTCTTCATCTGTTTAATAGGAATAATAAAGTGTTCCTATTTCAGAGTTTGTTATGAAGATGAAGCACATTAATACGTGTAAGACACTGGAGCAGAACATGACACAATGCTAGTACTCAATAAACGTTATCTAGTATCATTATCTTGGCTTTTCCTGGAACTCCCAGTCAAAATTAGCTTGTCTGTTTATCATCTGCTTCCCCTTCATTTCCTTTCTTCCTGTTCTGTCAAGGCTTCTGTACCTTTGATTATCCTTTCTGTCGGTAAAGTGAAAGTGAAGTCACTCAGTCGTGTCAGACTCTTTGCGACCCCATGGACTGCAGTCCACCAGGCTCTTCCGTCCATGGGATTCTCCAGGCAAGAGTACTGGAGTGGGTTGCCATTTCCTAGTTATAAATCTCTCCCTCTTTACAGGATAATCTGTAAAGACAACGTCCACTGAAAATAAACAAAGAACCCTCCCCGGACCCCTCCGGCTACTGCCCTAGTCTCTGGTTGCCTTCACACTCCTGTTCAGTCTTCTTTGCTGACTCCACTTAACTGTATTTGATTCCTAAAGTCAGAGTTCTTCAGGGCTTTGGACTAGGCCCTAATTTCCTTTTAAAAATACTCTCTCCAAAAAATGATCTCACCTATTGTCATGATTCCAAATATCATCGATATTTTGATGATCCTAAGTTTGTACTTCTAGTCTAGACTTCTTGGAGGTCCAGTTCAGTGTGTTCGATATTCCAATTTTTGTAAACTATTCATCTTTAGGGTAGACTAAATGTAAAAATATAACCTGGAAGTTGGGTATCATCATAGGCTTAACCTATAGTTTAACTCAAGCTTTGTTTTACCATTGTTTTTTTTGCCAATTTTACATGTAGCATTCTAATATTTTAAAATACTTAAGACCAAACCCCAAAGATCGACCAATAAATGTGTGTATACACTGATATGTCATCTACTATCTAAGTATATCTAAGCTTCCCTCATAGCTCAGACAGTAAAGTGTCGGCCTGCAATGTGGGTGACCCGGGTTCGATCCCTGGGCTGGGAAGATCCCGTGGAGAAGGAAACAGCAACCTACTCCAGTATTCTTGCCTCGAGAATTCCATGGACAGAGGAGCCTGGTAGTATGTTATAGTCCATGGGGTCACAAAGAGTTGGACATGACGGAGCAACTTCACAAGCACAATACATTTCTAAAGCAAAAACAAAAACTCACGAGTCCTTTGCACTGCAAAAAGAACCAAGAAGAATTAAAACCAATCCTAAACAGAAATTATTCATTACATTAGAGTTTTTCCACAGAAAGAACCTGAAGTTATTTGAGTGATTTTAAAAGGAAATTTAGTTTGCAGAGCAGAAGCAAACAAACATGTGCAAAGTGCATTATCAAGATCTCGCAGGCTGCAAGATGAATTTAATTGGATGTGAATTGTCAAGATCAAGGCTGTAATTAATTTTTCATTGTTTTCTTTTTGAACTTTTCAGACCAGTTCTATTTTTGGCATGTCTTCTGCTGACTACTGGAGACATCCTGTTTCATTTAGACCTCTCTTGGTTACTCCTTTGCAATACCAAGTTGCAATCTCTGGCTAAGTCCTAACTCCTTATTCACTTACTATCAATACTGGGATACTGTTGCTGCCTCTCTCCCTGTTCACTTTCTTAATCATTTTGTTGTGTAATTTTCATACCTTACGGTCTTTGTAGGAGAACACAACTTGAAGTATTGATTTAGCATGTATCTTACTGTCTATCCTTTTTGTGACCACAGTTAAACTACAGTGAAATCTTCTACTGTCCTTTTCAAAGCTCTTCACCCAAAGTTGGTTCTTCTCTCTACGGTGTGGTCCAACTATATGTAATCTTTAGAACAGTGTAAAAAAGTAAAATTTCCTTGCAAAACTCCACTCGTTTCTTGTTTACATATGCCTAATCTTTCCCCACAGCCTGACCCATTTTTCACTTTCTGCACTCAGTTTTGTTCAAAGGTAGCAGTTTTCACAAAAGGAAGTGATGGGGAATAGGCAAAAAAAAAAAAACAAAAAAAAACACTATAGGTCTACTGCTTTATTTCTAGGCTTCTCAGAGAAATTTGGTCAGACATTTCCAGTCATACATAGCTACCTGGTTTGTATGTGAGGAAAAATGTTGCGTTTGTCTTTAAGAATTAGGGGAACATTAATTTTGACAGTAGATATCCTAATCGAAGAGCTTTACACTAAGAACCTTGGAAGAAGATCTTTGTCAATTCGTCTCTCTTTTTGCTCTAAATAGGGAAGCAACAGAAGGCTGGGTGATTAAAAAAAAAAGGCAAACTGAAATATACTTCATGATTGGGAAAAAGTATCACAGAAAAAAATTACCATTCTAGCTTCCGGAGGAGGCAAAAGCTAAAAAAAAAACACCTTTGTAAAGTAATTAGCCTCAAACTAATAAAAAAATAAATAAATAATAGGGAAAAAAACACCTAAAAAACTGATATATTAGTGTGGGAAAAATATGGCTGAGTCTAGCAGTTAATTGAAGAAAATTTAATGAAGGGAGTGTTGAAGAAGGTTTGGGCAGAGTTAAGGAACTCTCCAGAAACTACAGAATCTATTCATCAGATGCATGACAAATTTATGCCATCCAATTTGTCGGTTATAGCAGAGTGGTTAAGAATATGTATGAACTCTGGAGTCAGACTGACAGAATCTAATACCAGTTTTATCGCTTTCTATGGGTATGTCCTTCTGTAATTAAAAAAAAAAACTATCTGCATTTTAGTTTCCTCACCTGTAAAATGAGGATGATAATATTTCTAAGGAATATTATCCTCTGAAAATATTTAAAGAATACCGGGAGAATCCTCATGGACAGAAGAGTCTGGAGGGCTACAGTCCATGGGGTCGCAAAGAGTCAGACACAACTGAGCAACTAAGCACATTAAATTGAGAGAGGCAGATGAGAAAATGTAACTCAAAGCACCTGACACATAGTGTGAAAAACACATAAATATTAAATTGGATTACTAGTCCTTATTTTATTCTTAGTAATGATACTATAATGTTGACCACAAAAAATATTATTTAGGATTAGGTTTGGTTGAGAATAATTAAAAAAAAAATCCCAGTTAAAAGAAGCTTAAATAAAACTTCATTTCACACAAAATCCAGATATAGAACGGGAAGGTTTGGTGTGATAGTTCTGCTCTAAGAAGCCCACTTACATCTTCCATTTCTATGTTCTGCCATCCTCAGTGAGTGGCCATTGTCTTCATGGATTGAGATAGTGGTTTCTGGGTCCTTGTTTCATGTGGGAGAATGAAATAAGAGGGGAAGACTGTCAAAAAGAGAACACAGCAGTCTCTTAAGGTTCTTGAAAGCTTATGTCCTAGTGGCAAGAACTAGCCTGCAAGGGAGACTGAGAGATGTAGACTTTATTCTAAGGAAGAAGGAGACATTGAAGGCTAATTAATAAAGTCAACAACTATTTGAAATTGTCTTTATTATCCTCAAGTCCTCAAAAGCTACCTTTATTTTTCCCATTTTTTTTTCTCCTGCTTTAGCAATCACAGGCATACATATTTTCTGTTCTACCTTCAACTTTCTTTGTTCTTTCATGTATGTGATGAGCATTCCTATTATTTTCATGCACTTTAAAAAAAATTATTTTGCACTTATTAAAGTTAAACAAACCTAAGTTTTAGAACAATCCTTAGGAACTTTGGCCTTCACTGGTGGGTCAGACAGTGAAGAATCCGCCTGCAGTGCAGGAAATCTGGGATCGATCTCTACATTGGGAAAATCCTCTAAAGAAGGAAATGGCAACCCACTCCAGTATTCCTGCCTAGAGAATTCCATGGATAGAGGAGCCTGGTGGGCTATAGTCCATCGCAAAGAGCTGGACATGACTGAGCAACTAAGTCATGTGAGCAACGCATACACACATGCTTAGGAACTTCAGGAACTTCAATTTGGGACTCTTCTCTCTAGACTTCTCTCGTAGCCCTAGTCAGGCTGCCTTATATTAGACTTCCTTGTGTATGTACAGTTCTATGCTCACCCAGTATGTGAGCTGAAAAAAAAAGTGAGAGTTAGTTGCCCAGTTGTGTCTGACTCCTTGTGATTCCATGGGCTGCAGCCTGTCCCACTCCTTTGTCCATGGAATCCTCCAGGCAAGAATACTGGAGTGGGTTACCATTTCCTTCTCCAGGAGATCTTCCTGACTGGGGGATCAAACTGGGTCTGCTGAACTGCAGGCAGATTCTTTACCAGCTGAGCCACTAGGGAAGCCCAAGTGAAAGTACAAGTTACTCAGTTGTGTCTGACTCTTTGCGACCCCATGGACTGTAGTCCACGGAATTCTCCAGGCCAGAATACTGGAGAGGGTAGCCATTCCCTTCTCCAGGGACCAAACCGAGGTCTCCCACATTGCAGGCGGATTCTTTACCAGCTGAGCTACCAGGGAAGCCCAGAATGTGAGCTAGGGAGATTAAAATCTACACCTTATACAGCTTCATATCTCCTCTTAGAATAACAGTATTTTGCACATTTTAAGTATTTATTGTACAAACATTTACATTTAAATCCATCCAGAATTGTCACTATGAATGATCGAATATTTCACAACACATATATAAAAAGTTATATGTCATATCCGTGATTTGTTTCTGAAATTTTATAAGTAGGATTTTATAACTGAATCATTGTAAAATATATTTGTTGGTCACAAAATATAATTCTATTATGAATTCCTCTATAAAGCCAAATTTATTCCTCTTTCAATTTATATATTTTCCATTTTGGGTTTTCAAATGTTTACTTTCCTTACAGTGGGTACTTTTATACTTCTCTCAACAAAAAATAATTTTTCAAAACACAGTTCTGTAACTTCTAGTCAGATTTATTGAGATATACTTTACATACAGAAAAATTCACACTTTTTAAGGCCTATTGGTCTATGCTAGCTAAATTTCTATGATTACTGCAAATAAAAAGCTATCATCTACTTTCTAAATCTCTCTGAAGCCTTATGCTCTAGGGACAAACAGCAGAAATCTCTTAACTGAAGTGAAACAATTTGAAGATCTTTAGTACCAAAGGAACTGTGAAGAGTATGCTTTATTTGATGAGGGAAATAAAATCTCCAATCAAGCTTTTTAAAACTTACTTAATCTTTTCTAAGTTTCCTGATCATTTTTAAAATTTTTTGCTTTTCCAGAAAACAGTAGGAAGAAAAAATCTACAAGATGGGCAATTCTTATAATAACTTTATAGGCTGATTGACATAGTATGACATATTTTCAAAGACTGAAATACTGAGAGGAAATAGAAAAGGACATGCACTAACTATACTTGCCATAAAATCATATGTGCATAGGAAAATACATGATTATTACCTTAGCACTTACAATAAACTTTATATTATGTGTGACCTCAGTCACTTCTGTGGTGTCTGACTCTTTGCGACTCTATGGACTGTAGCCTGCCAGGCTCCTCTGTCCATGGGTTTCTCCAGGCAAGAATACTGGAGTGGGTTGCGGGGTCCTCCTCCAGGGAGGATATTCCTCACCCAGGCATCAAACCCAAGTTTCTTGCATTGCAGGCGGATTCTTCACTGCTGAGCCACTGGGGAAGCCCAGTTTACACTACACATATGGGCAAACTTCAAAAGGGTTGGCTCAGGAACAAAATTCTTGATGCAAAATGTAGAGAAATGCAAGAATTATGAATACTTCACTTCCACCTGATATAAATATTCTATTCAATCTAGGACCAGTATGTCTAAAAGTTAGTTATAATAAAAATTCAATAATGAGACTAGAATCTACAGAGCTCTCCCTCTATCTGGTACTTCTGAGTTATAAGCAGCTTCAAGTGTTCAAGTTCACATGGAATCATGAGAGTGGCTTTTCTAAATGACAGCTGTGTTCAAATTTTAATGCGGCACCACTTTATTGTTCTCTCTATACAGCACTTTTGAAAAACTAGAAAATGATATAATCTTTCTTTGTAGGACTCTGTCTGGTTAAATTTGCCTTTGGTCCCTGAAAAAAGCACATCTATACTCCCCGCCCCGCTCCCTACCTAGCTCAACAGGTGATCTCTCTGAGGTGTTTCTATTTAAAAAACTCATTCAAGTTCATTTTGTGTACAGGATTCCAAGCATAATGGCAGGTAGGATTTTTCGGTGAATATAGGACTCTTCAAAGCTCCTTAAATCAAGTTCAATCTATTGCCTTTATCTTGTAATATTAAAACGAAAATTTCTGAAGGAACTCTACATATACTAGCTTAAAATGTTTCAGAATATATTCCTCACAATTTCCTTTCCATAAAGTGTTTTGATCAATCCAATGACACTTACTTTTATAATGTCGTTTACTGAAGGTGGCAGGATATTTTGTCACTTACTTAAAAATTAATACATCAAACGAAATTAAGGCGAAAAAAATCCATCAAAACAGCTTGACTCCTCTTTGCTGGAGTTCCTCACCCAAGTCAATGACATAAGTCCTTGAGTTTGCTCCCTTTTGGAATCCTGTCTAACATATTTGATCAGAGGGGGCAGCCTTCGGGTCTGACTTGGAGGAATTTGATCAGGAAAAAAAAAAAAAAAAAGATGGAAAAGCAGAATGTTGCCAAGAAGGCGTGGGATTTGGGGTGGAGGCCAAGAAAAAAAAAAAAAAAATAGGAAAGTTCCTTCATTCACTTGAAGAAACATTTATTTCTGCCTCCCTCAGGCCAAGACCTCTTCTGTTGACGTCTTCTCTGGAAGGGTAATCCCGTCGACAAATGTCAGATTTTGATTATCTGAGGAACTCGAGTCGCCCTCGCTTCCGACCCTCTCTCTCCTGAACTGCCTTGAAGCGGGGGAGACAGGCTGGAAAGGGGAGGAAGGCAGAGGCGCAGGCCGCCTCGCGGAGCACATCTGCTGTGTTCAGCCGGAGCGTCTGTCAAGCAGTGGGAGGGAAAAGCGCATGGAGCCACCAGCCCACTCTCGGGCGAAACTCGCCAGAAAAAAGCCCGCCCTGCCCCCGCCCCCTGCCCGCGGCTTCTGCTGGGCGGCGGTGGAAAGGCAACTTTTGGAAACTTGAAAGGGGGGGATGTGTGGCGGCCAGAAAAGCGTAACCTCAGCAGGTCGGGCTGAGGCCCCCGGACAGTGGGCGGGCCAGGCCGGGTTGGGTCGGGTGTGGAGCCGGAGCCGCGTCCCGAGCGGCGGCTGCTGCGAGGCCGGGCGAGGCGGGCCGAGCCCCCCGCCCCCCGGGCGCAGTTCCCCGTCCGGCCTGGCGAGGGCGCCGGCGCGGCAGATCAGGTGACCGAGCGCTCGTCCGGGGCTGCGGGGAAGCGGCCTCGTTCTCAGCCGCCTGAGACGCCGCCGCCTCCGCCACACCTAGTGGAGGAGCCGGGGAAGGCGGCTCGGCGGTGGGGGCTGGGGCGGAGAGCGCCCGGGGTGGGGACGGAAGGGCGGCGGACCGAAGGCAGGAGGCTGTCGGGGCGCGGGCTGCTGCGGGGCGAGGGACGACGAGGCGTCCGCCGCGGCTCGCTCTGTCCACCCGCACGGGATTGGGGCGCGAGGGCCATGGGCGCGCGCCCCTGAGGCGGAGGTCACGGGCGGGAGGGGAGGAGGCCCGACCGAGGTAGCTGCGGAGGCCGCGGGCCGGTGACTGGGCGCGAGGCCGGCAGCGCCGGCCCCACCACTGCCATCGCCACCGCCGCCACCATCACCACCACCATGTCGCGCTCCGTGCTGCAGCCTAGCCAGCAGAAGCTGGCGGAGAAGCTCACCATCCTCAACGACCGGGGCGTCGGCATGCTCACGCGCCTCTACAACATCAAGAAGGTGCGCACGGGCCGGCGAGGCCTCGGCGGGGGCGGCGGGCAGGCGGAGGCGGGAGGGAGGGCCGGGGAGGCCTGGGCCCTGGGGGCGGCGGGCGGCGCCCGGGGCGGAAAGCGCGGCCTCGCGGCGGCAGGCCCGCCCGGGGTCGCCAGGATGCGCCGCGGCCTAATGCGGAGCCCTGGCGTCTCTCCCGCCGGCTCGCGGGCCGGCCGGGGGCGGAGAGGAGCCATTTGCCCGCTCCCGGCAATGGGAACTGGCCGGCCCGGCGCGGGGTGAGGGGCGCCGCCGCCGCCCCTCCTCGGCGCCCTGGTCCCCGGGACTGGGTCTGCGCGAAAGGGAGGAGGATGGATGAGATCCTAGGAGGGGGCTAGGAAAACTTGGGTGTTCCGTAACAGATCGAATGGTAGAAATCTGGCGGAGATGGAAGCAGTTTTTTTTTTTTTTTTTTCTCCCTCAGTTCTTTTGGTATGTAAGTGGGAGCGTGAGAAGGGAATGGCTCATCTGGATGAACCCTACATCCCCTCCACTTGGCCATTTTATTCTGGATCGCAAAATAAAAGCCATTGAAGAGTGTGTTGACGATTTGGAATTATTTCATTTTGAAGGTGGAAAGGAGGTGGGAGTGAGGGTGGAACCAGTTTTCTCCTGAAATACTTCTGGGTTGTGAGTCAGTAGGACAGGAATAACAACCTTCTTGTCTCTCTTTACTCCTCCTCATCTTAGTTTTTCCAACCATGTCGATAATACCGAAACATCGTTGCTTAAATTTCTTTACGTTCGGTGTCTATACAAAATAAAAACTGTGATTGTGTTGCTCTTGTGCTGATTTTATGGTGTAGTCTGATTATTTGAGTAGCTCTAGCTAATAGACCCATTCAAAGTATTTACATGGCTTTCGAAACATTAAGGAATGAAAGGCTGAGTCGGAGTTAAGAAAAATAGATGGAAGGATAGAGCAAATATTACATTATTTTAGGAAAGAAAGACCAAAATTCTATTCCTTTTAAGGCAAAGTTAGTAGGTTTTTAGTAATTTGATAAAGAGAAAACTTAAGATTTTTTGATGCAAGCTGGATCCTGACCGTTTCCAGTGTGTATTTGATATTATAGCTTCATAATTATTTTTGTTGGCTTTTTAATGCATTCTGAATATTTCCTTTTAGTTTAATCGTAGCAGTAGAGTTGTAGCCCTTGTTAATTAGGTCTCCTGAAGAAAAGAATACTTAAAAAAAATTCGTATGATGGAGTTCAATATAAGACTGACCTATTTCAGCAATTTGATGTAGACACTGAAATTCTAGAGGAGAAGACTGTCCTGGTTTAATAATGATAAATTTTGTGTAGCGTTGGCTGTGTTGCATTGGCTTCCCTGAATATAAGGATTGGTTGACTTTAAACCTGGTGCACTCTGGAGAGTAAAATGCCTCTTCACACTTCAGTTTTGTGTGACAGGAGCTCAGGGTCATTCCAGTGAAGCCCTCTGCATTTACCGAGAAGAGACTTGGTTATAAGTTTATGTAAGTTTGTAATAATTTTAGATAGTATTACTTATAAGTTCATTGACCTGAACTTTTTTGTGAGGTTGTGCTCCTTAACTTGGAAATTCGTTCCTATATGAGCTTTGTGCAAAAAAACAAGCAAGACAAACATCGCTAGAAGTTACTAGACGTGTGGTATTGTGGTTAAAGGAAATGGTTATGATGGTTTCCAAGAGAGGAAGTGAGAGTAACATCAAAAGTGATTCGGGTATTTAGGCAAAATTCCTCTTTTTAAAGCATTCGTTACACATTTTTATGGCATGAAAATAGTCAGATTTTACAAATTTCATCTTCATAAATGATCTAAGATTAAATTCTAAGCGTTCAAATGCTTCAGTTCACTGCCTTTTCTCAAAAGCACGTTTTTTCACTTCCTGTTTTGAGAAACTTGAGGCTCTTGCATTACTGAACTGGTACAATTTAAAGTGAGTTGATCATTATATCCAAGTGTCTAATATTTTGAATTGTTGAAATGTTATATTTCAGCACTTAACACATTTATAATTTCTTGAGAAATACTTCTACCTTGTCTGAGTGACTCTGAGTTCCCGCTCGGTGGGGACTGTTATCATTTTTGAATTGCTAGTGCTTGGGGTCTTACCTGCTCAATGAAGCTTTCAGTTAGGGCTTGTTGAAAAGGATGAATACATTATGCTTATTATGTATGTATGTATATGCAACATATATATGAGCGTGTGTGTGTGTAATCTTGCTCTAGTTTTAATAATAATAGCTTTTGATCTGCCCTCCTTGTGTTATTTTATATACAGATACATCAGATGGATTTTGAGTCTTTCAGCCTGTATAGAGTTGTGTATAAAGGCTGGCATATCTTCCTGGCTGGCTGGGATTGAAACATTTGGTCAAAAATCTTGCCTAAAAAAGTGATTAAGATCTGTTTACCATGTGTTTATAAGATTCGTGCTGTCTACATTTTTATGGCAGTATAAACTCACGTAATCTTTTCAATCTCAATCTCTTACAGTCCTCAAAAAAAAAAAAAACAAAAAACCCTTCTACCACATAATACATGTCTGCCAGTCAGTTACCACATTTTCATTAATTCATGTTTGCATTAGATTGTCTATCAGATCTGATTACTGTTTCAACTAAAAGTCTGCAATGGCAATATTTTAGTGAGCATATACAGTGAAAAATAACTTCAGTGACCTAAGTATCAATAAAATAACTTTAAGTTACTATAACCAAGAATAATAGGCTTTAATACTTAGAGGAATATAACATGGCTCCTGAAAAATTTGCTATTTGAAGTAAAATTTTATCAGTTGAGTAATTTTTGATATCTTAATATGTGCAGGCTGGAGAAGGAAATGGCAACCCACTCCAGTATTCTTGGCTGGGAAATCTCACCAACAAAGGAGCCTTGTCCATGGGGTCGCAAAAGAGTCGGACACCACTGACTGATTAAACAACAACGAACAAATATGTACAGGTTATGAAAATTTTAAGAATTTGTGAGCAAATCAGGGATCTAAGAAGATGTGAAGGAGGAGTTTAGGGGGTAAAGGTGAAGGTGGTAGGTAGTTTTACATTTAAATTTATTTCATAATGTCTTAATTTTTTAAAAATTAAAAATGTCTTCCCTTTTCTGGAGCAAATACCACTACCCACTTCTATAGTGACTTTTAACGTTTTCAGCCTGCTTTTATATCACTCATTGTGACATGGCAGGGCAGTGTGGTGAAAGGAGAGTATCCAGCCGGAAGTTAGGAGACCTGCCTTCCAGTCTTCAATATGTCACTGAGAGTTTTGTAACACTGGGTGGGTGTCTTGACTTTCCTGAGCTTCATTGTTTCTCATCTGTGAAATGGGGGAAAATTAACTGTGAAAGGAACACTCAAGTCTGTTCCAACTCTGATTATGTTATCTTTAAGAAGTAGAAGTTAAGGCCCATTTTTAACAGTTTAACTGAGCTCTGTTTACTTTTTCTTAATATAGGGATGGTAGTAACATGATCTGTTTACTTCATAGGATTGTGAAGATAAAAGATTATAAAATGTGAAAATAGTTTAAAACTTCTATGAATGTAAGATGGTATTTGTTTAAGACTCTCAGTAACTTTTAGGAGCAACATTTGTTTTTTTCTGAAATTTTGCTGCTGTTTAGCAAACACATATACCAAAATTCCAAAAAGGAAACATTTTTTAGCTGAGCTTAATTTTGTGTGTGTGTGTGTTTATTCCTTCTTACTTTTTCTATTTTTTCCTACGCCATCACCAACATGAACTTGATAATTCTGTACCAAAAAGGTCTCAGTTAATACTTGTAATATTTTTCATCTTGTTAAATTACTGCTTCAGTTCTAAAGGACAGAAAGGCGAAAATACCTATCCATCTATCGCAAACTTCTTTTTAATGGAGTATTTTTATTACAGGCTTTTTTGCCCGTGATTTTGGATAATTTTATGAGTAAAGAAGTTAATAGCAGTGTAAAATTGAAAGTCTTTACCTGATATCTGCTTATCTAATGGAGGTTAAAAAAAAAAGTATGTGAAGTATGCAGTCAGGGTAAAGGAATCAGCTTTGGTCTTCCCTTTCAGTGTTACATTTCTCTTCATTTAAGGGCCTTATTTTCTGTGTGGGTTAATCAGGAGCAGAAAGCATGTTCCAAAGATTGGATTCTGGCAAGTTGTAGAAGTACTGCTAGTACCTATAAGGTTTTTCTCCCCAGGGAGATTTTCATTATCAAAATCCTTAAACATGTTTAGAAAGCATTGTCTCTTCATCAGTCTGTATTTAAGTTATATATATGTATATATATAAAACATGTATGTATTTATGTAAACAAATCCTACTACATCTGTTTGTAACTTTTCAAGGAAGCTGCTTGTAAAAATGAGGATTTGATCATTTTGTTTCTTGTTAGATTGGATGGTAGGCTGAGGAGATAAAGATTACTGAAAAATACTTAGGAAAGAGGGTTATTTTTATTATTTTTAAGTGGCAGTGGTAAATTGTCCACCTTTGGTTTCCTTTGTGGAATTGTTAAATAACTTAATAAATTTTTTAAATGATTACAGAAGGAATACTTGTTATTGTCAAAAACTCAAATGTGACTTCAGAAATTCTCTGCCTGTTCATCTCCCACTTTTAAAAAATAAGCTGTGTATGCTTATACAATTTTTTGTACAAATGCTGACATTTTATTATATTATAACTAAAATAGATTATTTCCAAAAATAAGTTGAAGAAGCAGCATGGTACAGTTTACATATAAATGAAATTAGGATTCTTAATCTGTTGCTTGTATATTTATATTTTAAGAAAATTAAAGGGATGGACCTACTTAGTTAGCTACATCCAATATGTTGAAAATGAGGAGGCTCAGATGAGCAAGTATCAATATTGAAAATTCTTGTCTTTACTGGCAAGGGTGATTAAAAATTTTAATTTGTATTCTTGTTTGATAGTTTACTTGCAGTGTTAGTGTTAAGTAAATTCCAACAATAATTTCAGATCATGTTCAATAGATGTACATTTTATATGTTAAAAATAGTTTTATCTTTCTTGTTGTTCATTCACTAAGTCATGTCTGACTGCAACTCCGTGAACTGCAGCATGCCAGGCTTCCCTTTTATGTCTTTGTTTAGCAAAAAGAACATGTAATAAAAGTAAAAGTAATGCTAGCTATTTATTGAGTCCCTACTATATCCTAAATTAAAAAATTTTTTTCCTTTAGTTGTCCACAGATCTGTGATTTATTCTCTAGATCTGTGATTTATTCTCTAGATAAAGCGATTGAATTTGGTTAACTTGTCCAAGTCTTACTCTGAAAAATAAAAGTTTGGATTGACTCCTTTCTTTCATAACCGCTAAGCCTGGGCTCTTAATTTATTTTTGTCATTACATTATAATCATTAGTGAAATTTTTCTGGAAGATATAATTTTGAACACACAATAATCTTAACCTAAAAGAAATAGGCAATTATAGAAACAATTTTCTTATTTACTGAACTAGTTTTATATGAACTTTGTATGGGTTTGTTATGAAAAGGCATTGAGGTCATAATTAACAGTACACCAGTGATTATAAAGACTTCTAGTTAGCTTTGTAGTATATTGAAATGAGAAATAGTTAGAATTGGGAAATTTAGAATTCAATTTATTGACATTTTTGGGGAACTTATAAATATTTTATATTTACTTTTTATATTATATGCATTTTTTTCTTTGTGATTTATTTCTAAAGTTAGTCCATGACATATTGAAAGCACAAACTGAAAGGACTAACCATATGAATAATACTATGAAAACTGAAAACTAACAAAATTTTGCTTAAATTGAGGGAAGAGTACATATAAAACAGGAAGGAAGGTGTAAACTCAAACAGTGAAATAGCATTTATCTTCCTTAATTTTAAGGATATATACAGTCATTTCTTCATTGAAGATAATTTGTCTCTTGAGATTTCAAATATACATTTTACATTTTGATTTTTAAAGTCAAATGCCAACTTTTTTTTTTCCATTGAAAAACCCTGCATGAGATAAAAGAAATTCCATTAAGGAAGTGCAGCCAATAAGTGTGTTTCTTTCTGTCTTGAACTTTCCAAAATTCGTACTATTCTTTTCTGTTCCCAAGATGTGTTTTTTTGTTGACTGGTTTTAATGTTGTCAGTTTTAGTAAATGCAGTAAGATCTTCTTAATTTTGATCCTATTAGGAATTTGCAGTATTATAATTATTAATTTTGACTCACTTAATATGACAGAGAATCTTCTAAATCATTTCTTTAAATACTATTGTACTGAAATGTTTTACGACAATAAGTTAATAAGCTCTTAAATTGCAAGTTTGTAAGGAGAGTTGAATGGCAGAAAGTGGCTTAGACATCTTGAGAATTGAATGACAGTAACTTTTATTTGAATCATTAACATTTTTAATAATTTTGAAATATATAGTGGGTTAAAGTTTTTGAAGAATATCTTGTTTTGCGTATTGGAAAATATCTTCTTATTGTATACTTGATTATTTTAGATACTTGACAGTAATAAAACTATCTTTAATAAAACTTTGGAAGTCATATTATGAGCTATTCTTTAAGTTAGTAGCAAATATTGGGAGTTTGCTTTTCACTCATTCATTTGTTGAATGGCTTCCTGGACACTGGGAAAACAAATGAAGATACAGTCTCCAGTGCAAAGAAATTCATATTGTAGTGGGTGAGACAGATGTGTAGATAATTAACTAAGATGCAGTGATTAAGTGATGTTGTGGGGGGTCTTGAGAACAGAGTTAAAGATTCCTGTCTGGGGGAGATGGGAAGAAGAGATAGTGATTTTTGTGCTTGGTTTTGAAGTATGAATAGAAACTTCAGCTAGGCAATGACAGGGAATAGCCAATCATTCAAGATTCCAAACTTTTGTTCAGTGAATATATAAAGATATAAAATATATAAAATTTTAAAATCCTGTATTAATCCTTCTTGTCATACAGACTCTAAACTTCTGGTTTTTTCCCCCATACTTGTAGCATTCTGTGTGTTGAGAGGGCGAGATTGTAGATAATACTTTGATACTTTTTTTTTTTTTAACTTTGGACAAGTTGTTTAAGCTTTCTGAGTTAGAGTTCCTTTATTTATAAATTGAGGAGCGCCTTGGTTCTTAGTCAGAAATACGTAACATAATTATTTTAAAAGGTTTTTAAAAGTACATCTGGATCATGACCCAAATCTACTGAATAAGCAAAAGCCCCTGAAGTTAGTCTGAAGAACCACTGAAATAAGTAAAATTAACTTCTTAATATTTCTGATTTCTTTTTCTGATAATTGCAGTGATTTGATTTTGATTTTGAGGGATAACTGACTTTCTGGAATGCTCGGCTGCACATAGACTCTGTACTAGCAAAACCATCTACAGGGTGCTTATTTGCTCTCAGCTTCTCCTACACTTCAAGTTACATTTTTTGGTTTTCTAAGCCTTGTTAGTCTTATTGACTCTAATTCTTGCAATCTTAGATGTTCCTGTTTTCCCACGTGTGGAACACTCTTTAATTAGCATTATAACGTTGAGAATTAAATGGGTTAATTCATAAAGTGCTAGTATATTGCCTGGCACAAGAGTAAGACGTGAATAAATGTTGGGTATTTCTGGAACTTGAAACATAGTGGGCAATTACTAAGTGTTCACTTTTTCCTAATAAATCCAGCTCAATACCATCTTTAGGAACATTTCTTAACTATTCCTTTTTACTGCCTGGTATTGTAGTTTGATACCTACTTACTGCTAATACAAAATAAGTATTTGTTTTTCAGAGTATGTTTCCCAGCAGTCCTTTAAAGAGCAACTTCTTTAGAATAGTAACAGTGTGACCACATACAACCCTTACTCTGTTGGATATAAACTGAAATGTTTCTGTATAGGAGAAGCTGAGAAATGTTTGAAAACAGTAACGTAGACATCTTTTTTGAGTACTGAATGGTAATTAGAAACTTTGATTTCTTAGCATTTTTAATAAAGGATTTTGAAATACATAATGAGTCGAAATATTTCTTAAGTTTATGATTTTCTGAGAACTCGTCCTTAGGAAACAATCATAATCTTTATATACCTTTAAATCGGCTATTATTGACTCTATAAGAGATGATTTATAAAAATATGTTAATTTTAAAGCATTTCCAGTAATTTCAGTTTACTTTCCTATCAAGTTTTTTAATCCAAACTATAGAAGTGGGTTACTTTTTTTTCTTTTCCTGCCCCCCCCCCCCTTTTTTTTCCACCTACTCAATCTCAAGGGGGAAGTTGCAAGCATATTGATTGGCCAAAATGTAGGTGATATGCATGAAAAAGAAAAAGGAAAATTTAACCAATATTATTAGAATTTGAGGCTTGTTTTGGTCTTGATAGTTGTGTTTTTTTTTTTTTTTTTTAGATTTTTTAATACTGGAAAGTTGCACGCTGAAACTCATTATTTTTAAAATTAGAAAATAAAAGAGTTATAGGCAAGTTCTTTTTACAGTCCATGGTCTTAAGTGATGTCCATTTTTTCCTCTAGGCATTAATATCAATTTGTTGAAGACTCAAGGAAGAATTTTAGTCCCCTTATACCTTCAGTTTTGCAAAACCTGCCTTAAAACAGGTTTATTAGTTCTTGTTTATGGAGTAAAATTAAATTCATCTTTCATCTTGATCACATTTTGTATTTTTCTCTTTGCTGATACGATTCAGGTGAGGCTGATTTCTTTCCTATACTTTCACAAATAGCAGTCTCACTCTGACCCCTGGGATTTTGTTCATGTTTTTTCCAATTAAGTTACTGTATTAAAAGAAATTATTTTGTTCTATAATATTTTGGCAAAAGAATGTATTTTAAGTTAGACGAAATTAAAAAATAAAACTGATTGAAGTAATCAAATTTTTTTCCTTTAATAATGATTACGTCAATAAAAATTTTGAGCAGCTGAGGTATTGAAAGAATGGAACAATTTTTACAAATTTTTTTGGAGTATATATTTTTCAGTAAGTGTTTTTAGTGTTTTTTTGGTTTGTTTATTTTGTTTTTAGTGTTTTGAAATACTTGAGTACTCAAAGTTAGTAATCATTAAGCCCTGAGCGAGTCACTTAATTTCTGATGCTCCTTTTCTCTCTGTTGAGTAAAGGTTTAGGTAATTTCTAAACCAAGGTGTTTTGCATGCAACAGGTGCCTAGTAAATGTTCCTTTTACTTCTGATTCTTTTATTGTTATTGTCTTGTTTTCTCTTGATTGTTGCTTAATCTCTTATGCATAGAGGACTGTTTCTATATTTTTAATTTTTATTTTTTAAACATTGTGGTAAGGAAGTTCTTGGAAAAATATGTAACATTAACCATGCAAAGTTAAGCTGTGGTACGTAATCTGTGTTGTGACAACCCGAGGAAAGACCTTGGAAGGGATTTCAGTGGTAGATTTGGCAGGAAGATTTGTTTAAAAGTCATACTTTAAAACTATTTTAAGTCTGATTTTGAGGTTTTTAATCAAAGATGTTTATTTTGTGGCCTGAATAAAAATGTGGTTTTCTGAAATATCTTTGTCCTTTATTTTGGATAATAAAATTATATTTGTGTTTTGTGAAAAAATGAACTAGGAAGTACTGAATTGACAACACTGACATTAATTTGGTTAAATGCATGATCTTTTTTGATAATTGGGGACTCATTATAGATACCCATCTGTTTTGAAAAGTTCTATTTAAAAAAAATAGAAGATTATTAAAACTTATAAGAATTTGTGTGCCAGGCACCTGGAATAAGCACTTTTTGTGTATTTTGTCTTCTAAAAATCTGAACAACCTACCTTATTAAGTAGGTAATAATAGTATCCTTAATTCATGGGTTAAAGTACTAAGGCTCAGGGAAGCAACTTGCCTAAGGCTGTATGGGCTGTGATCCATTTAGAGACAGTTATTAATTATTACATTTAAGTACTTCCTTTAACACTAGTATAATTTTATCTGCCAGATTAGTCTTGGCTTTGTTAAATTTAAAGATAATTAGAATATTCATGGGAAATAAAGTTTCAGTTCTGAAAACTGGAAATTTAAGTGTATAAATATTTAAATTTGCTTTAGATCTTCTGGAATTTTAAATTCTGATATTTTATGCATTATGAAATCATGCTGAATCAAGATAAAAGAAGATTTTAGAGTGGTGCTTTTTAAAACAATTCTAAAATTACAGGTGTAGTTTCCTTTTTGCTTGATGAAATAGCCCTTTTAGCCAATTATTGTTGTTTTAGTTGCTAAGTGTGTCCAACTCTTTTGTGACCCCATGGACTGTAGCTCTCCGGGCTCCTCTGTTCCATGGGATTTCCCAGGCAAGAATCCTGGGGTAGGTTCCTGTTTCCTCCTTTGGGGGATTTTCCCAACCCAAGGACTGAACCGGGGTCTCCTACATTGGGAGGTGGATTCTTTACCTCTGAGCCATTTGGGCAACCCCTTAACCAATTAAGCAAAAAAAATTTTTTTTTCCCTTTTGTAGAGCTATAAGATTCAGGGGTTTAGACAAAATTTTGTCCTTTACTCCCCTTTTCTTTTTTTTGGTGGGTGGGGTGATGGACAGGTTAGATGTACTCAAGTTTAATTGAATTGAACAAACCTTTTGATTCAGTTTTTGTGGCAAGCCTTTCTGGAATATATTAGTTTAAAATATACTGATAACTAAGTATAGTAGTATATTCAGTTTTTTTTCTTTCTTTCTTTCTTCTTTTTTGGCTGTAACTCGTGGCTTGTGGGATCTTAGTTCCCTAACCAGGGATTGAACCTGGGTCCTCGGCAGTAAAAGCTCAGAGTTGTAACCACTGGATCGCCAAGGAATTCCCTATCATCTTCTTAAATATGTTATTTCAAAGGGTAATACTTTTAAGAGTGAAAGATGAGTTTTTTGTAATGTTACTGTAGTAGGATGAAGTAAGAGTTTTAGTGTACCAACTGCAGGCTGTGTTTTTAAAATATAGGTTATTATCTTATGATTTCTTTGTTGTTGGTATCATTAAAATGAAAATTTTGAGTTAGAGTGGAGAAGATTAATCTCTATAAACTGAGACATCTTGTTAGTTGGAATATTATTGTATTCTTTCAGTATGGTAGGACATTATTTTTCAGTTAATTATTAAGAATGGCTTTTTGCCGAGATGTATTTACCTAAATACTAGCTTTTAGTCAAGTTTTGTTTTGTTTTTTTTCTTGCACTTTTTTTTTTTGGCCTGAGTATTTGCAAGTGTGTCTATTGGTATCTCAAGTAGGTTGGTTTCAGAAAAAAATAAAATGGTGCCTAGTACTCTGGTATAGTGTCTGTGAGTCTTGTGTTTTTTTATTGGCATTTTTGAGTGAATGTAGTATGCCAGATACTGTTAACAATTCTGCTCATATGTACACACACACCCACAAGCACACACAGATACTAATCTAATGGGCAAAATCTTTTTAGGGTAGATTGCAGTTGTGATTTATTTAACAGATGAAGAAACTGAGGCACAGAAAATCACTTGTTTATGGTTATAGCTAGGAGCCAGGATTTGAACATGGACAGCCTATCTTATAACTCATGTTCTTAACTGCTAGGCTACTCATTTTCTATGAGTAAAGCAAATTTGGTTATGTTTAGACTTGGGGTAAATAAAGAATAAATCACTGGAGGAAAGAATGTTAGTCATTATTTTTAATTCTGTTTACTATGATAAAGACTATTCAGTGGTTGCTATTCACATGAGACTTTTACTTCGGTAATTATAATTATAGCTATTAGGTATACTAATTTCCCTATTTACACATGAAAAAATTGAGATTAGGAGATGTGTCGTAATATATTCAAGTATGGATCGTCCCATGGACAGTTAAGTGATGAAGATTGAAATTTAGTCAGTCAGTCTTCTATTCCAGGGTCTGTGTTCTTAATCTTTATGGCATACTGTCTCCCAGTGTAGTTTGTTTAAATGGGGCTCACTGAGTAGTGTGGGAAAAGGTAAATTAATTCCAAGGAAATACTGTATAACCACTTATTTTTCCACTGAAATGAAATTCCATTCTTTTTGTTTTCTGTGCAGTAAGAAAGAGCTGTTTATATACAGATATATCTTTAGTTACTGGATTAAACTCTTACACAGTAAAATTTGTGATCACTGGGAATGGGTATGGTAGTCTATTATATTTTATTAGTTTTTTCACTTATATTGTTAGAACGGATAACTGAATTTTAAAATAATTACAGTATGAAAGATGATACATAATATTTAAAAAGAATTTGGAATCACTTTAGTATTCTGTACTACCTCAGGCATGTTCTTGAAACTTGGTTTTCATGTTATCGTTGAGACAAGGAATTGCTAATATGTAGCTATTTCAATTGGTACAAATTCTTAGTTATGTGGCTTTCAGTTATTCCTGTATATAATATTTTTGGGGAAGTGGGTTAATTGGAAGATTAATTTATGAGAAATAGTATTTTAAGCTAGTGGCAGTCTACTCTGAGGAAAAGTCAGATATGTTAGCATTTATGATATTGAAATGGAATTTATACAATAGCTTTGTGTCAGTCTGGTTAAAGATTATGAGGTTCTAAATTTTTTATAGTTAATTCTGTTTTATCTAATTATGTTTGAGAATTAAGATAATTCTTACTGCATTCCTATTTTCCTTTTGGAAAATATAGGAATTTTTGCATTGATTTTTATACTTTGGCTTGGTAAGGAGTTAGTTGATATTTGAAAAACAGTTGCAATTTGAGGTAAAGTGCAAAAGTCATCCAATAACGACTTATTTTTATTCTTGGCTACCGTTTCTTTTTAAGGTATGTAAAATTTCACTGATGGTTTTGCTCATATAGTTGCATGTAGTCTTTATTTTTCCTTCTAGTATTATTTTTAAGTTATTTAGAAAGAGCACCAAGAAACTGACATGGTTGTACACCTCACAGTAGTATTTAAATATATATGAATAATATAAACTCTATAAATTTATTGTATACTAAAACTTGCTACTTAGAATACCTTTAAAATTGTAGCACCATATAGTTTTCATCTTGTTTTGTTATTCATAGTCTGCAGTGCATAAGTTCTCTACTGAAACGTATGTCATAGTTTGACAGTCATTGTTTACAAGTAATTTTCTCTCTTTTTATTACAATGCTTCCCCAGCAAGGACAAGTTTGGAAGGTTTGCAAAGCTTTTCACCTTCCCTCTGCCCGCTTGCCCGCTTTCAGATCAGTTTTCATGTTTCATAATTTCTCTTTCTGCAATCCACAACATAGCTATAGTAAACAGTGAAAAAACATTAAATTACAGTATTGTATTTCCTCATACATAATAGATAACTTTTCAAAGGACATACCCTCTTTAAAATACAATGAAAAGAAGTTAAGTAGAAATGTTACCATTTTAGTAATTCACTAGGAAGCAGTTAATAATGTCACAGAATGAACAGTATTGAAGATTATTCTGTATTGCTAATAGTTCAGATAAAAAGTTCTTTCTAATAATAATAGTACCTTACATTTGTACAATGCTTTACAGTTTAATACAGAGAATGCTGTACTGCTGATGTGGTCAAAATGTAAACATTTCCATTTGTTCTGTGCTTATGAGATATAGAATAGATGTAGATTTCATTGTTTGAAGTGCTGCTGGTATGATGGAAAACAATGTTGTAACTCAGATTTTTGGCAACACGAGTTAGTACTATGAGGCCAGTTTAGCACCTTCAAGTTCTTTTGAACTAGGGCTCTTGTATTTAAAATGTCTAGATTGAATGAGGAGAACATTTTGGAAAAGACATTTAAACATAAGCTTTTATTATATAACACATAGAAACATTTCCAGTACTCTTATTGAATATTTAATTTTGTAATACTTTATTAGCTTCAGATGAATACAATCCTACCTCAAACCAAGAATTTTTTTTCTTTTTCTTTTCTTTTTTTTTTTTTAGGTTTGAGCTTTTTCCTTCACTGCTGTTCTGCGCTAACTGCTTTGAAACTTTCCATGCATTTTTTTTCAGTAGAAGAACATCTCTGTACTGTCTCCCATTGCATATTTCAGCTGTGACAATCCCTGCACTTTGCCTATTCATTTTATCACCTGCTCACCAAAAACAAGTATCTCTCTAATTTATGATTACAGATTTGCTATTATTTCTTGGTTTTAGAAAAGGATGCATTTCACTTTTTTTTTATTACTGTTGTTTTATAGGCTTGTGGAGACCCCAAGGCAAAACCATCCTACCTTATTGACAAAAACCTGGAATCTGCTGTGAAATTCATAGTCAGAAAATTCCCTGCTGTAGAAACTCGCAACAACAATGTAAGTGATTTAAATTTTTGTATTACTTGATTTTAGCCATCTGTAGTATAAGTAATGGTCAGTACTTGAAGTAGCTCTTATTTATCTAATTCTTTGTATTTTGAATATATAAACTATATACATTAAAGGTTTTTAGAGATTATATTCTTATCTCAGAAATTGGTGAAAAAAATGATTGAGCTACATTGCCATTTTATTATAGAAAAATAGGATCTTAATTTCTTATGTATACTTACTCCTTTTCAAGTTGCAGCAAAGAGTAAGGTAATAGATATGTATATATTTTCAAATATTAGTATTTGCATGACTAGTTAGGGAGTTTTTTGTTATAGTCATAGGTTTAACTTTGTCTTGAAGTTAGAAAATGTCTTCATAGAGCTTGTATTGTTTTTAATAATTAGCTGTGTTTAGCTTTAAAATGTGTGTTTCTTTTTATAATTGAGAAATACTTGTTATATTAAATAAGAGAACAAGCTGATGGTGTTAGGACCTTTATTATTCCATATTACATTTTCTCAGATGGTAAAATTTTTCATAATATTGTATTGAAAGATGGTCACATTTGGAGTCTTCCAAATTCCTTCGCATATCTTTTGGTAATTCTTTATAATAAGTGCTATGAATAACTAATTTTAGGAAATTAGGGTTATTTTTCACCTTACTGTGGTCTTTTCATTTAAATTTTGTTGACTTGGACTCTTTCTGCATGTTTTCTCTTTTTTCTTTTTTTCTCTGCTGGCCTTAGAATTCTTTTCTCTTTTTCTTAATGTGCAAATTTAGTCTAGAAATTTCCTCTTACATATAATCTCCCTACTTTTAAGAAGCTCTGCTTAAAAGATATTTTGTCATCTTTTGGTTTCCTCAGATCATGTGGATGTTCATTGAAGATTTGTATTTAGGCTGTTATTCAACTTTCACTTAAAAATATTTTAATGTGAAGGAAAAATACCAGTTAGAGCTAACAAAATAAGTCTGAAGTGCTTTTTAAATAATTTTTTAAGTTTTTTTTTATTTTAAAAGTTTTCTGTTTTTTGTGACTATAGATAGGTTAATAGAAATCTTTCTTTTGTTTCAGAGAAGATTTTGTTTTATCATTAGTATATTAAGATATCAAAGTTAGTTCCTGATTACATATGGGTAATTGAAAATGTCTTCAGAACACTATTATTGTGTGGAAAACTCTTTCTTCAATTGTTGATATTAGTTTGCTAACTCATCTGAGAGATTATATGTTCACTCTAAAAGATTTTATAATGAAATCTGTTTTACATTTAATTTTATGTTTCTCTTTCTCGTGGCTCATAAATTCTGTGATATGAGCTCTTCAGAGAATCTTTTCAGTTTAATTTATATGTGTGTGTAAATTTCTGTATGAGAATAAGCATAGATCCTTGATACGAGACCTTTTATTAGAAACTTAACAAGATTTGATTAAACATATATTCACTATTTCATATCAGCAAAATTTTTTTTGCTGGGCATGCTGTTTACAATAATGCTAGGTTTTTGTTGTTGTTTGTTTTTTAATAGTTTATTTTTCATCTTTGTAACACAAAATTGATTTTTAAAATAACTATTCAAATACGATTCACATAGCATACAGTTCATCTGTTGATAAAGTGTACAGTTCAGTGGTTTTTAGTTCATCCACAGAGTTGTGCATCCCAGTGCCACAATCAATTTTAGATCATCTTCGTCATCCCCACAAGAAACCCAAGACCCATTAGCAGTTTCTCCTGCCAGTATCCCCACCATCCCAACTCCAGGCAGACATGAATCTCCTTCTGTATGCTTGCCTGTCCTGTAGACTTTATATAGATAAAATAAATAATGTGTCTTTTTTGACTGGCTGCTTTCACTTAGTGTGATGTTGTCAAGGTTTATCCAGGTTATAGCATATATCAGCACTTCTTTTCTTTTTATTGCCAAAAAATATTCCATTGTGGGGATATATCACCTTTTATTTATCTTTTCATCAATTGATGGATGTTTGAGTTGTTTCTGCTTTTTGGCTATTACGAATAATACTACTATGAATGTTTGTGTAAAAGTTATGTGGACATATTTTTTTTTTTAATATTGTGAATTTTATTTTATTTTATTTTTTAATTATTATTATTATTATTATTTTTTTGTCATACATTGATATGAATCAGCCATAGATTTACACGTATTCCCCATCCCGATCCCCCCTCCCACCTCCCTCTCCACCCGATTCCTCTGGGTCTTCCCAGTGCACCAGGTCCGAGCACTTGTCTCATGCATCCCACCTGGGCTGGTGATCTGTTTCACCATGGACATATGTTTTTTATTTCTCTTGGAAATATATACCTAGGAGTAGAATTGCTGGGTCATGTGATAATTCTATGTTTAACATAAAATCAATTATACACCATTGTTAAATGTTATCCCTACTTGTAGAAGGTTCTCTGGTTGTATTGTTTGCAAAGTCTGAATTTTGTCATATGGCCTTTACAACTATTCTGTGTAATGCCATTCTGTTGTTTTTTTACATACTAAAGTACTGTGTGTACTCTTTGTGTAGTTTTGTGATCTTAGTTTTGATTTGGGCCTGCTTAAATCCTCATGAGAAGTTCCTAGTGTGTTTGTGTTAGGAAGTGAGAAATGAGGGATTTCATCTTGTAACTTTTTAATTCTAGAGATGTGGCTAATAGAAGTATAAGGACAGGGAATGACAGTAGTGTCTGGGATGATTGGAGTTTACAGATTTCTGGGTAAATACACTGAAGAAATGGTATTGACATCACAGTTGCCTTTTTTCTCTTCTTATTCTTGGTCTTTGGGCCATTGTAGAGATGTGCTGTAGAGCAAGATTGTATTATCTCAGGGATCAAGGAGAATTACTGATCAGCAGTATTTCTGTTTTCATGCATGTTACACAAGCATGACTTGTCCCCAGTTTCAGAAAAGGCGGTCACAAAAAGATTGTTTTAGTGGAAAATTGAGCACAATTTTTGCTTTCAAGTTTCTAAAATGGTCCTTACAAAAAAGCCAATCTTATTTTGCAATGAAAAGTTGTTAATTTTTTTTTTATTGTTTCTCAGGTATCTGCTCTTGTGCCAGCTCCTATACTTTTAAATCGAGTAGAAACTGGGAGCACATAGATATCTCATATACAGTGAAGGAGGGCAGTGCCAACTAATAGGATTGGTTTCTAACATGGCTTCAGTGGTGATGATGGTGAACCCCGTTGAGTCACTTTTACTGTCTTGTGTAGTTGTGACTAGTTGTAAATTTACAAATTCCACCCCCCCCACCCCCAATTTTGCACTTAGGGAGAGTCCATACCAAGGAATGTGATTTTTTTTCCGGGATCATGGTGTTGAATTAAATGCCCTATATGCTTCAAAGCAGTTGATTAAATAAAATTCAAGTGAATAAAAGCCAGTTTTATTATAGCAGCTACTTAATTGAGTGTCTAATATATGCCAGGCTATATATATAATACATATATTACATATATATATAATATATATGTGCAGAGAAGGAAACGGCAACCCAATCCAGTATTCTTGCCTGGAGAACCCCATGGACAGAGGAGCCTGGAGGGTCCATGGGGTCACACAAAGAGTCGGACACGACTTAACGACTGAACAATATGTGTGTGTGTGTGTGTATTTTTTTAAATTAAGATTTATTTATTTATTTTTGGCTGAGCCTGGTCTTGGTTACTGTGAGTGAGCTTTCTGTAGTTGCTGCAAGCAGAGGCTACTCTCCAGTTGCACCAGGCAGGCCTCACTCCGGTGATTCCTTTTGCTGGGGAGCATGGGCTCTGGGGCACGCGGACTCAGTCGTTGTGGTGCATGGGCTTAGTTGCTCCTTGGCATGTGGAATCTTCCCGGACCAGGGAGCAAACCCATGTGCCCTGCATTGGCAGGCAGATTCATAACCACTAGACCACCAGGGGAGCCGCTGGCTATATGTTTTAATAGGCTTTATAGATTTTCTTATTTAATTTAGATAAGGAAAACATTTCTGAGCTGAGAGGTTATTTGTTTGTACCATATCTTCCATTATTTTGAAAGTGTAACTATCAAATTAATTTGTTTCTCATAGATATCTTATGAACATATAGAGGGGAATCTGTTATTTCCCTAGATGAGGAAAAGACTAGAAATTCCTTTTTTTATCAATAGGTAAAAGTTGTTTTGCCCAAGAAATTCTGAAAGCTAATGTTCAGGTGTATATTAAAACTTTTAAGAAATTTTTTTCCTAAACTTCTAAAAACTTAATTCCCCTCTTTATTCTTATGCTGTATTTACATCTAAAAGCTAGTTTGTGTTTTTTAAAACTGTAAAAATATCTGGCACAAAAGTATCATTAAGGAATTTTCTTATTTATTGTACATTTAGTACAAAACTTTGGATTTGATTTCCAAATTAAGGAGAAAATGATATAAATTACTGTCTTATGTATGTTCAGTTAGGTCTTAACTCCCTAAGAATGAAGACATTGTTAGTGAGTGGGGTGGTATAATAATACAGGGATTCTGTACTTAGGTATAGGTCATTATTGAAATAATTTGAAGTTAAACTTTCAAACTTAGAGGAATATTTTGTGTTATACTTATTGTTTATTTCCTCTTTCTTGGAGCACAGTATTACAAGAAGCTATTATATGTAATAAACATTTTTAATTAAGGTAGGTCACTCAAGGTCACTTAAAAGGTCACTCAAGACAAGACCAAATAAAGCAACTCTAAAAATGTCAATTTCATCACAGTTTGTTCAGAGGCACAGCGTTAAAGTCTGTTTTTAGACACCATTTTATCCCTAGTGCTTGGCTTATGAGAGACACTAAATAGTGATGAGTAAATGAACCTAATTGATATGCTTTAACTTAGCTAGCTTTCATTTATTCAAATATTGTCTATAACTATGTCAAGATCCAAATTTATCAACACTTTAAAACACTTTGTTATCAGCTGTAAAAATAATTGTACTTTTTAGTGGAGCCCAGCTTCTTAAAAGCATAAATGTGTTTTGGGGGTGGGGTGGTGGTATTGAGGATGGGTATGGGGAGGCTCTTGACACATGCACTGTGGTTTAGTCAGGAGTTAGAAGGAAAGGGTAAGGAAACTTGCTTATTCCTAGTTAGTCTCTAAAATGGGCATTGCTTGTCTTGTCATGGCTTCCATCATGATGGTACTATATTGGTTAAAAGGATGAACAACAAACCAAAATTTGAGTTTTGGTTTTACCACTCAGCAGACTTGTGTAACACATTGTTTTTGAAAAATGGAAGCTTTTATTTATATTACTTCTCAACTTTTAGGTCTGCTTCACTGACTTCTTTTTCCTAGCAGCTCTTTTCATGTGGATATTTCTAAATGACCTTTTTTTTTTCCACTTCCTGCAATATATATATATATGTAAGAAAACATTTTACTTCCATGGCTTCATCTAAACAATATATTATCAACTAAGTAATATGCTAGCTACTATACTATCTAGTAATATACTGTCTGTAGTTACCCTTTGGACAGCTCCACAAGCTGAACATCACACTTTGTGTCCAGTGTTAAACCCATGGTTATCCTCCATTCTGTTTCTCTTCTGTATTCTTTGTTTTGAATCATTACAGTTCGCTTGGTTACCTAAGCCTAGAACTTTCAGAAACCCCATCTAACTTTTACAAAATGTTAAACTGGTCATTGAGGGTTTGTCACTTTTAATACTGTCTTTAATGTCTTCTGAATGTATCCTTTCAGATCTGTGAGTCCTGCTCTGACAAGTGAAGTGCTGTAATGATCCCGTCAAGGCCTTTCATGCTTCCCAGTCTCTCCTGTTATTCCCCTCCTTCCTTTTCTCCAGCCTCCACTAGGGGAAGCAAAACAAAAGTAATCTCTTTCTTTGTGGAACCTCACTCCTCTCTTTTCCATGCACCTATCTTTCAGTCTCTGTTGACTTGGATGTAGTAGGCTAGCAAATAATACTTTGATTGTAGAAGGAATCATCTTACAGTAAAAGTAATGTAACAGTTTTGATGATGTATACTTTTGTAATGAAGTATGTGTGTATCCTCATGGAAACTTAAATGCTTAATTTTGATTAAAATTCAAGAAATTTTAATACAATGAGAACTAACTTGTGTCTATATTTTTTTTAAAGTGTCATCAACATTCAATTAATATCTCTTCCACATGTAATAGTCTTTATTTCTAGCTTAAATAAGAAAGAAAATTAATAAAAGAGTGAACCCCTCAATAGAAAAAACAAGGAAGTCTTGCTTTGATATATTTAAAAAGTATTTGCAATAGGTCAAGTGCTGGCAGGGAATTGCATCAGCACTAAAGACCTACCTAAACTGGCTTAATTTTTTTTTTTTTACTTTTAATTTTTACCATGCTAACATGAATATATCATAATTAAATAGTCTAGAAGAATTTAGGATGAAATGTGAGTATATGTAATCCTATCCCACTCTTTCCTATCCTGTTCATATTTCTCAGGGGGAACCTGTATTTTTAGTATATCTGAGGCTACCTCCAGAACTATAAGAAATGTTATATGCTTATTCTTTTATATATTTATTTGCCAACTTTATAGACAGCATCTGTTAATTCTTTGCTACAATATATGAGGATTTAGCTCATTGTTTCCTCCCCTCCTCTATCCTCTCCCCTCTTCCTGATGTTTGATGTTCTTTTTGTTGTTAATATTTTTGTTTTGTTGGTTACTTCCTTTTTAAACTTTAAATAGTGTAGTTCTCTATATTTATAACCTTAACCTTGGTCATTTACTTCGATGTCAGAATTGTTAATGTTTTCCTTTGGTCCTGTAATCATACAGTGTTATGAGATTAAATTATATGCTGATTCTAAAAGTTAAAATAATTGGCAAAGACCTGAATGTTTGATTTGCTTTGCTTCACTCCATTATCACACTTTGGACTTTCTTAGAAGTCCAAATAATATAATATGTTTATATTACATGTATTTATATATATATTTATTATCAAAATGAAATGGATTCTGTCTCCCAGAACTATTTCACAGTTAAATTTGTTCCATAGATAAATATTATGACTTTCTTAGTTTTCTTTATAGAATATTAAAATTTATCCAGTCTAAAATTCATACCACCTTTCTGTAAGCTTTCCTATTTTTCTGGAGCCCACTCACCTGTAACCCTCTGTCTTCTAACTTTCCTCTGGACAATTTTCTTAAGCCTACTGCATAGCTTTCATCCCAGGATATATTTCTCTTTATTATCCCAAGTGTATTGGTTCTCACAAAGCCTTTGACTGTGTAGATCACAACAAACTGTGGAAAATTCTGAAAGAGATGGGAATACCAGACCACCTTACCTGCCTCCTGAGAAATCTGTATACAGGTCAAGAAGCAACATTTAGAACCAGACATGGAACAACGACTGTTTCCAGATTGGGAAAGGAGTACATCAAGGTGCTGTATATTGTCTCCCTGCTTATTTAACTTCTATGCAGAGTACATCATGAGAAACGCTGGGCTGGAGGAAACACAAGCTGGAATCAAGATTGTGGGGAGAAATATCAATAACCTCAGATATGAAGATGACATTACCCTTATGGCAGAAAGTGAAGAAGCACTAAAGAGCCTCTTGATGAAAGTGAAAGAGGAGAGTGAAAAAGCTGGCTTAAAGCTCAACGTTCAAAAAATAAAGATCATGGCATCTGGTCCCATCACTTCATGGCAAATAGATGGGGAAACAATGAAAACAGTGAGAGACTTTATTTTTGGGGGGCTCCAAAATCACTGCAGATGGTGACTGCTGCCATGAAATTATAGAAAAGCTATGACCAACCTAGACAGCGTATTAAAAAGCAGAGACATTACTTTGCCAACAAAGATACGTCTAGTCAAAGCTATGGTTTTTCCAGTAGTCATGTATGGATGTGAGAGTTGAACTATAAAGAAAGTCTTTGGCTGAGCGCCAAAGAATTAATGCTTTTGAACTGTGGTGTTGGAGAATACTCTTGAGAGTCCTTTGGACTGCAAGGAGATCCAACCAGTCAGTCCTAAAGGCAATCAGTCTTGAATATTCACTGGAAGGAC
Source organism: Dama dama (assembly GCF_033118175.1). NCBI lineage: Eukaryota > Metazoa > Chordata > Mammalia > Artiodactyla > Cervidae > Dama > Dama dama. The sequence goes on from NC_083713.1 coordinate 17,095,480, forward strand.
TGATGATGAAGCTGAAATTCCAAATACTTTGGCCACCTGATACGAAGAACTGACTCTTGAAAAAGACCCTGAATCTGGGAAAGATTGAAGGCGGGAGGAGAAGGGGACAACAGAGGATGAGATGGTTGGATGGCATTACCGACTTGATGGATATGAGTTTGAGCAAGCTCTGGGGAGTTGGTGATGGACAGGGAAGCCTGGTGTGCTGCAGTCTATGGGGTCGCAAAGAGTTGGACACGACTGAACAACTGAACTGCCTGACTGACTGAACTTTCACACTGAATTTCATAGAGTTTGGGAATCCCCTGAAATTGTATACAGAGTTGATGTGTCAGTGTATTTTTCAGCTTTTGTCATATTCCCAAGAGTGGTTCTTGTGATCCCATAACACATCTCTTTTAAAATCACCTTATTTTGTGAATTGTATGCATTGTATGTTCTAATTATACTAAACTACATTAATAAGGAAGCTGTCATTTTTTCAGCAAATAAAATGGCCAGTGAGCCTTGTGTTGGGGTTTCATAGCATAGTCCCCAACAAGATGCATTTCTGCCATTTGCTATTACTTATTCATTGTCTTAAGATTTCTTAAAGTTACATCTTGCCAGTTTTTTAGCCATCTTCCAGATGTTGTTAGCTAATCCCTTTGACTGCAATGATGATTATGATTTCCTTCATAACAGCAAAGTGTGTTACCAAACCCAGTGGTATTGTTGATCTTTAGTTTTTGTTTTCTTGAGTCATTTCTTTGAGGGGGCCTTTGGCCACTTTTTACCTGGTATCCTTTGAGTACCTTTGACATGGTATCTGATTATTGTTTTTCACGGCCAGTCCAGTTTTACCTTTTGTCAAATTAAAAATTATTTGCCAAGCTTTAAAATCAAAGATAGCAAAAGGAACTATAAGGGAATAAATAATAGATGTTGCAAAATATTTGTTTTACTTTCCTCGTTCTTAGCACTCATCTTGGCTAATACTGTTTTAAATACATATCCTAATGGTCTTTGCCCAGGAATATATAGGATAGTATACTGTGTTAGCTCTCATTGTCCTCGTTGGGGAAATAGACTATTTTTAAAGCAGTATTTTATTTGGGGAGAAGTATTTGTACACTTTGATGGCACAAATGGCCATTCTTTCTCTTGCCTCTAGCCTTTTGTTATTTTTATTATCTAGAAAAATCTTTCTCTCCCATATTCTTTGACTAGGCTAATTTCTACTTGTCTTTCAGGTCTATCCTTAAATGTCACCATTTGGGAGAAGCTTTTTCTAACCCTTTCCAATTAGGTTACGTACCGCTTGTATGTGTTCCCATAGTCCTATTTATTCATTTATTTATTTAAAACATTTACTGGGTGCCTTCTATTAGCTGAGTCCTGTTCTGGGAGAGGGAATCCAGCAGCAAATATATCACATCACTGGTCTTATAGGTTATACTCTGCTGGACAGAGATAGATTAGAATAGGAACATCTTGCCAGGTAGAGATGAGTTCTAAAAAGAACGAAGAGTGATAATGGGGAGATGCTAATTGACTTGACCTGGGAATGGCCTTACTGAGAAGACAGCGAGGCGGAGATTTAAAGTTAGGAGGATGTGAGGTGAGCTGGGGGAGGAGCGTTCTGTGTTTAGGGAGCAGAAGCGCGAGAACCTCAGGTGGGAGCCTACCTGGCTTGTTCAGGGAACAGGAGTAGGCCAGAGTCCACCCTGGGGAAGGAGCTGGGAGACAGTGATAGGAGATAAGGACGATGGTTGAAGGGACAGGCAGATCATAAAGGGCTTTCTCGAACAGAGTGAGGACTTTGGTTAGTTACTCTTGAGTTGAGATGTTATTGTTGAAGAGTAATAGAAGAATGAAGTGATATACCTATGGTCACTGTGGTTGATGGATTGAGAAATAGTCTGCAGAAAAAACAGAGGTAGAAACAGAGAAGATGATTAGGCAACTTGTAGTTACTGAAAGAGCCGAGTGTGGCATGGCCTAGGGTGGTAAAGGTGGGAAATGTTCAGATTCTGGATGTTTTGAAGACAGAGTGTTTGCTGATGCATTGGGTATGGGGTATATAAAACAGTGAGAAATTTAAGACCCTAAGGTTTTTGGATTAGGAAATGTCAAGATTTACTGGGATGAAGAAATAAGATTACTTAGGGTTCGATTATAAAAGGGATAGTACTCTGTAGCTCAATATTAGGTATGTTAAGTTTGAGAGACCTACTAGAAGTCTGAATGGAGGTGTTGAGTAGCCAGCTATTATATATATAAGTCTCGGGCTTAGGGAAGCATTAAGCTGAGAATCAAGTTGAAGAGGCATTATTGGGAGAGAGGAGGAGTTCTATAATCACTGAGGAGAGTTGGGAGAGGGAATTGATGGTGAAAATGGCATAATGTTGCAACTCATTTATGGTTGGTGATAGTGAATCCAGGTTGAGATGGAGTCAGAGCGTAGGTATAGGCTTTCTCCTGTTGTGGGTTTTATCTGGCAGGTATGACAGAGGCAGAGAGTTACAAGGGAGTAATATAATGATGGACCATTTGATCTTAAGATGAATAAAAGGGGAGACTGAGTATGAGATGGTATGTTTTCAATAAAAAGTAGTATAGTGTGTGGATAGGAGCTTCCTCTGAGTTCAAAGAATTGATGAAGGTAGGGTATTAAGTACCCTACCCTGCCTGGGCTTCCCTTGTTGGTCAGCTGGTAAAGCATCTGCCTGCAGTATGGGAGACCTGGGTTCAATCCCTGGGTTGGGAAGATCCCCTGGAGAAGGGAAAGGCTATCCACTCCGGTATTCTGGCCTAGAGAATTCCTTGGGGTCACAAAGAGTCAGACAGGACTGAATGACTTTCACTTTCAGGGTATTAAGTGGGTATTAGGGTGGTATTAGAAAGTGGGTATTAAAAGATCAAGTATCAAGTGAGAATTATTCTCCCATTGACACCACTTCACCTTAACTCCAAATCTCCCAAGAACATCAGATGTCCAAAAAGGCCAGAAAGAATCCAAGACAGCTTAAGCATCAACTTTATTCCTCTTTACAGACCTTCTGATTGAAGCAGTCTAATATAGCCTCCCCTCTCTGTCATTATGTAATCAAGTAACAAAAATAATCCTTGAGTGTAAGGCCCTCCTTTAATTTTCTCCATCTTGCTCATCATCTTTACTACCCTTTGAAGCTCTGACCTTTCTTGTAGTCTTTCTTATAGCATTTGGGTTGTTTTTTCTTTTAAACTTCTTTTACGTTATTACAAGTTGACTAGGGTCTCTGTCTTGAAGGGAAAGTGGGAATTAATCATCATAAATTTTCACCAGCTTTGAACCTTGCACCTGTAAGTTAGTTGTGGTGTAACCAGATTTTAAAACTGTATATACCTGTAAAACCAGGTTTGAAAACTGTATATACCTTAAAAAAAGGGAGAGTTACCTGTATACCTACATAAATATTCCTCACTAGATTGTATGTTCATTTAGGGCCAGGGTCAGCATTTTATTCATAGTTTATCCCCAGCTCCTCCAACAGTGCCTGACAGTATAACATCAGGTTGGGGTATTAGTGGAATAAATACATTGTATATAATTAGAGTAACTTGACTCTTATCTAGAGGTTACTTTTCTTATCACATGCCTTTCTGACTGGCACTTGAGAACTCAGAAGGAAGCAATACCACTTCTAGGAATCTGCTCAAGAAAAATGAAAGTACTTTACATGTCCACACATGGCTATGTTTATAGCAGCATTCACTGTTCAAAATAGCTTAAAAATGAAAGTAATTCAAGTGCCCATCAATTGATGAATAAACTAAACTGGTATATGCATTTAATGTAGCACTATTTAGCAATTAAAAGGAACAACCTACCAACACATGTTATAGCATGGATGAACTGCAGAAACATTAGGCTAAATGAAAGAAGCTGGTTGTAAAATGTTTATATATGATTTCATTTTATAGGGTATGTCTGGAAGAAGCAAATTTATTGAGGCAGAAAGCAGATCAGTATTAGGACTGGAGGCGAGAATGGTATTAACTGTAAATGGGCACAAGAGAACGTTTTGGGATAATGTAAATGTTCTAAAACTGTAGGGTTGGTGGTTGTACAACTCTTATGAACTTACTACACTTACTTAATTTTCAGTTATTTAATTGATGGATGAATTTATGATATGTAAATTATACCTCAGTAAACCTGTAAAAAAAAAAAATGAGTTATTTTGAGGAACCAGAAATAGTAGTTTATAAAAAGTGAAGTTTATTCAGAAATAAGCTTTTTGGTTCTCCCTGTGCCCAAGCTTGTTGAGTTTACTTAGGTAAAATTGTAAAAAATATATTTTCCAAAGCATTGATGTTAAAAGGTACTTTCATCAGGAGCAAATGATAATTGATAGGAAAAGAAATAAAAACTTTAAAAAGTAAAAAGTATGGCTGGCAAGGACTCCTTAATGTTTTCATGTTACCTTGCACATGTCAATAGCACATGAGGCCATCTTGACATAAATAGTTCAGTATAATTATCAGTTACAGTTATGACGTCTAATGAGTAAGAAAAGCCTAACTTATTTTTCTATACCCAGGTTATGAAAACAAGCTAATCACATATTTGAAAGACTTTTAAAGAATATTATTAAAATTGAGTGTAAAGGGATTAGCTTCATTTACATTTTCATTCATAATGGAAAATGGTGCCTTTAGATAGGAAAGACTAGAGATCTCTTCAAGAAAATTAGAGATACCAACGGAACATTTCATGCAAAGATGGGCCCAATAAAGGACAGAAATGGTATGGATCTAACAAAAGCAGAAGAATTAAGAAGAGGTGGCAAGAATACACAGAAGAACTATACAAAAAAGATCTTCACAACCCAGATAATCACGATGGTGTGATCACTCACCTAGAGCCAGACATCCTGGAATATGAAGTCAAGTGGGCCTTAGGAAGTATCACTACAAACAAAGCTAGTGGAGGTGATGGAATTCCAGTTGAGCTATTTCAAATCCTGAAAGATGATGCTATGAAGTGCTGCACTCACTCAATATGTCAGCAAATTTGGAAAACTCAGCAGTGGCCACGGGACTGGAAAAGGTCAGTTTTCATTCCAATCCCTAAGAAAGGCAATGCCAAAGAATACTCAAAACTACCGCACAATTGCACTCATCTCACACGCTAGTAAAGTAATGCTCAAAATTCTTCAAGCCAGGCTTCAGCAGTATGTGAACTGTGAACTTCCAGATGTTCAAGCTGGTTTTAGAAAACGCAGAAGAACCAGAGATCAAATTGCCAACATCCACTGGATTATCGAAAAAGCAAGAGAGTTCCAGAAAAACATCTACTTCTGTTTTATTAACTATGCCAAAGCCTTTGACTGCATGGATAACAATAAACATGGAAAATTCTGAAAGAGATGGGAACACCAGACCACCTGACCTGCCTCTTGAGACACCTGTATGCAGGTCAGGAAGCAACAGTTAGAACTGGACATGGAACAACAGACTGGTTCCAGATAGGAAAAGGAGTACGTCAAGGCTGTATATTGTCACCCTGCTTATTTAACTTATATGCAGAGTACATCATGAGAAATGCTGGGCTGGAGGAAGCACAAGCTGGAATCAAGATTGCCGGGAGAAATATCAGTAACCTCAGATATGCAGATAACATCACCGTTATGGCAGAAAGTGAAGGAGAACTAAAGAGCCTCTTGATGAAAGTGAAAGAGGAGAGTAAAAAAGTTGGATTAAAGCTCAACATTCGGAAAACTAAGATCATGGCATCCAGTCCCATCACTTCATGGCAAATAGATGGGGAAACAGTGGCTGACTTTATTTTTTTTGGCTCCAGAATCACTGGAGATGGTGATTGAAGACACTTGCTCCTTGGAAGGAAGGTTATGACCACCCTAGACCGCTTATTAAAAAGGAGAGACATTACTTTGCCAACAAAGGTCCGTCTAGTCAAGGCTATGGTTTTTCCAGTGGTCATGTATGGGTATGAGAGTTGGACTATAAAGAAAGCTGAGCGCCGAAGAATTGATGCTTTTTGAACTGTATTGTTGGAGAAGACTCTTGAGAGTCCCTTGGACTGCAAGGAGATCCAACCAGTCCATCCTAAGGGAAATTGGTCCTGGGTGTTCATTGGAAGGACTGATGTTGAAGCTGAAACTCCAGTATTTTGGCCACCTGATGCGAAGAGCTGACTCATTTGAAAAGACCCGGATGTTGGGAAAGGTTGAAGGCAGGAGGAGAAGGGAACAACAGAGGATGAGATGGTTGGATGGCATCACCGACTCAGTGGACATGAGTTTGGGTAAACCCTGGGAGTTGGTGATAGACAGGGAGTCCTGGCGTGCTGTGGTTCATGGGGTCGCAAAGAGTCGGGCATGACTGAGCGACTGAACTGAGCTGATACGAGGTGAATTGTATTGTCATTTACGCAGTGTGATATCTTTTATAAAGATGTTAGACCCGACTGACTACACTATACTGGGGTATATAATTAAGTGCTTTTCTAATACTTAAAATTAGTTTCATCAGTTTGAGTTAGTTCAACCAACTTGTGACCAGAAATCTTAGATTTCCAAGATTTTTCCTGGTGCAAGTTATCGTGCTCTGGTAGTAAAAATAAAAACTATTTTAATTTCTTTTATTAAACTTGATATTAATCTTGTTTCCACTACCTAGTGCTATATAACAGACCACCCAAAATCTTAATAGACTTAAAACAACAACAACTTATTTCTTATTCTGAGGTTGGTCAGGCAGTTCCTTTGCAGGTCTCACCAGTCTTAGGTCACAGCTGCATTCACCTGGTGGGTGGCTGAGGCATGGGGCCTGTTGGGATAGCAGCATGTTGAACCTCTCTTTCTGTGGGATACGATATCTCAAGCTTCCTCATACATGACACTTCAGGACAGTGTTTTTAAAAAGAACAAAATATGAAGCTATAAGGCTGTGTAAGTTATAAGTGTATCACTTTCCTTGTTTTCCATTTGTCAAAGCAAGTCTCAAGGCTCCCTGAGACGGTAAGGGTGGAAAAATAGATTCATGATGAGAGGAACAGTAAAGTTCTATTGTAAAGAGGCATGGATACAACCTTTAATTTTTTTGGTCTTTCTGTTCTTTAAAAGACAAAACTCTGCTTTTCATAATTGAACAGATGCCAATATAAACTTGAAAAACCTTGCTTTACTGTATAAAATGAACAGGTTGAATTAGAGTTCTTAGAAGTTCAATCTGTGAGATTGATGAAACTACAATTAAATAGAAGTATTTTCTGGGAAGAAAATAGCGTTCGCTTTACTTATTCCTATACTCCTTTTGTCATTGTATGGCAACTTGAATTTTGAAGTGTATTGAAGAGGTATGTTGAACTTTGAAATTTGATTATCTATATTAACATATTACCCTTTTCTAGTCTGTTTCTATATCTGGAAAATGATAAGAATGTGCCTTGATTGGGAAGATGACAAAAATTCTGCAGATAGGTGAGGGTGATGGTGCACAATAATGCAAATGTATTTGTAAGTGTGAACTGCACACTTATAAAATATGAGCTTAGTGATATACTTTTTGCTGTGTTTTACCGTAATTTAAAAAATGAACCTTGAAAAGCAGTTATGAAGGTTAAGTTTAGTAACAAATATTAAACACTCAATCATGCATTTTTACTAGGTGTTAGGAAAACTTTCCCTAGAATTTACTTACTACCTTTTGCTCAGAAAAATGCATTTCTGAAATAGTGTATGCCAGTAGAATTATTTGTATATGATAAAAGGAAAGTTTGATAAGGTCCCACAAACCTTTTTAAGAAATGACTGGTCTTTGTGTTAATTTGGATTTTCATGTACTCTTAGGAGATTTATTTATATTTGATATGAGTGTGTGATTCTCTTTAGATGTTTCTCATTTTTTATCCTGTAAGGACATAATGAAGTATTTTACCCAACAGATTTATTCAGGGGATTAAATCACCACTCTGTATTAGGATACATGAACTCACTTGAGACGTGAATTGATACCTGATATTGCGTGCATTTATAATTAGCAGTACAGTGTAAAAATTGATTTCATGACTTTTCTGTTGAGAAACTTGATCATTTATTTATTTAAAGGATATCTGCTATGTTCTAATATTCTAGACCTTGGAGATAACAGCATGAAATAAAACAATCCTTGCCTCTGTGGAATTTCAATTCAAGTTGGGAATGCGAGACAACAAACAACTAAAGTGAATAAATAGGTACTTTTATTTGGAGATAAGTAGTAGGAAGAAATAGAAAGCAGGATAAGGAATTAAGAGAGTAACATGGGTGAGACGATCATCTTAGATAAGTGCTCAATAATGGCTTCTCTGAAGTGAAAGATTGAGCTATGGGAACAAGTGAAGAGCATTCCAGACATAGTAAAGAGCAAGTGCAAAGGCTGTGGGGTGGGGCCAGTCTTGGTGAATTATTTGATGAGCAACAGCACGCAGACCAGTATGACAGCTACCGAACGAAGGCGGAGGAGTATGAGGGGAGATGAAGCTGTGGAGACAGGCAGGGGTCCTATTTAGATTTTATTGAGACATTGGTAAGGACTTTGTATTTTAAGTGTAATGAGAAGCTATTGGAATTTTTTTAAAGCCCTTTATTTTGAAATAATATTAGACATGAACGAAAATAATATAGTGATTTCACATTCTACTCTTTACCCGTTGTTAATGCCTTGTATTGCTGTTGATCAGTTGCTATGTCATGTCCAGCTCTTTGCTATCCCATGGACCCCATTCTTTGCTCAAACTAATGTCCATTGAGTCGGTGATGCCATCCAAACATCTCATCCTCTGTCACCCCCCTTCTCCTTCATTGGAATCATCTCTTCAGGGTAGTGTGTTACCTTGAAATGTCCACTCTCTTTCTGCTATGTGGAAAAGACTGAACAGGCAAGAGCAGAATACAGAGACCAGTTAGGAGGCTGCTATGCTTACAGAGTGGTTGCAGGACAATTCCTTAAAAGAGGAATTGTCTTTTAAGCAAATGGTCTCTCTGCACTCTTATTTTTAAAAACCTGGTTTAGCATATCTACTAAGAAATTGAACAAAGCCTTCCCTAAACCAAACTTCTGTACTTGGTTGTTTTTTTAAGAGGAAAAAAATACTAATATATTTTAGGTCAAGAAAAGTTACTTAACTATGCATAAGCAGTTTTGATGATGAAAGAATAATTGACATAGGTGAATAAAGAACTTCTGTCACTTTCCTTTATATTGAAAGTCTGTGAGTTAGCTCTCTTTGTCATTGGTTCCTTATCGTAATTTGCTAGTATCTTTTCTCTGAAAGAATGAAAGCTAGTAAATACTAAATTTCAATCAGTTTAAAAAAAATTATTTATTTATGGTTGCACTGGGTCTTCGTTGCGGGGCACAGGCTTCTTATTTCAGGGCTTCTCTCGTTGCAGAGCACGGGCTCTAGGCGCGTGGGCTCTTGTTGGTCTGTGGCATGTGGAATCTTTGCAGACCAGGGATCTACTTGCATTGGCAGGTAGATTCTGCACCACCTGGGAAGTCCCTCAGTCAGTTTTTAAGATACTTATATTTTGTGTGGAAAATGCTTTTTCATTGTACAGAGATTAATTACCAGTATTTTTCACTGAAGATATATGATCTTATTTTGTGATCTGCATGGCTTATCCTGTTTATTTTGTTTTTACTTTGAATTTTAAGAATAATGGTCCACAGTTAGAAACTTTAATGAAAGCACTGTACAGATATTTTGCTAATATATTTAACCCATGTATCCATGATATGCTTTTAAACTGTTAGCAAATAGAATCTTACCTTCTCAAAATTGTACTTTTCTAGTGTTCTGTTCTGTAACATCTAATGGTCTATTACTGATTATATTCTTAAACCATTTCCTACTTTTTATTTACTATGAAATGATGAGATGGGAAGTAGAGGACTTGTTCTGGATGTTGAACCTAAAAGGTAAACACCTTTTGGTAGTGTCTGTTCTCCTTCACTTTAAAAACGAAAATGGAATATTTTTGCAGTTGAAGCCCAAGAGTTGTAGACACTTTTATTTTTGTTGTTACAGTTGAACTTCCACGCAGAACTTTATGAAATTTATTTATTTATTTTTGTTAAATAGGGAACATAATTGTAACTTTTTATGGAGATGTTGAGAGGGATCATGTGAAATACTTGCACAGTTTTTGGAACACTACCTGGGAGAGACAGCATGCTTAGTTAATATCAGCTCTTACTAGGGTCTGTGAGTAGTGTTGAGATTATTTTAAATAGCTTTATTTTTTGCTCATTTTGAAGAAGTGGTCTGTGTGTGTCTTCTGTTACTCACTTAATAATTAATGCGCAGCTTCTGGATGCGCTGTACATTGTCTTGGCTAAACTGCCCACATCAGCTCCCATTTTAATATTGAGGATATTAGATAGTGAGAGGGTAAGTTATTTAGCCATGATTCCACAATAAGAGGTGGGCTGGCTAGGGTTAACTTACTAAAACGTTATCTGACACTGACATATAAAGGTCTTTCTCTTTTTAATTTAAAGTTTTTTTTTAATTGAAGGATAATTGCTTTACAGAATTGTGTTGGTCTCTGCCAAACAGCAACACAAGTCAGCCATGGGTATACATATGTCCCCTCCCTCTTGAACCTCACTTCTGCCCCCCTCTCCAGCCCACCCTTCTCGGCTGATACAGAGGCCTGCTTTGAGTTCCCTGAGTTATGCAGCAAATAAAGGTCTTTTCAGTTTGTCCTAATCACTCACTTGATAGATGTTTATATTAGATATTTTTGTGCAGAGCTGCATGATACGGATCGTGGCGTTTGGTCCACTGCCTCACAGTGTGGGAGGACTGTGATGCAAGGTAGAAAGGGATAATTATTAGAGACTGTGCACATTTAGAAGAGGGAGTTGCACTGAGGGAAGCAGTTCAGTCAGGGATGGTTTCTTGAAAATGGGGTTAACATTTAAATTGAGTAGTTTAGGAGTAGTGAGATTTGGACATGTGTAAGTAGTGAAATTTGGACATATCCATAGAGGAAACAGTAGAGAAAATGTGAGACATTTATATAAAATAGTGGATAGTTTGTTTTAGCTACTTAGTATAGTCTGTGAATGGATGTAGGGGAAATTTAGATTGGAAGGTATATTTAGACAAAGGTATGTAGAGCCTTAAAAACTTGAATAACTATTTTAAATTCATATATAATTAGTTCAGTAAATTTGTTTTAACCAGTGTAGAGGCTTTGTTGATGTTGTTCAGTCGCTAAGTCATATCCAACTCTTTGCGACCCCATCGACTGCAGCATGCCAGGCTTCCTTGTCCTTCAGAATCTCTCAGAGTTTGCTCAGACTCATGTCCATTGAATCAGTGATGCCATCCAGCCATCTCATTCTCTGTCGCCCCCTTCTCCTCCTTCCCTCAATCTTTCCCAGCATCAGGGTCTTTTCCAATGAGTTGGTTCATCGCATCAGATGGCCAAAGTATTGGAGTTTCAGCTTCAACGTCAGACCTTCCAATGAATATTCAGGACTGATTTCCTTTAGGATTGACTGGTTTGATCTCCTTGCAAACCAGTCGTTGGTCCAGTCCAAGGACTCTCAAGAGTCTTCTCCAGCACCACAATTCAAAAGCATCAATTCTTCAGCACTCAGCCTTCGTTAATGGTCCACCTCTCATGTCCGTACAGACATTGGCCTGGACCATAGCTTTGACTATACGGACCTTTGTCAGCACCATGATGTCTTTGCTTTTTAATACTCTGCCTAAGTTTGTCATAGCTTTCCTTCCAAGAAGCAAGCGTCTTTTAATTTCATGGCTGCAGTCACCATTTGCAGTGATTTTGGAGCCCAAGAAGAGAAATTCTGTCACTGTTTCTACTTTTTCCCCTTATATTTGCCATGAAGTGATGGGACCGGATGCCATGATCTTCATTTTCTGAATGTTGAACTTTAAGCCAGCTTTTTCACTCTCCTCTTTCTCCCTCATCAAGAGGCTCTTTAGTTCTTCTCTTTCTGCTATTAGAGTAAGTATCATCTGCATATCTGAGGTTGTTGGTATTTCCCCCATCATCTTGATTCCAGCTTGTGATTCATCCAGCATGGCATTTTGCATGATGTACTCTGCATGTAAGTTAAATAAGCAGGGTGACAATATACAGTAGAGGCTAGTTATATACAATTTGGGGGAAATAAATTGGAATGAGAAATTGAGACCATGATGAGATTTTACTGTTAAAAAGGAAGATGGGGGTGGGGGTGAAATCCCCCCACCTCCATGTGCAATGGTAAGAAGAACACTTTATTGGGAGTATGGATATGAAATTTTAATCCTGGCCCATTCATGTTAACTGGGTGTATAACTTTGGGGAAGACTCTTTTAAGTTCTGTGGGCATTAGCTTCTTAATATGCAAAATGAGAATTTGTATAAAAGGTCATTAGGGCCCATAATAAGATGGTGATCTGTTATTTTTTTGTTCAAACTAGACACTGAAATTGAAAGGAGGCACTATAAATATAAACCCAGTAGCAACCAAGTTATATTTTTGCTTTTTATCCTATTATTAGTTTACTTTCACCTGTTACATTTCAAAATTAAAATTTAAAGTACTGAAAAGCAGGGGAAAGGATTAAGATATCAATTATAAATGTTAAATGTTGTTGAACAAGGTAAAGGTAATATCATCTGAGGGAATAGAATCATTTTAAAATAAATATCTGCCTGATGTTGTGAGTGGTAATGATTAGATGTGTGCGTATAAATATAGAATTGTTTTGAAACAGATATATTGCTCAAAATAAAGTCAACTAGTAACGCAGATAAACCTAGAACAGCTACACACATCACTGTAAGTATATACCTCAGTTTGCCTGGTTTTAAGGGGAAGTAGAGTATAACGAAGTATTGTTTATACTTTTTAAAAAATGTCCTCAGGGACTGCAGTATTTAGGGTACTATATAGTAGTTGGGTCTACCAGAATGCTGTGCTTGCTACTGTAAATACTTTTAATAGGTATGTTTTTAATCCTCTGATGTTATGCTTACTGTTAAGAATTTTCTGACTTAGCATAATGTGTAGAGGCACCTCTTCCCCCAACTCTCCTGTTTTAGGTGTCAGTATGAACTGCAGGAGGGTCTTAAAACTGGATGGCCTTTGATAGCAAGTTTGATATTTTGAACCATTTTCTCATATTTTCTAGTTTTCTCATGTCCTAGGTAAATTACATTTAACATGCATTCAGATCACCTAGGTATATTGTTAAATGGCAGATTCTGATTTGGGGTGAGCCTGAGATCCTGCTCTTGTAACAAGTTTCTAAATGATGTGGGCATTTCTTTTCTGTAGGCTACATTGAGAATATCAGATAGTTCTAGATGGTTTTGTTGAAGTTTGGGAGACTTGTGGTTTACTGCCTACATTTCTGATATGGCTGGGTTCTATCAGAAATTATATTAATAGTTTTTTTAAAAGAAAACTTAGGACTTCTGTAAATTTAATAATACAGTTGATTGAAATAATGTTTGTCTTTTATATTCACATTTCCCTCTTCATATGTTTATGCGTCTTAACTCTAGTTTTGCTTCTTTCTCATTTCTTTTTTGTTGTTGTGATTTTTGCTTTTCTTTAATGTATTATTGTGTTTTGTGGATCTGGTCAGGGAACCGTTACTGTATTTTATGTTTGTATCTACATTTTATTTTGCATGCTTAACGTGGCTTTGCCTGGATGTTCTTTTTGGTAAGTTCCGAATTTATAAAGCATATTGTTTTTTGTAGTGTAAGTTACAATGTTTTTCACCTTCTTTTCTCCCACTTTTAGTAATGTGATCATGCTCATGAGTTGCTTTTAATTTTCTTTTTAAAGAGTTCATTTGATAGTTATTTTTTTCCTAACACTTTCCAGTTTTCCTTAATAGTAGTGCAGTTTGGTACTAATCTGCTTTGATTCGTTTTATAGCCTCACACTGTCAGTTGCTGGTCACTATTAGAAGTTGCTCTTTCAAGTATTTTGGTTTTTTAAAAGAGCCTTAATCATCTAGAAATATTGTTCTAAAAGCTTGTGTTTTCATATAGCAATCATAAAAGAAGATAGTTTGTATTGAACCTAATAATTTTGTTCATGGTAAACAGTGCATTCTAATTTTGTTTTCACAGCAACAGCTTGCACAACTGCAGAAAGAAAAATCAGAGATTCTGAAAAATCTGGCGTTATATTACTTCACATTTGTAGATGTTATGGAATTTAAGGTATGTATTTTAATATATACAGTTTAACATTTCACAGATAAATTGATATTTGTTAATTATATAAATTGTTCTGTCACTTTTGGATAATAAAGTATGTGTTTTCTGAATTTAGTAGTAGTCATATAAGTAAAAGATTAAAATAAACTTTTATTTTCAGGACCATGTTTGTGAATTGCTGAATACTATTGATGTTTGCCAAGTCTTCTTTGACATTGTACGTATAATTTTCAGAAAAATTTCTAGTTCTTTTCTCTGTTTCTAGTAGTAGAACTAAGGGGATCAAATGCTTTTCTTTAGAGATAATTTATATGATTAGTATATAAAATTTCAGCATTGAATTTGACTTTATTTTTTAAGGTAAAGAGTTATACTGTATCTCTGTTTTTACTTATTTGATTGTCATTGAATATAAATCTTGTACATATTGGGAAATAGTTATTAATTTTAGTATTTTATCTTAATAGGCTCAATTTTAAAAGGTTACACAAATAATTTTTTCTCTATAAAAGGCATACTTGATAAAATCTTTCTTAATAAGACAGTTTCTAGATATAAGAAATCAGTGAAAAACATCTCCGCTGACTTAATGGTGAACCTATTCATTAATTTAATACTCCTTTTTTCTTGCTTAGTGAGAATTGCTTCCATGCTTATTATTCTTGTGGTTTTGGCTATTCTTTTAAATTGTTAGCAGTTTGAATAGGGTGATCACAAACTCTTTTTCATCTGTAAAATTGTGTTACAAACACAAAACTATTATCTGTAACTCCCAAATTTCAGACATGTTTTTGGTGAAAGGGATTAGTTAGAATTTCAGAAATGGGGATATAATAAATAACTACAGAAAATTATTAGCTTACAGTAGCTGCCATGAAGATGCTTTTTTGTGTGCTTGAAAGTTTGTGAAATAAAAAGTTGAACTTAATGTTTTTTTTCCTTAGACTGTAAACTTCGATTTAACAAAGAACTACTTAGATTTGATCATAACATATACAACACTAATGATACTGCTGTCTCGAATTGAAGAAAGGAAGGCAATCATTGGATTATACAACTATGCTCATGAGATGACCCACGGAGCAAGGTATACCTGCATTAAAGAAATGTGTGTGAAATTCTCAGTTTGATGGCTTACAGTTCAGTGATGTTTATGTGTCTGTTCTAAGTGACCGAGAATACCCACGCCTTGGTCAGATGATTGTGGATTATGAAAACCCTTTAAAGAAAATGATGGAAGAATTTGTGCCCCATAGCAAGGTAAGAGCTGGTTTTTAGGGGTGTTTCAATAGGCATATGAGGGCTTGAGGGTGGATAGAGTGATAAACTGCTTCTAAGAAAGAAAATCTTAATGAAATATGATTTATAGTTATGTATGGTTTTATCTAATTGTGAACCAGAGAAATGATTAATTATATCCAGAATCATGAATAGAAACTCTGGAATATATTGATCTATTGTAGTTTTTAGGTTCTCTATAGGAAATAGAGTTAGTGAAGTTTAGTATTTGAGAATGTCTATTGTAGTTTTTAGGTTCTCTATAGGAAATAGAGTTAGTGAAGTTTAGTATTTGAGAATGTCTACTAGATTCACATCAGACTGCTTTGTTCTAATCCCAACTCTGACAGTTACTGTGTATTATTGGGCAGGTTACTTAACCAACTTCACTGTATCTCAGTTTTCTTATCTGTAAAAATGCAGTAATAGTAATCCTACTCTATGTGGCTATTATGAGTATTAAATGAGTTATTTTGTGAGAGGTGTTTCCACACATAGTATTTGATAAATCTTAATTGTTATTAGAATATAACCTCGTAATGAGAAAAAATTGCAGGAGTTTGTGATAATTTTAAACATCTATCCTTTATGATGTATTAAAAAATAGTTCTTAATGAAATAATTTTGGTTTAGAGTCTTGCCATTATGGCTTCTCTGAGGGAGGGCTAGTTCCTTAGCATGTCAAGGAAGTTTATTGGTATCCTCATAAAGATAAGGAAATTGAGGACTGGAAGTGATATGATGAAGTAAGCCATTTGGCAGCAGTTGTGGCAAAACAAGGTTTAGGATTAGAATCTTGGTCCATTGTTCCCTTTGAATGATGGGAGTTAGGTTTTTAATAATACAGTGTTTTATATGAATCTGTGCTTTATTTTTTTGACATACAGTTAGCAATAAGAATTGTCCTTCATTTTCTTACTCCCGTGAAAATTCTAAAGATGCATTTCCAGTTTAACTTCTCTGCATAGCTGTATTATACCCACAAATTTATGTAGGTTTAATGTCTTAGACTTAGTTGTACCATTAGCTTGAAACAGTCTATTGAAAGAGTCTAGTAGATGATACCAATTTTTAAGTAAAAATCAGCATTGTAGATGGAAGTGTCAGGGTTTCTCAGTGCTAAGCAGATCATCACCTGTCTCTTTGATTTTATTAGTGCTTTTTCCTCAGCTACTCATCTCTTGTTTTTTCTCTGGATCTGTTTCTAACTTTTTGCCAATCAGATATGGCTTTGCTTTTAGTTAGCCACTTCAGATTTGGCTCTTTTCCCAGTTAAATGATAAACATTTATTTTAAAGGCTGTTATATCTTTATTTAGGACTTTGGTGGCTCAGATGGTAAAGAATTCGCATGCAGTGCAGAAGACCCAGGTTTGATCCCTGGATCAGGAAGATCTCTTGGAGAAGGGAGTGGATACCCCCTCCAGTATTCTTGCTGAGAGAATTCCATGGACCGAGGAGCCTGGTGGGCTACAGTCCACAGGATCACAAAGCGTCAGGCACAACTGAGCAACTAACACTTTCACTTTCACCTCTTACATTTCTGTTTAAGTTCTCCAGAGCCATTAGCACATACTAGACTGTTAATAATTACTTGAGGAGAATTGTCTATTTGGATTAGATCAGTTTTTTCCTAATCTTGATTTTTCTGTTACTCTATGATATCTCAAGGCTTTGATGTTAATAGAAAGTCGCTCAGTTGTGTCTGACTGTTTGTGACCCCATGGACTGTAGCCTGCCAGACTCCTTGGTCCATGGAATTCTCCAGGCCAGAATACTGGAGTGAGTAGCCTATCCCTTCTCCAGAGGATCTTCCCAACCCAGGAATTGAATCCAGGTCTCCTGCATTGCAGGCGGATTCTTTATGAACTGAGCTACCAGGGAAGCCCAATAGAAAGACCATCATGTATTTACTAGGATTTGTTCAAATTAATGTAAAAAAATATTCAAAATCACTTGGTGCAGTGGTAAAAACAATTCCTAGGTTTTACTCCCAGAGGTTCTGGCTCAGGCAGAGCCCTGGATTTTCTTTTTCTGAACAAACTCTCCTGGCAATTTATGCATAGCCAGATTAAAGGCCCACTCTGTACAGAATTTTTAGGAAGCAGGAGTGAATAGCAAAAGAGTTAAAAGCAAGCAAGAAGCAAATGAGATGAAAAATACCTTGATGATAACTTTATCATTAATAGACTAAATGGCAAATAGAAATAATTTATTAAGATAAAGTACAGTGGATCATTTTTAGAAGGCATTCTTTGAAGAAATATGAAACATGTTGAACTCTGTTAACACTTAGTCATATAACCTTAAGTACTACTTTTTCTTTCAGTGAGCACTATTAGAGTAGAAAGTGATACACAGAAGGATGATGCTAGACTCTGTACCCTTTTTAAAATAAAGATCACATGATTGCCATACATTTTCACCTTTAAGAAAGGAACATGATTTCCTGAGCTAAGCTTTAGCTGAGGAATGCAGAATCTATGTAACTTTCATGAGATTAAAAACAAAAAAAATCTAAAGCATAACTGGGACCCACCTCAAGTGTCATATGGAGCATACTTGTAATTAGGCTTTTGTTTTATGATGGTACAGTTAGAAACACACAGCACTTACAGCTGGAAATTAAATGGAAGGTAAAAAAACCCTCATTCTTCAACTTTCTTTTTTTCTGTTTTAATTAGTCTCTTTCAGATGCACTCATTTCCCTTCAGATGGTGTATCCTCGAAGGAACCTTTCAGCTGACCAGTGGAGAAATGCCCAGTTGTTGAGTCTCATCAGTGCTCCCAGCACAATGCTTAATCCCGCACAATCTGACACTGTATGGTTCTGTACTTTCTTTTTTGAATGAAAAGAGTAAAATTGATTTAAAAAAAAATCAATTAAGCAGTGCTGTTGCACTTTTTCTTCTAATTAGTATTAGCCTGTCAGTGAAGTTTATTGTAAAATGCTCATTATTTACGTTGTACTATTCACATTTTTCACTTTTACTTTTTTTTTTCCCCATTCACATTTTTTAAATTTCTAAATGCTGATGCTGAGTACAACTAGTAGTATGAGTTCTTTTAAGGCTTAAAAATTTGCTTTGCTTTCTTATGGTAGAAAATTTGGAAGATTCAGAAAATTAGAAGAAGAAAAAAATCACCCCAAGTCTTCCAGACTTACTAGAGAAAATCACTATTGTATTCTGTATTTCTTTTCAGTCTTTTTTCTGTATATATAAACATAGATGTTATGCATATGGAGAATAAACACACATAATTACTGACTTGGGTGAAATAGCATCCAGGTACATAAATTTTTTTTTTTTAATAAAATTTTATCCTTTGAAATACTGCAAGTTCTGCAATGAACTTGGGAAATTTGAAAGTAGTTATTTACTAAAGTGAAAACAATTTAGCAACCGTGTTTTTTAAAGAGAAGTTTCAGGGTGTGTGAATGTGAAAGAGGCACAGCTTTCATTGTCTTTTATGGACCACGGGTATAAATATAGGTTATAAAACTTGCATCCAGTGTTTCAGCTATGTTGTGGTGGTATTTGAACCAAGAATTGAGTAGTCAAACTTCTTAGAAGGAAGAGAAAGAGGAGTGACTCAGTGCAGAATTTTTTCCTTAAATCACAAATTTATATTTTCTTTTTTTAAGATGCCTTGTGAATATCTCTCATTGGATGCCATGGAAAAATGGATTATCTGTAAGTAAAATTGGTTAGTTTTATGATTACTCCTCAGTTTTAAGTTTCAGAGAGAAATAACAGTAACATGGATTGCTTTAATAGTAAGCACTGTGCTAATCCTTCTGTGTACATCATCCAGTCCTTATATTGATCTGGTTAGAGTAGGTTGGTCTAGTTTATAGATGAGGAATTAAAGTTTAGTCCACACAGCAAGTAAGTGACAAAGACAAAGGACCATCAGGGCTCATGGTCTACATTATATTGCCTCTCAACAAGGCCATCAAAACTAAATTTTTATTTTATTTTTAATGATTTTCTTGATGCTGCATTTATTCAGTTCTTGTTTTTAAATTATTTTGGTACATATAATAGACATCTTATATGTTTACATGGGAAATAAAATTACTTATTTGCACTCCTACAAAGTTCACAAACTACAAGAGAAATAGACACACAGATACAGTATAAATGAAAATTGCTATAATTTTTTCTACTACCCCCAGGTCCACTGGCAGAGGGGAATAATTTTGAGCAGTTGGTGCTTTTTAGTTCTTATAGCTGTTTCTTAATTTATTAACATTTAGGTATTATTTGATGACTTTTTATTATACTGTTTCTAAAACTGGTGAATGACCAGTTTTTCTCTTTTAGTGATTTTTGGATTGGTACTTTTTTATAAAATACATTGAAACTAAATTAGTGGAATTATCAGAAATAAAGTAATAAGCGAAGATGAAATAAAAGACTACATTTTGATTATTAGATTCAATATTTAAGTATTAATCTAACAAATATTTAACAATTTGATTGTTACTAGGTTTCTACCCCTAAGTTGCTATCAGGGAAAAGTTTTCTAAATGAAAGTTTCTAAATACTCTCAGTTCTCTGCTTAATCTCATTATGCACTGGTGGTTTGAGGAATGCGGTTATTAGTATGAAGGAGAAAGAATTGAACACACATTGCCTGTCCTTAGCCATTTTTACTATAATTTTTACATTGATCAGGTTTGTGATCCTTATATTTTCTTCTATAATGATTGTTAAGGTTTTTATGCTTTTGTTGATTTAAAAAGACAGCTTTTGGAATATTGATTTTGCTCAAAAGCATGGTGATCCTTGATTTTTTTATGTTTATGGATCTGTGGATGAAGAACCAGTGTGATTAGTAGTTAGGTGGCCTGAGTGACATCTAATGTTAAATAGAACTATTTCTATCCAGTCTCTACCTTGAAAGTGTTCAAAATGTCAGTTGCTTAGTCTTGTCTGACTCTTTGCAACCCCATGGACTGTAGCCCATCAGGCTCTTCTGTCTATGGAATTCTCCAGGCAGGAATACTGGAGCGGGTAGCCATTTCCTCTCCAAGGGATCTTCCCAACCTGGGATTGAATCCAGGTCTCCTGCATTGCAGGCAGATTCTTTACCATCTGAGCCACCAGGGAAGCCCAGTCCTTACCTTAAATGGGAGTAATGAATGCAAGGCTTTGTGTAATGAGCAGTGAGGTTAAGTCAGAAGGCAGAATACCCTAATGGAGGATGCCTGGGCATGGAAAAGGCAAACTAATTTGGGATAGCCACAATTGCCAAAAGTCAGGAAAGTTAATTCAGTTTTGCTGCTTTCATTTATTTGAACCTTGAGTAGGGTTAATAGAGTTACATCAAACTTTGCACTTCTCTCCCCCCACTTTTTTTTTTTAAATTTTTCTCTTTTTGACACCAATTCCTGTGCTAGAACTTTCTATAAAAGATAGCCTATTTTCTTTAGAGCTTTACTGTAGATTAGTTGAAAGAGTAGCAGTATCATCTTGGAACTTATTAGATATGCATATATTGATTTTCACCCTAGGACTTCTGATGAAAAACTCTGAATGGATCCCAGCAACCTGTGATTTAATAAGCCTTCCCAGTGATTCTGATAGGAAGCTGAAGTTTAAGAATCACTGGTCTAGATTCTAGCCTGGGGCCAAGGGTTGTTGGGGCTTCCCTGGTGGTGCTGGTGGTAAAGAACCCGTCTGCTAATGCCGGAGACATAAGAGACTGGGGTTTAATCCCTGGATTGGGAAAATCCCCTGAAGGAGAGCATGGCAACCCACTCCAGTATTCTTGCCTGGAGAATCCCTTGGACAGAGGAGCCTGACGGGCTACAGTCCTCAGAGTCGCAGAGTTGAACACGACTGAAGCGAGGGTTGTTGAGGGTCTGGAATGTTGAGGATCCAGCTCTTCTGAATGTGATTTCACAGTAACTTGGGGCTTACCTGGTGGCTCAGACAGTAAAGAATCTGCCTGCCATGCAGGAAACCCGGGTTCGATTCCTGGATCATGAAGATGCCCTGAAGAAGGGAATGGCTACTCACTCCAGTATTCTTGCCTGGAGAATTCCATGGACAGAGGATCTGGCGGGCTGGAGTCCATGGGATCGTAAAGAGTCAGACAAGACTGAGTGACTAACACAGTAATTTATACAGCAACTTATCCTGGTACTCTTTTTAGGATTTGTTCTTATTCTATTGACTATACCCAGATGACTCCTCATGAAAGATCTCTTTTTAAATTGATAGTACAAAGATTTTCTCCAGCTTTCTTGTTTAGTATTGATTTTCTATCTTATTTTCCTACATTTTCATGACTGAAAAAAATTTTTTTTTCCTGTCTTTTTGCTGAGAACCTAGTGGGGAAAGGAGGTTAATGTGTGATTTAGTTAATAGACTGTCTTCCTAATCTTGGGCTATTTTAAATTAATTTACCTTTTATTGACCTGATAGTAAATGGATATACTTTATAATATAACCTATGTCTTACATAAGTAAAGTTTACAGTGACCCATAATGATACTGATAATATTCTCAGAGAAACTTTTATTATCAACAGCAGTGTTATGAGTCTAAGTGTACATTGAGGTACAAGACACTAAGTGAAATCTCATTTTAGTAAAGGGATTAGAGTATCAAATATCAGTGCATGAGGCAAAAATTTTCACAAAACTTCTCTTAGGGATTGTAAAAATTTCCATAAAGGTGTTTTGTTTCTTTGGTTATGTACCAGATCAGATAATTAGACTTGCATTTAGGAACCCTAAATGTGTAAAAAACATTTTAATGTATTTCAGGAATTTTTAAGGAAGTTATTAATAAATGTACATCTGTATGTATGATTCTACAATATTTGCCTACCTAAAGAGTTAGTTTGCCTCTGTAGTGGCCGTTTAAAAGGAATGTTTAATTAAGAATAAAAGATACAAGGCAAGTTAAATGTTAGTGATTGAGGAGTTTAAAGATTGAAATGACTGTTGAAAATCAGAGGGAGATCTCACAGAAAATAGAATTGGTTTTTAACTGGCCCAGTATGATACCTAGTTTATAATATGCATTGAGTACATGTTCTAGGAATGAAAGATGAGGTTTTATGGCTTCCCTCATAGCTCAGTTGGTAAAGAATCTGCCTGCAATGCAGGAGACCCCAGTTCAATTCCTGGGTCAGGAAGATACCCTGGAGAAGGGATAGGTTACTCACTCCAGTGTTCTTGGGCTTCTCTTGTGGCTCAGCTGGTAAAGAATCCACCTGCAATGCAGGAGACCTGGGTTTGCTCCCTGGGTTGGGAAGATCCCCTGGAGAAAGGAAAGGCTACCCACTCCGGTATTCTGGCCTGGAGAATTCCATGGACAGTCCATGGGGTCGCAAAGAGTTGGACAGGACTGAGCGACTTTCACTTTCACTTTCTAGGAAGGAAAGATGAGGTTTTATGGCCTAGAATAGAGGGTCAGGGAAGACCTCAGTAAACATACAGGATTACACATTTTTGAAGAATTTCTAAATTAGATGACAAAAGGTAAGATACTTGAATTTATAGAATAGAGAACTGTGTAACATACTGAAAGAATATTGGCCTTTAAAAGGGTAACTACTTGAGGAAAAGTCTGGTTCTAATACTTTATTAGTGTGACTTTAGGCAAGTCATTGACCCTTATTTCTTTGCTTGTAAAAGAAGGATACCACTGGTCTTTCCACTCTGTACGATAATCTTATGAGATAATATATGTGAAAGAACTAAATTAGTACAAACTATAATTTGCTATGAAACTGTGACATGCTATTTCATTTCCTGTAATGACTTAAAAGTAGCTTTCTTTTTCAGTTACTGTAACAACTGTAAGATAATTGTATATATGTAAATTGGTAGCTTCTGATCTCTGGTTTAAAATATCTTTTACTCATTTGTTAAAGTCAGTTCCTTCACAACCCAGAAGTGACCTTTTTTTCCATCAGTGTAAGTTCAAAGCACTGGTTTTGCAAAGTACAGAAAATTATTTTTGAAAAAGAGAAATATTGTTGCCATCTTATATGTATATGTATTACTTGTCACTTAAAAGCCTCAGTTTAAGTGATTGTGTTTATGTTTCTTTATTTTTAAAAAGCTACCCTGCAACTCAAATAACCTAACTTAGGAAAACTTTTATTTTCTATTTCTTTTTCTTTTGTTTCAAGTTGGCTTCATTTTGTGCCATGGGATCCTAAATACTGATGCAACAGCACTGAACCTTTGGAAACTAGCTCTTCAAAGTAGCTCTTGCCTCTCTCTCTTTCGGGATGAAGTTTTCCACATTCATAAAGCTGCAGAAGACTTATTTGTAAACATTCGAGGGTATGTCATTTTCAATTATTTTGTCTTTGGAGAAAAGTAGTGAGTGGAGTATCTATTGAAGTTCTGAGATAGAGAAGGCTCACATTATGCAAGAAGATACAATCTGTACCAGCTTATCAGTCACACCAAGTTGTTTTTAACAGTGATCCTGATATTTTTTACAGGTTACTTCACAGACTGAAATATCTAGTGTTCCTGCTGTTTCAAAATTTGTATTCTGGAAGAAAGAAGATACCTCTTTTGGGTATCATTATATGGTTTTAGACAAATATTACTGTGAAAGCACAATGTACATTTTAGGAGTTATGAAGTTTTTAGAAATGTATTTTAGAATACAGTGTGTTTAAAAAAGTATATGAATCAGTCAAAAACTACTTCATTAATTATTTATAGCCATTGCAGAAGTCAGACCACTGCAAAAAGGAAATCATGTTTCCTTATATTGAGGAAGTATTCCAAGTGACTCATTTATACTCATTCCTTGTAACACAAATAATTCTTAAATTTGGTCCCTTGGAATTTTTAATGCTTGCTTTTTTTTCCACTTTCGGTTCTGTAGCCAGTATATAAAAACAAGTTCAACTCACACTTGGTAGCCTTTATAAAATCTTTTGAAATTAGGAGTATCTAAAATTTCTTGGGGTCTGTTGGAGCTAAAAATATTGAATAATTGGGTTGGATTTGTCAGGTTCATGGATGTGAACTTGAGCTATATTTATTTCATATCCGATTCAGTAATGTCCTAAATGAAATTCAGATTTTAAAAATCTGTTAGTTATTAAAATGTAAAGATATATCTAGTACTGACAGTTTAAGCCAGTATACCATCTCAGATTGTAGTGTGCATATGAAGTACCCTGGGATGTGAATTAAAATCCAGGTTCCTGGGCATCACCCCTAACCTCCTAAATCCCCTGTATCTATATCTTAGAGAGGTAAAGAAATCTGCCCTTTTCTCCCACCACCTCCCCAAAGTAGTTTATTGAGGTAAATTTACAGACAGAAAAATGCATAAATGTTAAGTGAACAACTCAACAATTTTGTGTACGAATACCCCTGGTGACCACTTAGATCAAGATACAGAAAATTCTCTTGTGCCTTTCTGGTCAGTACTGCTACCCCTGGTCCATTCCCCTAGCCTTCACAGGTGGTCTCTCTTTTCATTTCTGTCACCATAAGTGATTCTGGCCTTCTCATGCAGGTAGTCTCTCAACCATAGTGTGAGAAACAGCACCCTCTGTATTTTTCAACTCTTAGTTCACTTTTTATTTTAGATGGTGGAGTACCTGGAAATATCTTATGTTGTTGTAAGCTTTGTCATTTTCAAAGTGATTCAGATAAAAAATCCTGAAACTTATGCCTTAGCATATTGACATCCTCTCTGGGGAATTATATTTAAATATATGTAAACACTTAGAACCAGAGAGTTTCTGTATATTGAGTGAGCGTAAGGTAAATATGGTACAGATAAATTTAATGGCTTCATGAAACCAATTGTCTTTTCATTATGCCATTTTTTTTTTTTCTGGACACTCCACATGACTTGTGGGATCTTAGTTCCTAGACCAGGGATTGAACCAAGATCCACCACAGTGAAAGTACTGAGTACTCACCACTGGACCTCTTGAAATTCCTTTATTATGCTTTTTCTGTGTTAAATTTACCATTTAAGAATTTCTGTATTTAAGTTTTAATTTTTTACTAAATCATGAGTGATTGATCCAACTTAAAAAGTGAATTATAGTAATTAACAAGTCAGACCATAAGTATGAAAACTCATCATTTATACAGGTCAGTGGTTACAGAATTATGACATTTGCTTGAAGAATACACAAATCTTAGCATACTTAATTTAGAAATTGAAGTTCTTGGTATAAGTGGTTAGGAAGATAATTTTTCTTTAACATTTTAGGAATTTTGAGTTTTTATGTATTTAGTAGCCAGGAAGTTAGCATATCCTTATTAGAGTTTATTTTATAGATGGCACCTTTAGACTGTCTGATGCTGGTATTCAGTGTCTTCTATTTTAAATGTTTTTTAATTTAAAAAAAAATGTGCTTTCTTAAAACAGTGGTGAGTAAAAATCACCCATAGGTCTATCCCTTAAAATGTTAAAGTAATCAAATGCTTTCCTGCTCATTTTCTCCACCACAGAATTTCTGTTCCTAGTATATGTGCCTTGAGAAATTTTTTTATGCTTATGAGGTAGCATAAAAAGCCAAAAGTAATAGCTTTGTCAGGACTTGCAGTTTTTGGAAATCACTGTTAATTATTTTAGAAGTATAATTTAGTGTCCCTATTGGAGATTTAAGAAAATAAAAGTCTGCTTTGTAAATTTAATTTTATTACTGAATTTTAATGTAATACGAGATTATTGTTTTAGGAAGAGCTGATGGGGTACTTAAGGTGCTCAAAATGATGTGGGTAGACTTCTTCCATGTATTTCCAGTTTGAGAGCCAGTTTTTCTTATTGATAATAAGACATTTTTAATTGACTAGTATTTGACTAACTTGTTTTTACTGTTATTGACCAAATTAAGATTAACATTCTTCTATTTTTTTTTTTTTGGCTCATAGCTATAATAAGCGTATTAATGACATAAGAGAATGCAAAGAGGCAGCTGTGTCACATGCGTAAGTGGTTCTAACTTATCTGTGAAACTTTTAATCAAGAATTCCTTTTTTTTTTTCAAAAGATACAAGTTTAACTGACAGGGACAGGGATACCCACACAATTATATGAGGGAAAACGTACTGTCTTGGACAGCATTTGTCCTAAACAACTTGACAAATTTTTTAAAACTTGATATCTAAATGGAAAATGACAACAAACGTTTGAGGTAGAGAAGGCAAATCAAATGGTGCTTTTTTTCTTCTCATGCATCTTATAGCCACTCTGAGAACAGACAGCCCTTTGTTGAATAGGAAAATTTGGATATTCTAGGTAGGCTTAATTATCTGCAGTAGTTCTCTTTTTCATTCATTTGTTCATTTATACAACAAAAATATATAGAACTCCTCCTACATGTCATACACTGTGAAACCAAAATATAGATAAAATGAGGTGAGTCTAATGAGGGTTACACAACATTTGGGTTTTGTCATACATTGATATGAATCAGCCATGGATTTACACGTATTCCCCATCCCGATCCCCGCTCCCACCTCCCTCTCCACCCGATTCCTCTGGGTCTTCCCAGTGCACCAGGCCCGAGCACTTGTCTCATGCATCCCACCTGGGCTGGTGATCTGTTTCACCATAGATAGTATACATGCTGTTCTTTTGAAATATCCCACCCTCACATTCTCCCACAGAGTTCAAAAGTCTGTTCTGTATTTCTGTGTCTCTTTTTCTGTTTTGCATATAGGGTTATCGTTACCATCTTTCTAAATTCCATATATATGTGTTAGTATGCTGTAATCCTGTCTTAAAGCATTGTTTTGTTGAAGTGAGTGCACTTTAATGGTGTGTAAGATGTGGCAGTAGAAGTAGGGGACTTCCAATCAATGAGAAACATGTTTATAACTCTGTATCTAGTCATCTTGGTATTAGTATGGACAGATTTTTAATATTTTTTAAGTGTTAAATGCTCTTAAGGAATACCATACAGAGGAATTCATTTTGGTGTCATTGATTTCTCTTATTGCTCCTATGCTCTGGTACCAATACTTGGCAAGTTATGATGATTTTTGTACTACTTCATGTGCATTTCCCCCAATGGTATTTACTTTTTCAAAGTATGTTAATCCCGTACCTTTCCCAAATATTAGTAAATATATTTTATTAGAAAATATAGATTACTTAAATTAGATATTAGTGTATTTAAAATGTTTGAACAACTTTTCAATTTTCTCATGAAATAATTTGGTAATTCATTAAATTGTTATATGGTATACTTGTATAGAATATCTTTAGTAAGTCTAGGTACAGTAGAGATAACACTATCTGATCCATCAGTATATCTACAAGACAGAGAAAAGATAACACCACAGTCATAGGTGAAAATATAAAACTACAAGAAGTTTTAGAATTTAGGCTTAGACTATAACATAGATATTAGGAATTTAAATCATCTTTATTTATTGCTAACTATAGTATATTATTTCCTCGTGCATTTTATTTTTCACTCTAAAGTGCTTATATTATTATAAAACCAGTCTCTAGTACAAATAACATGCTTTGGAGTGTGTTAGAATTCCATTCCGGGCCTGCTTATTCATATGTTAAAACCTTGGCAGATATATGGTGTCACAGCTATCTTTTATAAAAGTCTTTTTTCCCTGCATTATATAAAAGAGTTATAAGTAGTAAGCACTAGTAATCTTATCATTCATTAACATGTGCCAGACATAGTGTTTATATCTTCTCTTGATAGTAATACTCCTTGTAGCAACCCTGTATAGTAAAATAATCAAAACATTTACCCACTTTGTTTTTAGACATTACACCAGATGAGTTTATTATTGTCAGTAAGCAGAGAGCCTGTCGTTAGATGCCGGGGTCCAGCCTCAGCAGGATCCAGGGGTACCCTCAGGATGAACGGCGTTGGCGAGAGAGAGACAGAGAGAGAGACCAGACTGGGGGTGTGCAGCAGAGTCTGGCAAATCTTTATTTTTTACCATAGCTTTTATATTCTAAGTTAGTACATTTTTAAGGGGAAGATAGTTTAATATTACATCAGCTCGTCCTTCACGAAACCAGGGTGTTTTCTGCATACTTCTTTGTGAGAATCTTGTATATTATCTTCTGGCCTTGGGGCCGGGCCTATTGACATTTTTTGTAAATGCAAAGCTGTTTTCTGTAATCTATTCTTTGTTGAACACAAAGGTCAGTCCTTTTGCAGAAATTATCAGTTAAATTTATCTAAAAGGTTTACCACACAAAGACTCTGCAGCTCCGGTGAGGCAGCCCCTGTTTAGCATTCCTGGTTAAAATTAACAATTCTAAACTCTTATTTTTCTAAATCTTTAACTATAACTGCTTTTAGAATAATATTTTTATGTTCTCTAATAGGGCTTCCTCACCCCTGAAGGGCTCTGTTTCTATTAGGGCCTTTTGTGTGATCAGGTTCTTTATGCTGTTTATGATTAAGGTGTTGTGAGCAGTCAGTGCATTAGTACGCATTTGCCAACCAGGCTAGAATGCCAGCAAAGGGGTCTAAATTGAAACACTCCTTTCATCCTGGATAATCTTACAGGATACCACTGTCCAGGGGACATATTGATTAAAGTTCTAAGTTGATTCTGTTTGGAAAGAGATCGAGGAAGGCCTTCTACCCGTGTCACAGAAATTAGGGAGTAGTCTAATATAGCAAGCATCAGAAAGACAGAGATCATCTTTAAGGTGAGCGCTGGGGCAGCTTTTCGAAATCCCTGAGGTCCTGATCTGCCTTGCTTGTCAGGTCTTCTCATGACCTTGTCATGGGTGGGATCTCGTGTGCTGGCTCCCGGCAGTTAGAATTACACTAACATTGTAAACGTACTGTATGTTAGATATCATGGAAGATAGATCTTGAGACAGGTGTCATCACCCCTGTTCCTTGATGAGAGTCTGGAGCTCAAGAGAGGTAGAACCTAAGGTCACATAGGTAAAGGTTGGATTTTAGTGTGTCTTCAAAATTAATCTGTGGTGTCAGAGTTAGATTTCTCGTGTTGCAAGTATCTTCCCCTTGGGATTTTGGCATGTAATAGATGTGGTGTTGAGTCTCTCAGTCGTGTCCAACTCTCTGTGACCCCGTGGACTGCAGCACAGGCAAGCTTCCCTGTGCTTCACCAGCTCCTGGAGTCTGCTCAGACCCATGTCCATTGAGTTGATGATGCCTTCCAACCATCTCATCCTCTGTCACCCCCTTCTGCTCCTGCCCTCAATTTTTGCCAACATCAGGGTCTTTTCCAGTGAGTCGGCTCTTAGATAAGTGGCCAAAGTACTATAGGAGCTTCAGCATCAGTCCTTCCAATGAATATTCAGGGTTGATTTCCTTTAGGATGGACTGGTTGGATCTCCGTGTAGTCCAAGGGGTTCTCAAGAGTCTTCTCCAGCACCACAGTAGCATCGATTCTTTGGCGCTTTGCCTTCTTTATGGTCCAGCTCTCATATCTGCACGTGACTACTGAAAAAACCATAGGTTTGACTATACAGACATTTGTTGGCGAAGTGATGTCTGTGCTTTTATAATATACTGTCTAGGTTGGTCTTAGCTTTTCTTCGGAGGAGCAAGCATCTTTTAATTTCATGGCTTCATTCACCAACTGCAGTGATTTTGGAGCCCAAGAAAATAAAGTGTGTCACTGTTTCCATTTTTTTTCCCATCTGTGGAGTGGCATTTTTTTGCAACTATCTAAAGTTTAAAACTTTTTTGGAATGATTTATATTTTGAACAGTATGAGGAGTTGGAGTATTTAGAATATTCTTTGATGTTTTGTTAATTTGTGAGAGTAAATTTTTTCTAATTTGTATTTTATTTTTAAGATACCCAGTACATGAATATTTATGATTATCCTTTCCTCATCTTTCTGTTTTCGAACAGTAGCACCAAATAGATTTCATCCCAGTACCTTAATGAATATAGCTTTGATTTAGTCAGTTTTAAGTCCATAGGATTGCAAAAGGAGTCAGACATGACCTAGTGACTAAATAATGATATATTTAATAGCAATATACTTAATAAATGAGGATATAGATAATCAGATATTTATTAAGTTATATTTATTGATTCTACATGGGAGTGACAAAAAATGTATACAATTAAAAAGTGCTTACTTTTAAGGATTTCACAGTCCATTTTATAGAGTACTAGGCCATATGGTACTTAACTAGCAGAAATTCTTCAGGATTAGACATCTCTATTTTGGGAAATACTTTTTGAAGAGTTGGTCTTGAAGTTTGAGTAGCATCTTGATAGGTAGAAAGAAGTGAAAAAAGTTACCACACAGCACAAGAGGCAAGGATAAAGACGAGATTGAAGAGTCATTTAATGACAAACACGTAGAAGATATTTTTAAGGGTTTCTGTTTCCTAAGAAAACTTTGGAAGTTGACTCTGAAGTGATGTTAATTAATTGCCAGTAATAAGTTTAGTAGAAACATAAACTCTAATGATGGTTGTCTTGTCCTATAGTGGGTCAATGCACAGAGAAAGACGGAAGTTTTTAAGGTCTGCACTGAAAGAATTGGCTACTGTCCTCTCTGATCAGCCTGGCTTGCTAGGTCCTAAGGTAAACTTGATTTAATTCTTGATTCAAACATGCCACATTAAAATTAAAAATTTTTTTTTCTTCTCTCTGAAATTTTACTAAAATTTGAGTCAGGAACTATGTAAGAGATTTTATATTTAGCTGAGAGTGGATTTGCTAACTTGGTTCTTGTAAATCAGACCTTCCTGCATTTTCCCTCACATCTTACTTATGTGCATGCTTTTTTGATATGTGCTTTGAAGTTCCCTGTTCTCTTACTTCTGTCTTTAAGAGTTTATAGTACCAGTTTTGCCTGGGACTTTTCACTTTGAGAAAGATTTTGGATAGGTTTGTTTTTAATTTTTGCATGAGAGTAAACAGTGTTATTTTTTACTATCTATCAGGCACTTTTTGTTTTTATGGCATTATCCTTTGCCCGTGATGAAATTATCTGGCTACTTCGTCATGCAGATAACATGCCAAAGAAGAGTGCAGATGACTTTATAGATAAGTAAGTTAGCAACATTAAAAAAATATATTTTTTGTATATTTGATTTATGGGCTATGGAATTTGGGGACTAAAGTAAAATTATTTTGAAAAACTTTTTAAGGCTTTTCATATTTGTCTTAATGCAGGGAATATTTAAAATATATTCTTAGGTGACATGAATTAAAATGCAAAGTCAACTTTAGCTTTGAATTAAGGCTTAAATGTTTTCTCGCTAGTACTCTTGGTTGTTGCAGAGGTATGTTTTTGTGCTATAGTATTTCTTAGAGGATTCATGTTTCAGAATTATTTATTACACAAAAATTTGAATAATAATCCTAACGGAGTTACAGCTGTGTCATTTGTAATATATTTCTCTTATTTTAGTCCACAGTCCCTCAACAGAAGTTAGATAAATGAATCAGAGAAATAATAGCATACAGAAAAATCTTACTTTTTCCTAATACTCTAACCTTCTTTTATTTATGACTTTTTAATGATGTATTTATGAGATGTCCTAATTTTATTTTTATTTTGTGTTTTCCTTGATCAACTTTTTATTCTTTGCTTTTTTTGCTTTCCATGGTTTCTTTCTGTATATGAGATAATATAAAAAAGAAAGTAGTTGACATTAAATATTTAACAATGCTTTTTCTAAGGGAAAAAACTTGATGTAGCAATATCAAAGGCATTTCATATTTTCCTTGATAGTAAGTGAATTTAATTTTTGAAATGTTTTTTCTTGAATAAAAAAAGGCACATTGCTGAATTAATATTTTATATGGAAGAGCTTAGAGCACATGTAAGGAAATATGGACCTGTAATGCAGAGATATTACGTGCAGTACCTTTCTGGCTTTGATGCTGTTGTCCTCAATGAGCTTGTGCAGGTAAAAAACTCTGATACCATTCTCCTGTTTGTTTCTTATTTCTCTCCGTTCCAGTAATTGATTTGTTTGCTCAGTAAACATTTACAAAAGTAATCTTTTGTCTCATGGTGAAGTTACAAATGTAAATAAGTCATGGTCATATTTTGTCAAGGGGATCATTATCTAGAGCAAAGAAAACATTTAGTTGTATTCCAGTAGTGATGGGCATTATGCTTAAGCGTGTATAAAGCTTAAAGTGAACACGTGCAGGGAATAATTCTTTATCTTGGTGGTTGGAGGTGTACAGTAACCACATTATAGAAGATCTTGCAAAAGAGGAGGTTAGTCATAAATCAGATATAATATTTAGGAAAATCACCCTGGCTTAGTGTGTATGAGAAATTACTGGGGGTCACATGAAGAGGCAGAGAGAGCAAAAGAACAAGAGAGTCTTGAGAGGCCCTTGGACAGCAAGGAGATCCAACCAGTCCATCTTAAAGCACATCAGTCCTGAATATTCATTGGAAGGACTGATGCTGAAGCTGAAACTCCAATACTTTGGCCACCTGATGTGAAGAACTGACTCATTGGAAAAGACCCTGATGCTGGGAAAGATTGAAGGTAGGAGGAGAAGGGGACGACAGAGGATGAGATGGTTGGATGGCATCACTGACTCAGTGGACATGAGTTTGAGTAAACTGGAGTTGGTAATGGACAGAGAGGCTTGGCTTGCTGTAGTCCATGGGGTCGCGAAGAGTCAGACACGACTGAGTGACTGAACTGAAGTGAATCTAAAACTATTGGTTTTCCACAGAAATAACCATACTTTGAAATCCTCATTTTCTTTCAAACCTACCTAAAAATGCAAATAAGAAAAAAGCTGTTCATGTAATTGTTTACCCTGAGTTATAAACAGCTTACAGTTTACTACCCTAGTTTATTTCTTCTTTTATCCACTAGATGGAGTTCATACGCTTCCCTTCTAGAAAGTCTGTTAAAAGAGGGAATAAAAAAGCTGCTTTTATCCAAGGCAAAGCGTTACTGCTTTGTTGTAGTTATTTTTTTTAAACTTTTTATTTGATATTGTAGTGTAGCCAGTTAACATGTGGTAGTTTCAGGTGGACAGCAATACAGTTTTTTTTTATAATAGTTATTACATACCAGATAAACCAAAGACTTTAGACTGCTATTACAGTCTAAAAAGTAAATCAGACTCCTTGCTTTGTGGCATTTTGAAGTTTGCTATGACTAACTGGATATTTATTAATACATTTTACAGATTATGTTAAAGTATTAAAATTTTTAAGCCACTCCATGTCTTTTTGTGTCTTATTTTAGCAATAATGAGAAAATTAATTTCTTATTTTTCTGATACAGTAATAGTAGCAGCAGCAATACTGATACTAATATTAATTGACATTTATCAATAGTATATTAACAGCTCTGAGGGTAAGTATAGTGAAGAAAAAAGACCTTATGTAACTTGATCAATATCATACAGTTCATGAGTACAAATAACACTATTTAAATGTGTTAAATGTCTGAGCTGCTTACCACCCGCAAGTAAAGTATTTACATGCATAGTTTTTTAACCATTTGCTAGGATTTAAATTTAGAACTAAGATAACTTGTTACAATCGTTCATTGTAATATTGGTTAAAATGGTAACTTTTAAATTTAAATTTTAAAATTGTGGTAAAATGTATGTAACATTAAAGTTATCATTCTAACTATTTTTAATTGTACAGTATAGAATTCTGTGTATATTTACATGGTTGTACAGGTCTTAAATGTTTTGAAAATTATGGTTTTTGTGGGCTAAAAAGCATATGCTTTTTTAAAAGGTTTATCATTTAGCATCTACTTCAGATACAGTTTATTAAATGTTCACTTTTTAAGCCATTTTCACAGGGATTTTTGGGTGCTAATTTTGTTGAGGTAAAATTTATACATGATAAAAGTCACTGTTTTTAGTGTACTGTTTCATTTGGACAGCTGTGTACATTCATGTAAGCACCACCAGCCAAGATAGAGAGCACTCCCAGCATCTAAAAGCTCCCTTGTGCCCCTCTGTGGTCGGCTCCCTCTAGATCCTCAGCAACCCCTGTCTGCTTTGTCGTCACTTTTGCCTTAAAAAAAATTTTTCTTCATGTGAATGAAACCATCATCATATAACTTTTTGTTTGTCATTTCTTTCAGTTAGCATGTTTTTGAGTTCATCCGTGTTACTGTGTGTATAAACATTCCATTTTTATTTATTGCTTAAAAATATTCCAGCTATGGATATTTCAGTTTATTCACCTACTAGTTGATGGACCTGTGAATTTTTTCCCAGCTAGATGTTTTTATCATTATTTTTATCACTTTTTTTTCCCCCAGAATCTTTCTGTTTGCCCTGAAGATGAATCGATCATCATGTCCTCTTTTGTTAACACTATGACTTCTCTAAGTGTAAAACAAGGTAATAAGTCTTTTAAATTGAAATGTATTTTCTTGCCATTAGGTTTTCAAATTCTGTTATTGAGGAGAAGACTTAACAGTTTTTACAGAGTTACTTATCTTACTTTGGAGCATATTTAATCTGTTCTCTTTTGTTTGCTGTGAAGCAGAGGTTTCAAAGATGGATGTGTGGTGATATTTATAAAAATTATAAGACGTTTAGCTTGACATTTCTTCATATTCAGCTGGAGGCACAATGGTATTTTTGAGGCAAAAAGGTATTTTGTAATTATAAAAAAGAAAAATGAGCACCCTATATCATAACAAACTTTATATTATGGTCCAGGCATTACCTATGACAGTAATGGATACCATTAATGAAATGATTAATTTGGGCAAGCACTTTATATATATTATCTTATTCAGTCTTCATCAATGTTAAAAAGCTGTTAATTACTTTTATTTAACACATTTGGAAACTTGAGGCTTAAGGGTTAACCTTTCAGTTATTCAACATGGTTTGCCCACACTTTTTAACAGATACTAAGTTCTAGAATAGGAACTTAAGTTCAGATCTATCAGTCTCAAAAGTTGATGTCATATAATAGACTGCCTATTAGTTGAATACTCCTCCATTCCAGTAGATTGATATTTTAGTATTATATTCTTCAAATAAAAAGTATCAGAAACCTTGAAAATTTCTGAGTAATAAATTTTAGTTTTATCAATCTTAATATTGATAAATTGATAACTTGATAAACTTATAAATTGATAAGTTAAACATACTTATGTAATGCATCTGCTGTAAACTTGCCTGATGATATTTGGTTAAAACAAAGTTACTTTGTGGAACGTCAGCATGCTTTCCAAAGTTTCTGTTCACAGGACTCCTCATGCTCTATTTTAGGTACTTTGAGTTGATACGTAAGCAAACTGAGAATCAGTGTATAGAGAGACGTCTGTACTTCATACTTCTCTTAGCAGAGCTGCCTCGTCATCACCTTTATGGGAGATGAGAATTATTTCACTCTTAGCTATCGTTTTAAAATTGTGGTAAGATAGAATTTGCCACATTACCATTTTTAAGTGTGCAGTTCAGTAGAGTTAAGTATATTGACATAGTTGTGCAATAAATATTCAGAACTTTTCATCCTGTGAAATTGAAACTGTAGCTATAATGTAACAACTCCCCATTTTCCTTTCTACCCAGACCCTGGAACCACTATTCTACTTTGTTTCTATGAGTTAAACTATTCTAGATACTTCACATAAGTGAACTCTATAGTATTTGTCTTTCTATCACTGCCTTATTTCACTTAGCATTCCCTCAACATGTCATCCATGACATGACATCCATGTTACAATATTTGCTCCCCTTTTAAGGCTGAATAATATGCCATTGTGTGTATATATCATTTTGTTTATCCACTGTTGATGAACTTTTTGGTTACTTCTACCTTTTGGCTGTTGTGAATAATGCTGCTATAAACATTGGTGTACACAAGAACATGGGTTTATTCCTTTGTATATATGTCCAGAAGTGGAGTTGTCCTAGCCCTTAAATTTTAAAATGTGATTATAGGTTATTGGAAAATATTGATTTGCTTTGTAATCTTTTTTCTGTTCCTATAGTTGAAGATGGGGAAGTATTTGATTTCAGAGGAATGAGATTAGATTGGTTTCGATTACAGGTAAGAATAACATTACTTTTCATTGTCATTCTGTTTGTTATTGAATACCTTAGTTAACATGAGAGCATAACTTAATATGAAAAAATATTCCTTGTATACCTATTGAAAAAACTTCTTTTGTATTGTTATAACTAACATAGTCTTTACCTCATGGAAAAAACTTTTTTTAATGGAGATATAATTGACATGCAGCATGGCCACCTCATGCAAAGAGTTGACTCATTGGAAAAGCCCTGATGCTGGGAGGGATTGGGGTCAGGAGGAGAAGGGGACGACAGAGGATGAAATGGGTGGATGGTATCACCGACTCGATGGACATGAGTTGAGTAAACTCCAGGAGTTGGTGATGGACAGGGAGGCCTGGCGTGCTGCGATTCATGGGGTCGCAAAGAGTTGGACACAACTGAGTGACTGAACTGAACTGAACTTCACATTATGTTAGATTCAGGTATGCAGCAGTGATTTCAGTGTATGTGTGTATTTTGAAATGATCAACAGTAAATCTAGTAAATATTCATCACCATATGTAGTTACAAATTTATTTTTTCTTGTGATGAGAATTTTTAAGATTTACTTGCTTAGCAACTTTCAGATATTAATACAGTCTTATTAATTATAGTCACCATCTTATATATTGCATGAAAGACAGTGAAAGTGTTAGTCACTCAGTCGTGCCCAACTCTTTGCAGCCCCATGGACTGCAGTCTGACTAGCTCCTCTGTCCATGGGATTTTCCAGGCAAGAATATTGGAATGGATAGCCATTGTCTTTTCCGAGGGGTTTTCCTGACCCAAGAATTGAACCCCAGTCTCCTGCATTGCAGGTAGTGTCTTCACTGTCTGAGTAACAGGGAAGCCCATGTTGTTCAGTTGCTCAGTTGTGTCCAACACTTTGCTGTTGCAGCAAGCTGGGCTTCCCTGTCCTTCACCATCTCCTAGAGCTTGCTCAAACTCATCTCCATTGAATCGGTGATGCCATCCAACCATCTCATCCTGTCGTCCCCTTTCCTCCTGCCTTCAGTCTTTCCCAGAATCAGGATCTTTTCCAGTGTGTCAGCTCTTTGCATAAGGTGGCCAAAGTACTAAAATTTCAGCATAAGTCCTTCGAATGAATATGCAGGGTTGATTTCCTTTAGCATTGACTGGGTTCGATCTCCTTGCAGTCCAAGGGACTCTCAAGAACCTTCTCCAATAGCACATATTGAAAGCATCAATTCTTCAGTGCTCAGCCTTCTTTATGGTCCAACTCATCACATCTGTACATGACTACTGGAAAAACCATAGCTTTGACTAGATGGATTTTTGTCAACAAAGTAATGTCTCTTCTTTTTAATAGGCTGTCTAGCTTTTCTTCCAAGGAGGAAGCATCTTTTAATTTCATGGCTTCAGTCACCATCCGCAGTGATTTTAGAGCCCAAGCAAATAAAGTCTCTCACTGCTTCCATTTTTTCCCTATCTATTTGCCATGAAGTGATGGGACCAGATGCCATGATCTTAGTTTATTGAATGTTGAGTTTTAAGCCAGCTTTTTCACTCTGCTCATTCACGTTCATGAAGAAGCTCTTTAGCTCATCTTCGCTTTTTGCCATAAGGGTGGTGTCATATGCATATCTGAGGTTATTGATATTTCTCTCCACAATCTTGATTCTAGCTTGTGCTTCATCCAGCCTAGCATTTCACATGATGTACTCTGCATATAAGCTAAATAAGCAGGGTGACAATGTACAGCCTTGACGTACTCCTTTCCCAGTTTGAAACCCATCTGTTGTTCCATGTCTGGTTCTGTTGCTTCTTGACCTACATACAGGTTTCTCAGGAGGCAGGTCAGGTGGTCTGGTATTCCAATCTCTTGAAGAATTTTCCACAGTTTGTTGTGATCCACACAGTCAAAGGCTTTGGCATAGTCAATAAAGCAGAAGTAGATGTTTTTCTGGAATTCTCTTGCTTTTTCTGTGATCTAACAGATGTTGGCACTTTGATCTCTGGCTCCTCCACCTTTTCTAAATCCAATTTGTACATCGATTCAAGTACTGTTGAAGCCTAGCTTGGAGGATTTTGTGCATGACTTTGCTAGTGTGTGAGATGAGTACAATTGTGCAGTAGTTTGAACAGTCTTTGGAATTGCCTTTCTTTGGGATTGAAATGAAAACTGACCTTTTTCAGTTCAGTGGCCACTGCTGAGTTTTCCAAATTTGCTGGCATGTTGAGTATAGCACTTTAATAGCATCATCTTTTAGGATTTGAAATAGCTCAGCTGGAATTCCATCAGGTCCACTAGCTTTATTCATAGTAATGCTTCCTAAGGCCCACTTGACTTTGCTCTTCAGGATACATGTTTGTTTATTTTGTAACTGGAAGTTTGTATCTTATGACTGCTGTACCCATTTCACCTACCCCTGACTCCCTCTCTGCCTCTAGGCAACACTAATCTGTTGTCTGTATCTGTGAGTTTGGTTTTTTCTTTTGTTCATTTTGGTTTGTTTTTGTCATTTTATATACCACATGTAAGTGAGAGATCATATGATATTTGCCTTTCTCTGACTTCTTTCATTTAGCACAGTACCTTCAAGGCCCATCTATATTGTCACAAATAGCAGGATTTCCTTTCTCTTTTCATGGCTGAATAATATTCCTAGGTGTGTGTGTGTGTGTGTGTGTGTGTGTGTGTGTGTGTGTATCCCACAATTTTTTTGTCCATTCATCCGTCAGTAGACACTTGGGTTATTTCCATGTTGTAACTATTGTAAATAATGCTGCAGTGAACAAAGGGATATAGATATCTTTTTGCATTAGTGTTTTCATTTTCTTCAGATAAATACCAGATGTGGAATTGCTGGAGCATATGGTAGTTCTGTTTATAGTTTTTGAGGAACCTCTGTGCTGTTTTCCATAGTGGCTGCACCCATTTCCGTTCCCACCATTGATAAACAAGATTTCCTTTTCTCCACATCCTCACAAACTCTCTTTATATATTACCTTTTTTATAATAGCCATTGGGACAGATGTGAGTTGATAATTAGTAATGTTTTAAGTAACTTCCCTGAAATCGCAGAACTGATTAGTGGGAGATCAGGGAAGAATACTTGAGATACTACCACCTCCAAATATTTAATAGTATATATTATACGTTATTTTCTTCCAGTTAAAAATAAAGTTTAGAAGTTAACATTTTCTTCTGCTAAAAAACCTTATGAAACAGTGTGTAAGTCATGCTTATTAAATGACTGAAAATAGAATTACTGTGCCAAAGGATATATACACATTAAGAAATTTGAAAGTCATAATCACAAAGTTTGAACTGTTTTCAATCTCTTACTCTCAGTTTATGGGAGTTTTCCTAAGCCAACATTTATGTTCAGAGAATTTTACAGATTTAGATGCCTTTCAAATTAACCCTTATTTGAATACTTCCAGAATTATTCAACTTACTCATTTGAAAAACTCACTTGAGAATTTCACCTTTGTCTATTGCAGTCATACAGCAATGTATGAAGCTTTAGAGTGAGCATTAGGGGTATAGAGTTGATATATCCCTGTGTGAGAATGTTTTATTTTCCCTTAGAACACTAATGACATCGCTATCTCTCTTCACATCATCTTCCTTCTTTGTTTATCTCTTTGTCCAAATTTCTTCTCTTTATAAAGACACTGGTCATACTGGATTAGAGTCCATTTTAATGATCTAATTTTAACTTATGTCTATAAAGACCCTATTTCCAAATAAAGTTATATTCTGAAGTATTAAGGATTGTACTTTCAACATACCTTTTTGGGAGAGACAGTTCAACCCGTAACGTTGCTCTTAACCATGATTAGGACAGTCACTCAGCTCCTTTCTGTAGTGTATTAGACTCTTATTTTATAGTGATAATAGGTCAAAACACACCCAGGATGAAAGTAATGGGACATAAAACTAAGCCTTACCTAGGACAAGAGGACAAAAATGCAACGTAGAAGGCAATGTCCAGAACCTAGGATGTTTGCATAGATGACTAAGAGCAAGTCAACTGTGAGGCTTTCAAGATCACAGACTAGGCTACAGGATGTGGGAGATAAAATACTGACAACTTATACAGTTGAGTACAATCCTCATTTGGATATTTTGTACATCTGGCTTTGGAGACAAGGCATAAAAGAGAGGAAAATTTAAATAGTTTAAAAGCTTAAGTTAAAATGACAGTATGATTATCAGTACACTGACAGAGTGTGTTTATCAATTAATTATAGTTTTCTTAGGAAGGAGAAAGTTTTTTTCAAGTGGAATTACTAGTAATGGCTTTATAGAGAAAACAGCTTGTTATCCACACACTGAAAGATGGGTCAAGTTGGAGTAGGAGAATCGCTTACACAGGAAAGGGCAAGAAAAGAGCCTTCTTAATGTAAGATATTACTATAGGAAGAAAAATACCTTCACAAAAGATATGAATGACCTGAATTTGATCAGTGATCTGGTAGAAGGATAAGAATTACTAGGTGTAAGTATATGGTCAGAGAGAGATGTAGAGCTCTGTATATATCACTTCTTGAGTAGGGCAGGGCTAGAAGAATACGCCTTTAAGGGAATGTGATAGTATGCTTTGCTACCCTCACTGGGGTCTTCGTAGTCTTAAAAGAAGAGTTCTCCCTCTCTACACGTATTCTCTGCCATTTTTTCTTTTCCTAAATTAGGATCTCATTCTGCTGTTTGTTCCATTAGTCCCTTAAGCATCTTCAGTCACTCATTCTCTTCTGCCTTCTAATTTACTTGGGTAGTTCATGTTTTAGACTTTTATTTAAACCAGTTTTTTTTTTTTTTTAATGAAGTATGTTTCTTCCTCCACTGTTGTCAAGAGTTTTAAATTAAATTGTCTCATTTTGTCACTGTCCATTTCATCTGAATTTATTTTCACAGTGATACTTTAATTCAGAATTTTAAAAATTATTCTCAGTTAGTGGAAGTCTTTATTGAACTCATGACCACTACTGGTTTCTCTTTGTACTTTAAAACTGATGAAAGGTAAATTATACTTCAGTTAGACTTAGTTTGTGATGAATGTCCAGAATACATCTTGCCACTAGTGTATTGCCATCATATTCTACATTCTCTGCCTTTTTCTGGTAGAAGACACAAGCACCAAATTATAGAACTCTGCTTTGTGATGTGCCTACCTTAGTGAATGGTAACTTCATCTATGTAGTGACCTTTTCCCACTGGAGAGACTGAAATTTGATCTTTCTCTTACTTAAAAGACAATAATTATTTAGTCTCTTACTGTTTCATGGATACTAGGAGAGGACATGGGGCTCCTAGATTAGAGACAGAGAACTTAATTCACTGCACAGGAAGTGCTCTGAGCATCCAGATATATACATTATTTTTCCCTTGCTTTTGTGTCTTTTGGGGGTAGTGCAGAGAGACCCGGATGGATGCTGTGTATGCATTGAGCATGTCTTAAGCTAAGGAGGACTGAGCTTGAGGAACCCTCTGTTTTAGCATCAACAGTAAGCATGTTTGCTCTTTGTTCTGGAGGGACACATTACTTTATTTCTCAAGTTTGGTAGCTGTGAGGCCTGGGGAAATGGCTGAGATAGTGAGTGCCCTGGGCTGTGCTTTCTTGGCATAGCCAGCAAGTTGTGTACGCACACGTGAAATTCATGAAGGAATGTCTTCCAAAAGCCAGGACCGTGGCCATCAACCACAATTCTTCTGTTGCCTACCACATCTAGTCATTCCCTGATTAAACACTTTTGAACCTTAACCACCCTAGACCATCTCATAATCCTGTCTGGATTGTTACCACCACTGCCTCCTAAGAATCTCTGCCTCCTGTTCCCGTTCCACTCCTCTGTGTTTCCACCTAAGCTAGAACAATCTTTCTAAGCAGTAATTATCCATCACGCAGAATCTTCGGTGATTTATCAAAAAGTTTAAATTCTTCAGCATGATATATGGTGTTTATTCTGTAGGCATCCGTCTTGTTGTTCTCCT
This sequence comes from Dama dama, assembly GCF_033118175.1. Lineage (NCBI taxonomy): Eukaryota > Metazoa > Chordata > Mammalia > Artiodactyla > Cervidae > Dama > Dama dama. The sequence continues at coordinate 17,137,929 of NC_083713.1, forward strand.
TGTTTGTGAAATGTCCACCACCCAAGGGCAGGTTTTGCTTTCAGTGAGTTGGTACCTCTTTAGTGGAATTTCTTACCCTCACAACCTGTCCTGATGGTTTTGGTTAAGACCTGTCACCTTTTTTTATCAACTTAACACTAATTTTACCACCTTCAGAATGCTTCTCTAGAATTCATCCATTAGTGTAGTGTGATATGCTCTCCAGTTTTTAGTGGTTCAGTAGAATCAAAAGCCTCCCTGAGTCAACATGTGCAGTACTTAAGTTTCATCTCACTGTTTTGAATATGTGTTTTCTCTTGAACTAAGTTGAAAACTTCTTTTGGTACAGACACCATATGACAATTCATTGTTTTATATCTTTGATATGTAGCTTCACTTACTTTAGGAGTTCAAGCTGAATGACCTATGTATTAGATTCTGTTTTCTGGATAGTATTTCAGTTTACTTAAATTCTTGATAGGAATTTTAAGTTTGAGTCACTGGAGACAATTTTTAAAAGATGATGTTCTTAATAAACTTTAAGTATTTTTCAATAGTGGGTATTTTTTCTTTTTTTTCTATAGACTTGGTCTATACCGGAAGTCATCGCCTAAACTACTTTTGTTTCTTTCTTTACTTTTTCAGGCATATACTAGTGTCTCTAAGGCTTCACTTAGCCTTTCAGATCACAGAGAACTTGGAAAGATGATGAATACAATAATTTTTCACACAAAAATGGTAGATTCCTTGGTGGAAATGTTGGTGGAAACATCAGATCTCTCCATATTTTGGTATGTTGTAATTTTCTTTAAATTAGAATTTGAAATTTTTATTATCCAAAGATATGTTTCTTGATTACTTTACATTGTGTTACACAAGACAGTTTTAATTAGAGATTCTAAGAATAAAAGGGAATAGAGAACAACCTGCCAGTAGTGAAGTTTACTATGTTGGGATTTTATGTCTGTTTTTAATTCTCTATAAGAGCACCTCTTACTGATGTGAATTTGTTTTTTTACACTTTCTTTGAAGAAGTGAAGAACAGTCACTTCAGATTGTGTCATTAAAGGAAAAAAAATTTTGGATTGGGGTCAAATAGAGCAAATGTTGGAAATTCAATAGCACCTGGTTTCACTCTGTGGTATTAAGTTAGCTAGTAACATTATGGTAATGTGATGATGTTCTCTCACTGTGCTCCCCTCTTCTTTGCTTCTGTTTGAAGTTCTTCTGTCACTCTCAGTAGTTTGCAGCTCCCCCTTCGCTCCCCACATTATGTGGTTCTTGAAGGAGGCCAAGTTTATGTTTCCTTAGTGTCTTAACAGAGCAAGTACTTAATAAATATTTAAATGAGTAAGTGATCTTTTTGATCACTTGATCAAAAGATCTTCTTGATCTTTTTTTCCTTTAGGGAAGCTGATGAGAATAGCCTGGTAGGTTCCTTCAATTCTAAAATGCTGAAATAGCCTCAGTGTGGATCATGATAGTAGTTTCTCTGTATTGAGTAGAGATCATTATGAAAAGCTTGTGATTAATTTTGTTTTGGGGAGAAAACCAGTCTACCCTGATTTTTGCAGTTTGTAGTGGGGCTTTAATTAGCAGTTTTGCAGAAGAAATCCAGATTACTCAGCAGGGAAGACATAAGGGATCTCTTAAAGGAACTGAGGAAATACAGTTATTATGTAACGAGTTTATAAGAGTTTAAAGATTTGGAACCCTGTCCTATTGTCTGACCCAGAGGCTACCTTGAAAAGAAAATGTAACATTTTATGTTTAGCTATTTTTGAGCTCTATATTGTAAAAGAAGGATACAGCAATTAGAAATTCCTCTTCTGGGTACTCTTTGGTGGTCCATTGGCTAGGACTGCATACTCCAAATGCAGGGGACCCAGGTTCTATTCCTGGTCAGGGAACTAGATCCCACATACGGCAGTGACGACCAGAGATCCTGCGTGCTGCAGCTAAGAACCAGTACAGCCAAATAAATTAATTTCAAAAAGAAAATAAATTCCTCTTCTCTTTCCTGGAAATAAGGTACTTTGAATAATGTTTAAAATTTACAAATTTCAGTCATTTAATTAATTTATATTCATACTTTCTCTTAACCACATTCTTACTTTGTCACATCCAAAATAAAGACATGTTCACTACTTCCGTTTGTTTTAAAGTTGATGGTGTATTATTGTTTAATTGACAGTATTTTTCTTTTTTAGTGGTACATAAAATAATGGTGTTTCTTACAATTGATAGTGTCTTAGCTTTGATGACTTTTGATGCTGTAAGGTTTGAATGGTATATATTCAAATGCCATAGATATGGTTTATTTTCTCTTTAACTTTTATTTTAAAATTTGTTAATGTTATATAAATAATATTTTTATAACCCTGAAATGATTATTGGTATGAAAGAGAACTCTTTGGAAAAATAACTTTTCCTATAAGAATAAATGCTACAGTTGGTAATTTTCATTTACTTGAATCAAATTAAACTAACTTTAACTATAAAAATTGTGATTCTGATTTTTAATTTGTTTCCTTATAGTTTTTATAGTCGTGCTTTTGAGAAGATGTTTCAACAATGTTTGGAGTTACCCTCTCAGTCAAGATACTCAATTGCATTTCCACTACTTTGCACTCATTTTATGAGTTGCACACATGAACTGTGTCCAGAAGAGGTAATTTCAGAGTAGTATTGTGATTAATATAGTATGCAGAATAAGCTACTCCAAGCATATAGCTGACCAAATGTTCACACAGATAAAGACTCACAAAGTCATAATTACCTAACCTACCTGCCCACCTAATGTATCTCTGTGCAGTCAGAAGAATGCTTGATTAGGCATATGATGTAATATTTATTTAAATGATTGGATAAATGCAGATGCATGTTTCTAAGAACACATCATAAAATCACTTGTTTAGTCACTCAGTTGTGTCTGATTCTTTTGATACCCCATTGACTGTGGCCCGTAAGGCTTCTCTGTCCATGGGATTTCCCAGGCATAAAACCACTTGGAATTAGCCTTTGTTAAAATAGTGAGTCAGGCATTAATATTTATGGTAAAGTTATATATAATGAGTGATATTTATATGCTTAGTTTTCCTCTGAAACGCTCATTGAAAATACTTGCAAGCTGAATGGAGACATTACTGACTAAATATAAGCCTTTCAAAGAAGAATTTCACTGACTTGTTAATAGATACAGTAAGCAAAATTGAGATTTGCCAGTGTTTGTAAGAACTCGCATACTGGCACACAGAGTTACTGAGTAATTAAAGTACTCTGCAGTTTTACACATACCAAGTATCTGTCAAAAGCGTACTTTCAGTATTTCTTCTAATCGTCCAAGAAGAATAACTTGGTGCGTATGGTAAGTATATATTAAAATTAGATAGTATTTTAAAACATAGCTTCGTGTTGAATCCTTTCGCTTAGAACTACAGAACTTGTAGAGAAGACGCGTAAGAAGAGCAGTAGCATAGTTATCTTTAAGCGTTAGGTGCTCTCTGTTGCACGTTGTTTTCCAGTAATCCTCCAGGAAATTTATTAGGGAGTGCTTTTAGGATTAATTAATACCTGTGTGATTATATGGCACCACCAATTTTAATAGCACTATGGATTTTTTAGAATGAAAGATTTTTCCTCCTAATCGTGATACCTAGGATGTACTGTCATGTAATGTGTGATGTAAGATGTCAGTTTTTTTCTCACTGTCATCCTTCACATTAATTACTCATCATGTCCTCTTAATTTTATTTGTGTAATATAATTTCTTGAATCCATCCTTTACTTTCCGTTGCTGTTGGCACTATTGTAGTTCAGCTTTTCAAAGGTTTTCATATCTACCTACTCCTAAATAATTTTTCTTTCTTCAATATTTTTGCTTTAAAGACAAACACAGTGCCACTAGAGTGCGTCTTTCTTTCTTAAAATACCGTTAGAGTTCTCCATTGCATATGGAGAAGGTAGAAACTTCTCAGGCATTGAAAATCCTCAACAAATCTGCATCCTGTTTTTTTTTTCCCCCCTTTCCTTTTTTCCTTTGTCTTTTAAGGGAGAAAGAAAAAAAAATATATATATATGTATATGTATGGTGGTGGTTTATTTGCTAAGTCATGTCCGACTCTTGCAACCCCATGGACTGTGTAGCCTGCCATGCTCCTCTGTCCATGGGATTCTCCAGGCAAGAATACTGGAGTGGGTTGCCATTTCCTTCTCCAGGGGATCTTCCTGACCGGGGGATCCAACCCAGGTCTCCTGCATTGCAGGCAGATTCTTTACCCATTGTGCTATGAGGAAGGAGACACACACACACACAAACACACGCGCACACACACACACACACACACACACACGCTTCCAATGTGGTGCTAGTGGTAAAGAACCCACCTGCCAGTGTAGGAGATGTAAAAGACTAGTGTTTGATCCCTGGATTGGGAACATCCTCTGGAGAAGGGCATGGCAACCCACTCCAATGTTCTTGCCTGGAGAATCCCATGGACAGCAGAGCATGGTGGGTTACAGTCCGTAGGGTCGCAAAGAGTTGGACAAAACTGGACAATTTTGTGTGCATGCATACACACGTATATATACACTTCTCAGGTGACTCAGTGGTAAAGAATTCACCTGCCAAGCAGAAGACATGGGTTCAATCCCTGGGTCGGGAAGATCGCCTGGAGGAGGGAATGGCAACCCACTCCAGTATTCTTTCCTGGAGAATCCCATGGACAGAGGAGCCTGGCAGGCTACAGTCCTTGAGGTCACCAAGTTGGACATGACTGGTACTATTCTGTTTTTCATTTGGCTAATTTGTTAAAGCCTGTTACATTCCAGCCAGTTTTCTTAAACCTGTAACTGAAAGGCTGCAAAGACACAGTCTTTACCCTAGACAAATCCATGATTTGATGACCTGTGTTGTGGTAGAAATATACATGGGGCACTCTTGGAACACTGAGGGAATTCACCTTTGGGTGAGAATACAGTAAGCTGGTGTGTAGAGTTAATAGTTCTCAGTGCAGTCTTAATTTATAGTTTTAATTTTAGCCTTTCTTCTCATTTAGATCAAAACGATTATAGAAAAGGCCTGTAAAATAACTTTTTGATGCAGCCCTTATTTTAAGACGGAGTACTTACAGTAAATTTGCATAAAGATAGTACCTTTTGAATTAGATTTGAAATTCACACCATCTTGGGTCAGCAGGATTCCTAGATAATGGTAGCCAGTACTAATGGGAACCTAAGTATTGAGTTGCTGCAGCTATACCATCCAGTATAGTAGGCCATTTATCTTTTTCAGTCTCATTATTTAAAAATCTTGTTTATGCTAATGGCTCCCCAGTCTATATCTGCAGCCCAGATCTTTCCCTTCAAGTTAGATTTTCTCTATATCCTACTGCACCCTAGGTATTTTTAGCCATCTGAAGTGTAACATGTCCAGCATAGAATCATTGATTTTTCCCCATCTACCCCAACCTGAAGCCTTTTCTGCTTTTGGCTCTCCTGTTACCTAAGTGTTCAGACTCCTGCCTCTTCTCACCTGTGAATAAGCCCCAGCATCTTCTGCCTGGATGACTGTTACTGTCTCCCAGGTGGTCTCTGCCTCCTCCATTATCCTGTTCTCAGCACGGAGCCAGAGTTATACTCTAGTTGTTTTGTTTTCCAGTCTCAGCATTTTTGAGCCATTGAAGAGAAGTAGTGAAGTCAGATCTGTATTTTAAATAAGTTAGTTTAGTAAATTTGAAGCAATGCTGGTTCAAGTCCTTTTTTTTCAGGAAGAAGGGATGGCAAGGGATGTATTTTCTTTCAGGAGTCAGAATTTGGTTAAACAAAATCCAAATGTCTATAATTTGAAATTTTTTTTTTAAGTAAAGTGAACCATTATTTAATTGTATCTGGTCTGTAGATCCCTTTTGGTTTTGCTGCCTGTTCAGGTTTTAAAGGGCATTTAAATCAAATATGTTACAAGGTAATATGGTACATCTAAGAACAGTTGCTTTACATGTTTAAGTATTTTTATATTCTTCTATATTATCTTACATTTATTTCAACATAGAAATAATGTTTGTAATGTCTACATGTTTTTTTTATATAATTATGGAAGGTCAGGGAAGGAAAACTTAAAAATCTGTCTCCAGAAACTAACACACATTTTAAATCAACTGTACTTCAGTAAAAATTTTTTAAATAAAAATAGAAAAGTAAAAATCTGTCTCTTTGTAAAGTATTGCAAATTGTATAGGGCAAAATTATACAGTATTATATATTGAACATTCCAATTACCGTTAACAAGAAAAACCTGTTAAACTATTGCAGCATCCACCAAAATTAAAGGATACAGAATTCTGTAGCTAGAAATAGATGGATTTGAATGAGTGTATGTATCTGCATGGGCTTCCCTGGTGGCTCAGAAGGTAAAGAATCTGCCTGCAGTGCAGGAGATCTGGGTTCGATCCCTGGATTGGGAAGATTCCCTGGAGGAGAGCATGGCAACCCACTCCAATATTCTTGCCTGGAGAACCCCCATGGACAGAGGAGCCTGGCGGGCTGCAGCCCGTGGGGTCACAAAGGGCCGGACACGACTGAGCACTCAGCACAGCACAGCACGTGTGTCTACATACACATATATAACCTCCTAAGAGTTAGGGATGATGTTCTTTTTTCCCCTATGGAGTTCAGAAAATGCATGCATAGTCAGCTTTTTTTCTCTTCTGGGATATGGAGTTTGATTTTAGAGAATTGAATGACTTGTGAATTTGTTTTACTGACTCGATTTTTAATGATATTATTTAAATATTTGAACACTTGTTTTCTGTTTATACACTACAAAATTCTTTGCTAAGATATATATACACACACACACACGTATGTATATAATCAAGTGAGATCAGCAAATGTTACTCTAAATCTGTTCTTTCATATCATATGTTTGATATTTTAGTATTTAAGAACTGGATACAGGACATTGTGGAATTTGAACATTTTTCATGTTAAGGAAAATAGTGGTCCTTTCAGATTCCTTCCAGTCATACTTGTATAGTCACCAAGTACTTACTTTGTGTCAAATGTGTGCAAATACAATATGGTAGGTTAGTTTTTATAAGAGATAAAAGAGATCTATAACATCTCCCATCTTCACTGCTTATACAGGATAGACTTGAACCTATTTTCTATGTTTATTTAAAAACTCTTTTAATTCAAATTAGTTAGTTCAGTCGCTCAGTCGTGTCCAGTTCTTTGTGACCCCATGGACTGCAGCACGCCAGGCTTCCCTATCCATCACCAACTCCTGGAGTTTGCTCAAACTCATGTCCGTTGAGTTCGTGACGCCATCCAACCATCTCATCCTCTGTCGTCCCCTTCTCCTGCCTTCAATCTTGCCCAGCATCAGGGTCTTTTCCAATGAGTCAGTTCTTTGCATCAGGTCGCCAAAATATTGGAGCTTCAGCATCAGTCCTTCCAATGAATATTCAGGACTTATTTCCTTTAGGATTGACTGGACTCCCAAGAGTCTTTTCCAGCACCACAGTTCAAAAGCATCAATTCTTCAGCACTCAGCTTTTTTTATGGTCCAACTCTCACATCCACACGTGACTGCTGGAAAAAACCATAGCTTTGACTAGATGGACGTTTGTCGGCAAAGTAATGTCTCTGCTTTTTAATATGCTTTCTAGGTTTATCTAGATTTGTTAATTCAAATTACTTTGTTATAATTTTTACTGTTTTTGTTGCTATTTTTCTTTAACAGAGACATCATATTGGAGATCGCAGTCTTTCCTTATGTAATATGTTCCTTGATGAAATGGCCAAACAAGCTCGAAATCTCATCACTGATATTTGCACAGAACAGTGTACTCTTAGTGACCAGGTAATAATTTAAATGTTTCCTTACAGATAGGAAAATTGTGTTGAAGGCAAGAAAATCATCTCTTAGCTAGTTTCTTTTTTTTCCATTTTTAATTTTATCCTCAAACTCTCAGTAAATCTCATTACCTCTTATTATGAAGCTCTGTTGTTAGGTCTTTAAGAAATTGCTGCTGTCTTTAGGGTTATGGTTTAAAATCCAACCTCTAGCTTGGCATTCAGATCCCTTCCCAAGGTAGCTAGAACGTCTCTCCCCCACATTTTATGCTCCACTACTGAGTCCTTCTAATTAGATTCAAGCACATTATGTTCTATCATAGTTTTGGTCTTCATAGGCCATTTTCCTTTCAGTAAAATATTCTTTCTTATTCCTCACTTGCCTGGTATTTTTTAATTTGTCCTTGAACTGTAGCTTTGCTGTAACTACCTCTATGAAATGTCTCTTCACACAAGATTTACCTGTTTCTGTGTTTTCCAAGCTGAGTGGGCTCTCCAAGCTGGCTAGGTAAACGCTACATCTCACTTATCACCTCTGTTCTTAGTGATAGCATATTTGTCGCATAGTCTGGGTTTAGCTGAGGTTTGCTTCAGTAGTCAGTGTTTTCAGAGTAATTGTTATATATGATTTCATTTATTTATAAATTTAGTTGTTGCCCAAGCATTGTGCCAAAACCATCAGTCAAGCAGTGAATAAGAAGTCTAAAAAACAGACTGGTAAGAAAGGGGAACCTGAAAGGGAAAAACCAGGAGTTGAAAGCATGAGGAAGAACAGGCTGGTCGTGACCAAGTAAGTCATCCACCATTACTGTATCTTTTTGTTACAGGTAGAAGAGTTGTTGTTGTTGTTGTTGTTGTTGTTTTTCCCATTTTTTGTATGGCATTAGTACTGAGGAAATGCTAGTAATTGTAAATTCTTCATTTCCCAGTTGTTAATGTTTTTTGACATTTGTGAACTTGATTAGCCAGTTAGTGCTTATTTAATCCAAAAGTACTTACTTTGGATTTTTGAAGAAAGTACATGTAATAGATGTCATTTGTTTTTATATGTTGAATATTGAAGGCCAAGAACCTGTCTAAAAATTTGGAGGGGGTATACTATAAGCAATCTGTAATTTTCAGTTTATTTGAAATTAGATGTCTGACACTATTTTGGCATCTTGTTATATATTATATATTGAACATGTCAGTTTAAGAGAGAGGAAAAGTTGAATTTTGCCATTACTATTCTGATATACTTATGAAATTAATTTCATATTGCTATTATGAAATGTTAAATTTTTTCTTTACTGTTTATTAATATTTTTTCAGCCTTGATAAGTTGCACACTGCACTTTCCGAGTTGTGTTTCTCTATAAATTATGTACCAAACATGGTGGTTTGGGAACATACTTTTACCCCACGAGAATATTTGACTTCTCATCTGGAAATCCGCTTTACTAAGTAAGAAAGAATATAAGCCGTTTTTGTTTGTTGATTAAGTTAATGAGTTTGTTATATTTATTCTTCATATCTATGCAGTCTTTACTTTTATGAGGGAAAGCATTAGTAGAAATGGTATATAAATTAGTAAAATTGTAGTATAGAAAAATAACTGGGAAGTATGAAGAATGGTGAACTGGGAATTACTTAAATTACCCAGTCTTACCTCACACTTGTTAACTCATTGTAATACCGGAGAGGCTAGTTAATCTCTGTGAGCCTTAACTTCCTTTATAAGAAAAAGGACAGTTCAGTTCAGTCACTCAGTCGTGTCCAACTCTTTGCAACCCCATGGAGTGTAGCATACCAGGCTTCCCTGTCCATCACCAACTCCCTGAGCTCAAACTCCCGTCCATCGAGACGGTGATGTCATCCAACCATCTCATCCTCTGTTGTCCCCTTCTCCTCCTGCCTTCACTCTTTCCAAGCGTCAGGGTCTTTTCTAATGAGTCAGCTCTTCGCATTAGGTGGCCAAAGTATTAGAGCTTCTTGAGCTTCAGCTCTAGCATCAGTCCTTCCAGTGGATATTCAGGGTTGATTTCCTTTAGAATTGACTGGTTTTGATCTCCTTGCAGTCCAAGGACTCTCAAGAGTCTTCTCCAGCACTGCAGTTCAAAAACATCAATTCTTTGGCGCTCTGCCTTCTTTGCTTCCCTTGTGGCTCAGCTGGTAAAGAATCCACCTGCAGTGTGGGAGATGTGGGTTCGATCCCTGGGTTGGGAAGATCCCCTGAAGAAGGGAACTGCTACTAACTCCAGTATTCTGGCCTGGAGAATTCCATGGACTGTATAATGGGGTGCAGTAGGACATGACTGAGCGACTTTTACTTTCAGCCTCTTTATGGTCCAGCGCTCACATCCATACATGACTACTGGAAAAACCATATCTTTGACTAGGCAGACCTTTGTTGGCAGAGTAATGTCTCTGCTTTTTAATGTGCTGTCTAAGAGAAAGGAGACGATTGGAGCAAATTGGTGTGCTTCAGCTGGCAGGTGGCAGCCCCGTAGGATCATGGAATCAGTTTAGAAAGTTGTAGTGAACATTCAAAGAAAGGAAAGAGAGAGAGGAAAGGAAAGAAGGAAGAAGAAATGGGGGAAAAACTCAGTGCATTGCACGTAGTAAGTAGAAATATTGTTTCATGGAACTTTTCAGTTGTGCATATATTTGTGTGTACTGAGTTCGTGATATTAGATACATATCTTATAGTGGGTCACAGTCAAATGTGTGAAAACCTCAGGGTTGGATGAACCCTAAAGTCTTGTGAACTCCAAAGTATGCTGTTATGCCGATAGAATTCTAGACCCTTGAGGCACTCATTTCTAATTAGTCTTATAAGTTATGTTTCTTGAAATGATATTATATATAACAAATCAGAAATTTTGTAAATGTTGCTTCAGCCTTTTTCTAAGTTACACATTTATTTATTAAAGAAAATATTGATTGATTCAATACATTTTTCTTAAAGGCTTTTGAGCAATTTATGAAAGAAATTTTGCCAAAGGATTTTCAGAAGGTTTGGCTAAAGGTTGTGGTCGCTAACAAATACTTGTGCCTTGTGTGTAACATTGTGTTAAGAAATGTGAGTAATAATAAAACTGTATAAAGCTTAGAGCTGCAGCAACTATAGAAGAAAGTAGAATATGTAAATTGCAGTAAATTGAGTGTCAAGTCATCAGTTGCGAAGAGTCTGGTGTTGAGCAAAGAGTCTCTTGCTCTAAGGCATCCTGACAGTGAAACCAAAACTGCTTCAGTATTTAGACCGTAGGACGTTACGCCTTGTGATACTTGTCACTCGCAACTTGGTGGATAGGTGCAGTGTTGTGTGGAAGGTAGGGTTCAGTGTACAGCTCCCTTGTTTTCCTTCTGTAAACAGTCCGGTCCGTTAATCCATGGAGAAGCACATGTTCTTTTTATCAAACATCTACTTAGTGATCAGGTTTAAGGCAAGGCTGTATACTTGTTTACCTGGGAAGTATTTTTATGCCAGGACAGATAGCTTGTGAGTATTAGTTGATTGATTTTTGCTGATTACTTGCACACAATCATAAAGACTTGGTGGCCGTGTACAAGGACAGTTTCGTACAAGTACAAGCAGTTTTCATCTTGAGTTGTTCTTCTGGGACTGTTACTAGTGATGGGGTTCGTTGTCTTTATGAATTTATCCTTACAGATACAAGTCTAAGATCTTTATAAATCTAATGATTAGGGAATTTTTGGGTTTCCCTGGTAGCTCAGCAGTAAAGAATCCACCTGCGATGAAAGAACCACAGGAAACACAGGTTTGAACCCTGGGGTCAGGAAGGTCCCCTGGAGGAGAGCATGGCAACCCACTTCCAGTATTCTTGCCTGGAGAATCCCATGGACAGAGGAGCCTGGCGGGCCACTGTCCATAGGGTCGCAAAGAGGCAGACACAACTGAAGTGACTTAGCATGCACGCATGCATGCACTTCCAGAGTGACCTTAATCAGTTTACTTGAGTTCTGTACCTTAGATTTGTTCTTTCCTCTATGAAATGATGGTGATAACGGCACAGTAGGGTTATTAAATATGAAGACTGTAGGTAATATATATAAGGCCTAAAAAACTACTGGTGCGTAACAGTGCTAAAGGAATTCAAGCTATAGACTTGAATAGTCCATTTACTTGCTGGAGACAACATATCATGTTAAAGGAATTTTTAAAACCCTCTTTATTCTTAAATCATTTTTATTGCTGATGCCCTTAGTATTTTTTTAATCACTTGCATCCCCATTTCATTCCTGTATATCTAAGTATGTTCTTTTTTTTTTAAAGTTGTTGCTTTGGAAGATAATGATAGTAGTAATTTCATGAATTGTAGATTGAATGGCCTATGTACAGAAATACAAAAATTAGAGCTTTTTAATTTTTTCTACCATCCCCGCTCCAGGTCAATTGTTGGAATGACTATGTATAATCAAGCCACACAGGAAATTGCAAAACCATCAGAGCTTCTAACAAGTGTAAGAGCATACATGACTGTGCTCCAGTCAATAGAAAACTATGTGCAAATTGATATTACAAGAGTATTTAATAATGTTCTTCTTCAGCAAACACAACATTTAGACAGTCATGGAGAACCAACCATTACAAGTCTGTACACAAATTGGTAAGAAACATATTTAGAAATTTGGAATGATAAAAAATTTCTTTGTAATGAGTGACTTACAAAAGTTTTTAAAATGGATTAATGCTTGTTCGTGTTATTAGTCAATTTTAAAATTATATTCAGAAATGTATACCTTAGTAAATTTTAAATTAATTTCTCCAGTTGCAAATTTACTCTTCTCCTTAGGTATTTGGAAACTTTGTTAAGACAAGTCAGCAATGGTCATATAGCTTATTTCCCTGCAATGAAAGCATTTGTGAATTTACCTACGGAAAATGAATTAACATTTAATGCAGAGGAATATTCTGACATATCAGGTGACTAATACTCTGGCATATTTTAGAGAATGAAGAAACCTTGATTCTTTTGGTTTTTGATTCTATTATGATGATTTTCATTCAATTATGTGAATAATCAAACATTAATTTTAGACTTATGTAGGCCTTTATGTTCTTTCTTATTCTAGAGACTTTTTCTTAGAGTTTTCAATTAATAATTTGCTTCTTAAATTTTTTTTTGTCAAAGTATAAAATTAATTCCATTTCCTTTCAGAAATGAGGTCATTATCAGAGCTGCTTGGCCCATATGGTATGAAGTTCCTAAGTGAAAGCCTTATGTGGCATATTTCATCACAAGTTGCTGAACTTAAGGTAATACAGTTTTTATTGATTTTGAGCTTTAAAATATTTCAAAAATGTGAACAAACAAGCCTAGAGTGTTATTTCAACCCGACATAAAGTTGTCATGAAATGAAATTATATGAGTTTATATGAAATTTATAAATTCATATAGTTTATATGAAATTTATAAATTATACAAAATTACAGAGCTAGCAAGTTCTTTCTTGCTAGTTCTTACTTGCTACTAGCAAGTAGCATCTTCATTTGCTTCTCTTTTACAAATGATAAAGCAGAAAGCCTAGAGAGGTGAATTGACTAGCTAAAGGAGACTGAAACTCAAATTTCTTGACTTTTAGTCATCTTCATTCTGTTGTATTGTGATGCTTTTCTTCCAATGACCATGTTCAAAGTTCCAGCCAGTCATCTGTTTAAATTTGTGGTTTGAATGTATTACTTTCCACAGATTACAATACAAACTTGTTAGGTTTATTTTTTTTTCTTTTTAAAAATTTATTTATTTTTAATTGGAGGATAATTGCTTTACAATATTGTGTTGGTTTCTGCCACACATCAACATGAATCAGACATAGGTATACCTTTGTCCCCTCCCTCTTGAACTTCCCTCCCACCTCCCACTGTTTTTTGTTTTTTTTTTTTTCCTTAGGCATTCTTTTAAATTATTTTGTGCCTTTTAAACTGGATGAAAAATGTGCTTAGCATTTTAATAAAGATGTGAAAGAGCTGAAGCAACGTTTTGAGTAACTCTAGAAGCCTTGTAGAAAGATCTCAGGGCTAAAGTGATTTATACTGAATGAGTCTGTATATAACAGCTATCTAGTTTTTGAAAGAATTTAAATTTATGCCACCAAAATTTTTGAATTTACAAACAAAATAGGAAAGACATGTTTAAAAATACGACTTTTTCTTTGTGAAAATTTTTTGGTGGTTACTTGTACCTTCCATCTTAGATTACTTAAGAATATGGTATATAACATTAATAAGTAGCATGCATTTCAGGTGTAGCACTTGAGAAGTCTAAATGTGGTAATTTGATTTACTGAATAGCGAGCAAATAGACAGGTGAAGTCAATTCCTGCAAGATTAATATTTTGCTGAGTGAATAGAGAGCAAATCTCAGTGTAACTAAAAGGAGAGGCAGTATTACCCAGTGGTTAAGAACTCAATCTTTCAAGTCAGGCTATCATGGATTTTGGTCCTGTCACTTAAGAGCTTTGACTTTGGGTTGAGAATCACTTTAGGTGATATGTTTCAGCTGCTTAGGTACTCAGCATAGTCCCTGACATACAATAAGAGCTGAGTAAATATTTTAGTATTCTTCATGTCATTAACCTCTCACTTCTTCTTTAAAAGAAAGATCTGCAATTCTTGGTTAGAAATCAGCCTTTAGATACTTTATAATGTGGATTTTAAATGCACAGATATTATAGTTTACATAGTTTTAAATACACAAACATTGCAATTCTAGTTTTGGTGCTTTGTTTGCTTTACAAGCAATATAATTCTTACTTATTAGACCAATTCCTCTGTAAATTCATGATCTCTTTTCTATCCTCCTGTTCTCTGGTAGCAAATTTGTCATCCCAATTTACTTTCTTGTGTTCCTTTCAGTATGAGATAATTGAAGAATTATGGTCCAGTTATTTAGCTTTTGCTAACTCTTGTTTGTTTCAAGACTGGATAAAGCAGATACTTCTAGAACTGTTAGTATTTTTATTGCTTCTCTGTCATTTAATGTGGCAGGTTAAGCATTATGATGTGAGAATAAAAATTAGCCTATACATATCTGTGAGAGTTTAAGGCATCTGATGTCCTTAACAGTATTGTAAGGTTCCAGGAGGATCTGGCCTTCCACTTTTTCTCACATTTTTTACTCTTCCATCCCAGCTGGCCTACTTGCTGTTGTGTCATCTCAAAGTACTGTTCACTGAGATACTGTCTTAGCTTTTTTTCTGGTAACATTCATATATTTTTCAGTTATCAGAATATCCTTTCTTGACCGCACTTTTAAAAATAGCAACCATTACTTTCTATTCTTTTTATCCAGCTTTATTTGTATGTTATTTGTGACCTTTCATGTCATGCATCTCATGTCACTTTAACTAGAATAAAAACTTAATTATAAATTCTCTTAAAACCTTGGTGTTAAATTGATGTCCAGCAGATAGAGGTGCTTGGTAAATTTTGTTGGGTTCAAAAATAAAAACAGGTAGCTTTCCTGAATTTTTACTTTATTCTAGGACTTTTCTAAGCTCTTAAAATGTATTTTATTAACTCCTTTAAATCCTTAAGACTGGTATTGTCCCTGTTTTACATATTAGAAAAGTAAAACCAACAAAGGTTAAGTAACTTGTCCAGGCTGACATGCTTAATAATAACCAAGTAAATTTGAGTCTATATGTACAGTTGCCCTGACTCCAGAGCTTATACTAGTACTGTGCTACACTGTCTCGGAACATGAAAGAGATCTTAGCAGTCACCTAACCTACCCTTAGCTAATGCAGAAACATACATTTTTCTAGGTGGATGAGTTGATCTTCTTGAAAATGAGGCAGTCTCATCAATTACTGTATATTTCTTACTTATGTTTATATCTAAACTTCCCTGGTGGCCCAGGGGGTAAAGTGTCTGCCTACAATGAAGGAGACCTGGGTTCGATTCCTGGGTCGGGAAGATCCCTGGAGAAGGAAATGGCAACCCACTGCAGAATTCTTGCCTGGGAAATCCCATGGATGGAGGAGCCTGGTAGGCTACTGTCTATGGGGTTGCAAAGAGTCGGACATGACTGAGCGACTTCACTTTCACTTTCATATCTAAATAGTAATGTTTGATTGGCCCTTACTGTTACCTCAAGAAGTAGAGACTGCCTGTAATAAGATGACCCTTAACATATTTAAAGCAATTTTTAATATATTGCCTTTCTCTTCCCTAGGTGAAATATATTCATATGTAGTCTCACTCTCTTCTGTCACAAATTCTCTTGTTGGTGTTGCTTATAGAGAATAGTGCCCACACCTGAGAATAAACATCAGCTAGAGATCTTAGCAGCAGCAGCAGCAACAGAGATCTGATTAGTGAGAGTGCACTTACTTGCCCTGGACACAGTACTTATTATATAATACAATTTAACATAGCGTCAGCACTTTATGTAGCTATACCATGCTGTTTTCAACTTGGAATCAGGTACTTTTTTTTTCCTTTTCTCTTAACCCTTCTTCCTCCTTCTTCCTACCCACTCCCCTTCACTCCCCTCTTTTATTTTCCTACACTAACTTGAACCATGGCTTCCACATCTTTTTTTTTTTTTAACAAGGTTGTTGTTAAGTCACTAAATTTTGTCTGTCTCTTTGCGACCCCATGAACTGCAGCATGCCAGGCTTCACTGTCCTTCACTATCTCCCAGAGTTTACTCAAACTCATGTCCATTGAGTCAGTGATGCCATCTCAACATCTCATCCTCTGTCATCCCCTTCTTCTCCTGCCTTCAGTCTTTCCCAGCATCAGAGTCGACTCTTCACATCAGGTGGCCAAAGTTTGGAGCTTCAGCTTCAGCACCCGTCCTTCCAGTGTATATTCAGGGTGATTTCCTTTAGGATTGACTGGTTTGATCTCCTTATAGTCCATGAGACTCTCAAGAGTCTTCTCTAACACCACAGTTCGAAATTATCAATTCTTTGGTGCTCAGCCTTCTTTATGGTCCAACTCTCACATCCATACATGACTACTGGAAAAACCATAGCTTTGACTAGATGGACCTTTTTTTAAGATAGACTTTATTTTTAGAACATTTCTATTTCACAGCAAAATTGAACAGAAGGTGCAGAGATTTTCCATACATGCCCTGCTTCACATGTGCATAACCTTCCCCATTATCAACATCCTCTATCAGAGTGGGTATATATCATGATAATCAGTGAACCTACATTGACATACTATTAACACCTGAAGTCCCTAATTTACATAGGGTTCTTTCTTGGTTTGTGCATCTTGCGGGTTTTAACAAATGTATGAAGTTAAGTGAAGTGAAAGTCACTCAGTGGTGTCCAACTCTTTGCGACCCCATGGACTGTAGCCCACCAGGCTCCTCTGTCCATGGGATTCTCTAGGCAAGAATACTGGAGTGGGTAGCTGTTCCCTTCTCCAGGGGATCTTCCCGACCCAAGGATCAAACCCAGGCCCCCGCTTTGCAGGGGACCGTCTGAGCCACCAGGAAAGCCCAGGAATACTGGAGTGGGTAGCTTATCCCTTCTCCAGGGGATCTTCCTGACCCAGGAATCAAACTGGGGTCTCCTGCATTCCAGGCAGATTCTTTACCAGCTGAGCTACCAGGGAAGCCATAACAAATGCATGTTGTCCTTTCAGATTGACTTTTTTTTTTTTTTTATTTGAAGGAAAATTGCTTTATAATGTTGTGTTGGTTTCTGCAGTACAATGATACAAATCAGACTTAATTATACATACACCCCTCTTTTAAGCCTTCCTCTCCTCCTGCCATCCCATCCTCTAGGTCATCACAGAGCGCCAGGCTGGACTCCCTGTGGTCTTAGTAACTTCTCACCAGCTATCTGTTTAGTACATGATAGTGTATATATATGTCGCTACTTTCTCCATTCATCCTACTCTCTCCTTCTTTCACTGTATCCACAAGTCCCTTCTCTACATCTGAGTCTCCATTCCTTACCTGCAAATAGGTTCATCAAAATCACTTTTCTAGATTCCCTGTTTGTGCATTAATATACAGTATTTATTTTTCTCTTTATGACTTTACTCTGTATAATAGATGCTAGGTTCATCTGGCTCACTAGATATGACTCAAATGCATTCTTTCTTATGGCTGAGTAATATTCCATTGTATATATGTACTGCCTCGTTATCTATTCATCTGTTGATGGACATCTAGTTTGCTTCCATGTCCTGGCTATTGTGTAAATAGTGCTGCAGTGAACATTGGAGTACATGTGTCTTTTATAATTGTGATTTTCTCAGGGTATGTGCCCAGTGGTGGGATTGCTGGGTCATATAGTAGATTTATTCCTTTTTTTTTTTTTTTAAGGAATCTCCATACCATTCTCCATAATAGCTGTATCAGTTTAACATTCCCACCAACTGTGTAGGAGGGTTTCCTTTTCTCCACATCCTCTCCAGCATTTATTATTTGTAGATTTTTTGATGGTGGCTATTCTGACTGGTGTGAGGTGATACCTCATTGTAGCTTTGATTTGTGTTCTCTAATAATGAGTAATGTTGAGCATCTTTTCATCACACTACGTACAGACATACAGATGGTTTATTGGCCATCTGTATGTCTTCCTTAGAGAAAAGTCTGTTAAGGTCTTCTGCCCATTTTTTGATTGGGCTGTTTGTTTTTCTGATATTGAGCTATATGAGCTGCTTATATATTTTGGAGGTTAATCTTTTGTCAGTTTCATTTGCAGGGTTTTTTCTCCCATTTCCTCCCATTTTGAGGGTTGTGTTTTAATCTTGTTTATTAATAGTTTCCTTTGCTCTGCAAAAGCTTTTAAGTTTAATTAGGTCCCATTTGTTTATTTGGTTTTCCACATCTTATATTTTGTATGATATTATTTTTTAGACCTTTATTATTTTCATAATTTTTCTTGTTAGTTATTGTTCATTTTTTTTTTTTTTCATTTATTTTTATTAGTTGGAGGCTAATTACTTCACAACATTGCAGTGGGTTTTGTCATACATGGACATGAATCAGCCATGGAGTTACATGTATTCCCCATCCCGATCCCCTCTCCCACCTCCCTCTCCACCTGATTCCTCTGGGTCTTCCCAGTGCACCAGGCCCGAGCACTTGTCTCATGCATCCCACCTGGGCTGGTGATCTGTTTCACCATAGATAATATACATGCTGTTCTCTCGAAACATCCCCCCCTCGCCTTCTCCCACAGAGTCCAAAAGTCTGTTCTGTACATCTGTGTCTCTTTTTCTGTTTTGCATATAAGGTTATCATTACCATCTTTCTAAATTCCATATATATGTGTTAGTATGCTGTAACGTTCTTTATCTTTCTGGCTTACTTCACTCTGTATAATGGGCTCCAGTTTCATCCATCTCATTAGGACTGATTCAAATGAATTCTTTTTAACGGCTGAGTAATATTCCATGGTGTATATGTACCACAGCTTCCTTATCCATTCGTCTGCTGATCGGCATCTAGGTTGCTTCCATGTCCTGGCTATTACAAACAGTGCTGCGATGAACATTGGGGTGCACGTGTCTCTTTCAGATCTGGTTTCCTCAGTGTGTATGCCCAGAGGTGGTATTGCAGGGTCATATGGCAGTTCTATTTCCAGTTTTTTAAGAAATCTCCACACTGTTCTCCATAGTGGCTGTACTAGTTTGCATTCCCACCAACAGTGTAAGAGGGTTCCCTTTTCTCCACACCCTCTCCAGCATTTATTGCTTGTAGACTTTTGGATAGCAGCCATCCTGACTGGCGTGTAATGGTACCTCATTGTGGTTTTGATTTGCATTTCTCTAATAATGAGTGATGTTGAGCATCTTTTCATGTGTTTGTTAGCCATCTGTATGTCTTCTTTGGAGAAATGTCTGTTTAGTTCTTTGGCCCATTTTTTGATTGGGTCATTTATTTTTCTGGAATTGAGCTGCAGGAGTTGCTTGTATATTTTTGAGATTAATCCTTTGTCTGTTGCTTCATTTGCTATTATTTTCTCCCAATCTGAGAGCTGTCTTTTCACCTTGCTTATAATTTCCTTTGTTGTGCAAAAGCTTTTAAGTTTCATTAGGTCCCATTTGTTTATTTTTGCTTTTATTTCCAATATTCTGGGAGGTGGGTCATAGAGGATCCTCTGTGATTCATGTCGGGGAGTGTTTTGCCTATATTCTCCTCTAGGAGTTTTATAGTTTCTGGTCTTACATTTAGATCTTTAATCCATTTTGAATTTATTTTTGTGTATGATGTTAGAAAGTGTTCTAGTTTCATTCTTTTACAAGTGGTTGACCAGTTTTCCCAGCACCACTTGTTAAAGAGGTTGTCTTTTTTCCATTGTATATCCTTGCCTCCTTTGTCAAAGATAAGGTGTCCATAGGTTCGTGGATTTATCTCTGGGCTTTCTATTCTGTTCCATTGATCTACATTTCTGTCTTTGTGCCAGTACCATACTGTCTTGATGACTGTGGCTTTGTAGTAGAGTCTGAAGTCAGGCAGGTTGATTCCTCCAGTTCCATTTTTCTTTCTCAAGATTACTTTGGCTATTCGAGGTTTTTTGTACTTCCATACAAATTGTGAAATTATTTGTTCTAGTTCTGTGAAAAATACCGTTGGTAACTTGATAGAGATTGCATTGAATCTATAGATTGCTTTGGGTAGAATAGCCATTTTGACAATATTGATTCTTCCAATCCATGAACACGGTATGTTTCTCCATCTGTTTGTGTCCTCTTTGATTTCTTTCATCAGTGTTTTATAGTTTTCTATGTATAGGTCTTTTGTTTCTTTAGGTAGGTATACTTCTAAGTATTTTATTCTTTTTGTTGCAGTGGTGAATGGTATTGTTTCCTTAATTTCTCTTTCTGTTTTCTCATTGTTAGTGTATAGGAATGCAAGGGATTTCTGTGTGTTAATTTTATATCCTGCAACTTTACTATATTTGTTGATTAGCTCTAGTAATTTTCTGGTAGAGTCTTTAGGGTTTTCTATGTAGAGGATCATGTCATCTGCAAACAGTGAGAGTTTCACTTCTTCTTTTCCTATCTGGATTCCTTTTACTTCTTTTTCTGCTCTGATTGCTGTGGCCAAAGCTTCCAAAACTATGTTGAATAGTAGTGGTGAGAGTGGGCACCCTTGTCTTGTTCCTGATATCAGGGGAAATGCTTTCAATTTTTCACCATTGAGGGTAATGCTTGCTGTGGGTTTGTCATATATAGCTTTTATTATGTTGAGGTATGTTCCTTCTATTCCTGCTTTCTGGAGAGTTTTAATCATAAGTGAGTGTTGAATTTTGTCAAAGGCTTTCTCTGCATCTATTGAGATAATCATATGGTTTTTCTCTTTCAATTTGTTAATGTGGTGTATTACATTGATTGATTTGTGGATATTAAAGAATCCTTGCATTCCTGGGATAAAGCCCACTTGGTCATGATGTATGATTTTTTTAATATGTTGTTGGATTCTATTTGCTAGAATTTTGTTAAGGATTTTTGCATCTATGTTCATCAGTGATATTGGCCTGTAGTTTTCTTTTTTTGTGGCATCTTTGTCTGGTTTTGGAATTAGGGTGATGGTGGCCGCATAGAATGAGTTTGGAAGTTACTTTCTTCTGCAATTTTCTGGAAGAGTTTGAGTAAGATAGGTGTTAGCTCTTCTCTAAATTTTTGGTAGAATTCAGCAGTGAAGCCATCTGGTCCTGGGCTTTTGTTTGCTGGAAGATTTCTGATTACAGTTTCGATTTCCTTGCTTGTGATGGCTCTGTTATTCATTATTTTTGGATCTTTTTTTAGTTCAGATTTTTCTTATAATCTCTTAGTAATCCTTTTGTTAACTTAACTGTCTTAGCTATGTCCTTAATGTTATCAAGTATATTCTTATTCTTTAAAATAAATGGTAAAAGTTGATGTTTTAACATTTTTCTTTTATATCTTGGAGTGACTGTATTTTCTTAGATGTTAAAATTTAAAGTTGATGTAATATAATATAAATAATGTTGACTTCTTTTTTAATACTATGGGTTTTCTGACTCGAGTGTTATTTCTTGGCTGGGTTCTTTTTCAGACATTTAATAGTATTAAACCTGAGTTTAAAAGCTAGTCAAAAGAAACTTTTTGGCTAAGAGTTTAGATTTATTATCTTTGGAGATATATCAGTGTGAGTTAACTTGGGTTTCTCATTAAATGTAATATACCCCAAAATCAGGATGTTTTATAATACTAAAACTTTTTTTCTTTAAAACTTTTGATTTTAGTAATCTTATTTGTGATTTTCCTTACTTGACATGAGTTTTCAGTTTACCTTCATAAAACCTTGCATATTTTATTAGTTGTAAGACTTTTAGAAAAACCACATGGTTATGTTTTGCTGTTTAGGAGCTTTATATTTTTATTTTGTGCTTCTCAGCACTAAATCATGATTTAGTTGAGCATTTTTCAGAAGGCTTCCTAATGTGGTCAACGATAAATATGAAAGCTTTACATTTCTAGCATTGTGCCCATTATCATTTAGATTTCTGCAAAACAGAGCTAGTCCTAAGGATTTAGTTATCTGGAATCGCACAGTGCTTTACAGTGGTTTTCTTAGAGGTCATTCTTAACAATCCCAAGTTGTAATGTAGATTTCCATGAATTTAACTACTTTTGTATTATTAAGAACTGAAGGTATTATTCATAACTTTGTTTTCTCAGCCTCGGTTTACTGAGGCCTACTTTAGTGTGTATCCTTATATTTTATTCCATAAGAAATGTTATGGTCATAATACAATAGTGTTTCATAAAGACAAGTTCAGTTTGTTTTACACTGTTGTATTTTATTGAGATAAATCTCCTAGTACTTGTTTATCAGTGCTGATTCTAATTTTATTTTGCATTTTCAGTGTCCTATAAAATTACTTTGCTTAGAATACTGAGTTTATAAAATTATATTAGAAATAACACAGATTTTTGCTTTCAGTATGGGTAGGCTAGATTATTTAGATCAGTTCTTACCTTAAGGACAACTCTTTTTAAAAAAAAATGAAGCTAAATAGAGAGATAGGAAGAAAGGAAAGAAGACAGACATCTTCTAAAGAAAGAAGAGCTAAAAAGACAGTGTGGTGTTTATTTCTAGATCTTAGTTCCCCAACTAGGGAGCCAACTTGTGCCCCCTGCAGTAGAAGCATGGATCCTTAACCACTGCACCACCAGGGAAGTCCCCCTGGAAGCCACTTTTGATGTGAAGACATTTGCTAATTCAGAAGTAAGATTTGTAAGATCCAGCTGTAGTCTTAGTGGTCTTGTGGGGCAAGGAGCTCCATAATCAAAACCCAAGACAAAGCCTACCCAAAGTGGGAGTGGAAAGGAATTCTGCTTATATTGCCTTTCACCTTCTTTACCTGATGTTCCTGAATGTAGCATCCTCTTGTCAGCATCACTTGAGAAGTTGGGTATGGAAGATGCTCCAGACAGGCATATAATAACCCTCTTGTTATCAAACCCAAGTCTTCCTTTCTGTGCCACTGCCTACAATTTCTGAGCCCTGCCTAGGTTCCAAGGCTTCCATTAACTTGCCTTCTGTACTTTATCTCCCTTAAAAGAACTTAAGTACTCAAATTTCTCACCTCTACTTATTCTTTGCTCCAGTTTTCATCTTCTAGAAATTCATTGGCCTGTCTCATTAGGTCTTGTTTCCTCTATTGTTTCCTTTGTTATTGTAGATTTATGCCTTTTAAATTTTTTTCCTCACTTCAGTGGATTTCTGGAAGAAGCAGAGTTTAGACATATATATAGATTTTTCTACATTTAGTCAGCATTTCATGAGGTTTACATACTTGTTTGAACATTTTTATAGGAGAAATTTCAGATAGTGAATCAAAGTATGAATATTTGCATTACTTACTGATATCAGTAAGTACTCTGATACTCAGAAAAGATTGTTAACTCACACTCTGCACGTTAAAGCATAATGGTGCCAATATAGCATTTTAATCTTTTTTGAAATTAATGAATACATTGTTTTGGGGGATTATATTTTTAAGATAGTTCTGTAACTTCTTAGCTTTTAATTTTCTGTTTTTTTATATTTAAATTGACATGAATATTATGTGGCTCCATCTTCTTTTTATCTTAAAGGTTACCTTAATTGACCATTTTAATTTCTGTTTTAGCTGAGGACCTTTTTGTTTCAGAATAAGTTTGTGGGCCAATAAAATAAAAGGAAAAGTTTCTTTATATTTAATGTGGAAGTCACTCAGTCGTGTTTGAGTCTTTGCGATCCCATGGACTATACAGTCCATGGAATTCTCCAGGCCAGAATACTAAACTGGGTAGCCGTTCCCTTCTCCAGGGGATCTTTGCAACCCAGGGCTCCCACATTGCAGGCAGATTCTTTACCAGCTGAGCCACCAGGGAAGCCCCTTTATATTTAATTTTATATATTTATATTTAGCCCCTTTATAATTAATATATTAATAAATCATGTCGGAGACATAGTCAACACTAAGCATGTGTGCTAATGATAAAACATGTTTATTACTTTCTGTAGAAGAAAACAACCAGTCTGCATTCCTACTAAAATTCTTGGGGTGTTTGGAGTAGTGCCCATCAAGTCAATTTCTTCTTCCAGTCCTGCTAGAAGAATTGTTTTGGCATTTTACAGATCATTTCTTCTGTAGTTCTTCAGAGTCCTAGAAGGTGTTTTTTTCAAATGAAGTAAGAAATTTAAAAAATACGAATTATGCCAAGAATTCAACACTTTAGAACAGAAAACCAACATTTTTTTTCTTAGTAGTAGTCTTGATTTGTTTCACTTGATTAATCTGAGGTTGTTCCAGATCATTTAGTTATAATTCCTAGTATTAGTTTTCCAGCTTTGGGGCCATTTGTCAGAGATAATCATTCATCATGACCTTAAATATATAGAAAACTCTGTTTCAGGATGCAATTGAGGGAGAAAAGAAATTTATATAAACTATACTTCCAAGAAGAGACATCATTAGCTTTTCAAGAGTAATGTGCAGCTAAATACTTTAGGGTGATTGTTTTTAAAGTATGGTATCCATATCAGCAGAGGCAGGCTTGCTTTGAATCTTAATTATAAATGCACAATTTTTGGTCCTTCCTAAGACCTCCTAAATTAAGACCTGTGGGGTTGGAGCCCAGCAAGTCCTCCAGATCATTCTGATGCACGCTGAAGATCAACAGCCATTTCTTCAGAGTTTAAGAACATGGATATTAAATTTGACATACCTGAATTCAAATTCCACTGTTTAATATCTGTAACTTTGGGCCAGTTACCTAACCTCTCTGAGCCTTAGTTTTCTCAGTTGTGAAATTGTGGACTGTCACCTCCCTCATTTGGATCAGGGTAAATGGGATTGTTTGTAAGTTGCCTAGTAGAGGAACTTAAAAATGATCACTGTATCTTACTATTTAAATATATACTATTTTGTTTTATTGATTCTGAAACAAAATTACCCTATATTAGTATTTCTGAAATTGTATGTGTCTTATATGATTAGAAAATAGTGTCAGTTTAATTATTAGAGTTTTTTTCTTAATGGCACATGAAATAATGATGCATTTAAAACTCAGCGTTGTCTGTGATTCACTGATACATGATATTATGTTCAAGATGCATGAACACTGTCAAGGTTGGGCATATATTTGAGTGTGTATTGACTGATGAGACAAGTATTGAATTGGCCTCAGAGAGAGCAGGCAGTCTCTCTAATTAGACATTGTAGAGGTTGAATTTAGCAAATAATTGTGACTGGAACTGATCATCTCAATGTGAGTAAAAGCAAAAATAATCCAAAGTGTAACATAAAATTCATACTGGTATAGGAAAAATTATTTTTATAGATTTTCCATATAGTCTTTTTATGCTTCCCTTAAATCTCTTGTCATCAGCCATTGGTTTTAACACAGTCCCTGTGGCATTTTAACATTATGCTTGCAACATCTTCCAAACCCAGACCTGCTGAATTGAGATATCCAGGCTTTCCAAATATATATATCCATTATCTCTGCCAGAATAAAGTTAATTATAAATTTGTTTTAGTTATATTTTTTAAATGAAATTACTTTTTCCAGTACTGTTTTTAAGAAAAGAATTCTTTAATGAGTTGTACTTTTCTTAATTAACTATCCTTCACCCCCTTCCCTCTCTCCTCTTCCCTTTTCTCAGTGGTCTTGGAAGAGGAGGTAGATAGTTGACATTTCTCTTTAGTGCTGGGAAACTTTACTGTTTACAATTTTTATGAAGTGGTACCATACCCCTATGTTTTTCTTCCTCTGTTTTTATGTATATAATCCAGCGATGAGCTCTAGGCTATCTTTAGCCAGCTTTAACTTTAGCAAGTTCTTTTTGTTTTGGTTGGAATTTATTGCTTTCTATATCCACTTCAGTGTCTGCTTTTTATTGTAGGTGCTGTACTGTGTCTAAGCATAAGATAATCCTTTATCCTACTCCTTATCTTTATTGCTTTTTCCTGAACTTCTCCCTTCTTGAATTTGCAAGCTGAAGGAATTATCTAACTAATTTTAAGATTCTTTTAATGAAAATAACAAAAACATAGCATAGAGCATCTGGATTTTCTGTATTATTTTTTCTACTTACCAGTTGTAATTGCCAAGCATGTTCTTATCTCATCAACCACAAGGAAGTCTGTGCCTGACCTAAGATCTTTCTTTTTTTTAGAAACTTGTGGTGGAGAATGTTGATGTGCTAACACAAATGCGGACCAGCTTTGACAAACCCGACCAGATGGCTGCCCTCTTTAAAAGATTATCGTGTGGGTAACTCATGCTTTTTATAAGAATTAACAAGACCCTGAAACTCAGTCTTTATTAGCTTTTGCTCAAATGTAAATATAAGTAGTAAGTTATGAAAAGCATTCTTCACTAGAATATTTTTGCAGTGAAAGGATCGTTTAAGTGAATGGCTTATCTGTTTCATAATTTTTTTCCTTGCCGTACTCTTAGTATCACGTATTAAATATTTGATATCATTATCAGTTAACTCATGAGTCCATTAAATAAGTTAACCTACATTAATTTAGACCAAAGGAGATTTAACTTTTGAGTCTGTAACTTTCTAAAAATCAGCATTATTGAGGTATAGCTTATATAAGTAAAATGCATTTTAGTGAACAGTGTGATGGTTTTTAACAGATGTATACATCCACATGGGCTTCCCTTAGAGCTCAATTGGTAAATAATCTGCCTGCAATGCAGGAGACCTGGGTTCAATTCCTGGGTCGAGAAGATCCCCTGGAGAAGGAGCTGGCGACCCACTCCAGTATTCTTGTCTAGAGAATCCCCATAGACAGAGGAGCCTGGCAGACCACAGTCCACAGGGTTGCAAGAGTCGCACACAACTTAGCAACTAAACCACCACCGCCATACGTCCACATAACCGTTACCGCAGTCAAAATGCAGAGCAGCCTGTCAGTCAGTCAGCTCAGTCGCTCAGTCATGTCCAGCTCTTTGCAACCCCATGGAGGAGCAGTCTCTTCACCTCAGAAAACTCATGATTCCTTGTAGTCAGTTTCATACCCGTCATTCTATCACTATAGAAATGAGAAGTTTGCCTATTCTGTTGTAGAAACAGTGTATACTCTTTTGTATATATTGTTGAGATTCACCTCTCTTTGTGAAGTGAATCAGTAACTTGTTCCTTTGTATTGCTAACCTAGGATTATTGCATGAAAACCTGAGCCTCCAACTTAAAAATTTTTTTTACATATCTTCTTGATACTGATTCTTTATGCAAGATATATTGTGAAATAACAGTGAATCTTAAGTATTTATTAAAGTGTGTTTATTAAAGTATGTTTATCCAGGCAACTGTTTTAGATCCACTTGAGTTAATTTCATCTGCTTTTTGTCCTTGAACTCAGAGTTATAATTAAAAACTAAAAGTCACACTTCCTATTGATTCAATTTAAAAGCCTTTCCAACTTTAAAGACTTAGTGAAATCCTGAATAAAATACTTTCTATATTTGAGAAAACCAGAGAGTTTATTTTCCCAAATAAAAGATAATCCTGAAGTAAATTAAAGACATGCATAGAGTTTATGTACTTCCCCTTTGATATTTTTCTTTTAAATGTTTTGCAGCTATATCAAATCTTATAAAACTATAAAATGACTTAGAGAATCACTTTTTTAGGCTATCTTATCTTGCTTTTAAAAATACAAACTTGTTTAATAAAAATTAATATAAAACTAAACTACAGGAACTTCCCTGGTGGTCCAGTGATTTAAGAGTCTGCCTGCCAATGCAGGGACATGGGTTTGATCTCTGGTCTGGGAGGAAGGTCCCATGCGCCATGGAGCACCTTAGCCCATACGCTGCAGCTACTGAGCCAGGGTGCTAGGGCCTGTGAGCCGCACTTCTGAGCCCACACGCCTGGAGCAAGTGCTTCCCAGTGAAAGAGACCACGGCAGCGAGAAGCCCAAGCACCTCAACAAAGAGTTGCTACCATTCTTCGCAACTAGATATAAAGCCCATGCACAATAATGAAAACCCAGAGCAGCCAAAAGTAAATAAAAGCAAAAAAGGTCCCACTGAACTACATTTCAGGTTGCCTTTTACAGCAGATCAGTGTTTGCCGTAGCTATAAAGGGAAAGCAGCAAAAGATGTTTTGGAGGTGATGAACCTTTGCCACTATGGTGATGATGATAAGTAGATCTACTCATGTTAAAAGTTTTCCCTAGAACTGTACACTGAAAGGGGAAAAAGTCAGGTTTACTCTTGGGAACTTTAGGAAATGAAATTTTTAAAATGAAAGAGATTGACTCGGTAGCATCATGCAGAAGAGGAGTGTGAATAAATAGTACTATTATTTAAATCCCTATCTGATCTCTTTTCTTCATTGGTATACTTATATTTTCTAGTATGCTTTACTTTATTCTTGTTATTTTTATTTTTCATGTTTCTTTCTCTTTTAAATACTCATCTGACCACCCAGCTGGCCTTACTGGCCTGAATTTCATGCTAATAAACAGCATTCTGACTGTATCATCCGGTTAGAGGCAGCTGACCCACTGCCGTGTCCAGTGCATGTTTACTATTACTTTTAACTCTCCTCTCTGTTGAAATGAAACAAAATATTTTTTGTGATTTGGAAAAAGAAAAGGTCTGCTCAAGAGTTACCTACTTAGGGGATAGAGAAAGCTACTGTTTGAGTTGAACTGTTTTCCAGAATACTGTCTCCAGTCTCGTTTTTACCTTTGTGCTAAATTGATGTACTTTTGTAGCAGTGTGATTTTCATAGTCAACTAACACATTCTTTTAAATACCCTTAAAAAGAGAAAGCTATGTAATTTATTAAAAGTAGCTCTGGGGTGGCCCTTATCGAAGCTGCAGCTGCTTCCATATAGCCGCTGTGGTCAAAAAGGAGCCCAAAGTGACAGTTTTCCTTGACGGTCGCCGTTCTGTTTGCTGTAACTGATCTGCAACATTTCAGGAAAAGACAGTTCCCATTGTACTTACCATCTCTCAGGTACAACCAGAGACCTTTATTAGAACTGACAACGTTTTCAGAGGCCACCAGAAATGTTCCATTGGTGGGGTCTTAACATGCAAGAATAAGGCTTTTGAGAAGTGGCTTGCAGAGGCCAAGAACCAGTATGGAGATGCAGATATGGGTGGGATACCTGTGCTGGGGAAATCCAGGGGCAAGTGGTGCAGATTGTGGCCATGCTTTGGGTCTTTGCCCTGAAAAGCTTAAGGCATCAGTCCAAAGGTGAGTCAAAAACCTTGATTCTGAAAACCAGATGAATGGCACGAGTAGGTCATTCAGGACAATAAATTTTAGAAATAAATAAATAAATAAAAGTAGCTCTGGGGAATTCCCTGGTGGTCTAGTGGTTAGGTACTTTCACCACTGTGGCCCTGGTTCAGTTCTTGGTGGAGGAACTAAGATCTCACAATCACACAGTGTGCCCG
The DNA here is from genome assembly GCF_033118175.1 of Dama dama. Taxonomy (NCBI): domain Eukaryota; kingdom Metazoa; phylum Chordata; class Mammalia; order Artiodactyla; family Cervidae; genus Dama; species Dama dama. The sequence continues at coordinate 17,167,640 of NC_083713.1, forward strand.
CTCCCCCCTGCCCCCCAAAAAAAGCTCTGAATTGGGAGGCAGTCTGCAATTAACTTTTGAGTTTTTCAGAATTTCTATGTGACTTGAACAAATTCATTTTATTTATTGAAGCTGTAAATTAAACAAGATTTCTTACTGTGAAGTTTCTCAGAACTTTTAATATGTTGTTATTGTGCATATTTAAGGGGAATTTATAGATACAGTCTTTGCAAACTTTGTTAAATTCTGGGTAACATCCTTTGGGAAGTATATGATTGTATCACATATTTATTTTCTGATTGCTCGATCACCTTATTCTCTGGATTCTTTTTTCTGGGTTTCCTGTCCTGTTTTTTTAGACTGGCATGCCCCTTTGTTCTCACTCCTCCTTAATGTCCATAAATTGGATAACATATTCTTAGAGAAATCTTTGCTTTTATTCTCTTTCATCTTTTCTAGATAGTAACAACTTCCTAGGAAGTCTCATTTCTTAACTAATCATTTCATTAAACATTCTCTAGTTTTCTGGGTCTTAGGCACTCTGCTTAGTCCTATAGGTAAAAGATTAATAGGACTTGGAATTTGTATTTGTGCCTTACATTGTTTTGTTAACACTACTATTTTGATTCTCATCACATTTTGGCTTATTTTATGCTTTTTCATGTGTAGTAATAAAAGATGTTTATGGTAAAGATTTAAACAAACCACACAGGAGGTAGAAAGTCAAAACAAAATAATTCATTCCTACTGCTCAAAAGTATAACTGCAGTTAACAGTTTTTCTATACATCTGTCTAGCAATTTGTTATATATATACAAATATGTGTGTGTGTGTGTATGTTTCATATAAATAGGATTCTGTTTTCTTAGTTTTTTTGACAGTGCCTTTAGATTGTTGCTTAAGGTCTAGGTTATTGTTCTCTGTGTATCTGCTTTCTTATTACATAGTACAGTGCCTGTGTATTAGGAGTAATTCAATAAATGTTGGCTTTTTAAAAATGAAGATATTTATCCTTCTAATCCTAATTTCCCTTGATTTTATTTAACCAAATTTTAATTTTGAATATAATAGTAATAAATTTCAGAATAATGTTCTCTAACCAAAATGTAAATGATAAATCCATCCATAGTCTTCAGAAACCTGGTCTTATTGCTTATGATCTTCATTGTTTCTGGACTCTCTGGACCTCAACATCTAGCATCTCCAAGTTCCAGGGCCATTTGATTTTAAGGATCCACTTTGATCAGCAGCTTCTTCTTTCCCTAGTCTTTCTTCTCCTTCCTCCTGCCTCTACCATTACTGTGATAGGATTATACAGGAGGCTACTTACATGATTGTTTCAAGATTCTGATGAACCATCTAAGCCATTTTAAAGAACATTGTACTCTACTGGAAGTAAACTATAATTTCCTTAATTTTAGTATCAACTTTCAATACCTTTGTCTCTTTAGTCATCTATTGTAATCAAATTGTTTTTATTTTTTATTTTTTTTTTCAAATTGTTTTTAATTGTGCCTTTTATCACGGGGGTTTATGACAGAGTTTTTCCAAGGTTAAGAAGAATCCAATTCACTCTCTTCTCTTTTCTCCTTCCTTCAAACTTAGCTGTTGACAGTGTCTTGAAGAGGATGACAATAATTGGTGTAATTTTATCCTTCCGATCATTGGCACAGGAAGCACTCAGAGATGTAAGAAACCATTTTAAGTACATATTCTGTAGCCAAATAGTCCTTTTTAATTTCCCTGGAACTAAAAGTAACTTTTACCATTTGTAGTTGGCAGTAATATAACTAAAATTCCAGTTTTCATATTTTATATGAAATAAAGCATATAGAAATCATGGTTACTATTTTTTGTTTTGGTGATGAAATTCAAGAGATATAATTTGCCTGGATATTGTGCTACTTTTTCAACTTTTTCTTCATTAAAGCATTTTCCATTTTGACTATACTCAGTTTACCATCAAATGCATTCCATTAATGGCTACATTAGAAAATCATATGAAAATAGACATAGTAAAATAATTTTATGAAAGCTGAAAGTAATTGAGTGGTAACATTTCATAAATTTAGAGATTGCCTTTAAAAAATAATTACTTGTTTTCCTGCCTAGGTCTTGTCCTACCACATTCCTTTTCTTGTCAGTTCAATTGAAGATTTCAAGGATCACATTCCAAGGGAAACTGATATGAAGGTAGTAAAACTTCTATTTGTATTTTGCTGTTTCTAAAATGAAATGTTTAACTTATATATGAAGTAAAAGTTAGTAAATTCTAAGCTATTATAAAGTTTAGAGTAATGTGTTAACATTTTTGCCTTTGAAAATGCATCTTTGAAAGCTCAACACCAAAATACTATATAGGCATTATGAAAGTCAGTCTTCCTTGATCACCTATAGCAATGTAAAATGGGTTAATATCAGTCACCTTTTTTTTTCAAAAACCATACTTCATATTTCCTCTTTTATTACATAAATATCAGTTTAACCTTTTACTATAAGAATATAGATGTTTTAAGAGGATCTTTGTTATTATTTATACAAATTCACAAACAGTACAATTAATTAAGGTCTCTGGGTTTCTTTAACTCCATGGTCTCACATGTTGCTGTGAAGGATTCTAAAAAAAACAAAACAAAAAATGCCAACAGAAAAATATACATCCTACTCAGAAGGGATTTTTTTTTTTTTTAAGGCCACAAGTCCCAACCCCCACCAAAATAAAGAAAGGCATCTACTTCTCCATTTAGAAACAGAATTTTTCAAAACCCACCAACACCTGTTTTATTAACAGAATAGCCATAAGACATGAATTTCAGTCTCCTCCCCTTCACAGGAGGGCCCCCCGCACCTCCTAAGCCAGCTCCAGCTCCTCTGCTCCCTACAGGAAGCCTCACTGTGACTTTTTCATGGGGAAATGTGGAAGAGAGGGAGGACAGGGCAGACTTTGCATATATAATCATCATTTTCAAGACACAATCTGCATCTTAGACAAAAAAACAGTCCAACTTTCATGTCTCCCACACATTTGGTGCTATAAATTAAGTCAAGATTTAGGAGCATGGTTGGCTCTTCAAATGCTTAGGGACAAGGAGAAAAAGAAAAATAAGAGCCAGAAATGTGAAGTGGGAAACACCGGATGGATGGGGTTTGGGAAGAAGCCAGAACGAAAAAGACATACAAACCCAATCTGCATCTTTCCAGTCCAGGCACAAAAGTGTTTCAGTTTCAAAACATCTCTCTTGTAGAACTCCAGGGCTAAAGAGAAAAAAGTGAACTAAAACAAGGTAGCCAGACATGTGTGTGTGTGTGTGTGTATAATTTATATATATATAATATATATACTCAGCAGAAAAAGAAAAAAGACAAGTTGATGTCAAGTTTCTTCAAAAAAAAAAAAACCAAAACAAAAAAACAGACAATAGGAATGAAATGAGCCTGAGGAACAGTGCTGTCAAGAGGAGCGATGAGGCGAGGCTAGGATAAGTTACAAAGTGGAAGAAGGGTGAAAAGGCCGTTGTAGTTGGGTTTGCTTTTTTATTATTCCTAAATAAAAACCAGATCACAGTATTCAAATGAAAGCTTCAGTGAAGGCGGACATTTTCCTCAGCTGCCCAGGGCTGGAGGGATTGCTCACCTCCACCCCCACCTCCAGGCGCACGGTGGCTCAGCGCCTCCTGCAGACCCGGCCGGGAGGACTGGGTGGCAGGCAGCACGTCCAGGAGCGGGGCGGGGGTGGTGGAGGCGTACACCCCCCCGCCCCAACACACACGCGCGTGCACACGCAAGAAGGGGAGACGGGAAGGGAGCCAGGGGCTTCCGCTCATCGCCCCCGCCGCGTCCGTGCCGGGAGGGCGAACTGGGCGGGCGGGACAGACGGGTGCTGCTGCCCCCACCTGACCTTCTCACTGTCCGTCATCTGCCAGAGGCCCAGGCTGATGCTCTCCAGGCCGCGCTTGGTGATGCGGGTCAGCCACCTTTTCCTTAAACTGATAGCTCTTTATACATGGTCATAAGCAGAATGAAAAAGCCAATGAAATGAGAGTTGTTTTGTTTTAAATAAAGCTAAATTCAGCTTTTAAAAATTGATGTTAAAAAGTCATAAAAGGATGTTAGTTATGAGTTATAGTTTTTTAAATTAATATTCTGTTTTAAATAGAAAGGTTAGTAACCTTATGAGCATCCATAGGTTTCATTTTGAAAATTTATTGGCAGCGAAATACAGCCACTGATTGAATCACAGCAAATATTTACTAGTGGTTACACATCTAGTACAGGCTTCCCAGGTGGCGCTAGTGGTAAAGAAGCCACCTACCAATGCAGGAGAGGTAAGAAACGCAAGTTCAGTCCCTGGGTTGGAAAGATCCCCTGGACTAGGGCATAACAACCCACTCCAGTCTTGCTTGGAGAAGCCCATGGACAGAGGAGCCTGGTGGGCTATGGTCCATAGGGTCACAAAGAGTCAGACACAACTGAGGGGAGTTAGGATGCATGCGTGCACACACACACATCTAGTAAGTGAGCTATTTTATCCATATTTTTAAAATTTTCATGTTTCAGAAAGATTATTTTCTGTCTTGTGTAGTTTGAAAAGCCTTAACTTTAAAAAAGTTGTTTCTAAACTTTTTGTCTGGTGTTCAGCTGTCTTCTCAAATTTATTTTTGAGGCTTTCATCACTTGTTCCATCCTTCTCTTGCTCTCCTCACTTTGTTACTGTACCCCTCTTTTCATTCGGATCCTGTGAGGACCAAATTTTGCTGTGTGCATTCTCACATTTTCTGTTTTGCTCTGTAATTATTCTTCCTGAAAATCCTGGCATTTTATATTTCTGCCTTTTGAAATCCTGTTTATCTAAATGCCTGATTCAGTTGCCATCTTCTAAGAAATATTCCTGAATCCCCAAGTGATCATTTCTTCCTTTTCTTCCTTTTAGTATCTACCTTTAGTCTCTTCCTTTTAGTTTCTTCCTTTTCTTCCTTTTATCAGAGAATTTTTTGTTTTGGTTCATTGTAAAATTAAATATATTCAGCCTTGTATTATAGTTGGGTTTTTACAGTTAAATTTATACTAGATTGTAAACTTGTAATATCAAGAGCTATCCTGTTTAGGTAGTTTCTAAACTGAAATGTTGAGCAGTCAGAATATCCTTGAAATCCATATGTGATACCAAAAAACACTAATCATCAGTACTTGCCTTATCAGGTTTTAAATTAGTACTTCTTTAAAAATCTATTTTAATAAAGAATTTACTGTATTTAGATATACAACATGATTAGGCACTGAAACTACTATAATTTTTTTAAAGTATGGACATAAACATAAGGTCATTAATTTTGAGTCACCTTTTTTTTTCCCCCATATCTTTTGGCTTGATCTTGCTCTTACACCTATGTTTCCAAGAAAAATAGTAGGTTTAGAATGATTCTGTTGGAGTTTGTCACTGTAAATACACAAGCTTTGTTTGGCCTGATAGTATAAAGTTATAGTCAGCAACACACACACAGTACTAATACTAAGTCAGCTGTTCAATACAGTTAGTTGTACTATATAGTTCCTTCTTAAGCCAAGTTTTGTAAATTCTCTAGTGTTCTTATAGGCAACTCGAATTTAAACATTATGTATTTTTTCTTACTAAAGTGAGATTTCTCAGAAATTTGTTAGTATATTTCTTACTCTAGTTTTTATATTTTTTAGGTTGCAATGAATGTGTATGAATTATCATCAGCTGCTGGATTACCTTGTGAGATTGATCCTGCCTTGGTGGTAGCTCTTTCCTCACAAAAATCAGGTAAAATACGTTAGTAATTATGTAGTAGTCTTATTAAATGACCAAGGCAACACAAATATAGATGTAATACTTATCTGTTCAAGTGTCTGCTTTATATCAGAGGGGTTTTTTGTTTGTTTTATTTTTTTGGTAGTTGGAGTATATCAGTGCAGAAAATACCAAGATCCTTTTCTTCTAGAGATTACATTATAGCACAGTCGTCATAGAGATTAGATATTTAAGTCTTAAGACTGGATAAGGTTAATAAGCCCATTTAGTGTGCGGAGGTGAGAAGGATCAGACTCTGAGTCCTGGGCCACTCTCAAGTTTAAGAGTTCAGGGAGAAGAGGGGGAGCTACCAGAAGAGAAACTGGGAAGGAAGGATCTGTGCAGGAGAAGAAAACCAGGAGAGAATCCCTTCCCTTTTAGTGGAAAGGAGTGGTCAGCTGTGTAGAATTAATAGGTGTGACAAGAGCAGTGTCAGTGGAGTCCTAAAGACAAAAAGCTCATTAAAGAGGGCTGAAGAAAAAATAGGAGAAAAGAAATTAGAGATAATGAGTATAAAACAACTCTCTTGCAGAGTTTACTGTATAAAGGGGAGCAAAGAAATAAAACTGTAGTAGCTAGAGGCAAAAGTAAAATCAAGAGAAGAATATTTTTCAGATGGGAAAATAACAGTGTTTGTCTGCTGATGGAAATCATCTAATAGATAGAAACATTGTTATCTAGAAAAAGGTGTCTTGAGAGTTCCCTGACAGTCCAGTGGTTAGGAACTAAGATCCCACAAGCTGTGGCATAGCCAAAAAATAAAAAAAAAAACGCACCCCTAAAACATAAATTTTTTAAATGTATAAAAAATAAGAAAGTGTGTTCTATTTTAATTGGACTAGAGCTACTTAGCATAGAAAGTCTGTGCATTGTTACGTAATATTAAATATTTGAAATATTTTAAGATCAGCCCTTTAAAATGTATTTCTCAGAATTCTGGTTTTTTCCACAAAGTAAAATGTTTCATCTGTTTCTGGTACTAAAATGCCTTCCCCTGCTTCCTTGGATGTAACATGGTGTTTGACTAAGTTCATTAGTTCTTTTTTGATTTGACATTGGTTTTGTTTCATCATATATGCAATATGTTAATTATAGTCACATGGATAATTATCGTGACTAGCTTGATTTGCCAGGGCTGCATTTTTTATAATCAGCTAGGTTTAAGAACATTTCATTGAAGTGTGTATAATTGATTGATGGTTTGTGCCAGTCTGCTGTACAGCAGAGTGACTGAGCTACACACATAAATATTCTTTTCAGTTGTGATTTATCACAGCATATTGAATAGAATTCCCTGTGCTGTAGTAAGACCTTGTTGTTTGAAAATGAAAGTGTTAGTTGCTCAGTCATGTCTGATTCTTTGAGACCCCATGAAATGTAGCCCGTCAGGCTCCTCTGTCCTTGGGATTCTCCAGCAAGAATACTGGAGTGGGTTGCCATTTCCTTCTCCAGGGGATCTTCCTGACCCCGGGATTGAACCTGGGTCTCCTGCATTGCAGGCAGATTCTTTACCATTTAGCCATGAAGCAAGCCCATGCCATATTTTAGATTCCACATATATGGTATATATTCCACATGATATCATATGGTGGTTGTCTTTCTCTTCCTGACTTACTTCATTTAGTATGATAATTTCTAGTTGCATCCATGTTGCTGCAATTGGCATTGTTTTGTTCTTTTTTATGGCTTCATCTATTGATGGATATCTTTATCCACTCATATGTTGATGGACATTTGGATTGTTATGATGTTTTGACTGTTATTAATAGTCATAAACAGCTAGATTTTTCAAATATATTGACTCTTGTCTTAAATTCTTATTATATATAGTTAGTGGAGTGACTCGAAGTTCTCAGGTACCAGATAAGTGAAGTACCTAGATAACACAGGTACCAGATAAGTGAAGTACCTAGATAACACACAATTTTAGTATATGGATACAATAAATATTTTAGATAAATCATTTTAAAATAAATATTTAAAACCTTAGGACAGTGTTACTTAATTCATTTATGACTGGTTCCTCCTGTCTTCTAAAATGAAGAGATTAGAAATCCAGTTTACGCATTTATATCTTTTAATAGTAAATATCAGATCACATGTATATCTATTTTAGAAAAAAATTGAAGAGTTTTTGGATGATTTGGCAGAGTAAGTTAGATAATTTTCTATACTGAAACAATTTTCCTATTAAATAATTTATTATTAGTTATCAAGTAGAAGATTTTAGGATTCCAGTTATTCTAAATATATTTTTAGTCCTGTAACCTTACAGTTTAAAAAAGAAAAAGGACATTTTGCCTTACTGTTTTTTTAGATGTCCTTGAAATATGCTGAACGGCTTGATAACGGCTGATAATATTGTGTATTATTTCTATGCATTCTATATTTCTTGTAACAAAAGTGTAATCAGCTCTATAGAGACTCAGTAAAATACATAAAAATTAAAATGTGCTTTTTCTGATGTAGATCAACTCTTAACTAATCTTGAAAGAAATACCTTGATGTTATTTGTAATTTTTCTTCCTTAGAAAACATAAGTCCAGAAGAGGAATATAAAATTGCCTGCCTCCTCATGGTCTTTGTGGCCGTTTCTTTGCCCACACTGGCCAGTAATGTGATGTCTCAGTATAGCCCTGCTATAGAAGGTAACAGTAGTTTAAAATTGTTTTGGCACTTGGAAAGTTATGAGTTTTGATATAGTAGGTACTTTTCAAGTAATTGTGCTTTTTTTTTTTTAAACACAATAAGTGGATTAAGTTTTGCTACTTAACTAGATGTGCAATCTTACAAGACTGAATTTTTCTTTTTCCAAGCCCCGGTTTCACATATGCATGTGGAGTGTGTACATGTGAGCCTGTGGGTGCCTGCATGTGTTATGTGGCAGGGGACAGTGAGGGGACTATCCAACTCTTAGGGTTACTGTAAAGATTGAATGGGGAAATGTTCGTAAAGTGGCTAAGCAGCTAGTAAGTTTCCAAGACAGTGTAAAACTGATGTATGGTTTCTTTTAGGGGTTTTTGAAAATGTGCCTGTTTAATACAGCTATGGTTGTTGCTCTCGTCTACACTATTTTTAAAAGCACTAGTTCTCATGAAAATGAAGAGAGGGCAAGGCAGGTCATGCCTCAGCTCTGTTTTGAATCACGCCGCTATTTATGTAGATTATAAAGTCATTAAAGATTTGATATTTTGGGGTCGCACAGAAACCACACACCCTATATGCACTTTCTCAGGGCACTGCAACAACATACATTGCTTGGCCAAAGCCATCAACCAGATCGCTGCAGCTTTGTTTACAATTCACAAAGGAAGCATTGAAGATCGGCTTAAAGAATTTTTGGCGGTATGTATAATCAAGCAAAATTCATGACTTTTTTTTTTTTTTTTAGAGAAAATTAAAAATCACAACTGTGGGGTGTAACAAAGTAAATTCTCTTAATTTATTTATTTTTGGAAGAAGAGACAGGTAAAGACGGTATTAAAATCAAGGAGCAGTTAGGTTAGCATTTTTCCCCTTTGGCTAGCAGTCTCTCGTTTCTAGAGCTCTGCAGTATGACATTTTTTTCTGAGCTGATGTTTGGACTGCTCTAGAATTTTGCCTAGTGTTTGAAAGAGAAAAAAAAAAAAACAAAGGAAAATTGATACAAAGGATGAATGTTTCCTCTAAAAGGATATATTTTATTTATTTCCATTTATTTGGAGAAAGTCTGAATGGAGACAAACTCAAAAATAACAATACTAGTCACTGCCAAAAGGAGGTAGTAATGCTAACTCTAGTCCCATGAAGTACTGCGGTTAGTTTCTGTGGTAGTGTAGCTCTTTCTTTCCTTTATCAGCGTACTTTTTTCACATTTTACTTAAAAGACACACTTGTGATATAAAGAACACTAGAATATTTGTGTCTTTTCAAGTTATAAATCCTGTTAGCTTTTTAAAATTCTTTTTTTAATTTTTCAAGCAAATGTAGTACTAATTGGAGAATAAAATAACATCTATTTCAAAGAAAACAGTATTGAGTTAAAATTTTTCTTTTTATTTTACTTCCTTCTTTTAAGACTTAATGTCTTAATCTCACTGTAGTAGTATTAACTCAAACTCAGTGTGAAATTTTCTTATTTGGAAATTAAGAAATACAGTTAGTACAGATGATGGGAAGAGAAAAAGGAATTTAAATTTTTGTGTTTTTTTTTTTAACTTGTTCTAAAAAAAAAAAAATCAGTTTTAAAGACCAGTAAGAATATTTGATTACCTTAACCAAATATTTATTTTTCCAATAATTATTATTGGAAATTATTATTGGAAATCATTCTAACAATTTTACAGTATCATTTATTATCTTTGTGTCTGCTTAAACTTATTTACTTAAAACGTATGTATACTTTTAAGCTTGCATCCTCCAGTCTACTGAAAATTGGCCAGGAGACAGATAAAACAACTACACGAAATAGAGAATCTGTTTATTTACTGCTAGATATGGTAAGTCTTATTGTAGTATTTGTTAATCACAAAAAGTTGCCAGTCATTCCTGATAGTATTTTCTTGGTATTTTAGTCATTAAATGGAAATAAGAGCTGATGTACTTTTTTGACCACTTATATTCACTCCACCCAAGCCACACACTTTGTAATAGTTGCTGAAAAGACTGCCATATGGTAAGGATATCAGAAAACAAAACAGAATGAATCACCATTACCTGTAGAGTGTTCTTTTATAAATAGTTTTTCACCCTATTGGGAAACACCCAGGCTTTATGTTTCCTAGTCTTCCTAGTTTCATCTCTTCGAGTTTTCTGAATGTTCTATTTTTTGACTCCATCTCACCCATCTGATAAGATTTCCTGTAACTTCTGTGCCTAGTCAGTTCCTTCTCTTCACTGCCTGAAGCCAGCTGTGCTTGTTTCTGTAGTGATTGTTTCCTCACTTAGAATAATTTCCTTTATCTGCAGAGGTCTATGGTTCTAGCCTAATAATGATGCAGCGTACTTTGTAGCTCAGATCCTTTTTTTAGATAGACTTTGATGACTTTAGCCTACATTGATTTTTCTTCTCTTTTGAAAATTCTAGAATTTAACAGCTTTCCACTTAATCATAGATGGTCTGAGGTTTGATTTGGCTTTTTAGCTTAGTGTTGTGTTCCCAGTTAGACTTGATGATATGGACCACATTTTAAATAAATAGTATATTGTTGAGGGCAGTGCGAGTGCCTGATATTTCCTGTTGATTAACTGATTTAATTGAGAAGTAGTGATTTAAAATGTTTTGATGCATACACTATGGCACATTTACATTTCAGATTTTAAAGTAAAAGTAAAGTACTTTTAAAGTAAAAGTAAAAATTTATATGTGTTCCCAGTAAGAGCAATATAAAATTATGCTTTACTCGTTGTCAGTAAATGTTCCCATTATAAATAACTTGAATTAATACGTTCTTGGAATTTTTCAGATTGTGCAGGAATCCCCATTCCTGACAATGGATCTTTTGGAATCTTGTTTTCCTTATGTCTTGCTGAGAAATGCATACCATGCTGTCTACAAGCAAAGTGTTACATCCTCTGCATAAAATACCTACTTATTGAAGACAAGCACGCATTTTTGTTGCCTCTGTTTTACCTGTAAACTGTGGAACTGTTAGACCTGAAAAACAGTTTTGTGGATTATAAATTTCTTTCATATGGTTGTATTTTCTGATCATCAGTTTCTTAATATGGTTGTACTTCAATATACTTGGTTGATTTAGGTTGCACATTTATGGAATTCACTGAAATTATTCCAATAATTTTAGAATATCATTTGTTTGAAAAACATACATTCTCTATGTTTTTGATATTTGATAATGAAAAAAAAATCTTTGCTTGTTTATTTCTGAAAAAGAACTGTATTTAGTGATTATTTTAGATAGTGATATCATAGCATTCATTGTGTGTAAATTATTTCATATAGGGAAGAGTTCTGACCTGTACCTACTATGGTTCTTATTGAAAACAAAACTGGATGTGCATTTCTGTGATGTTATGAATACATTTCTACTTTATTTTGAAACATTTGCCAAACTAATTACTATAACACTGTATAACATTAAAAGTGTTCATGGACTGCTTAGCATTAGAAGCAGACTGTGTCCCCAAATTCTAAAACAGCAGCAAATGTTGTTGCCTGTATAAAGCCTGATAGTAATTTTTAGACTAATTTCCACAGTGCCCTGTTGGCATTAGCACCATTGCACCCTGCTGTATAATAAACAATCTTAGACATTTATCAACTGTTGATACAAATGTTAGTCCCTAACCACTTTTTATATGTTTTAAATTTTTGAAATTCAAGTGTACCTGCCATAACAAAATAAACACTAGACTATCACATTTTGAATGATTTCTTTTTGGGATCCTCAGAAATTTATTAAGTAAAATGGAAGTTTTTTTGTTTAAACTTAGTTTAAAATAAACTTTAGTTTATTTTAGATATATCTAAGTAGCACATTGATACTAGGTCACCTACTATAAGATTTGCTCAAATGTTTTGAAAAATATTCCACTGAAAAAAATATTAAAATCAGAAAATAAAGTTGCATAACATTTTTTAAAAATTAAGAGCTAAAAGGAAACTGATGTGCCATCAGCTTATTAATTTTTATCAGTGAGAAAATGGACAGATTTATTTGAAAGATTAGGGGAAAAACATGGAGTGATCACAGAACTAATGAAAATGTTGAAAACTGCTGTATCAGTCAGTAATGAATGGGAAAGACATAAAGAGCCTATTGCTTGGCAGTTGACAGGGAAAGCAGAGCACCTCATTTAATTTCAAAACTAAGTGGATATTTTGCTCTTTGATTAGCGTTATAAAGACTTTTTCTCATGAGCTGCATATCTGGATATCATAGAGCTTCTGTTGTTCACAGCTTCTTATATATACACTGGTAACTTGTGTTAAGATAAAAGAAAGCTACTGTGAACTTAGTTATAATTTTTTTGTAGTTCAGATACTGGAATGAAATTGAAGTGCCACAAGACTATTTTGTTAATGGCTTCTCCAGTTTATATTTAAAGCAGGGAATAGTTGTCAGTATCTGTTGACAATTTCCAGTGGTAAGGAATTTTTTAATGAAATAGTTTTAGACTTGAAATAACCTAAATACACAGTAAACAGTTGAAAGTAAGATTAAATGCTGTTTGCTCTGAAATACTAGGATCCTAGAGCGGTAATAACTTGTCAGCAGTAATATCCTCAAAGGTAAAATAGGCATTTTGAGTATATATACTTCCATTGGGGCAGTATGTGGAAGGGTTAAGACGTTATTTACCCCCCTTCAGGTGAAGAAAAAAAATCACTCTTTCATAGTCCTGTCAAGTTTATCTTGCCCCAGTTTTTTTCTCATATACCTAAACTGACTGACTGACTGGTGTACTATGGGATTGTTCTTTGCAGAGAGCCTTTCTACCACTCCCCCCAAACAAATTTTTAAATAAAGTTAAAAGTAAATTGACAACTACTATTTTTAACATCTTGTTTGTCTTAACTTTTCTTATTTTCTTCTGAATTTATACTGCAACATACTGTTGTTTTCTCTACAGTAATATAATCATAACATATATACTTAACTCTAATCTATTTATTTCACTCAAGTAGAAAAAGTCTTTGATATTTGATATTCTTTTTAATGCCTCTTTGTATACCGTAACTAGTTTAAAAGTTTCTTTTGGATGAACATTTAGGCAGATTTCTTTTTCATTACAGGCATACCTGGGAGATATTGTGGATTCAGTTCCAGGCCCCTATAGTAAAGTGCATATCACAATAAAACAAGTCACATGAATTTTTTTATTTTCCAGTGCATATAAAAGTTATGTTTACACTACAGTGCAGTGTGTTAACTGTGAAATAATAGTATGTCTAAAAAAACACATATGTTAATTTAAAATGTTTCATTGTTAAAATAATGCTAGCCATCATCTGATAATGCAGAGTTACTACCAACATTCAATTTATAAAAAATGCAGTATCTGCAAAGTGCAATAAAGGAAAGCGCAATAAAAGAAAGTATTCCTGTATTATAAATAATATCTTGGTGAACTTGGGCTTTTATCTCCTTAGCATAATTTCTTACAAGTAAAATTGCTTGGTGGAAGGGTGTATACATTTTAAACATATTAAATTTCCCTCCAGTGAGATTATATCAGTTTTACTCTTACACTTGTGTATTTCAGTATAATTTCCTCCTATGATAAACTGTTGATATATACCAATTTTACTATTGTTTATGCAGCTTTGCCTCTTTAAAAGATGAAACATAAATGTTTTAATTTGCATATCTTTGCTTATTAGTAAAGTGAAATATCTTTTTTAAGTTTATTTGTTGTTTTTATTTAATGAATTACTCATTTTCAAGTGGAATGGTCCAAAGATTTTTTTAAAATGCTAATGGGACACATTTGCATGTTATTTTTGTGCATGTATTTAGAATTGACAACACCCCCAAACAATGTTAAGTATAGTGATATGACTATTAAAATACACTCCATAGCAATTCATGTTAGTATACAGCTACTTTGATTACTGAATTTTAATTGACTTTAGGAGTATAAAGCATTTATTTCCAAATCCAAGTTAAGAACAGCATTGCTATAAAAGGGTATATACCTGTTAAAGAATGAAGGAACTTCCCTGGTGGTCCAGTGGTTAAGACTCCAGGCTGCAATGCAGAAGGCCTGGGATTCAAACCCTTATCGGAGAACTATTAGATTCCACATGATGCAACTACCATATGTTGCAGTGAAGATTGAAGATCAGACCTGGCACAGCCAAATAAAAATAAATTAAAAAAAAAATGAAAAGATATCCAATTTAAGTATATAAACTACAGAGTAGATTGAAATTATGCCAGGACACTAATTCCTTAATTCTAAATTTAAACTGTCAAACAGGTGTATTGGAAGTTACACACTAAGCTAATTCCAAAAGGTACTCTATATGTAGGAAACTAAAAAATTTAACCTCATTTCTCAGATACATCATTGTGAAAACTTTATGTTCTCAAGTAAAAACATCTACCAATCAATGGCTGATTTATGTCGATGTATGGCAAAAACCACTACACTATTGTAAAGTGATTAGCCTCCAATTAAATTAATTAATTATTTAAAAATCTACCTATCAAAATGTGAAAAGCTGTAAGGCTTTCCTTGCCTTTCGTACTGATAGCCTGGTATACATACTTTAAAAAAAAAAAATCACTTTCCCTCTAAATTGGTGTAATTAATACTAACCTTTTAAATTACCAATAAAACTGCCAATTAAATCACATCCTGTAAAGTTAACTTGTAAAGCTCTTTATATTTTAATGTGCTTGCTGAATTTGTGTTTCTATCATTCATTCCAGCACAGACTTCATTTTTTGGAAAGTTCCCTTTTTACAGAATACTTTGGAACCTAGGTAAAGTGGCCATTTTATTATTAAATATTCAAAGGAAATAGAAATTAAATCATATATTAAGTGTCATGAAAGGAAATCACTCCTTAGCTGTCGTTAATCCATCTTATCTGTATGTACTGTAGTCACTGCCTATTTTTTAGATAGAGCTAATGCAGGATTTCTGATCACAGAGTGTCCTCTGTTCAGTCAGTTTGAGAGTACATGTCTGAACTGTCGAGGATGAAAGAGATTGCCCCTGCCTTCCAGGATCCTAGAGTGAACTTTGTACTGGTTTAAGTCATAATTTAATCAACTGTTGGTTCTCTCATGCTAGTGTTGCCAGTTTCTTAAACTACCGCCTCCCCCCCCCGCCCCCGCCCCAAATAGTAAAATATTGGATGCTCACCACCATCGGACTAGGGCTCTGGTATTTACTCAGGAGAAAAGACAGTTGGAAACTTAGAGTTAAAGAAAGATTGAGTCCAGAAAATTAAGTCAGAACCTGGCTTTCTGGGTTGTAACTGGCACAGTGCTGTGGTGATAGTTGTGAGTCTGATGCAGCTGAGTAAGTACTGGCTGATGCTGTGCTGTGCTTAGTCGCTCCGTTATGTCTGACTCTACGACCCCGTGGACTGTAGCCCACTAGGCTCCTCTGTCCATGGGGATTCTCCAAGCAAGAATACTGGCGTGGATTGCCATGCCCTCCTCTAGGGGATGTTCCTAACCCAGGGATCACACAGGGTCTCCTGCATTGCGGGTTGGATTCTTTACCATCTGAACCACCAGGGAAGCCCAAGAATACTGGAGTGGGTAGTCTATTCCCTCTCCTTGGGATCTTCTCGACCCAGGAATCAAACCAAGGCCTCCTGTGTTGCAGGCGGATTCTTTACCGGCTGAGCTACCAGGGAAGCCCAAGTATTGGCCAGATGAGATAATGTAGTTTAAAGTAGCAATACCCTTACGAAGTCTTTGTGTTTCCTCGGTTATTAAAACAGTGAAAAGTGAAAGTGGTTGCTCAGTAATGTCTGACCCTTTGTGACCCGAAAAGAGGGGCTTGGCAGGCATAGGTTGCAGAAAGTTGGATATGACTGAGCAACACTTTTCACATTAAAACAGTACCTTAGAGTTAAAATAAGGTGTTCCTTCCTTTCTGTTAGACTCCTGTTCCTTTAGTTTATTCAGTTTATCTCTTTAATTTTCCCTTCCTTTTCTTTACAAGAGGTAACCATGGAACTTGACACACAGGCTTCCCATGACTTCCATCTTGGATTCTCCAGTTAGTCATTGGCACTGTTCCTAATCATTTACTTCTTTTCTGCTAATTAATTCATCCAGCAAATATATATAGATTCCTGGGTATAATAGCAAAATAAAGAAGTTTGCAGTTTCCACTTAAGTTCTCATCTTAACGATGATGGATGGAAAAGGAGGAAACTTCTGACGGTGATAGGGAAATATACGGGATGATGAGCAGTGGAGTGAAAGAGTTGCTTGCAGGCACCACTTTAGAAAGTGTCATCTGGGAAGGCCTCTATAAAAGGATGAAAAGAAACCGGAAATGGACAGAACAGTGAAGGTAAAGCCCCAGAAGGCAAAAACAAACTTTGCATACATGAGAAGTAGAAGTATACAAATTAGTATTTCTGTCACAAGGAGAGCTTGACAAGCCTAACTTGGCTAGCTAGAGCTTTTCCTTTCTCTGGTCTGCCTGTCTTGCTTTGTTCTTTGATTGTGTATTAAGAGTTTACAGATCTAATCAAGACAAGTAGGTTATGAAGAAGGAAATGAACTGAACTTACTGATGCTGTGTCATTGATATGAGAGTGATAAAAGTCTATTATATACCATCAGGTTTTCTAAACCAAGCTCAAGTTCTATCAGACAGTGAACCATAATCTACTAGTTAATGTGCATGAAATCATGTCCACCTTTCTATTATAATGACTTGGCTCTGGGATATTTCATCTGTGTTATTTGTAAAGAATTGTGAATGAATAATCCTTAAAGTAGTGTAACTCATATATGTTCTTCATCCCTTTTTTACAGTCACTTGGGCATGAACTATCATTTCATTTGATTGTCTTGGCCTGAATTTCAAAATAGACACCTTGCTCTCTTTTTTCTAAAGGTACACTATGACCTCTTTCTCCCCCTTTGGGAAAAGAATCAGTTTGAAATCTTAAATGTTTTAATCGAGTTATTTGGTCCTATTGAAAAATATTTATTGACTCTGCTCTTGTGTTATTTTCAGAGTGGAAAGTTGCTTTAAGTATATTAAATTGCATTCTTTCTTGTATGAGCTGAACTTTCTGTACCCATTGCTGTAGTTAACATTTCAAGCATGCCTAACTGAAATGTTGCATTTCCAAGAAAAGTTTTCAGCCTGTCATTCTGACCTGAAATAACAAAATAAGATAAATTAGCAATCTAGTCAGGAACCTAGCCATAAAGGGCCATATGTCATTTCTGATTAAGTGCACACACCTTGACCCTTATCTTTCTACTTCTTTCTTTTCGGAAGTAAGATGGATAGACAAGTTCTTGGTGTAGGTTCTGGTCAGCCTCTCACATGAGATTCACAAACCTGGAAAGCAAGTGAGCTGGAGATGGGACTGTGTGGGGCATGCAACCTTGATGACTGCCATGTCTTAACTGTGGTATATGGCTGAGTCACATTCATAGTTCACATATTGACCAAAAGGTCAGTGATTGAGTCTTGAAATTAATATTTGGCAAAGACCAAAGTTAAAAAGTTCCAGCATAGGATACAAGTTCTAAAATACATGACTAATTTTTACTCCACAATTATATTTTGTTACATCAATTGCATTTAAAAATTGTAGTTCAGAATCGTTAATTTCTCAGTTTTGTCAACTGCCCAATTGCCCCCACCCTCAAGTTAAACTACTTATTTAAGGTATTAAATAGTCACTGTCAACTATACAGCAGAGACCAACTCATGATTAATCTGCTATCACATCATTAACTCCATTAGTAAGTTAACAGCAGTTCCTCTTTAACTCCTGGATTTAAAGTTTTGGGGGTCAGTGGTGATAAAATTTTGTTATTCTCACAGACTGAAACTGCACTATTGGATAATGTTTTCAAAAACAAACCTAAAATATGATGCCATGTTTATTTTTTCTAGTGTTTTTTGCATGGATTTATTGCATCACACATTTGATTGAGAAAACAATTATCAGTAAATGTAGGTTCTAGAAATGTGGCAATGAAGTGATGTGACTGGCTATCAAGATAAAAATATGGCTTCTGAATTTCAAGTTACATATTGTTTTTAGTTGCATGCACATTCACTCCAATTTCAGCATCTTCTCTGCAGCAGAAAGAGGATCTTTACAGCAAGTATCACATAGGAAATACTTGTATTCTAAAGGCAAATTCATGCTTAAACTGATGGATAGAATTCAACATGTAAAGCACATGGGGAAATTTTCACTCCAAGTTACATCTAAAATGTTTATTTGAAAGAGAACATTCAAAGATTAATTATAAATAGAGATGCCATGCTAATTAAGTATGACCATAACCTTGTGTAATCACATAGTGATTGATTCTACGCAAGCTCTGGGTGCCACAAAGCAGACTGGAGGAGGCGTTCAACGGTTAAACCTTGCCAGGGCCTAAGGTGGAGCAGATCATGTACAAGTTCTGAGGCAGAAGCTGGACTTTAGTTCATTCCTAGTTCTTACCTTCAGTCATAAATGTACAAGGGCCCTTGTGTGCAGCTGAAGCAAGGCCCAGCTGGCAAAACTTGAGGTGGGAGCCAAGAGAAAATTTGACCTTAACTGTTAATAGGGGCTTTGTCCAAACTGAAAATTTGGGCTAGGGTAATAGAGAGCTAATGTTTCCTGAGAGATCCCCATTTCCCAGATACTGCAGTGTATAAGTTTTATCTAATTTAATTCTCTATGTCACTCATTTTGCTCTCACAGTAACCCTGCATGATGATGACTCTCATTTACCAGCAACAGAAGCTCAGTCAAGGTGAGTAACCTGGCACTCAACGCTGCAAGGAAGTGGCAGGGCCAGGATTTAAATCTGGCCCAGAGCTGTACTCTCATCTTTGCATTATCTCTCATATATGAGTGGGCTTTTTTTCTTTTTAAATCCAAAAGTATTTAAAGCTACACCAGTTTAACTGCAGCTCAAGGAGCAGAAGAATAACCCTTACTCAGTGCTTACACTGTGTCACTCAATGCTAGGCATCTTCATGTTCTTTAGTTATCTCATTTGATCTCTAAAACCAAATTACTTAGTAGGGATTATTTTCTGAATTTTCATAAACAAATGGAAAGCTGTCTCACAGCTTTAAATCCCTGGCCCAGGTGTCACAAAGTTATTTGGGTGACAGTACTAATAATTAAAATTTTTCAGTGGTGGCTGTTGGATTTCTTGCCTATTTGTTGTTCTGTCGCTCAGTCTTGTCTGACTCTGCAACCCCATGGACTGCAGCATGCCAGGCTTCCCTGTCCTTCACCATCTCCCAGAGTTTGCTCAAACTCATGCCCATTGAGTCAGTGATGCCATCCAACCATCTCGTCCTTTGTCGTCCCCTTCTCTTCCTGCCTTCAGTCTTTCCCAGCATCAGGGTCTTTTCCAATGAGTCAGCTCTTCACATCAGGTGGCCAAAGTATTGGCGCTCCAGCTTCAGCATCAGTGCTTCGAATGAATATTCAGGGTTGATTTCCTTTAAGATTGACTGGTTTGATCTCCTTGCTGTCCAAGGGACTCTCCAGAGTCTTCTCCAGCACCACAGTGCAAAGGCATCAGTTATTGCCTCTACTTCTGCTATATTGTGCACTTTCCCAAAATAGTGAAAAACATTTTTTTGTGTAAAGAACAGTGAGCTTGAGGATACATGCCCACTTTCTGTCCTTCATGGCAGAGTTTACCTCTACACTTTCTCTCTGATCCTTCATAGTTTAAACTCTCCCAACCCTAATTTCTTTCTTAGTCTGTCTTCCTGCTCCCCTGCCTCTCCAATATGTAATAGATAGTATGTCGCATTTACCAATTTTGAAAATACTCATTTTCATTTTGAGGCTCAAGCTCACATAGTGTTAATACTTTCTATGTTAAGAAAAATTATATTTTAGTGACTTTGTGACGCTAACCCAACTATAGAAGTGAGATCCTACCTTGGAATATTCAGCATTTAGCCTAGCATTACACTTAGTGTAGGGAACTCTGTAAACGTGACTCATTAAATGGTTCTGCATGTATGAAAGATGACCTTATCTTCAAAATAATAGCTAATATAGTACTTGAGTGAAAAATCCATTATGTAGCAGTGGTTATAATAAAGGAGCATTTTAGTCTTTTTACCTAGACAGAGCCTTAGAAATTAGCTACTTCAAACTACTCAAGGGTTAAGTAATTATACCAAAGTTGCACAGAAAAAGCCTGGAGCTAGAATGCTGTCTTCGTGATTCCTGGAACGGTGCTCTTTGTGCTGAGTGATACTGCTTCAGATGGTCTTAATCATCATGGGCATTCACTGGTTCTTGGTAGGATTTTACGGGTTGATGTGTGAGGTATGATACCATGTTGTCAAATTAATGAAATTTGAATCCAACTCTCACTTATAGATCAATTGCTTCGACTCTTCTGATTTTGTATCCTTAAATGTAGAATGAGGTTAGTAACTATTGTAAGAGCTGTTGTGAGAATTAAACAAGATTAGGTATATAAATCAATGAGATTGGAGCCTGCCACACAGGAATTCAGTTAATAGTGGTTATTTCTCTGATATTATTAGGCTATTTGGTTTTGCTTCTTATAAAATTGCCTTCTGAGAGTTCCTCACTTTTTTAGGAATAGTGTAATGTCACAATTTACGTTCATGAGAATAGATGTTTTTGTGTCAGGTTAAATTCCAGCTCTGGTTTGAAAGTCATTACATTGTCTTAAATGGGAAAAAAAAATTTCTCAATCTGCTCTATACTGTAATACTTTATACTGTATTTTTGTATACTACACACAACAGATGTAAAGCTTGTATTTTCAAATATCATTGCAACATCTAAAACAATTTCAACAACTGCTCATTGAAAGCCTGTTTTTTTCTTATGTCTGTCTCTTATATTCATCACCTCCCTTTCCTTAGCACATCATTCTCTCTTTTTAACCTTGTAGGTACCTTTATTATTTACTTACTTTATTATTTACTGAATCACAGTGTATTTGTTACATGCCTGTGTCTTCTTTATTCCGGAAAAGCCTTAAGGTCAGGGTCCATGTTTATTTCATCTTTCAGTTTAGTCATACCCCCAACCCTGTCTAGCCTTCAGAAAATATGCTGTCAGATAGAAAAGACTGTTGGCTAGACAGATACTACAGACCTTCATTGCTAATGATGCTCTTTGCTTTATGATGGGCGCAAGTAGTTTTTTTTTCTCTTTATTCTTATGGAGGAACACAGCATTATTAGTTACAGTAGGTGGGGGTTTCTCACACCCAGAACAGAGGTAGCTCAATGGTGACACAAAAAAGGGGTTTCTGTGATTTCTCCTAATGAGGTGACTCATGTGTCCAGGGTATTTTGGGGAGAAGGTGAGGAATCTGAGCTTCTTCTATAAATAGGCATGAGAGTGGGAGCACTGGCAGAATATCAAAAAGGTGTTCCATGTTATAGGAAAAAAAATGTTCTTTTTATTTAGAAATTAAGTAAAATTCCAAGGACGAAGGAGTTATCCAGGTGGCGCTTGTGGTAAAGAACCTGCCTGCCAACTCAGGAGACGTAAGACACAGGGGTTCAATCCCTGGGTCAGATGATCCCCCGGAGGAGGGCATGGCAACCCACTCCAGTATTCTTGCCTGGAGAATCCCATGGACAGAAGAGTCTGGTAGGCTATAGTCCTATAGAGTATAGTCCTATACAGAGTCGGACATGACTGAAGTGACTTAGCATGCACACACCAAGGACAAAGAAGAGGGACCGTCAGAGAAATTACAGAGTGACTGCTCAGGTCACTGTCCTGAAATAGAGAAATGATCCTTTCAGTGTGGTGACTGACCTCTAGCTAGAGTCGGTACTTCATAAAAGAGGCAGGAGCTTTGAGACACTTAATTGTAATCTTATCCCTTTTCAGAAATACCTCCCATACTCAAGCTGGTCTGATGTCACTTCTCATGTCACTATGCACAAGGATTAGTAGACCTTGAAATGTTATCCTATCAGTATAACTTCACATCTAGTCTCAAGATTGCACTGGCAATTAATTCCCTTGGCAACTGATCACACAGTGAGGACCGACCAGGCTCATTTGCTTCCAAGACAGCCAAATACCCTTGAAGAATAAATGCCTCTGATGCCGGAGGTCACAGCACCCAGAAAGTGTTTAGAGGAAGCAGCTGATGACCTCTCCAGTGAGTGCTGCTATTCTTGTCATATCAAAGCCTAAGTCCAACGGTTGCTGGCAATACCATGACTTCCATCTGAAAGCCCACACAACTCAATATATTGTCTTCTGGAAAAATAGTCTGCACATTGATTCTGCAGAATGTGACAGTGAGAAGATAGATGTGGTGTTTTAAGAACAGCTGCTGAGTCCCTCAGGCTATGCTAGGTAACCCTCTGGTAGGAATTCTGCTTTGCTTTGTATATTAGCCTCGTTGTTCCATTGAGGTGAAAGTTCATGAAAAGTTTGCACAGGGTGAACCCTCATAATGAGTTTAATTCTCTCTGCAGTGAGAAGGAGGACACCTTAAGAAGTACCTGTATTCCTATGGGGTGGGGTGGGGAACACCCAGGTAGACTTGTTCACTTGACTCTTTGCGACCCCATGGACTATACAATCCATGGACTTCTCCAGGTCAGAATACTGGGGTGGGTAGCCATTCACTGCTCCAGGGGATCTTCCCAACCCAGGTATTGAACCCCTGTCTGCCGCATTGCAGGTGGATTCTTTACCAGCTGAGCCACCAGAGAAGCCCTCTAACATAATTACTTGCTGCCAACAAGAAACAAAGGCCATCTCTACCACAAGCTTTCTGTAACATCTGTCTAGCCATCAGCCATTTCCTCCTTACAGTGTATTTTCTGAGGGAGAAATGTATTACAGAGGAGTGTGTATCCTTACATATTCAGTCTTGAAATTAATAGAGCCCTTCATGTAGTTCTAAATAGCTTAAGTTCTACAGAAAATCAGAAAAGGAGAAGGTACTGTGGCACGTTTTACTTTTTATTTTAATGTTATTTACTACGTGACTGCATTGGTTCTTGGCCGCTGTTCACAGGTGGTCTGTGGTTGTGGCAGTGGGGCTACTCTGGTTGCGGTGTGCGGGCTTCTCATGTAGTGGCTTCTCTTGTGGGACTTGGGCTGTGGGAGCGCAGGCTTAGCAGTTGCAGTGCACAGGTTTAGTTGCCCCGTGGCGTGTGGAATCCTCCCAGACCGGGGATCAAACTCATGTCCCCTGCATTGGCAGGCGAATTCCTAACCCCTGGACCACCAGGGAAGCCCTGTGGCACTTTTTAAATGCACAGTATCCCCAACAGTGATTATGGGGGACAGTGGGTTTCTGAGAAATTATATACTCATTTTCTGTTTTAGCTGAAAAATCTTTCAAAGATTGATAAATGTTCAAAGTAATGCTTGAGTAGGGAAATTAAACAAATTTCCAGCTTTGATTCTACTCCTCCCTGGAGAATTATATCTTTCCAGAGTCCCAAACTTCAGCAACTATTATTTCATCTCCCTCTATTTTCCTTCTCCATCCCACATAATTCTAAAATTAAAAGAAACAATTTATTATGTCATATCCTAGCAGTGGTTCAATCAATATTCTTTAAAAATACCTACTATATACCAAATACTAGAGGTAGAATCATAAAAGCCAAACTAAAAATATAGTTTAACTGGTCTGGTGACCTGCCCTACTAACAGCTTCATCTTGGAGAGATACTCCTAATGAGGGCTCCCTTCTTCTGTGATTATAGATATGCAAATGCATTAGAAAATGAGTGTGAGATAAGCAAAGAAAATAAATTACACTTAAATAGAATTCAGCCTGGGCTGGACTTCCCTTCCTTCCTCTCTCCATTCCTTCCTTCTTTCTTTTCTTTCCTCCCTTTATTTTTGAGATCTGGCTACAATATTGTTCTAGAGCACATATTTTAATTTGGTAGAAGGCATGCATAACAAAAGTGGAAAACTGTAACTGTTAGCATATATATTATTTATTCAGGTGACTAAGGAGTGATAAGTATTTTATCAAATTGCACTGTAACATTCAAGTTTCATCTGTATTCTGGCTAATTGGCCAAGAATTTCTAACTCCATAGAATGAGAAAAAAGTATATTAACTTGTAACAATAGATCACTGAACTTACTAAATTGTACCTTTCCCAATTCATATCTTCTGTCTTATGCCACAAAAATAGTACCTCCCTCAAATACATGAGCCATGCCATGCAGGGCCACCCAAAATGGACAGATCATGGCGGAGAGTTCTGACAAATGGAGAAGGGAATGACAAACTATCCCAGTATTCTTGCCTCAAGAACCCTATGAACAGTAGAAAAGGCAAAGAGATATGACACCGAAAGATGAGCCCCCCAGGTCAGTAGGTGTCCAATATGCTACTGGGGAAGAACAGAGAAATAGCTCCAGAAAGAGGGAAGAGACTGGGCCAAAGCAGAAACAACACCCAATTGTGGATGTGTCTGGTGGTGAAATTAAAAGACCAATGTTGTAAAGAAATTTATAGCATAGGAACCTGGAATATTAAGTCCATGAATCAAGGTAAACTGGACGTGGTTAAACAGGAGATGGTAAGAGTGAACATTTTAGGATTGGAATGTAAAAGTCAAGAGAGATCTGGAATAACGGGCAAGTTTGGCCTGGAGCATAAAATGAAGCAGGGCAAAGGCTAACCGTTTTGCCAAGAGAACACACTGGTCATAACAAACATCCTCTCTCAACAACACAAGAAACAACTCTGCACATGGACATCACCAGCTGGTCAGTACCAAAATCAGGTTGGTTATATTCTTTGCAGCTGAAGATGGAGAAACTCTATATACAGTCAGCAAAAACAAGACCTGAAGCTAACTGTGGCTCAGATCCTGAGCTCCTTATTGCCAAATTCAGGCTTAAATTGAAAAAGAAAAAAGGGAAAACCACTAGGTCATTCAGGTACAGGTATAACCTAAATCAAACCTTTTATGATAATACAGTGGGGGTGATGAATAGATTCAAGGGACTAGATCTGATAGAGAGCCTAAAGAACTATGGATGGAGGTTCATAACATTGTACAGGAGGTAGTGACCAAAACCATCCCCAAGAAAAAGAAAGCAGGAAGGCAAAGTGATTGTCTGAGGAGACCTTCCAAATAGCCAAGAAAAGGAGAGAAGAGAAAGGCAAAGGACAAAGGGAAAGATACACCCTACTGAATGCAGAGTTCCAGAGAATAGCAAGGAGAGATAAGAAAGCCTTCTTAAGTGATCAGTGCAAAGAAATAGAGGAAAACAATAGAATGGAAAAGAATAGCGATCTCTTCAAGAAGACTGAGATACCAAGGGAACATTTCATGCAAAAATGAGCACAATATAGGACAGAAACTGCAAGGACCTAACAGAAGCAGAAAAGGTTAAGAAGAGGTGGCAAGAATACATGGAAGAACTACGCAAAAAAGGTCTTAATGACCAAGATAACCATTATGTTGTGGTCACTCACCTAGAGCCTGACATCCTGGAGTGTAAAGTGAAATGGGCCTTAGAAAGAATTACTATGAACAAAACTAGTGGAGGTGATGGAATTCCAGCTGAACTATTTCAAATCCTAAAAGATGGTTCTGTTAAAGTGTTGTACTCAATATTTGGAAAACTCAGCAATGGCCACAGGACTGGAAAAGGTCAGTTTTCTTTCCAATCTCACAGAAGGGCAATGCCAAAGAATGTTCAAACTACTGCACATTTGTACTCAATTCACATGCAAGCAAGATAATGCTCAAAATCCTTAAAGCTAGGCTTTAGCCATACATGAACTGAGAACTACTAGATGTACAAGCTGGATTTAGAAAAGGCAGAGGAACCAGAGATCAAATTGCTGTCATTCATTGGATCATGAAGAAAGTGAGGGAATTCCAGAAAAAAGCATCTACTTCTGCTTCATTGACTACACTAAAGCTTTGTGGATCACAACAATCTGTGGAAAATTCTTAAAGAGATGGAAATACCAGACCATCTCACCTGCCTCCTGAGAAATCTGTATGCAGGTCAAGAAGCACCAGTTAGAATCATACATGGAACAATGGGCTGGTTCAAACTTGGGAAAGGAACATGGAAAGCTGTATATTGTCACCTTGCTTATTTAACTCCTGTGCCAAGTACATCATGTGAAATGCCAGGCTGGATGAAGCTCAAGTTGGAATCAAGATTGCCAGGAGAAATATCAACAACCTCAGTATTCAAATGATACCACCCTTATGGCAGAAAGTGAAGAGCAACTGAAGAGGAATCTCTTGATGAAGGTGAAAGAGGAGCGTGAAAAAGCTGGCTTAAAACTCAACATTCAAGAAACTAAGATCATGGCATCCAGTCCTATCACTTCATGGGAAATAGATGGGGTAAAAAGTAGAAACAGTGGCTGATTTTATTTCCTTGGGCTCCAAGATCACTGGGTATGATGACTGCATCCACAAAATTGAAAGATGCTTGCTCTTTGGAAGAAAAGCTGTGAAAACCTATATAGCATTTTAAAAAGCAGAGACAACACTTTGCTGACAAAGGTCTATATAGTCAAACCTATGGTTTTTCTAGTAGTCATGTATGGATGTGAGAGTTGGACCATAAACAATGCTGAATGCTAAAGAATTGATGCTTTTGAACTGTGGTACTGGAGAAGACTCTTGAGAGTCCCTTGGACTGCACGGAGATCAAACCAGTCAATCCTAAAGGAAATCGGTCCTGAATATTCATTCGAAGGACTGATGCTGAAGCTGAAACTCCAGTACTTTGGCCATGTGATGCAAAGAGCTGACTCATTGGAAAATACCCTGATGCTGGGAAAGATTGAGGGCAGGAGCAGAAGTGGGCAACAGAGGATGAGATGGTTGGATGGCATCACCAACTCGAGGGACATGAGTTGAGCAAACTCTGGGATATACTGAACGACAGGGAAGTCTGGCAGGCTGCAGTTCATGGAGTCACAAAGTCGGACACAACTTAGCAACTAAACAACAACAAAAATGCATAATTTTTTACAGGTCATTGGAAAAGAATACGACAGAATTGTTATAATGTGCTAAAAAATGGCATTTGTGTCTCATGGGCATGTGGAGAACTAGTGTGAATCCTCTTTGATCTTTGCTGGCATTTTAGCTGAAAATATTTGGACATCTTTTTTGGCAGTAGCAAAGACAGCACTCTAGTGGCTGTTTATAGTGGTCAGTTTTAAGCCACAGATAAGATAGTCTTTGTTGAAGTCAGTTCATTAATGCATAATAGGCAATATGTTGCCTTAAAAGCAAATGTGTATTTTTCTCATATCAAAAAATCCCCCTGGTTTGTGAACATCAAAGACATTTAAAAGTGGTCTACATTTTCTTTTCCAGTTGATTCTGTGTTGAGAATACTGCAACCCTCTGAGTTTTAGCAGTTTTTTTGAATAAAAGGAATTTTTCGTGATATAGGTGATACTGTAACTACTCAGATGTCTCAAGCTTTCAAGGGCTGAGTACATTTGCTAATTTGTTTGCATTTCTTATTCCAGTTATAAGAATTCAAAGACATGAAAAGTCTTGTGAAAAATGCATAAATAATGCAAGAGTCATCTTCAAGTGGGTTGTCAGAAAGGGTATAAATTATTGCTAATACAATTATGAAAACTTAAACTGAAAAAAGTATAACTGTCTCAAATTTATCCAGGCAGTTATAAAAGAGTACATGAGGGAAGGTTTCCCCTGAAATACGTTTTTTTAACTCAATAAAGTCTTTTCCCCCCAGCTTTATTGAGTATAGTGATGTAAGTTTCAGGTGTAAGAAGTATTGGTTTGATACACTTAAATGTTGCAAATATATGCAAAATGATCACTGCCAGAATATTAGCTATCATCTCCATCATGTCCTATAATTATCATTTCTTTTTTGTGGTGAGAACTTTAAGATCTACTCTCTTAGCAGCTTTCAACTACATAATACAATATAATTAATCATTAGATTCCCAGAATTTATTCATCTTATAAGTGGAAGTTTGTACCTTTTGATCAACATCTCCCCTTTGCCCTGTCCCCATCATTGCCTGGTAATCACTATTTTAATCTCTGTGTCTATGCCTTTAGCTTTTTTAGATTCCACATGTAAGTGATATCATACAGTATTTGTCTTTTTCTGATGTGTTTTGCTTAGCATAATGCTCTCAAGCTTCATCCATGTTGTCACAAATGGCAGCACTTTCTTCTTTCTTGTGACTGAATAATATTCCTTTATACATGTAAACCAGAGATTACTGTGAATAGTTATATGCCAACAAATTGGCTAACCTAGAAGAAATGTGTAGATTTTTAGAAACATATGCCTATCAAGACTGACTTATAAAAAATAAACTAAACAGATCCATAATGGCTAAGAAGATTGAAGCGGTGGTCATGCACCTCTCATGCCATATGGCTCAAAGTATCTCAGTTCCCCAACTAGGGATTGAAGTTGGGCCATGGCAGTGAAAGCTGAGTATCCTAACCACTAGGCCATCAGGAAAAATCCCCCCTTTATCTTTTATGAATATGCTGTAGGTTTTTGCTTTGTGGCTACCATGAGGCTGACATAGAACATCTTGTACATATAATAGTCTACATAGATACCAGTTTAGCTTCAAGCACCTACAAAAACTCTTTTACTCCCCCTTTTACATTTTGATGTCACAGCTTACATCTTTTTATATTGTATATCCATTAAGAAATTACTGTTAAATATAACTTTTTAAGAATACTTTTTTCCAGTATCTTTTCTATTAGAGTTAAGTAGTTAACATACTGTTATAGTATTAGAGTATTCTGAATTTGACTATATGTGTAATTTAACCAGTGTGGCATAAACATATTTTCATATGTTTCATGTTACTAATTATCACCCTTTCATTTCAGCTTGAAGAAGTCCTTTCAGCATATCTCGTAAATTAGGTATGGTGGCGAAGCTACGTCATTTCTGAAGGGCAGTTTTGCTGGGTCAGTTATTCTCGATTGGCAGCTTCTTTCAGCACTTCGTATACACGGTTTCATTCTCTCCTGGTCTGTCAGGGCTGTACTGAGAAATCTCTTCGTCTCATGGAATTTCCTTTCTGTGTATTTGTCTATTGGATTCTTCAGTTTCCTCAGTGTATTCTCCAGCTCCAAAATTTCTGTTTGGTTCATTTTTATGTTTTCTATCTTTCTGTTGAACTTATCATTTTATTTTTCTGTCGTTTTCCTAATACTGTTGAATTACATATCTGTGTTCTTTTATAGTTCTCTGAGCATCTTTAGAACAATTATTTTGAGTTGTTTATTGGGCAGTTCTTGCATCTCCATTACTTTGGGGTTTGTTACTGATGGCCTGCTGTGTTCCTTTGATGGAGTCATGATTCCCTGGTTCTTTATGGTCCCATGTAGCCTTTCATAGATGTCTCTACATTTAAATAACTAGTCACCTCTTCCAGACCTCGTGGACTGATCTCAGCAGGGGAAGACTTTCACCTGTGGGTTGGAGTGCACTGTGTCCCTGGGTCTAGTGGTACCGAGTGTGGGGACACATGGTGGCAGTGGGTTCAGGGGTGCATGATGTCTCTTCGACTCATGCTCCTGAGGTCCACAACACGAACAACTCTGTGGTCCTTGGGAACACTGTGGGAGGCTGCAGTGGCTGCACGAGCTCTTGGGGTCCTCAGTCATGCCTCCAGGTCCAGCAGCTAGTGACCAGGCCAGACGGTGATGGTGGCTAGAGCCAGTAGTGTGCATATGCCTGCCTGCTGCAGGTGCCTGTGGAAAAGCTTGATTCAGCTGCAGACACACATCTAGTGGCGGGGGCCAGAGTGTGCAGCAAGGGCTGGAGGAGACCCTGGCTGCTGGCACGCTCTCCTGTGACTACATAGTCTCCCCACTGCAGGGGAGGACAGCACTGTAGGTCAGGCCAGGAGTATGCAGATGCACAGCTAGAGGGAATAGCTACAGGTAGTGTGGTGGGGGTGTGCAGGCCAGGGACAGAAGACAGGGCCTGATCTAAGACCACCAGCAGTTATGGGGACCTTGGGTGTCAGCATGCCCGTCAGTGGCTGTATTGTCCCCCATCGGATGTGGACACTGTGGTGGACACTGGTGACAGGTGTCAGGCTAGTGGTGTTCAAATACAAAGCTGGAGTGGCTATATGCAGTACACTCGAGGAAGAGGATGTAAGCTGTGGGGTCTAGGCTGGCATCTTGCACTCATGTAGCCAGAGGCCTGGGCTGGCCACCAGTACAGTCACTTTAAATGATGACTGCTTTTCTTCCTTGTTCCTAACTGTTTGTATGTGTCTCAGCTTTGTCAGTCTCTGGGTGGGGGTGAAACTGAAATGGGACCTTCGTAAGGTACCCTGAAGGCTGGGGGAGGTGGCTGCTCACTCTCTCCAGTCTTACTTTCCTGGTGAGGGGAACTGTTTCTGGTTGTCCTGTTTTCTTTCTAGAAGTTCTCTTCTGGCCCTGAGTAATGTTATCTTGAAGAATGGGATAATGCAGGCAAATGAAGCTCCTTTCTTTCCCTTGTGAGCTTATTCTTGGATTTTTGCTCTCCTACCTTGCTGAATGGACTCCAGAGCTCTCCAGAGCTGTTTCTGTTCCCAGAGAGCTGGCTTATTGCTGATCTTTATTGGGGGATGGAGGGTGGGGCTTTCTGCATCACTGTTTTGGTAATATCTCTCCTGCCATCACTTCAGGGAGTTTGTGACAAAGGCCCTGCACTTACATGTGTGTATGCTTTTTCCTAGAGAATTAATTCATATTGTTCATCGGATTTTCAAAAAGGCTGGGGAAAAGGTTAAGAATGATTACACCATATGACGTATAAAATATTTCTTAAATGAATACTTGCATTGGACTCTATTTCTTCTTGAAAGATTTAATATGCACCATTTCTTCTAGAAAGGTGTCTCCTTTAGAAATTCCTCAGCTAACAAAGCTGAGAGTCTGTTATTTCACTATCAGCAAATGAATGAACATTAAAAAAAACTGTTTTCTTTCCCAGAGCTCCCTGCTTCCCTGTTCTGGAATCTTTCACATCTGAGAAGCAAAGTACTCCTGAATGTCTCAGGAGCTACACAGACAAGTTATGGCCCCAACACTTCAGGGCCATTTGTCCCTCCAGACATGAAGCCCTGGCTCTGCTGTAGTCAGGAACACAGCCGTCTAGGTCTTCAGTCCGCACAAGGCCCACCTCTCGTGGGGCTCACTCTCTCTTCTTTTTAGTGCTTTGAGAGCAAACTTAATAAAGAATACAGAAAATTCCTGGTGAGCTACTTGTATCCCAGGTGCCATCTATTTTGGCGGTCATGGGACTGTCCACTCTGATGCCTGCCACACCCTGCAAGGGGGGAGCAGCCTCCAGATCCTGAGCAGTTCCAGCCCCTGTGGGGCTCGGGCTCCTGATGGGGTGTGAGGACTGCTCCCTCCAGCCTGTGCTGGATCTGCAGCCCCACTGAGGCCCAGGTTCAGCTGCAGAGGCTCTGGCTCCTCCTGAGGCCGTGGGAGGCTGGGGAGTGCAAGCGCGCAGCAGAAGCGAACTCTGCCCACTCCTTTACTTCGGCGCTCTGGCACCTTTTGCCCCAACAGTCAAGCTTCCCATGGTTGAAAAAGAAACTCCTCCATTTCTCTCTGCAGCAGCTGGTTCCTCTTTTCTGCATCTTCCCATGCCCACTCTGAGCGCCTCAGCTTCATTCTGCCTGGCTCTGCTCCGCAGCCAGCAAGCAACTCTGTCTCTTGGTCCAAGGAAGGAACTGGTGAGGAAGGAAAGCTAGAGGAGGGGAGGGAACAGGGTGGAGGGGAGAGGAGGTGGCATAGCCTGAAAACTTCCAGTTGATAACCTAACTTTGAATTGATCTAGAATGAAACCCTTTTTTTCCTCCTAAGCTGCAAGTATTTGAAATGCTCACTGCTGTCTTTGGGGTGGGAAATTAGCATAACTTCCTTTTCTCTCAGTCAGGTCTTCCAGCCTCCCAGTGGGGTTTCTCTTTGAAATAAGAGTCGAGTGTGTGGAAGGGATTCAGGAGCAAGACTTGAAGGCCAAGAAGAAAAGCAACCAGCCTATTTCCCATCCAAAGAGTAACCAGATACAGCTGTAACTTTAGACTGAAGTGCTTGGGAAAATGATTCTTATTATTATTTATTATTTTTTAAGAAACAAATGTAGACTGCTGAGGACAGGGCCTAAATCTAGCTTTGATGATATAGTCCAGTATACCGTGTAAAATTTAACAAGCTAGTTCATTTAATTTCTTAGGGAAAAAACTTAAAATTAATCTTTAAAAAAACCAAAATGATTATGTATCAATTTAGAAATACAAACCAGAGATTCTCAAACACCCAGAGGATGCAATAGACTTACGGCCTGTTCGTATTTCCTTCCATATTGACTACATTCAAGTTTGAGCAATTACTGAAGGAAGTTATAATTCTCTGGCATTTTGACTACCTGTGGGAGCTATAATAAGATGTCAGCTGAAACAGGAAACATCCTATAAATCCCCCTTGTATGACTGGAATTGAGTGTAGTTTATGATGTTTGCAATAGTCATGTAACTTTGTTGGGGGGAGCAAGTAAATTACATTGTAAGTTACATATTACCAAATAGCCTCTGCTGAATAATAACCTGTTTTGTATATTTGTCACCTCTTTGTATCAGCAGCCTATGTCTGCACTGTAGTTAACACACAATCAACTGTGAGATATTGAAATGAAGAAAAAATAGGCATTTAACACTGAGTTTGTGAAAGTTTATATGTAATGGGATTTCCCATGAGCAAATTATACCAAAAAAGATATACTACATTTTCTTAGTTTGAATAGAAAAAAGTTAGGTGACTTAAAAACTAGGGACTATGCCAAGAATATGGTTTATTGGCTCAATATATTTTTTCAAGGAATTATTATTTATGAACCTGAAGGATTACTATGCCTTGTCTTTCTTTTAGCTCATTCAAAAGAATTTCAACAGTTGAAATTCAAGAATTTCAATAGTTATTTTTTAATTACTATCCCTGGAAAACTAACCTTGAAAAAAGAAAGGAAAAAATAAACTATTACATTTTTTTGAGTCCAATCCATTTGAAAACCCTGTGTTGGAGTTACCATATATGTGGGTTTGAACCAAACTCTTTTTGTTCAAGTCGTCTGTGCAGTTCAGATTCAGGATACCTGTAGTGCCAGTCCCGCCTGACTTTGCATCTCCAGCCTATGACCTAAGCAAGTTGTTGTTGCTGTCCAGTTGCTAAGTTGTGTCTGACTCTTTATGACCACATGGACTGCAGCACACCAGGCTTCCCTGTCCTTCACTATCTCCTGGAGTTTGCTCAAATTCATGTCCATTGAGTGGGTGATGCCATCTAATTATCTTATTCTCCATTGCCCCCTTCTCCTCCTGCCCTCAATCTTTCCCAGGGTCTTTTCCAATGAGTCAGCTCTCTGCATCAGGTGGCCAAAGTATTGGAGCCTCAACTTCAGCATCAGTCCTTCCAATGAATGTTCAGGACTGATTTCCTTTAGGACTGACTGGTTTGATCTCCTTGCAGTCCAAGGGACTCTCAAGAGTCTTCTCTAGCACCACAGTTAGAAAGCATCAATTCTTTGGCATTCAGCCTTCTTTATGGTGCAATTCTCACATCCGTACATGACTAGTGGCAAGACCATAGCTTTGACTGTATGGACCTTTGTCAGCAAAATGCTGTCTCTGCTTATTAAAATGCTGTCTAGGTTTGTCATAGTTTTTCTTCCAAGGAGCAAGTGTCTTTTAATTTCATGGCTGCAATCACTGTCCCCAGTGATTTGAGACCTTAACAAGGGTGGATGTAGTTGGAATGAGATGTGCAAGTGGAAAATCAGAATTTCAGTATCAAATGTGTTGAAACACAAATTCAACGTTTTAACAATCTGCATCTGTTTTCATTCATGATCCTTGCTCTGAGTGTTGTACAATTCTAGCAAGGCATTTTGTGAATCCAAGAACAGACTACAAAGCCCAGAAGCTACAGGACTGTCAGCTGATGGGTTCAGACTTAAGTGAAATGCATTTCTGCTGAGTATTGAAGGAATGCTACCTCATGACTGTATGCATTATGAATAAATTAGGGAGGGCCCCGTAAAAATAGGGGGGAAACCTACAAATCACATTCAAGAAAATTAAAAAATAATAAAGAACTCCTTGCCTGAGACCTTTACACTGACCCTTTTAGGATATCTGCATTTCTTATGTGCTGTTGTCTAGAGTATACTGTAGCTTAAATGATAATGCAAAAATTCAGTAATGATTCCTGTATTATTTTGTGCATAACACCTAGGCCTTCTGTCATTATCAGGTTGAATCCCAATCTTCTACAGCTGAAAAATAACAGTTTCCTATTTATTTCTTTACAGCTTTCTTAAGAGCCAGCATTCTACAGAGAGGATATTATACTAGGAAAGCTCGACTCTTAACATATTATTTCCTGGTGGAGGTAACCACTTTTCCTCCAAACTGAGGAGGCAGTCTTAGGTGGACAAAACAAGAAGGAATTGGATGCTAAAACAAGTTTTCCCTGTGCTCCCCAGTCATCAATACTTAGGTTGACAGCTTGACTCCATTTTGCTTGCCATGTAAAGGTACAGGGTAGAATTAGGGTCATCTTCATTTCAAATATCTAAAGATGTTTCCCAGGTGAATTTAGAGTACATAAAGCAACCACTAAATGCCCTTTTATCATCTTTCAGCTCATGGGAGGTGCAAGTTTGTATGAAAAGTCTGATTCCTCGGGAGGCCCTAGGAGATCAAAAGCTACCAGGGCAAGTATTCCCTATCCAAGGCCTGGGACGGTGGCTGTGACTTGGTTCCCATGTCTCCAGGCCCTAAGGCACAGGAGATCAACTCTGCAGCAAAGCCAAAAGGGCATGAGACTACGTTAATGCAAGTTGGGCTTGGAAAGTGTAAACACAAAAATATGCACAATTTTCTTTCTTTTAGAATAAGTATGGTACAGTCTGTTAATTGGTTAATATATGATTTTTCTTCTAGTGTATTCCACTTAAATAATTTTTCCATGTTACAAAGTAATACTTGTTTATTGAAGGAAACATATATTTACTGAAGAAAATCCATATTTATTCAGGAAAAATACAGACAAGGAAAAAACACAAATGTGAAATCACCCTAAATTCCATGTTTATTAAC
This sequence comes from Dama dama, assembly GCF_033118175.1. Taxonomy (NCBI): domain Eukaryota; kingdom Metazoa; phylum Chordata; class Mammalia; order Artiodactyla; family Cervidae; genus Dama; species Dama dama. The sequence continues at coordinate 17,203,226 of NC_083713.1, forward strand.
AGTTTATCATTTTACATTTTTATCATTAATATTTTATCTATAGATAAAAAAGATATCTATATATATAATATACATACACACATGTATATGTTTTAGAGCTATATGCATTTCTGTATCTATATTTATATCTATGTCTACCCCATACATCTGTTGATCCATTGATCTCTTGATCTAATTATTTCAGTATCAATATATGCTTACTTCGTATCATAACTTTTTAAAACTTAAAAGTTCGATAACTTTTTAAAACTTAACATATCATGAACATTTTTCCATGTCATTTTCTCCCACTACTGTATAGTCTACTAAATCATTTTTAATGGTTCAACTTCATAGTATTCCATGTGCCATACTTTTACCAATCCCCTGTTGTTTTATTAAGGCCCATATGCAGAAGTGGAATTATGAGCCATAATTGTAAGGCTTCTGCTATTCAGCAACATTCTCCTCAAATGGTCTCTTCCTGTTTCTACTTCCACCTGCAGGATTTGAAAGGGCCTGCTTCCACGCCTCATTACTGAACATTGCTCTAAAACCCTTACAAGGTGTTCTTGTCTGAACAGCTCAAAGTATCACAGACATCCACTTAACAATATCGTCTACTTAGACAAGGGAGTGGAAAGGGTTGTTATACTTATTTTAGTGAAAAACATTCAATATTGGACTGAAGTAGGAACTAAGGTTAGGTCAAGCGAAGACCATGAATTGACTCCTGATCAGCTGACTTCCCAGTTATATTTCTTTCATTTTAGCTATATTGCCAGAATTTCATTTAACTGTATATTCAAAGAACTGTTATTTTAGTTGAGTGTCATGGTTCATTTTGTAATAGTAATACATTTTTTCAGTTTAGAGTTTCAAAATGGATTCTAATTTAGTTCAGGGCAACTTCAGGACAAAATAGGCTTTTAAGAGACCTGTAAAAAGAAACTAAAATAAATTCCTATATATCTAAATATCCTTTAAGTCAAATTGGTAAGTATAAAGTAATTAAAAAATAGATTAAATTTCTGACAATCCCCGTTGAGTTAAGAAAATTATACTGGTTAGAAAATGCATTGTACTGAACACAAAATATTTGAAAAATAGCTTGAAAGTTTTGCAAAGTCTACAATGTATCAGAATTTACTCAATCCTAATTTTGTTGCATTTTCAAATATTAACCTTTGAATTTAAGAGTATCTTCACAAACCAAGAGGAACTATCTCTAAAGGGCTGCTACATAAAATATATGGTATAAATGCTGTGTGCTGAAGGACAGATTTACTCTAGAAGTTACTGTAAAATGGAATAATCTGCATTTGATTGATATAGAATCTCAACAAAAACACATAAAATTTCAATACGGGAAGAAAGCATTTAACGATAGGGGTAGGCACAGTCTGGGTGGAGGTAGGTGTCGCCTGGTGACCACCTGCCATTTTTGCATATGCGCTTACCTGTGATCAGTTTGTCTTCTTTGATACTCATCTCTGACTTCCTTCTTTTATTTCCCCTTTTCTATATACTTTAATCTTTTCTTGCTCTTTTCATGTCAGTCTTTATTTTAGGTTATCGAGGTTTCCATAGTCTTTTCCAGTGGAGGAGAAAGAGGGAATATGCTTCTAATTGTGATTCCTTATACTAACTCACTTTATCTCCAATGGAACATTCCTGAGTGTTTCTCTCAAACAGGTAAAAGTATAATAAATATAATAAATGAATAGATAGCATCACTAACTCAATGGACATGAGTCTGAGCAAACTAAGAGACAGTGAAGGATGGGGAAGCCTGGCATGCTGCAGTCCATGGGGTCATAAAGAGTCGGATACGACTTAACAGCTGAACAACAAAATGTATAATGGAAGGAATCCTTAGTACCATTTTGCCTGCAGCATCATCCTTCAGCTGTAGGTGTGAAAGAAGAATACTGTCCTGGAATTAGTGATATTAAATGGACTGGGTCAGGGGTCTGAAAGCCCTGCATCCAAATCCAAACCTACTATTCAGCAATTCCTTGCTAGGGGACTGACTTAAAACTCAGTGTCTTTGAAATAGATAAGATAATGTAGCTCCATCATTTAGCCCAGACTTTGGCATACAGAAAAACATTTTTTAGGAGGTAAGATAAACGATCATTTGGGACTCTTATTGTTGACTCCACTAGGTGTTACTGGGAGTTACTTTGCCCTTTTACAGTTAAACACCATTCCACTGACTGCAGAAAATCCAGTGTTTCCCCACAAATTTCCGTGAATTCCCAAGGAGCTTATGGTCATGGTTACCTATGGCTCCAGTCTCCTGCTTCTGTCAAATGATATGTTAAGGGACTCACCATCCTGTGAAAGTGTCCATGTTTTGTGACACTTCCATCCTGTCACCCAGTGATTTTCTTTACTTTCATGCATACACAAAAATTACAAAAGATATTTATTTGTATGTAGAAAGCTTGACTGAAGTTTCTGGTAAAGGGATTTATATTATAGACATGCTAACTTACAAATGAAATGTTGGATACTCTTGATTTTGAAAGTTCCTTGGTCATTTTTGAAAAGTAGGCTCTGGTTTCTGTGAAATGATGATAAATAGTAAGACCTAAATCATAGGATTGTGGTGAGGGCTGAATGAGATAAACCATGAAAAACACTTAGAACAATGCCTGGCGGGAAGTGGTCAGCTACGGCTGCTACTCTCACTATCATCATCACGGTCGTTGTTATCTGCCCCGCTGCCGTGTGGCCTGGCCCTCCTCTCCCTTCTTTATCTTCTCTCTTTCTTCTGCACCCCCATTTATGTTTGTTGTCTTGGCAGCTGCTGACCTTTAGCTCTGGCATTCATCCAAGGTGGCTTGGAAAACACTTCCTAAACTGAGATAGTTTCCTTTCTAAGGAGAATTCTGCAGCTAGCTGTTAAGATAAATGTGCTGGCAGTTTTTTCGCCTATAGCTTATATATTTTAAGCATATAGAATAAGTTTATTTAATAAGGTAGGCTCCAGATATATCTTAAATCAAGGTCAAATTCATCCCTGTTTCTTATACCTACTAAGTTCTCAGTTTATTTGTTGACCCAATAGTGTGTTTCCTATCTTTGTACGAGAGTGTATACTCTTTGATGGCGAGATTGCGTCTGACACATTCTGATCTGACACAGAGACTTTCGTGTAGTGGATGTAATAAATAACGACTGATTGACTCCTTTTTCCACCATCGTGATTGACTCTTTTCTTTGCTGTCTCTTTTACAAAACTTTCAGGTGATTTCTGGCCAAGAAACAAAAGCAGAATCATTTCATTCTCCTTAAACTGTAAATGAAAATTCATAACACAATCAGGTGTATCTCCAAGAGGAGAAACTGATGAAGAACCAGGCTGCATTTGTAAGGAATTGCACATCCAAGACTCATATTTATGCTCTATCAAGTTCACTAGCATTTTACCCTGTTAAGCTAAAAAACTGCCACTACCAATATGGTTGGACATATTTTATTGGGAAAATATTTTTTTAAATGTATGCTTCTGCACTAATAGGTTGATTCAGCAATAAATATGTGAGACCTTTTGTTTAAAAAAATATGAATAGATGGAACAATATTGAATATATTCAGTTCTAAGGAAGAAAAGTATTTTTAAGAAGACCCAGCAATTTTTTTTTTTTAAGGTAGCATGGAAGTTTTAATTTAATGGTTCTCTCATAGAAGGAGAGGAAGAAGTGATGATGATGATGCAGAGACCACCAGTCTGCACCAGCTGAGCCCATCTGCAGAGGGCGTTCTGCAGACACCTTGCTGCAGCTCGATTCCCAGCCACACAGGAGCTGAAGAGACCTGCGTGGGAGCAAGTGGTCTGCAAGGTCTGCAGTGTGGGTGCACATGTCCGGTGGTGCAGGTCTGTGTGGATGAGTATGTGATGTGCAGCAGCGGGGCGGGGGGGTGTTGAGGAGGTGGGGTGAGGGTGGTACTCTTTTCATCCTTGTGTCTAGCTGAGCCTCCTTTGGATGGCTTTGAATGCATTTGGCCTTTTAAAAATCTTGTAAGTATCCTACCAGCCTCAGGCCTAATACAGTTTAGAGCATTTTATTTGAAAGAGGACATTTACATAATTCTTAGAATTCAAGGATTAATCTTTATCATCTGCAAAAACCAGGGATTTAACACATATTCTGCTTTTCCTGATATTTCCTGAGATATCCATGATATTGCCTGAGATATCCATGATATTGCCTGAGATATTGCCAAAGAATGTTCAAATTACCGCACAGTTGCACTCATCTCACATGCTAGCAAAGTAATGCTCAAAATTCTCCAACCTAGGCTTCAACAATGCATGAACTGAGAACTTCCAGATGTTCAAGCTGGATTTAGCAAAGGCAAAAGAAGCAGAGATCAAATTACCAACGTCCGTTGGATCACTGAAAAACCAAGAGAATTCCAGAAAAACATCTGCTTCGTTGACTATGCTAAAGCCTTTGACTATGTGGATCACAACAAACTGTAGAAAATTCTTGAAGAGATGGGAATACCACACTGCCTTACCTGCCTCCTGAGAAACCTGTATGCAGGTCAAGAAGCAATAGTTAGAACTAGACATGGAAAAACAGACTGGTTCAAAATTGGGAGAAGAGTATGTCGACATTGTATGCTGTCACCCTGCTTATTTAATTTATATGCAGAGTACATCATGTGAAATGCCGGGCTGGATGAAGCACAAGCTGGAATCAAGATTTCCAGCATAAATGTCAATAACCTCAGATACGCAGATGACACTACCCTTATGGCAGAAAGTGAAGAACTAAAGAGTCTCTTGATGAAGGTGAAAGAGGAGAGTGGAAAAACTGGCTTAAAGCTCAGCATTCAAAAAACTGAGATCATGGCATCCAGTCCCATCACTTCGTGGCAAATAGATGGGGAAATAATTGAAACAGTGACAGACTTTATTTTCTTGGCCTCCAAAATCACTGCAGATGGTGACTTTAGCCATGAAATTAAAAGACATTTGCTCCTTGGATGAAAAGCTATGTCCAACCTAGACAGCATATTAAAAAACAGAAACATTACTTTGCCAACAAACGTCCGTCTAGTCAAAGCTGACTACTTTGACTACTGGTTTTTCCAGTAGTCATGTAGGGATGTGAGAATTGGATCAGAAAGAAAGTTGAGTACTGAAGAATTGATGCTTTTGAACTGTGGTATAGGAGAAGACTCTTGAGAGTCCCCTGGACTGCAGTGATATCAAACCAGTCAATCTTAAAAGGAAATCAGTCCTGAATATTCATTGGAAGGACTGATGCTGAAGCTGAAACTCCAATACTTTGGCCACCTGATGTGAAGAACTGACTCATTGGAAAAGACCCTGATGCTGGGAAAGATTGAAGGCAGGAGGAGAAGGACAGAAGATGAGGTGGTTGAATGGCATCACCGACTAAATAGACATGAGTTTTTGAGTAAACTCCGGGAGTTGGTGATGGACAGGGAAGCCCGGCATGCTGCAGTCCATGGGGTCACAAAGAGTCAGACATGACTGAGCGACTGAACTGGGAAAAAAAATGTAGAATGAGGAGTGAGTTATTAGTGTGGTGTTTAGTATGATGGAGTAACAAACGGCACTGGTGAGGAGGAAAGTCAAGGAGAAATATGGAAGGAAGAAAAGAAGGGAAGAAAGAAAAGGAAGGAAACAAGGAAGAAGGAGGAGAAAGAGGTATGTTGTGGGGGGAGATTCTGAGGCCTGCTATGAATTTACTCAGTATTCACTGTGGTGGGAGTAGTGTCTGGGAACGGAAGGGGATCAGATATCTGGTTACTTTCTTTTGTTTTTTGAGATGTAATTGACATACAACATATGAGTTTCAGGTGTACAACATAGCAATTTGATATTTGTATATATTGCATAGTGATCACCATAATGTGTAGTTAACATCTGTCACCAAATATAGTCAAGATTCTTTTTCTTGTAATGAGAAACGTTCTCCTAGAAACTTTCAAATATGTGATACATTATCACTAACTGTAGTACCGTGTTGTATATTATAGCCCTGTGATTTACTCATTTTGTAACTTAAAGTTTGTATTTTTGCCGGACACTTTCTAATTATGGCATTACTTCATTGGATTCCAAGGGCCACAGAATCCAGCTGTCCTGTCTGATCTGTTCATCACTGTAAACTCCTGGAATAGAACAGTGCCTAGAATAGAGTAGATACTTTGTGAATATTTGTTGAATGAATGCATTCACTTTTTTCATAAAGACATCATTTTATCTGTGTTTCCCATATTTAAAGTAAACAGTTCTCCTCATCCAGCATGCTAACTTGTGGCTGAAAGACTCACAGAAAGGGCTGAGCTGACCTCCCTTTTCTGGAATCCCAAACCAGGGAGGATAATAGGAATCCCTGGGCTCCACCTAGAAGAGGCACAGATCACAGACCCGTTTACCCTTTCTAGTCCAGGAGAAACAAACAGCAGAAAGTCTCGGAGTGAGAATTTCCAATTTAGCTTGCCAATCCCTCCACACGCCCTTTGTAGGAACCGTGGAGGTGGTCTCCTTGGTCATGAAGTTACCGCTGGCTGAGGTGACTCATCTAAAGCCAGAAATCACCTCATTGACAAGCACTAGAACTATTATTACACAGAAAAATCCGTTGTTAGTTCCATATGTTTCTATGAAGATTATCTCTTACACAGAGAAGAATGGGCAGTTATTAATTACTTATTTCCTTTGATGAGAAAATACCAGTATTGAGTTCAGAATGGGATAGGTGGGGGAAATGTCCATGTTATATCTGGGAAGAGCAGGTATCATTAAAAGAGAGATACTTGGACAGGTAATGTGCCCACCTAACAAAGGCACGGGGCATTTTTAGGATGAGGAGAGAGACTTTCTCAGACAAAACTAGTAATCATCATAACAGCTAACGTTGATCAGACCAGGCACTGTTCTAATTGTTTACACATATTATCTCATTTAAACCTCACAACAACCTCATGAAGCCAAATACTGTTAACATTCCTGTTGATAAGAGGGAGAATGAGGCTGAGAAGGGTTGAGACACTTACTCAAGGTTACACAGTGTATTGGTGGCCTCCTCTATTGATGAATGGGGGAAATAGGCAATTTGGTAAGCTCCAACCCCAGAAAAATTAAAATGAAGGGCTAAGATTCTAGGCGCTTACGCTTCTGTTCCTGAAGTAAGTTGGTAAGCATAAACCTGGGAGCATGACTCTTAGCAGTTGCCAACTTTGTAACCTCTGATGTGGGCTATATTTGTTATTCCTCTCAGTCCCTGTCAAAAATTCATTTTACAATTTTAAGTGAAATGAACTGGACAGCTTATACCTAGGAGCAGTAAGGAAAATTGAGCTTGGGTCCAAGAGACAGGTCAGGGATGGTGGCTGGGTCCCTGGCGTCTGTTGGAAAAAGAAAATCACAGGCACAGGCATGTAAAGAGGCCGTGGAGATGAGCAGATAATTCCAGGATATGAGAGTATGTAAATCGTGGAAGCAGACTCAGGCATCTTTGAGAGAGGTTGTGGAATATTCTTTTCTGAAGGTGTTTAGACTTGGGCTTATTTCCTAGAACTCTGTTTTTATATTATCACTGAAAAGGACATGTGGTTTCATGTGCCCTGGCCACAGCATCTGAAATATTCTGTCCCCACACCCACGCCAACTACTCAGACATAGGTGACTGCTTCCCCTAGACTCTTCTGAAGCATTGCTAAGAGTGCTTAAAGAGCTGTAGAAACAAGTACTTTGCTTATTAAAAATTTTATTTGAAAAATGATGGGAATATAATGTAAACACTATTGTCCCATCTTTGTATCATCATGATATAAGGTAAGTGGCTAAATTCCTCCTCCTGCTTGTACACACATTTAATTCTGCTCTCCAGGGGAACATATTTTATCCTTTCTATTTTATCCTTTTATCCTCATTTTATCCTTTTCCAACTTGTTCCTACAGAGACTTGGATGTTTTTGTAGATGTTATTTTAACCTAAAACTGCCTTTTGATGTCAGATGAGAAGGAACTATTATGACCATTTTACAGATCAGGATATTCAGGCTTAGAGTTGAATGACTCACACAAGGTCATTATGTTAGTATGAGATGGAACCATTACTCAAACCAGTGTGCCTTGCTAGTCTTCATATTTGGTGAGGTTACCATAGTGAATAACTTCTCAGTGTTGCCATTCCTTTCTATAACAACCAATAAAGACTTCTTCACAGTCACTCATTCACTAATTCATGCAACAAATATTTTTTGAGTGCCTTCTACGTGCCCATTATAAGCACTACAACAAATGGTCAGATCACTACCTGCATTAAGCTTAGGGAAGCTTAATTAAGCTTAATTAAGCTAGGGGAAGAAGATAGATAATAATATAAATACATATATTATAGAGAATATTAACAAGGTGCTGAGTTAGGGAGAAGATTAAGGCAGTGGAAGAGGGGGGATGAAGAGAGACACAGGATTGGGCATTTACCTTTTTAAATAGGGTCATCAGGGAAGTCTTCCTTGAGAAGTTCACATGTAAGAAAAAGCTTGAAGGAGGTGCAGGACTGAGTCATATAGACGTCTGGAGAAAGAGTACTCCAGACCAAGGAATCAGCAAGGGCAAAATCCATGAGTCAGGAGCATTTCCGTTCCCAGTATGTTCAAGAGCCAGCAAGGGAATGTATGTGGTGTAGTGGAGTGAAGGAGAGAAAAAACAGTAGGAGATGGAGTCAGAGAGGAAAGGGGAAAGTAGATTCAGCTGGTCTTGTGGACTGCTGGAAAGACTTTGATGTTTACTTTAAGTAAAAATGAAGGAAGTGTAACTTAATCCAACTTATATTTATAAAGGGTCACTCTCACTGCTGTGTTGTGATTAGACCGGAAGGGACAGAGTGGAAGCAATGGGACTGGTCACCAGGCTGTTGTGATAATAGACTTGTTCCACTGTTCTAACAGTTGAGGTGATGAGACGTGGTCTGGTTCTTTACATGTTATTTTGACTGTAGAGACACAAGGTAGAATGACCCCTAGGATTTTGTCCTGAACCCGTGGTAGGATGGAGCTATCATTAACTGAAATTGAAAAGATTGCAAGTTTAGGCCAGGTTTTTATTCTTTAAATAGTTTTATTTTTATTTTTATTCTTTAAAAAGTTTTAAACTTTTTATTCTTTCCTTTCTTTTTTGGCATGGTAGTGGCAAAACATCAGAGCACAATTTGGGGCATGCCAAATTTGAGGTGTTTACTAGATATCGAAGTAGAAATGTTGAGTACATTTCAGGGTCAAAGTCTGAGCTAAGAGACATAAATCTGAGAGTCATCAGTTTCTAGATGGAAGATAGAAGTTGTGAGATTGCATGAAACTGCCAAGGGAGTAAATACGGAGGAAATAGGAGGATCAAGGACTGAGTCCTGAGGTCCTCCAACATTAGGAAATGAAGGAGATGAGGATTTCAAGGATCATCTCTTAAACAGGAAATACACGAAGACTCTCCTGGGTGTCCAGATAGTCTGTCACCATCACCTCACTCCTACCACTCTCGTCATTCCGTGACCGTCTCACTCTTCTATGATGTCGATCGTGTGAACTGGATCTGCCATAGCAGTGCTGTGCAGAGCAAGTTAACATCTCACCTCTTTGCCTGGCCAGGAGAGTGGTAAATTTGCTGAGTGGAGAACTTTCTTAACTGACATTCACATAACAAGGAACACCTCTGATTGTACTACTATCACTCTGGATTAGCATGCCTCAAATAGAGAAGCTAGTAGAAAAAAAAATCTATTCTTATTTAGATTATGAATATTAATCATCTACTATGGGACCAGCACAATACAAAGTATAATGGGGTACATGAAGAGTTACTATGTGGCCCTCAACCTTGAGGCTTCAGAAATTATTGCATGCCTCTATAACAAGGGATAATCTGATTAAGTGATAGCGTCGTAAGTAAGTATGGTCACTGATTGCCAAGATGGGGAAAAGTTCATGAAGGTCATCCTTATCCAACTGCCTTCCTGGAGCAGAGAATATGTATTGAGAAAGAGCTGTGTGTTGGCTTGGATGAAGGAGTGGGAAAAGGTCTGTGTAAGGGACATGAAGAGACTAGGATCAAGCGAGTCTTGGGGTGGTGGTGGTTGGTGGTGGGAGCACGGCTTGACTGATGGGAGAATGTCAGGGTCTGGCTACCCCAGACTAAAAGCGTTTTGACAAAAACCTCCAAGGGTAAGCCTCAGTTCCAGCCCACCTCTTATGCCACTTTACAGAGGGATTTGGGGGGAACTGGACACTGGGACTCTGGGAACCTTCTCACGGTGGATGTGGAAGCTGAGTAGCACCACTGAACTCCTGGGCCCTCCCTTCCGTTCAGGATGAGAGGCACAGAAGGTGATGTTGAAGGACTGTTTTATTTCATCTCCTCACTCGCTACTAGTGTTAAGTTTAACCTCAGTAGGAAAATGTGTTCTTAATTAAAAAAAAAAAACAAACAGCTTCCTTTTTTATATTGAAACAGTTTTGAAGAAAAAAAGGTTATTAAACTAGATAAAATGACACATATTCTTTGCTTTACTTATTTATTTTATGTACTCGCCCTCATAACCTACATTTATTGAGCATCGACTCTGGGAGATACCGAGCTGAGGACGCACAATGGATGGAGCAGAATTCCCTTACTTCTCTGCAGGTCCCTGTCTTGTGCTCACATCATTTATCTTATAGTTGCAATATTTTCTGGTAGAAAAGAACCTCATTTGAGCGTGTGCCCCATCACATCCACTCTCATAACCTTAAACAGGGGTTCAGTTTAAATCAGCCACTCCCTGCACCTGTGTGCCTCAAAGGAGAAAGTAATGACCAGATATTCTGTTGAATAAAGCCAAGTTGTTCTTTTTGTTGCAGTCAGTCTCAGGGCTGAAACTGCCCTTGTGCTCACGCTGAAAGTTACCGGCCTACAGAAAAATCTAGTGCTAAACTTGCTTAGTTTTATTTTATTCCCATAACAAGGGATGTTTTCCATTGAGTGGGAAAGAGGCATAAGACATTTATTTGGTGGGATAGGCGGTCTGGTCAAAGCATTTTGATTCCATGATTAACAACATCAGATTTTCTTCTGAAAGCCTTATTTTGGGAACAGCATGTTGAACTTCAGAATGTATTTTTAGTGCTGTAATTGTTCTAATAAAAAAAGATAAACACTGTGACCATTTCATAAGTTTCAGTGTTCACATTATTTCTTTGCCACCCAACAAAGCCAAAAGGAAATAAATGAGCTCTAGAACTTTCAGCGTATTTCATCTAAAATGTTTTTTGTTCGCTTTCTTAACACTTAGGGCCATAACTCCTGTGTTGTCCATTTAGGACTAGGTAAGTGCAGCCACACTGACTTTAGCAAAAACTCATTCTTTCCTTTTTTTAAATTGAGATTTCTGGGTCATTTTCAAAACATTACACTAAGGAACCTTTAAATGGTAGCAATAAAAGTGTTTTGTTTAAGCTTAGTCATTTGATAGTTCATGTTTGTCTGAAAAAGACTCCCTAATATGGGTCTGCCAAATATCATCAAATACACAAAGTAACTTAAATTTGTAGTTCATTATGCCATCTTAAAGCAAAATGTCAGTCCAGGAGAATTCTCACATCAATGTAACATTTTATGGGTTTCTGTAAAATGTTTAATGTGAATAAGTTATTTTAAAGGCTTTAATTTTAGGTTGGCATATTAATCAAACTGTAATGGAAAGTCTAACTCTTTAAAAATTTTCTAATTAGTTTACTTTAAACCAAATGGACTTAAAATTTGTTGTTGATTTGAAGAGCTGTATAAATTACATGTTAAAAATCCTGTTTTTAAAAATAGAATGGAATGCCTTTCTAAAGAGTTGTATTTTGTTCATATTTAATCCAATTGCAAGCCTCCTGTCTTGCTGCCAAGATAAAGGCTCTAGGCAGCTCTTAGCCACAGTTGATGGCATTATTCACAAGTAGACACTGTCTCGTCTTCTCTAGAGGCCACAGTAATGAGGCACGGAATCTACTTCTAAATTTATGATGCTTCACTTGTCAAATCAGAGACATCTCATCAGGACTAGAAAGAGGGAAAGAGGTGGTGTTGATAAATGGCTGATGAAGTTGGCATGGAAGGTTCTTACACTCTGTTAGTGCAACTGATTGCAACCCTGGATAGTTTCTCTGTAGGTCTCAATGACCTGTTTTTTCCACTTCTTCCTTCTCCCCTAAATTATCATTGTCAGTGAAACAATTAATATATACTTTGGAGCTACTGGAACGATTTAAGCTATATAAATTTAGTTGAGAGTTGGTTTATCATTGAAAAATAGATTTAAAAAAAGCCGTAACACCACCCCCCCAGACAGCCAGACAAATAGAAATTCAATTATATTATTTTTTATCTTAATTAGTCAAATTTGTTTATTAACATGTAGATTCCATCTAAGGGCTTAAAATGTATACATAAAATTGATCTAAAATAAATACAGAACATAAAGAGAAATAGAAAGACATACCTATATTTGTGTGTGTTTACTTATATATACTTGGTGAGAGAAAAAAGAGAAGGGAAAAAAAAAAAGAGAGAAGGGGAGAGAGAGAAGAACCCTGGGTCTGGCAAGAAAGTGGGGCTTGAAGGTCACCATGTGGAAGAGTTGTGTGTCCTCTGGAATATTTCAAGTGTAAATAATTTCAGACCATGTCTGCTTTCAAGTACAGAGATACATTTGAAGTCTTTAGTTTCCTTTCCATCTCTGCTTCTCTTGTGTTTCCTCCTTTCTTAGTTTGTAAGTTATATGTTCTTTTGCTATTTTTGTAGTGGTCACCTGAAATTTTTTTAAAGGATACATTTAACCTAACACAGTCTAATATTAATGATTAGAAAACCAAAGTATCAGGCCACATGATAAAGGGTTTTGGAATATCTTAGCACGGCTTACCATTTCCTTTGGAATTACACTCTATTGTTAACTAGTAAATAAGTATCTATGGGTGGACATTCTCTAAAAAAAAAGATTTCGGGGAGCTAAGGATTCAACAGATGTGCATTTTTTATAAACAATTTATAAGCTAACTAATAGTGAAAATGTATAGGAACTGTTACCCCTCAGGCATTAATATCTTGTAACCATTATGTCTTGAGTTGAGCCTTAGTTCACAGGCCCATATGATCATGCTTGGAATTCATTACTTTTATCAGTGGGGAGTTGCAAATAAAAGAAGCAGGAGAGTCTTAGTGACAGTAAATGATAAACCTGGTGGGATATATGCTGAATTACAAGCAGATTTACACAGAAGCTCAGCGGTTTTCATGGATCTTACCCCAGAATCTTATAATATTTTATGGCTTTAGCCACAATATAGGTCGGATTCCTGAATAGTCCTCATATCATAAAAAAGGTGTAACACAATATTGGCCTTATAAAAACATACTGTATGTCAAAAGCACTTTTAGTCCTAGGCTTTTTCCAGGGGTAGGGAAAGGGTTAACTCAGCACACCATCTGTTCCATCTTATATTTCTGTAGTACTTAATCTCCAGGGCGTTTTTGTTTATAGATAGGCAAAGCACAGGCAATAGAAGAGGAAGATTGGTTGGGGGTCATGGCACACATGAGAAAAATTAGAATGGTGAGAGTTGAAGTTCTGGTAAATAGTGCTTTGTACTCATCATCTGTGACCTATTTGTTCTTTGTAATCATTTTTATAAAAATAAACAATGTTGTTAATATGAGTAGGACTTTGACATGGAGTCATCTTTTTGGGATTGTATCCTTCATGGGAATGTACTGCTGAGGCACTGCACAGAGGTGTCATTACTGTCCCTAATATAGAAGAACTAGTGGGATGAAATTAGACACCCGGGAAATCTTCAAGGGGTTTAGTACACAAAGCCCTCTCTTACCAATCCAAATTAGGATTTCAATTAGGGGGGAAAAAAAAAAAACTTATAGAGCATCAGAAGAGAAACTGATGGATATGATTACCGACAAAGGTGATTGGAGAACATGGCTTTATCTATGACTTTTGATCGCAGGACTAATAAGAATTAAATCCCCAGTCATAGGAGTGCTGGGCCATTGCAGGCCTTTCCTGCAGTTGCTGTATGACTCTAGAAGTGACCAGACTGGTCATCAGAGGGTTTGAAGATTTCCAAAGGAGAAGGAAAAGCCCAGAAGCTTTCTGCACTCAAGGTCACCAGGAAAGTGGCTCTTCGGGTCAGGTTCTTCCTGTGTTTTTGGTCCTGGGGAGGAGGGCAGTTCCTCCTCTCTGAGGAATTATCTTCTTGTTTCCCCACTAGCATGAAGTGGATCCCTAGTGTCCTTCCAGCCTGTCTTTGCTGCACCTCTTTTCATTTCCTTTGTTCTTCTTCTCTGCCTGGGATTTTTTTGGCCTAATAATTCGTTTCAATCACATAGCCTGGCCTTAGGGATATATACTATTTGTTATGTTGTTGTTTAGTCCCTAAGTTATGTCCAACTCTTTGTGGCCCCTGAACTGAACCCCTCCAGGCTCCTCTGTCCATGGGATTTCCCAGGCTGGAGTGGGTTGCCATTTCCTTCTCCAGGGAATCTTCCCAACCCACGTCTCCTGCATTGGCAGGTAGATTCCTTACCACCAAGCCACCAGGAAAGCCCCATTTATAAATGCAACATATACTTTGTATATTTTGAGATCTATATATGAAATGACACAAATCTTAGTTCTCTATAGTTAGGAAAGAAAATGTAAATTTGTGCTGAAGTTGAAAACATGGAATGTGTGAATACCTACATCCTAAAATGTAGAATAAGTTCATTCATAAAGAAAACCTACAAATTGTATTTCCCTGGAGGCAGCAATAGCTAGATAGAAACAATGGACTGACTGTCTATTTGGATACTTTTCTCTTTCTAAATATGATTGAACTTTTCTATGTAAAGTAGTTTTTTGATTGCCTTAGTCATAGTCTTACTATAAATCAAGTGTTACAATTTTATGGTTTTCTTTGGTTCTTCTTAAATACTTTAGGGAAAATCTTAGCCTGTTGTTGGCTTGACCACATTCTTCAGAGAAAAAATGAACTCTCAAACAAAATGCGTAGCAGATGTAAAGCATGCAAAGTTCCCCACCTAACCTTTCACCATAAATGATATTTTTAACACTAAGCAGCTCCCACTGAGTGACTGATGTGGTGCTGCGTGACAGAGTCCCCTGAGGCGTGTACCACCCTGGCAATTATGGTCTGACAGATATTTCTAGTTAAAATTTTTTATACCAAGAAGAGGAAATGCAATCTTCTGCAAAAAGAATATCCATGAATGTTGTGGGAAAAGAAGGGAAAACAACAGGGACCTATAATTTGGTAAAATGAAACATGTTACCTACATGACCAAGAATTATTTCAAATGTACACACTTATTATATAAAAAGTGACTAAATAAATACATACTGAGGTGGGAGGTAGATGCCCCGCCCCCTCCAGGATAAAGCCATTAGATATTCCCTGTGGACTGAAACTAGAAGACAAGAATAGCAGGACAATTAAGAGAGGAGGCTGGGCCCTGCCTAGACCATGTATTTCTCATTCTCCAAGTCAGGAGACCTTCCCGACCACACATGCACAGAAAGGCTCCTTGGAGGCCAAAGGGGGGTGATGTCAGGGATGTTCTACCCATAAACCTTTTCAGTAAAATCCATGTTGACTAAAAGTTGTGTGCGCATACATGGGAAGACCCTGAGATGTAGCAACTATGGACTATAAAACAGGCAAATCAAAATGATTGTCTAAAGGAAACTTGGAAGAAATATCTCATAAAAGTAATTCAGACTTCCACGAGGGTGCAACTTGGGGACTCTCCCTCTGAGTCTGCCTGTCTATCCACACATACTGTACTCTTTTTCCTCTTAATAAATACTTGTTTCAGTACCTTCCATCTTATGGGAATTCTTTTCTGCAAAGCCAAAGGGCCAGAGCCCTTGTCACGGACCACTGGTCTAGTGGCTAGGATCTGGTGCTCTCACCAACACCACTCAGCTTCAGTCTTCAACTGGGAACCCAAGCACCGCTCCAAGCCATTGCAGGCTGAGGTCACCCATGATCATATACCAAGCAGAAAATATGTTAGGGAAATGTAAGTAGTTTTTCAAGAGACGTTTACAGGTACTATAAAAAATCCCAACTTAACTTATTTTCCACCTGCCATTTCTATCAAAGCATCACCTCCCAGGCCTCCTCCTTCCTCTTCAAGTTTGGGGCCCATCTGAAGAAAACAGTGATGTTTGTGGTTGTGCTTATAAGGTCAGTCAGTCAGTCAGTTCAGTCGCTCAATCGTGTCTGACTCTTTGTGACCTCATGAATCGCAGCACACCAGGCCTCCCCGTCCGTCACCAACTCCCGGAGTTTACTCAAACTCATGTCCATCGAGGCGGTGATGCCATCCAAATATCTCATCCTCTGTCGTCCCCTTCTCCTCCTGCCCTCAATCCCTTCCAGCATCAGAATCTTTCCAATGAATCAACTCTTCGCATGAGGTGGCAAAAGTACTGGAGTTTCAGCTTCAGCATCAGTCCTTCCAATGAACACCCAGGACTGATCTCCTTTAGGATGGACTGGTTGGATCTCCTTGCAGTCCAAGGGACTCTCAAGAGTCTCCTCCAACACCACAGTTCAAAAGCATCAATTCTTCAGCACTCAGCTTTCTTCACAGTCCAACTTTCACATCCTGGAAAAACCATAGCCTTGACTAGACAGACTGTTGTTGGCAAAATAATGTCTCTGCTTTTTAATATGCTATTTAGGTTGGTCATAACTTTCCTTCCAAGGAGTAAACGTCTTTTAATTTCATGGCTGCAATCGCCATCTGTAGTGATTTTGGAGCCCCCAAAAATGAAGTCTGACACTGTTTCCCCATCTATTTGCCATGAAGTGATGGGACCAGAGGCCATGATCTTAGTTTTCTGAATGGTTGAGCTTTAAGCCAACTTTTTCACTCTCCTCTTTCACTTTCATCAAGAGGCTTTTTAGTTCCTCTTCACTTTCTACCATAAGGGTGGTGTCATCTGCATATCTGATGTTATTGATATTTCTCCTGGCAATCTTGATTCCAGCTTGTGCTTCATCCAGCCCAGCTTATAAGGTGGTGTCATCTAAACCCCTGGAAGACAAAGCTCCTCTCTTTCTACACTAAGGGACCAATTTCAGCACTTTATCAACCTCAACCTAGAATATCCTTCAGATCTAATGTAAATCTTCTTTGCTATAACATAGTGTTATAACTTAGTCTTTCCTCAGTTATGATATAGGACCAACCATTATACAGTTCTTTCCATTTTGTAGAGAAAACTTATAACACTGTACGTTTTATGATGGCCCAGACTTATTGTGTCATCTCCACAGCTTAAAACTAGCACTTAGAAGGCAGCAATACATGTTCAATGAATGAATGGATGAATGACATTTTCCAGGATAACAATATTCTTTTAAACTTCAGAGATTACATTCTACCTCCTCACCACTGCAAAAAAGAAGTTTCATTGTTTCCTCTGTATCGTGTTTACTTTGGTCCAATTAGACACAATATTCTAGACCTTGATAGCTATACTGTCATTGTGTTAATCACCATCACTATCATCATAGTCAAAAACATTAGAACATTTATGTTGTTTATAAAACAGTATAAATGGACTCCAGTGGGCACTCTACTACAAGATCCTCTTAAACACCTAGAATTTGTTTTCATTCAAAGCTTACAAATTTAAATGGTTTTAGTTTCAAAATTGAGAAGAAAGGAAATCTAAGAAAAGGGACGCTATTTCTCACTCTTACAAAATATTTAAAGAATTAATTTGTTTTTGTTTGAACAATTATGAGTAAAAACTAGTCAAACTCTGAACGTCTATCGAGAGAGATGAAGGATTTACAAAATGTCTAAGCTTAAAAGTATCTGGATGATCTGAATTGATCATCAGGTTTTTACCTTTGTCAGGCCAAAGGAAAGAATGGCTGATTTTCTGTCCCTATCTCTGTAGAAATCTTTCAACACCTATTTCTGAAGTTCTGATGAGCATTTATTTTTCAAAACTAAAAAAATATTTTTTAAAAAAATTCTATGGCTTTCGTAATTGATATAGTTGCCAAGCTGGCAGAATCATGTTCTCATTATTTATGTAACTATGGAAGAGACTGAGTCATCTTCCAGCTTAAATATGATATGTACAGCTCACATTTAACAAATCACAGATGACAGAGGACTAACGGGATTATCTGATCAGGAACTGAACCTGTGCCCTAGGCAATGAAAGTGTGGAATCCTAACCACCAGAATGTGAAGGAATTCCTGGGTTATTGCTTCTTATTGATTATATTTGAAGGATTTCTAATCTTGCGGGGGTCATTTTAATGCCATTTTCTAATGTGGCCTTGATGGTTACAGTCAGTTGCCCAGTTGTTTATAAATAAGGTTGCAATGACATGTGTGCTACTTGACTTCTCCAACACTGTAAGGGAGGGAACTGAGGAGTAATTCAAGTCTTCTACGGATAGAATACTGGAGAAGGAAATGGCAACCCACTCCAGTACTCTTGCCTGGAGAATCCCATGGAGGGAGGAGCCTGGTAGGCTACAGTCCATGGGGTCGCAAAGAGTCGGACACGACTGAGCGACTTCACTCACTCACTCACTCACAGATAGAATAAGATGAAAGATGTAGCAAAACATGTATGTCTATTCAAGAGTAAAATGATAGAAAAGGTGTTCTGGAAATCATCTGCAGTTAAATTTCATTGAAGGGAGATTAGAAAGAAATCCAGGATCATTTGGGTTTCAACTGACAGTAGGCACAGGGAGGGCGAGGAGGTTTTCTTGGAAGTGTCCCATACCTTCTCTTCTGGATTCCCAAATCCTTTTAAGCTATTTGGAAGGTTTATAAGATTTTAAGGGATTGTGTAAACGGATATACTTTATACAGGCACTTGGTGTTAAATGAATGAAACACACACACACTTTCAACAGAGAAGAGGATGGTGTAAAGAGAAAGAATATTGAGCCAGGCATATTTAACCACTAGTAACTGAGTTCATGACTTTACATAAATGATTTTATCTCTGAGTTTTCTCTTCAAGTTAAGATAGGAAGGGATGTGAGGTGAAGGAGGAGGAACAGTTGGGTGGGTTATATGGCTGAGCTTCATTCATTTACTGAGATACTATGCTTCCTTCTGGAACTTCTTTGAAGCTGGATCTATTGTTCTTTTGTTGCAATTGGAGTGGAGTGGTGCTATTTTCCTTTAGAAAAGTACATTGGGGTCAGAATGCCAGCTGATTTCATTGTCAGGCCTCACTGGGGCACTGAGGACAGCCTTTGAATAACTAACTGAGGCATCTAGTCCTCTCTACCTTCCTACCTCTCTTCAGTGTGTCATTAGCTGTTAGGCTGCTTTATTGAAATTTTGTTTCAAATTCTTTGTAACAGAAAACAACCAGGAGATAAAAATCATGAAATCTCTTTAGCATGTACAGTTTGCTAAAGGAAAATCAGAGCTAATACCTAATTAAAAACAGTGATATTCACTGTTCCTAGACAGCAGTATCGGCATCACTTGGGAACTCATTAGAAATGCAAAT
Organism: Dama dama; assembly: GCF_033118175.1. Lineage (NCBI taxonomy): Eukaryota > Metazoa > Chordata > Mammalia > Artiodactyla > Cervidae > Dama > Dama dama. The sequence continues at coordinate 17,222,809 of NC_083713.1, forward strand.
TCTCAAGCTTTACCCAGAACTACCAGGTAAGAAACTCTGAATGGGGCTCAGCAGTCTGTGTATTCAGAAGCCCTGGAGGGGATTCTGTTGCACATTACAGTTTGAGAATCTCTGCCCTGATGCTGATATAGCTAACAGGTGGGGGGTTTTGTTGGGTTGCTTGGAGACTGGAAAGGTCAGATCTTCCCAAAAAGGAATTATGAGGTCTGCAGAATAGCTCGGGTAGAGGCCACAAAGCAGGAAGTTCTCCCTGTTTGGAGCTCAAGGCTTTGCATTCTATTCCTGGGCAGCAGAGCCGGAGGCTGACAACCAGTATGGCTGGGTTCAGACAGAGACCCAGGCTCACAGAGAGTCCTGTCTGTCTTTCCCATTTCCCAGCTCCTTTCTGCCCAGGAAGAAGCGGGATTGTTGAATTTGTGAAGAGCATGGACTCAAGTCCTGCTTCTGACAGGCCCTTAGCCAGCTGTGGAAGCTTTGGGAAATTCCTTCCTTTCTCTGAGCCTCAGTTTCTTCATCTATGGAACCTATATCTCCTGCAAAGCATGGTGTGGTTTACCTGCCTCACTTGTAGTAGGTGCTTAATAAAGACTCATCCCATTGCTCCCGGGCACCGGGTCCCCTTGCTCGGCTCGTCCAGAATGAATGGCTTCAGTCATTCTACTGCTCAGTGTCTGAGCCGGCCTGGTTGTTAGTTACTCCACACTTCGGCCCCGCGCATTTCCTTAACGGGACAGATGTGGACAGCCCCGTCCAGAATGAATGGCTTCAGTCATTCTACTGCTCAGTGTCTGAGCCGGCCTGGTTGTTAGTTACTCCACACTTCGGCCCCGCGCATTTCCTTAACGGGACAGATGTGGACAGCCTTACAGCCTGCTCCTGGGATAAGTTTAAAGTGTATTTAACAGATGAAAATAATGTTAAAATTTAAATGATTGACAAAACAAGATATTGCAAAAATTGTTTTAATTGGTCAAACTTAAATTTTCGAAAAATGACTATTTCACAGTGATAACCTCTAACAAGATCTTTTTCTGATGTCTCCACAGGAACCCTTGTCAGGAAGTTAAATGGAATGGCACTTACTGTGGTGCCGGAGGCATTTTAAGAGGACTGATTGGCTGTAACTATGTATGGATGTAGTTTCTAAGCAGTCATTGAGCCCTGAATTGATCCACAGGCTGAACTAGGTTCGAGGGGGCTGTGAAAGCTGGGAGCCACGAGGTTACTCTGAAGTGCCCTCATCCCTGGAAGAGACACCTGGATGAGCCTTGGGGAACCCTTCGAAGTCCTGGAATCTGGTTTTCATAAGATCTTTTTCAGCAAGGTATTGGTATCAATAAGTTGTATTTACCATCTTAATGACTTCCTCAAATATAAAATCCACTGCATAAAACTCTTGATTTTCATCCTTAGTTTTAAAATGTGAGTTGTTAAAGATCCCTATAGCTATGCCCATCAAAATATCATTTAAAAGTTACAATTCTCCAGCCCCTTCTGTGTGGCCCACGGATTATCTACCTTGAGATTTCTTCACCAGATAGGGAGAAATGCCTCAAGCTGTCTTTCATGTGCAAGCCCAGGAGCAGTTTTACACAAAGATCAGTGTTCTCTCAGTTACACGTTGGTTAAATAAAACAGTGTAAAATGGAATCTAAGAGAAACAAATTACCTAAGACCTATTTCCTCTGGGGCACCAGGTTTCAGCCTTCCTTTAATTTTCTCTTTGTGACCCCATGGACTGCAGCACGCCAGGCCTCCCTGTCTTTCACTATCTCCCAGAATTTGCTCAAACTCATGTCCATTGAGTCGATGATGCCATCCAACTACCTCATCCTCTGTCACCCCCTTCTCCTCCTACCCTCAGTCTTTTCCAGCATCAGGGTCTTTTCCAATGAGTTGGCTCTAGTGTGGGCCAATTTGAAGGCACTCAGTTTTGGGGGGGTCAGCTCATCCACTAGTGGAAATTATGCCCTGTCTCATTTGTTTCTTTCATGTTCCCACAGCCTACTTTTCAAACTTGGCTATTGTAATTTACTCAGTTTGTATTGTACTTCTCTATAAGATATGTATATGTTAATATTTAAAATACTGCATTCAAAGTTCCATCAGCCAACATTTCTTAAATGACTATTGCAAAAGAAATAGAAGATGAAATCTCTTCTTAAAAAAAGAAATATCTACTATTTAGAAAGACAGAGCACACCCAGATGGAATAATGAAGAAAATTTTTTGAACCAATAAATTGGCAAGTGCTAAAGAATAATTTGCAAAAAAAAAGAATGACGTTCAAGGGGAACTAACTAGAAAAATGAACAGAACCAGGCAGGGTACTCAAAAAAGCTTCTGAGGGCCAGTAGGTGTATGAAAAGATGCTCTACATTGCTAATTATTAGAGAAATGCAAATCAAAACTACTATTAGGTACCATCTCATACAGGTCAGAATGGCCATCATTAAGAAGTCTGAAAATAAAAAATGCTGGAGAAGGTGTGGAGAAAAAGGAACCTTCCTACACTGTTGGTGAAAGTGTAAGTTGGTGCAAGCACTAGGAAAACAGTATGAAGGTAACTTAAAAAACTAAAAATAGAACTATCATATGATCCAGCAATCCCACTCTTGAGGGAAAAAACTAAATCCAGAAAATCCAAAAAAAAACTAAAAACAACAACAACAACTAAAAACTGATCTTCAGAAAGATACATGCACTATTTACAGTAGCCAAGACATGAAAGCAACCTAAATGTCCACAGACAGATGAATAAATTAAAAAGATGTGTTTATATATATATATATATATATACATATAATAGATATATATACATATATAATAGAATACTACTTAGCCATAAAAAAGAATGCAATATTGCCTGAAATATTACCATTTGCAGCAACATGGATGGACTTAGAGACTATCATACTAAGTGAAGTAAATCAGAAAGACAAATACTACATGATATCACTTATATGTAGAACCTAAAATATGACACAAATGAATTTACTTATAAAACAAAAACAGACTCAAAAACATAGAGAACAGACTTGTAGTTGTCAAGGGGACGGGAGTTGGGGGAGGAATGGATTGGGATTAGCAGATGCAAACTATTGTATATAGAATGTATAAACAACAAGGCCCTACTGAATAGCACAGGGAGCCACATTCAATATCCTGTGACAAATCATAATGAAAAAGGATAGGAAAAAGAATACATACATATATATGAATCTCTTTGCTACATAGCAGAAAGTAACACAACATTGTAAATCAACTCTAGTTTAAAAAAATTTTAAAAAGGCTTCTGGGAAGCGCTGAAATTTATTTTAGATTTTGACAAAGACAAATTTGGATTAGAAAAATGTTGCGAGGGTACATGTTAGACAAAGGAGATATTTGACTTTTGTGCAAGAGAAGGAAAACACTTTATTTCAGATAATTGTAGAACCGTTAAAACAACTGGCTCATTCTTTTTCTCATGCTGTTAAGATATAAGATGAATAGAAAAATATATTTATCAAACAATCTATTGTATCTACTCCTCACTTCTAAACTATTGAAAATCCCACCTTCATTTTCTTTACAGAGCCCACAAATGCTCAAATATTGACTGCTTTTGTTTCTTCCCCTAGAAGTTACTTGCTAAATCTTTTTTAATCTAATTTATTTATATAATTTTTGGGTTACTTTTGTTAAATGATACAAAATAATCGTAGACCAGGCAAAGTTTGCTCCCTATCTAACATCTGTGTTGTTTTTTTTTTCTTCTTCTCCTAAGTGGAAGAAACTTCCTTCTGAAATAATTTACTGCAGTCCCAAATGGCTGTTTATGGTCATTTTAAAGATAAAATTCCATAAATTCAAGTTAGCACTGACATTTTATAAGTGCTGTCATGTCAAGGCTGGGGAATGGAAACCATCTCACTGGGTTCTCTAAAGTGGAAGCATCTTTTGTCTGCTTATTACTGACTGTGAGAAATGGCCGGATTAAAGCCTCCAAATGTTTCAGTGACGCAGAGCAAAGGTGACTTCCTGTTTTGGTTTAGGGTTTGTTTCCTTCTCTTTTCAATGAAGGCTGTGTTTTCTGACATTCTGCAATCTTTTTGCTCAGTGATTTCCCATTGAAAGGGCAGGGTAGGAGGGCCTCTGCAGGTCATTCCATTTACAATATGCCCTGAAAAGGGAGGAAGGGGGAGAGGGAGGGAAAGAGGAAGCTCATTAGTGGAAGGAGCAGACCAGGAGGGGATCTGTTTTCCATTTTCTTTTCTGGATTGAGCTCATTTGGATGGAAAGGATTTTATTGTTATCCTTATCATCATTATCATTACCAGTGTGGTGTAATTTTCCTACACGTTTGTCTCAAGTGTGAGGTGAGTTTATTGGTAGAAGAGTTAATAAGTGCCATTTTATTTTAGTAAAATCAGGGGTGGGTGGGTGAGGGAAGCCCAAGTACTTTAAAGCAGTTTTCACTTTAAAGCTTAAAATGCAAAACTCGAAAGTTTAAATTCTGCAGTGCAAAAGAAAAAATTAAAAGAAAAAAAGACCTGTTGCTTGCTTCTTGTGGCCTATTAGTAATTATGTACAGCGTTTCTTCTCTTTTTATGAAAGGCGATTTCCGCCCACACCCCCACATCCCCTACCCGGGTCCCCCACACCCCGCCACCACCTGGTTATTAAAAATGCAGACCTCTGCAGTCAGGAGTTCTGGATTGATAAGGCTCCATCATCGCTGCAGGGGTCCCTGTTTTCTGACACTTGGACATTTTTCAAGGGACGTTGCTTAAGTCTTCCCCCCCAGGTCTTCCTGCAGAGCCGGTAATCACAGAGGCGAGGCTCGAAGTTGCTTAAAGAAATTACCTCCAGGGAGCGTGGGGCTCGGGTGGGTTCCCAAGTAGGGAACTGGGGGCACTCCTTCGTGGAGATTTGGGGTGGGCTCTTCCGTGAGAGGCTGGGGGCTCTCCTTTGGAGCGGGGGTAGGGGGTTGCGGTGCTCCCGGGTGTGGGTCGTCTCAAGTCCACTCTGTCTCGGGTTATCGCATCCTCTCTGCTTTCGCTGGCTTCTTCCTCCGCCTCCAAACCACAGACCCCTTCCCGGGAAGGGGAGCTGGCGCTGGGGGCGGGGCTGCCTCTCGCTCCCGGAGGCAGGAAAGCGAAGAGCCGCGGATCCGAGGCGCAGACCTCCCGTCGCGGCTCCTGGGACGGGTCCCCTCCTGCCAGCGGCGGTCGCTGCAGCAGCCGCAGCTCACCCCAAAGATCCGCAGCTGGGTCTTTTTGCTCAGCCTATCAGACTTGCAAACTCTTCCTGCACCCTAGGAGTCTTTGCCCTCTCGTCCCCCTCCTCCACCCCCCGTCCTCCTCACTTGGGAGACTTTCATGCTTCTTTTAGCACCTTTTTGTAATCCAGGGGACGTGACTCCCCAGAGCTCCAACTACCTTAGCTGAATTCTACTTTTGTTTTTATTTCTCCCTCGGTTCCTCTTGTTTTCGTCTCATCTGCGAAGTCGGACGATTCTGCCAGAGGGAGCGAGGAATTAAATAGATGCCGCGGCCCCAGAAGGCTTAGACGTCGGGAAAGAGCAGCCGGAGAGGCCGGAGCGGCAGGGGCGGCGGCGGCTGGCGCTCGGCGCAGCTTTTGGGACCCCATTGGGGGAATTTGATCCAGGGAAGCTGTGAGATTGCCGGGGGAGGAGAAGCTCTCATATCATTGTGTCCACTTCCAGGGGGGGAGGAGGAGACGGCGGAGCGGGCCTCTCGGCGTTCTCCGCACTGCTGCACCCTGCCCCATCCTGCCGAGATCATGGTCTGCGGCAGCCGGGGCGGGATGCTGCCGCTGCCGGCCGGGCTACTCGCCCTGGCTGCGCTCTGCCTGCTCCGCGCGCCCGGAGCTCGGGCGGCCGCCTGTGAGCCCGTCCGCATCCCCCTGTGCAAGTCCTTGCCCTGGAACATGACTAAGATGCCCAACCACCTGCACCACAGCACCCAGGCCAACGCCATCCTGGCCATCGAGCAGTTCGAGGGTCTGCTGGGCACCCACTGCAGCCCGGATCTGCTCTTCTTCCTCTGTGCTATGTACGCGCCCATCTGCACCATTGACTTCCAGCACGAGCCCATCAAGCCCTGCAAGTCTGTGTGCGAGCGGGCCCGGCAGGGCTGCGAGCCCATCCTCATCAAGTACCGCCACTCGTGGCCGGAAAGCCTGGCCTGCGAGGAGCTGCCCGTTTATGACCGCGGCGTGTGCATCTCTCCGGAGGCCATCGTCACTGCCGACGGAGCCGGTGAGTCCGACGCTGCCCAGCCTGCCCCCGCGCCCCTGCTTCCAACCGCTCGCTTCTCGGAGTCCTTGTTACTCCCCTCTACTGTGGTTCTGTGGAATCGGATCACTTCGCTTCATCTCTTTCCTAATTACGCCTCTATCGAACACCGTGCCTTTTTTCTCTCTTTTCACCTCCCTTCTAAACCGATGCACTCTATTCTTATAGGCGATCTGTCTTTCTAAAACACTCAAGTTCATTCCACTCCCATCACACTTATGCTCAACACTGCCCCTTCACTTCCACTGTTTACATGTCCTAGTAACCACATATAGGGTGCTCTTTTCCTACCTTAATTTGTTTATAATCACTGAACTTTTTTGCGTTCTCAGCCATCAGTTTTCTGTATCCCTCGTGTTTAGCTACTTGTAAAGACTGTATGGTGAAAATAGAAGACTGAAGCACCGTTTTCTTCTTATCATTAAAAATGCCAAGATAGTTTCAGTAACCTTACCCCAACCCACGGACGTTAGTGCTATGTGTTTGCTCAACATCCAATTTGAGCAATTACCTTCACCTTAAATTTCCCCCTCCTTTCAATGAGATAAATTGTTCTTCCATTCCAGACTGAAATAGCTGTGAAACATTGCTATGCACTGCTAATTAGCTTCTGAGACTTGCTCCAGCCACAGAGTTGGTGAAGTGAAATTGCTGGGCTCTTTTCACATTCCCACATGCCTTCAAGTCATTTTGTAAATGACATATGGATGAAAGGAGTTATATTTAAGGCATGTTATCATCATACACTCATGTAATGTTATTTTTAATCTCACCCCTTATCCCACTCTTATGCTCTGCAAATAATTTGTCTTCAGTACCTTTCTCTGTGTGCATCAACCACAGATTTATTTCAATCTTTCCCTACCGTAAAACTTTATTACAGTTCTGTGTTAAATGGAATCAATCACGAGTTGTTTTCTCACTAGTGTTTGGTCTAATTAGGACAGTCATAACTCTTAAGACTCCAACTAAACCTAGTTCATTATGGTCCATTTAATTCTAACTCAATGTCGTTCCTACCGATTACCCAAAACTGGAAAATTTCACCCTTCATATACTTTAAATATAAACCCAAGCTTTTATGACTGGCCCTCTTTCACACCCTCCTCGGATCAACTCTGCCCTTAGGTGTGATGACTTTATACCTCCTTCTCTATTCATTTCTTGGGCATCAACTTTTTCTTTTGCCTCTCAACTTGCTCAGCCTAAGCTCATGTCCTTCATCCATTCCTAGGTGAACAGTTCTTGGTCAAGGAATTGATTTGGAAAAAATGCTTTCTGTGCACAGAGACCCACTTAACACAGAGGACTAGGGAGGGGAAAAGTACAAATAGCTGCAAAACCAAACTGAAGAGAAAGATTTTCAGATTTTTTTGATGGTCACCTCAGTTTATCACCTTTGACTACACCTATTGTTGTCTTGGTTTTAATAATCAACCAACAACTGATTGTTTAAAATAATCACAAAAGATGTGTTTCTTATTTATCTTTGGGCTAAAAGAGCACTTGAGCTTTTATACCCATTAATGTTACAGGCTGTACAGATGCCGGGAGAGAGCTGTCCTGGTCTGTCAGGCACTTAGATCAGTTAAATGCAGACACCCCTCTCAGGCCAAGGGCCAGGAATGTGGTGGCCACGGTTCACACTGAAATGCATTCCTCCTCCTGCTCTGAAACCTCTCCTAGAGATGGACCTCAACTGAGAGAGGTTTGGCAAGGTTAGTGGCTCTCAAAAGCCATGGTCAGTATGGATAGGAAGCAGTTTCCTCAAGTGTCCCTGAGTTACCTACTGTCGTGGACCAAATGTAGAACAATTGCCTCATTGACGCACTCAAATAAGACATGCATGGAAACAATTTGTCAGTCCATGGGACCTGATTACTAAGCTGCTTTAAAAGGCCATAATGTGCTTTGCTGACAGTTGCCCTTGCTAGAAAAAAAAGTAGGGGTAGGTGGCAGTTGGAACCGTTTGTTAGTGATGTTCTCCCTTCCCCTTACCGTATCCCTCAGTGTGAATCAGAGACGGTGGGGGCAGGAGGGAGCTGAAGGGGAGGGGGGAGGGAAAGGAGTGGTGGATTCTAGCCTGAAGGGTCCCCTGGCTTCCAAGACTGCAGCTTGCTGAAAATTACATTCCCTATGCTAGGTCAAACTATCAGGCACCTGGAATTACTTAAGAACTACCACATGTGGCCAGTTTAATTTATGATGCAATATGTGCCTTGCTTCAGTGGGATATGATAGTTCATGAAGCAGGGTTTTTTTTTTTTCTTCCTCTAAGTATAAACAGAGTTCCTATGCCTTATGCCTAGAATCTAGCAGAATATAAAAATGAGGTCTCCCTGAATAAAATAGAACCACCTTTTACGTACCTTCAATGTCAAGAGGATTTTCAAATCTTACCATTTATGTAAATCTGTTCCCTTGTAGGATATTATGACTCCACCAACAAGTTCAAGGACATTTTACAAAGCAGAATTTTATTGAATGGAATATTGCTTCAGTCTACTTTTTGTTTTGAAGTATTAAGGACAAGTATATTTTTATACAGAAAATATATTCTCTTGATGATTACTAATAAATTCACATTAAATTTATTCTTTTTCTACATTTTGTATTTATTGTAGACCTGTGACTGCATGTACACCTGCTTTATCTGTGAATTCAGTTCAATTTATTCATTCAGCCAGTTAATAGTCAAATATTTAATATTGTATGATGAATAAAGGGTATGGGCGTGGAGTGGGAAAGACCAGATGTTGAATCTTGACTCTGCCTCATATCAGCTATTTCTATAGGGCAGATGTATAGCCTCTCCAATGCAGAGTTTTCTAATCTGTGACATGGGGACATACTGTCTACATCCCACGGAGATGGTGAAGATGAAGTTAAACAGCATCTGTAGTGTCTCATGCATAGTTAGTCCTCAACAAATTGCTGCTGTTGCTATTGCAATTTTACCGTTATCATTGCTATTAAAATTTATTTTTTTGTTTGTTTTATTTGGACAAACCTAGTCTGTTGGTAAATGCAGATAGAGCTTAGAGCTTTTGTCAGTTCAACTCTGGGAAACAAACTTCACATTGAGAACTCACTGGGTAGGCCAATCTTATTTCTTCTGAATATAAACTTAGTATTTCATTTTACACAAATTGACCTGGACCTCGGGCTCAAGAATAAATCCCTTTGGGAGCAATAGGAATAAAGAATGAGCTTGACGGATGTCTGTTAATTACAAACAGTTTATCTCAGAAATGTAGACATTGAGTGTTTAAGAAAATGTATGGTATGATATTTCACAGCCGTTTATTCTGCCCCCTGGGTTACCATGCCAAGGGCTTTATAATCGCTCCTCAGTTATTGCTGCTTTTTGCTGTCACCCAGCTCTTGCGCAGCACATTTCTCCCAGCCCTCTCTCGCCTGGCAGAGCTGCGCCAACTTTCACATGCATGCACTGCTGTTTAATCATTTCTCCACTTTCTGGGGAACAGGCAGCCTTTTCTTTAGCCCTGGTCTACAAATATTTGAGGGGCCAAATAGCAAGAAGGGAGAATTATTTAGTGTGATATGAGGAGGAAAATGGAATGGAAAGGAGAAATGGAAATTTTAGGGTAAGACTTCATTGTGTGAAATTTTGAAAGGCACTCTGGATGGGAGTAGGAAGGAGTACCTTAGAATACAATGATATTAAATTATGTTTATAGCTAACACAGTTATCAGTGGTAATGGGATCTTAGGTAGTCTCCAAATTGTATATTAAGAATTCTTTTCTATCTTGTTTCCACAAAATTCTAAATAGTTGTTTGCTACACATAGCAAAATTGACTAAGTTATATTTGTCCTTTCTCCTCCTACTAGGTGTATGGAAAGAGGAGACCAATTAGCACCATACAGATAGAGAGTTTTGAATGATTAAAAATTGGCTGTATGTCTTCAGTTTAAAGAAAACCAGTTCTAGAGTTTTGGCCCTTGGTTGGAATCCCAGATTTGCCATTAATGTTATACTTTGAGGGACTTCCCTGATGGTCCAGTGGTTAAGACTATGTGCTTCCACTGCAGAGGGCGTGGGTTTGATCCCTGGTCAGGGAGCTGCACGCTGCAGCCAAAAAAAAAAGTTATACCGTGAGCAAGTCTTGTGGCATTAACATAGAGACTGTGAAGAGCAAAAGAAATAGCGATATGAAGTGAATGAAAAAGGGTGAAACAACAGCAGTGTGATTGGGAAGACATCATTCTCAGACCAGGAGTCATTACTGGCCACTGTTAGAATAAGAACTAACAACGCTTAGTATTTGGCATGTGCTGTTCTACGTGGGTGATGCATATTAATTTCTTTAATTTTCATAATAACTACATGGTAGGAACTATTACTCCTGTCTGCAGAGAGGGAAGCTGAGGCATATAGAGAAGCTAAGTGAACCAAGTCCATAAAACTATTATCAGAAGATTCAAACCAGGACCTGTTCTAAGCCATACTTGCTCTCTTATGAAGAAACAGGTGACGTTAACTGTACAGAGAATCGGTGTCTTTTGACCATCAGAAGGGCTTTCATGACAGCTCAGTTGGTAAAGAATCTGCCTGCGAAGCAGGAGACCCTGGTTCGATTCCTGGGTCAGGAAGATCCGCTGGAGAAGGGATAGGCTACCCACTCCAGTATTCTTGGGCTTCCCTTGTGGCTCAGCTGGTAAAGAATCTGCCTGCAATGCAGGAGACCTGGTTCAATCCCTGGGTTGGGAAGATCCCTTAGAAAAGGGAAGGGCTACCCACTCCAGTATTTCGGCCTGGAGAATTCCATGGATTGTATAGTCCATGAGGTTGCAAAGAGACGGACACAACTGAGCGACTTTCACTTTGACCATCAGATTTCAATTACAGTAGCACCTCTTTTTTCATTGTATTTTGATTTATATGTGGCTTTAGAGAATAGAAGGCAGCTTTGGACAATGAATTCCAAGGGATGAGAGATAGTACTTCTCTGCACTTCTGAGACAGGAGAGAACATACCTTCTGTTCTCTCCTGTCTATTCCTGAGTGCCTCGGTCTCTGCAGGCCCCAGAGTGAACTCCTCATGTCCTTACCTTCACAGGTCTGTTCTCTCCTAGTATTTTCTATATTGTTAAGGGGCACACCCACTTATATTCCAGGTCTGAAGGCAGCCTTGCTTCCACCTTTTCTTTATCCCCCACATTCAGTCGGTATCAGGTGCTTTAGGTCACCTCGAATACAGTTCCCTCCCCTTCTTCTCTGATGCTGCTTTCTTTGTTCAGACCTCTCCATTTCTTCCATGGATTGTGGAGCTAGAATGATAATTGGCTTGCTGACCTCCAGTTTGACCCCTCCATGTTCCAGTAGGGTGATCATTCTGAAATTCAAAGCTGTCGTTTAAAATCTTCTGGTATGTGCCGCTAGCCTTCATGATCTGATGCCTTCTTGCCCCTCTGGTTTCCTTTCTGCCTACTTACCCTACTCCGTTAGCCCCGCTGGAAGGCGTGTAGGTCCCTCCACCCCATGAGTGCTTTGGTTTCTCACCCCAGACTCTGGCACGTGCCGTTTTCTATTTGGAAAACCTCTCTTCTTTTCCCAGCTCCTTCTTAGAACTCTTCTTCTGGAAACCTCTATGACACCTACTTCAAATCCTTGGGGCATTAAAACCTGCTAGTAATGCCCACTATTTTAATTTAGGATAATTTGTTAGAATTCCTAAGTTTAACTTTCTGAAAACAGGCTTTTTTGGGATTATTTATAATCAGAAAACTTTGGTTTTCTCTCATAATTCTAACAGCTGATGTCTAAGCACTTTAAAAAAGTGTAGAAACATTTTCCTATGAATAAGAATGAAAGAGAAAACCAAACCCCTAGGATCAGCTGTTTTAAAGGGGTTTTCATTTTCCAAGAGAAGAATTTTTTCAGTTTTATTTCAACCTGTTGACATTAAACAATTACTTTAAATGTGGGTCAGTATAGTTTTTTAATTTACAGAGAGATCATCTTTGTATAAGTCATGTGCATATTTTCCTAGGCTACAGCTTTTTTCTTATTTTTTATTTATTTTTAACTTTTGGCTGTACCGGGTCTCTGTTGCTGCACGTGGGCTTTCTTCGGTTGTGTCCAGGGAGGCTGCTCTTTTACTGCAGTGCGTGGGCCTGTCATTGCAGTGGTTTCTTTTATTTTGGAGCATGGGCTGTAGGTGCACCAGCCCAGCAGATGCGACGTGTGGACCCTTGAGCATGGGTGCACAGGCTTAGGTGCCCCACAGGGTGTGGAATCTTTCTGGACCAGGGATTGAACCCTTGTCCTCTGCATTGGCAGGCGGACTCTCAACCACTGGACCACCAGGGATGTCCTTTTCTTATTTTTCCTTTTTCGTTTTCGGCCACTCTGCACAGCTTGCAGGATATCAGTTCTCCCACCAGGGGTTGAAGCCTGTCCACAGGAGTGAAAGCCCAGAATCCTAACCACTGTGTCACCAGGAAACTCCCTAGGATATAGATTTTAAAATACCAGTTGACGATTACTAAGCCTGGGAAAGTAATCCATTAACTGTAGTTTTGAGTGTTATTGTTCTAAAATGGTGTTATACCTTCTTGTTTCATTTATTTATGATATGACCTATGAAGTAAAAGGACAGAGGAAGAGCATTGTTTTCTGTTAGGATAAACAGAGGCATTAAACTCATTTAACATAAAGTATTAATGCAAATGTGAAATGCTGGTGTAAGTGTACTGAGTTGAAGTGTCAGTAAGAACATATAATTATGTACAGCATGATGCTTTGTTGGGGCAGTCAGTATTATTCATTAGAGGCTACTTTCTTAACTAGAACAAAGAAGGACTTAACATAATCACCATTTTCATTAGCATTAATCGTGTTACCATTTTCTGGGATTTGGGGATCTTAAAAAGAATCAGTGGCAATTTCCAATTATTATTATGTCTATTAATTGCACTGGCTTGAGTGGTCCCTTGATGGTAGACTTCCTTTCTGCTAGACACCTGTTTGGTGTGCACTTAACCGGGAGCACAAGAATGGTTTCTGCATGTTTTCATTAAGCACTAAGAATTAAAATGCATGCCAGCAAAGTGTGATACATCTATTATTGAAAAGGTGTATTTAGTTATTGTCGCCATCACGAAAAGTGTTGGGTGAGTACCTAGTATATGCTTTACTGTTGGAAATTTTCATGAAACTCAAAAACTTTTTTTATTAAATCCAGAAATGTATCCATAGCTGATGAGGATTCAAAAGAGTTTATCAGCTTTCAGTCACATGAAAATCACATGAAGGAATGCATCGTGTCCTTATTTGACCTACAAATGATAGTGTCAACCTCACGACGCAAATAAGACTCCATTTCCTTGAGGCACCTGGGTTCTTATCCAAGTCAACTTGTGACTGAATTAGATTTTAATGTGAGAATTCTTGAAATAATAATGAATGTTATGACTTACCGTACTCTATCATCTCCTTGCAGATTTTCCTATGGATTCTAGTAACGGAAACTGTAGGGGAGCAAGCAGTGGTGAGTATACCACTATCTTTCTGGTTTTCACTGTGGTCAGACTAGTCTTGATGTTACCTAGATGTTGAAATCTTACTTGGGGGAGTTTGTGCCCTGCATGGTCTTCCCTGATAGCTCAGTTGGTAAGGAATCCGCCTGCGATGCAGGAGACCCCGGTTCTATTTCTGGATTGGGAAGATCTGCTGGAGAAGGGAAGGGATACCCACTCCAGTATTCTGGCCCGGAGAACTCCATGGACTGTATAGTGCCCTACATATTAAATGGAAACTTATGAAAATGTTCCTTTGTTTGTATTAATTTTATGTTTTAAATTAATGATAAAATTTGATCTTTTATTTCCATATACAGTTCTTTGAATTTTAACACATGTTTGAATTTGTGTAACCACCAACACAATCAGGATACAGAACAGTTCCATAACCTCAAAACAAACAAAAAACTCAGTTCAGCTCATCCTGTTCCTTTATGGTTACAAGCGTCTCCCACCCTTAACCTCTGGCGATCACTAATCTGTTTTTCATTGCATTTCATTCATGCTTTTGTCTTTTTGAGATTGTAGTGTGCATGGAATGATAGACTATGTAATTTTTGGACACTGGCCTCTTTCACACAGCAAAATGTCTGAGATTTATCTAAGTTTTTGCATGTGTCAGTAGTCCATTCCATTTTGCTGCTAAATGTTTTCTTACTTGGATGCGTTACCATTTGCTTGTCCATTTATGTCTTAAAGGATATTTGGGTTGTTTCTAGTTTTTGGCAATCATAGATAGAGCTATTATAAACATTTGTGTATAGGTTTTTGTGTAAGTATAAGTTTTCATTTAGGGTAAATATCTATGAATTGGATTATTGGGTTAAATGGTAAGGGTATGTTGAACTTTATAAAAAAACTGCCAAACTGTTTCCAAATGAGTGTTCACTGTTACACTAGCAATATTTAAGAGTTCCAGTTGCTCTGCATCTAAGAATGACTCTAGTTGCATTTCATAAATTTTGAAAGGTTTTATTTTGATTTTTCTTCAGTTCAAAATGGTTTATAATTTCCGTTTAGACTACCTCTGTGACTTACGCATTATTTAGGATTGTGTTGTTAAACTTGGTGCTGTTTGGAGGTTTTTCTGTTCTTCTTATGTTATTAATTTTTATTCTAAATTCCATAATGGTCAAAGAATATAATTTGTATGATTTTAGTTTTTTTTATTTGTTAAGATTTATCATATGACCCAGGATATGATCTATCGTGGTGAATGTTTCATGTGTCCTTGGGAAATACGTGTTCTGGCACTTTGGGATGGAATGTTCTTTAAATGTCAAGTAGATGAGTTGATTCTTGTTAGTTTTTTGTCTACTGCGTCTATTGATCACTGTGAGAGAAATGTTTAAGTTTCCAAATATTGTAGATTTTTCTATTTCTCTTTTCAGTCTGTCAGTTTTGTTCCATGAAGTCAAATGTGATACTATTTGGTGTGTATACATTTAATATTTTTATGTCTTATTGGTAAATTGACCCAGTGATGTAATGTTCCTCTTTATCGTTCGTAATTTTTCTCTTTTTAAGTCTATTTTGTTTTATGTTAATATAGCTACTCCTGTTTTCTTTTGGTCAGTGTTTGCAAGATGTATCTTTTTCTATTCTTTTTCTTCTAACATATCTGTATCATTATCTTTTAAATAAATTTCCTCTAGACATAATATAATTGGTTTTTAGGTTGGTGTTGGTTTTCTATCCATTCTGTCAATCTTGTCTTTTGATTACTATGTTTAGATTATTTACATCTGTTGTAATTATTAATATGTTTGCATTTAGCACCTTTTTTTAATTTGTTTTATGTTTGCTCCCTCTCTTTTTCATTCCTGTTTCCTATTTGCTAGCTTCCTCTTGGGTTATTGGAATGTATCTCTCCCTCTTTCTCTTTCACCCTTGTGAACGTGTGTGTATACACACACACAAACACATCCATGTATGTGTCTGTGTGATATATATATATATATCTTTCCATAAGACAATGTTATATTTTCTCTTTCAACCATTAATGTCTGTTTCAAACATTAAATATGTCTAAATAGCTCAAGAGGAGAAAAATGGCCTACTGTTTTTATACAGATGTTTATAATTTCTATTGTTCCACCTTCTTTCCTGATGTTCTAGGCTTCCTTCTGGTATCATTTTCCTTGTGTCTGAAGAACTTCCTTTATACTTGGCTGCTGGCAGCCAATTCTGTCAGTTTGCTTTCATATAAAAATGTCTTTATCTCATATTCATTTCTGAAGGATATTTTCACTGAATATATAATTCGCTTATACTATTTCATTTATTTCTGTCCTCAGTGTTTCTCATGGGAAATTGGTTGTCATTGAAATCATTGTTCTCCTGTAAGTAATGCATCAGATTTCTCTGGCTGCTTTCAATAATTTTTTCTTTGTCTTTAGTTTTTAACAGTTTGATTACAGTATATTTAGACGTTGATTTCTTTGGGTTTATACTATTCAGGGTTAACCTAACTTCTTGTATCTATAAGTTTATACCTTTTCTCAAATTTGGGGAACTTTCAGCAGTTATTTTTTCAAATATTTACTTTTATAACACATTCTCTTCTACTTGTGAGTATATGGTTATATGAATTTTAGATCTTTTGGTATTTCCCATAGGTTCCAGAGGCTCTGTTCATTTTCCTCCAGTCTTCTTTAGATTGGATAATTTCTATTTGTATTCCTTAAGGTTTCTTGACTTCTTCCTTGTTATCTCCATTCTGCTGTTGAACTCATCCAGTGTATTTTCAATTTTCAGTTATAATTTTTAAAGTTAAGATTTTTCTCTTGATTCTTTATTTTTTTATTTTTATTTTTTTATTCTTTATTATATCTTGAGTTTCTTTGAGTCTTTCTGTCACCTGCTTCATTTCAAGGGTGTTCACCATTTACTTTTTGGAGAATTTTTAGAAAAATGCCTAAAGTCATTGTTGGATAATTTCAACATTTGTGTCATCTGATTTTTCTTTTCCCATACAACCTGAGATTTTCCTGGTTCTTCATATGCAGAATAGTTTTTTCTTATATCCTGGACATTTTGAATATTATGTCCTAAGACTTTGGAGAGTGATGATATTTTTTTGTTCTAGCAGCAGTCAACCTAACTTGATTTAGGCTGCAAATTCTGACTAGTCTTCTGAAGGTTGGTTTCCGAAGGCGTTTGTGGTGGCTTTCAGATCTGTCCCATGTGTGTGCCATTCGGTGACCAGTGTGAGATGAGGGCAATGATTTATACCATAGTCCAGTTTTCAAAGTCGATTGATTGTATACTTTTTAGTGTCAGAGTCACACATGCCCAGGAGCGAGCCCAGCAGTTCATTAATATTTCCATGGGATCATTTCCCAAGCTCCTCCCTCTCCATAATTGTCTCAGTACCCTTCACTTTTGGGGGGCTCCCCCTTTTGGTTCTTTGGCCAGAATGCTGGGGCTTTATTTATCCGGCCCTGTGACGTACTTCCTGTGACTCCTTGTATATCAGGGCCCGGTGGTGAGGACAGAGCCGCGGGGCTTGCCCCAGTCTCGACACCACGCGGTGTCCCGTCGCAAAGGAAGGTTCTCCCCGCCAGCGCTCTAGGCGGCTGAAGACTTCCCTTGCAGCAGCCGTTGCGGCCACCACTGTCCCAGGATTGCTGCAGATGGGGTGGAAGGGCTGGGTGTCAGCAGACCCCTTCCCACTTCCTGAGTTAGAACTGGAGGGCTTTTTCTGGAGGACTGTCTGCATGCTGTCTGCTTCCAGGCTGTGCTGAAACCAGGCGGGAAGGTACTAGAAGTGGAAAGGATGACAGATGCACCTTCAGTTTGATGGTGCTGGGCTTCTTTTGCAAACTTCCTACTACTGTTTCCTTTTCAGAGTCCTTGAGGAGCTGCTTCCCGGATTCTGTTTCATAACTGCGTTCAGTGGGGGAGAGGTGATGGAGTCTACTTACTCCATCTTTCCGTAAAATAAGCCCTTAAATGAAGTATAGCGTATGTGCAGAAAAGGAACACATCGTAAACATGCAGCCCAGCGCATTTTCACCAAGTAAACACGCTTATGTAACCACTGCCCAGATCAGGATGGGCACCATTGCCAGCACTCCTGAAACACTTCTTGTGCCACCTCCAAGTCACTGATTCCACCTTTCTTCCCAGAGGTAGCCTCTGGCAGAAGTTCTAGCAGCATAGAATAATTTTGTCTGATTTCAACTTTTATGAGAGGCATCATTTTATATGTGTGTATAGATAGACAGTGTGTCTATGTGTGTGCCTTCCTCTGTTCTTCATTATGCTGTCTGTAGCAGAAGTTTTAAATTCTAATTACTGTATAGTATTCTATCAGATGAATATACCACTCTTCATGTATTCATTCTAATGGCCCTGGAAATTTGCATTATTTCTAGGTGTTTTTCCTCTCTCTCTCTTTTTTTAAAGTATGACTAATGTTGCGTTTGTTTCTGCAAAAGCATTGTAACTACAACTAGTTCTTTTTTACTTTCTTGAAATAGTAATTTGTACTAATTTGGTCTGTAAGTTGTCATATATGGAAGTGGAATCTTTATTAAGTTGTAAATAAGTTTGAAGCATCAATTTTCATTAGACTAGAACAGTTTCACTGTTGATTTCCACTGAATCTTATCAGAGTGACAAGTATTTGACATAAGGCAACGTGCATCAAAGGTACCTCAAACAGTTAACTTTTAAAAACACAAGTGAATTAAAATGATTTTTTTAGAATTATGTTGCTTTTGAATGCAACTGAGTGTTTATAGTGTCATAAAATCAGCTGGAAATCACTGGTGTCCAATAGTGGTGCTATTTTAAGGATTACTCCTGTTATGGTTGCTCAAAACAAACTGGAAAGCTCATTTGTATTGTATATAGTACACTTAGTGAGTCAAAATTTCAGACCAAGTACACGCATGTTCTATCAATTTGTCTAGAACTTATGGTTAGAATAATATAGCACTTCAATGTGTGAAAGAGAGAAGACATTAATGACACTATAAATTAAATACAAAAATAGTTCAATGTGTAAAAGCTGGAGTGAATATGTTATTCCTGTGTTTAGCGTTTACTGCTCCTCTTTATAAAAGAGGAATGTTTTCCTGTCCCCTGGTGTAACGGGAGTGATAAAAACAGACAGGCAAAACCACGCTCACTTGGTTGTGGAGAAACACATTGACATGGTCACATGTTTCAAGAAGAAAATAAAATTTGTTCACACTCAAAATGTCATACTTTGGAGGAATATAACAGCTGAAGTTGATTATGATAAAAGAAATGAGGAAGACACAAAAGCATTGTAACCCTCATAACCTCTCTTTCAAAAGTGTCAAGCTGTTTATGTCTGGAATTTGGAAAAGAAATTCTTTCACTCCAGTTAATTTATCCTTTGCCTCAAAGCCTAGCAGTCTTTTTTTTGGAGATAATGACTGCCTGAGCAGCCTCCAATTTGTGAGTGTATTTTGCTGTTGTAAATCCACTATCATAATAAGGGGTACATTCTCTCTAGTTTTCATCACATGGAATATGGAGAAAAACAATTTTAGTTCTGTTCTGCTGAGTCACTTGGTCTGGTCAAATCAACCCAGAAAATTAAGGCAGGTATTCAAATGGTGCAGTGAAAAGATAAATTGTTTATTAAAACAATTCTGAAAAAGAATCCCCCTCCCTTGCCCCAGTTTTCTACTTGGTGATGGTGACCAATTTATGGACTTTTGTATTTGAAAAATACATTTTCCCAATGAGGTGATAATAATTAGTAAATTCTGACATTAATTAAGTATATGAGCATGACCAAATTACTTAACCTGTTATTCTGGGTCTGTGTATAAACATAAAATCAGATAATACTGATTGCTGAGTTCTGATATTTATTTCTGGTATATTTTCAAATTAGGGAAACACGAGTAATACCTGCTGGGCTTTCCTAGCGGCTCAGACAGTAAAGAATCTTCCTGCAATGCAGGAGACCTAGATTCGATCCCTGGCTTGGGAAGATCCTCTGGAGAAGGGAATGAAAACTCACTCCAGTATTCTTGCCGTGGACAGAGGATCCTGGTGGGCTACAGTGCGTGGGGTCGCAAAGAGTTGGACATGACTGAGTAACCAACACACACACACACACTTTCACACGAGTTGGATACTCTTTGCAGTTTTAACTAACGCCTTTCTGGTCGCTTTTCAGAGGTGCTTCAGAGAAACCCCTCTGGGCAGCTGAGTAACTAGCGATTCCGGACTGCCTGGACCTGCTAGGTCTGCCCTGGCCATCTCCCCCCCAACCCCACCCTCTGCCCTGCAACAGCCAACCTCCTCTTACTGAGATAACCAATGCCTAGCTTGGGTAGTATGGACCCATTCTCTCTTTCCTTCTCCAAATTTGTTGTTCAGTTGCTAAGTGTCTGACTCTTTGTGACCCCATGGACTGCAGCACGCCAGACTTCCCTGTCCTTCACTATCTCCCTGAGTTTGCTCAAACCCATGTTTATTGAGTCAGTGGTGCCATCCAACCATCTCATCCTCTGTCACCCGCTTCTCCTCCTACCCTCAGTCTTTCCCAGCATCAGGGTATTTTCCAACTTATTTCCTACTAATCTGGGGAAGGATTCCATTTTTTTTTTCCTTTGGTGCAATGTTTGTTCACTATAAAGTCTGAATTAATTTCTGGTAACTTCGACCCTTTATTTGAAAATAAAATTAAGATAGATAAAAATAATATTTTGTAATTATATAGTAGCTTACCTGTAGCTCAGTCAGTAAAGAATCTGCCTGCAGTGCAGGAGACACGGGTTCAATCCCTGGGTTGGGAAGATCCCCTGGAGAAGGAAATGGCAACCCACTCCAGTATCCTTGCCTGGAAAATCTCATGGAGAGAGGAGCCTGGTGGGTTGCAGTCCATGGAGTCTCAAAGAGTTGGGCACAACTGAGCGACTAACACTTACTTACAAATATATGCTTTTTTCACTGTTTTCAGTATTGGACACTTTGGATGAATACTCATTCCTGAGAATTCTTCTCCCTGGGCTATTACCCAAATTGTCCTAGTTCTTCTCTTCTTGTCCCCCAGCTGTGGGCATTCCCTAAAGTTCTGTGCTTGGCCTCTGCTCCTCCTTACAATGAGTTCTTCCTGTTGGAAGTCATCCAGTTACATAGGCTGGATGCTACATATTTCACCTCCAATAAACGTTTCTACCTGGGAAATCTGTTTGTACTTCAAAGGGTATGTATTCAATAATTTTATTTTCATTAAAATTTTACCCCTTGCAACTTTTGTTTTAGTATGTGGCACCATTGTTTTCCCAGATCCTCAACACTTAACCTTCATCGTCCATCTACCAGTAAACTCTTTAGTCCATCCACCCCAACCATTCATCACAAACTTGATGACCACCCCTTGTCCTGGCATACCCGATGCCAAGAACAGGGAGGGAGTGAAGGAGTGAACAGTTGATTACACTTTTCTCCCACCTCTTTTCTGTGGGGTTGGCATCAGGTAGATGCATGATGTCCTGAAAGACCTACTTTGCTTTTCTCTTAATTGACCTTTGTTGTTTTTGGACATGCCGTGTGACTTGAGGGATCTTCGTTCCCTGACCAGAGATTGAACCTGGGCCTCAGTAGTGAAAACTTGATGCCCTAACCACTGGACCACTGGACCACCAGGGAATTCCTTTTAGTTGACTCCTTTAGAGGACCTGCACAGCACAAAGCTAACATTTCAGATCTCACAAGAGAAAACAGGCAGACTGCCTTGGTTCTCTGTATCCCGAATGACTCTTGGATCCAGAAACCTTCTGAAAGGTAGTTTGTTTAAAATTTTCCAAAGATACAAATCCTAAAGAAATAAAACTAAATTTCTTTTTCTTTTTAATATAACATCAGTTCCCTCAATCTTAAGCAATTCCCTTTTACAAAGTGCAAATTACTATGAATTGAGACCTTTATTGCAATATTTGAGGTTTGTTTTTTCAGCTAAATTGAGCAAATGTTGGTTTTGCTTTTTAAAGCTTTATTATATTACCTGAGTTCACCAGTTGACTTAATTGCATTTTCCATATACAACTCTAATCCAGAATAAAATCTAATATGATATTTTTTGCCTAATGTATATGTTTAGGAAATAAATATTAAACACGTAATGAACAGCCACCAAGTCATGACACACTTTAATTTATGGAAAAATGAAAGGAATTCATATAATTATGAATTCGTATGTTAATTTACTTACAGTAAAATGCACAGTTCTTAAGTGTATGGCATATTGAACTTTCACAAATATGTATACCTGTGTAGCTATCACCCAGATCAAGATAAAGAACATTTCCATCTCCCTTGAGAATTCCCTTGTGTCAACTCAATCACCCACCCCACCATGAGTTGAGCACAGGTGTGATTTTTACTACCATGGGTTAATGTTGTTTGTTCTTCATCTTCATACAGGTGGAATCATGCAGCACATGCTCTTTTGTGACTGGCTGCTCTTGTTTTTGTATAATGCTTTTGAGATTTACCCATTTAGTTATGTGCATCATTTTATTGTGGAATAGTTTGCCTTTGTGTGAGCATAATACCAATATGATTCTATTTTTATGCAGTTCCTCCCAAACTAAATGTAATAATCTAAATTAACTTTCTATCTCCAGGAAAAATTTGCCAGATTTTTATCCTCAAACTTATAGATGATTTTTTTGTTGTAAAATTTTCTCTTCTGTTTTATAAACTGCTCTTAAATTTGCATAAAGTATTTTCTGATCCTTTTGTTTATTTATATATAACTAGTACTACTAGCTAGCATCCAATGAGTGATTAAATACCAGGCTCTGTGCCAAATTCTTTATGTGAATTACTGTTTAAATTCTTATAATAACCTGTTGGGGTAGCCAGTGTTAGTTTAGGAATGGGTATTGTAACTTGCCCAAGGCAACATAAGCAAAGAGGGACAGAGCTGGGATTTAAACTCATGTGTCCTTAATCAATTTGCCATACTCTCTTGTGCTAATGCTTATTATTAATATAATGGCCATATAATATGATCATTCTGTCTTGCTAACTTCCATTCTTCAAATTTTGGAAATGTACATAATAGTTCAAATGGACTTCCTACATCAGGACAGAAATTAGCTTTGTGAACTTGAATCAAAATAGAGTCAGGCACTGTTGAAAAAATCCTGTTACTTTGCTTACTTATGGTAGGTACCACAGTTCTTGCAGGTAGCAAGCAGCCTTGGGAAAATATTGCTTCCCTTACTCATTAAATGGTCTTTACAAATGAAGGATTGGGATTCTCAGTGAATCTTATGCAAAATTAAATCCGACATTTATGGGCCATTGTGTGCTAGGTACTGTGAAAGGTATTTTATGTTTATTATTTAATTCTCTCCGTAATTCTGCAAGATACCATTTCTTAGATACTAAAAGTTACATAAATAGTAAGGCATGGAGCCTACTATTCACATCCAGCTGTGTCTGATCATAAAAGTCCATCCTTTTAATCATGGCATTTTCTGTACTCTGCCTCAATAGTATAGACCTACTTAGTGGTATAGATCAGCATGGTTCCTGATTCTGTAAGAGATGCATTGTTGTTCTTTTAAAAAATTTTCTGGACTTCCTTGGTGGTCCAGTGGCTGAGACTCCACACTCCCAGTGTGGGCCCTGGGTTTGATCTGTGATCAGGGAATTGAATCCCACATGCACCAACCAAGAGTTCACATACCACAACTGAAGATCCTGTATGCTTCCACAAAGACTGAAGACCCCTTGTTCCACAACTAAGACCTGGTGCAGCCAAATAAATAAATAAAGTAAACAAATATTAAAAAA